>NC_137771.1:129534207-130179483 GCF_963455305.1 Plecotus auritus | reverse complement strand
GCAGTTAGGGGTGACCAGGCCTGCAGGGGAGGGTAGTTAGGGGCAAACAGGCTGGCAGGGGAGCAGTTAGGCATCAATCAGGCTGTCAGGGGAGTGGTTAGGGGGTGATCAGGCTGGCAGGCAGAAGCGGTTAGGGGCAATCAGGAAGGCAGACAGGCGAGCAGTTGGGAGCCAGCAGTCCTGGATTGTGAGAGGGATATCTGACTGCCTGTTTAGGCCTGATCCCACTGGGATTGGCTTAAACGGGCAGTTGGACATCCCTTGAGGGGTCCCAGATTGGAGAGGGTGCAGGCTGGGTGAGGGACACCACCCCCCTGTGCACGAATTTTGTGCACCGGGCCTCTAGTTTTAAAATAAACACAAATCTTTTTACCAGTCCTTGGTGATATCTCTTGCCTCAGCCATGCACTATGGTTCATATCAGTCATTTGGCCATGGCTCTGGTCATTAGTCATTTTCTGGTTCGCTTTGTTAGAAACATCGAGAAACTTTAAACTACTTGATAGCAGGGTTCATGCTGACAATGATTTTAAAGGAGTTGGAATTTCATGGATATGTAAAATAAAGATTTCTGATTACCAGATGGGAGGGCCTGGGAGATGGGTGAAAATGGGGAATAAAGGCGAATATTGTCAATGATATTGTGAAAATTTGCACATGATAGATGACTACTAGAATTAGTAGAGTGAACATATCATAATGTACAAAAATATCAAATCACTATATTGTACACCTGAAACTAATTATAATTAATATAATATTGTATACCAAATATATTAAATTAAAAAAAAAGATTTTGTAGATAAGTCTGTACTTAAACTAGAAACTTATTGAGATGAAGAGGAGGAAAGAAGTGAGGCTGAATGTTGGAACTAATTCAGCAAAAGCACAGAAATGATTAAAAGGATCAAGGGATATCACAGCTGCTTGAACAGTTTATGAGAATATATAAGTTTAAACTAAAGTGATATCACCAATACTTGTTATTTATTGATTTTTTATAATAATAATTTTTACAGGTGTATTAACATATCTCATGTGGTTTTGATTTTCATTTTCCTGATGATTAGTGAGGTTGAGCATCTTTTGATGTGTATGTTGGACATGTGAATGTCTTCTTTTTGAGAAATATCTATTCAGATTCTCTGCCCATTTTTAATTGGATTGTTTGTATTTGTCCGTGTTGAGTTTTATGAGATTCTTACATATTTTGAATATTAACTCTTTATTAAGTAATCATTTACAAATATTTTCTCCCATTCAGGAGGTTGTCTCTTGTTTTGTTGATGGTTTTCTTGGCTGTGCAGAAGTTTTTTTAGTTTGATGTAGTCCCATTGATTATTATTTTTTTGTTTCAGTTGCACCAAGTGATATATTAAAAAAGATATTGCTAAAACGTATGTCAAAGAGTTTACTGCATATGTTTCTTCTTGGAGTTTTATGGTTTCAGGTCTTTCATTTAAGTCTTTAACTCACTTTGAGTTTATTTTTGTATGTGGTGCAATAAATGGCACTGTTTCATTTGTTTTACATGTATCTCTCCAATTGCCCCAACAACCATTTATTGAGGACACTGCCATTTTCCCATTGCATATTCTTGCCTCCTTTGTCGTAGATCAATTGACCATGTAAGTGAGGGTTTATTCCTACACCTTCTAGTCCAGTGGTCGGCAAACTCATTAGTCAACAGAGCCAAATATCAACAGTACAACGATTAAAATTTCTTTTGAGAGCCAAATTTTTTAAACTTAAACTTCTTCTAACGCCACTTCTTCAAAATAGACTCACCCAGGCTGTGGTATTTTGTGGAAGAGCCACACTCAAGGGGCCAAAGAGTCGCATGTGGCTTGTGAGCCGCAGTTCGCCGACCACGGTTCTAGTCTATTACATTGATCTAAGTGTCTGTTTTTGTGCCAATACTATAGTGTTTTGATTATAAATTTGTAGTATAGTTTGAAATCAGGGAGCATAACACCTCCAACCTTGTTCTTCTTACTCAAGTTTTCTTTGGATATTTGAGGTCTTGTGATTTCATATAAATTTTAGGATTATTTGTTCTATTTCATATAAGGATGCCATTGGTATTTTATGTATAACAAAGTTGGAACCACTTATTATTTGTGTTACAGTTCAACATTCTATGGTCCAGTTTTTGTTCAACTCATTGAATATTAAAGGTATTGTCAAAATGAGATACAAATCAAATGAACCAAATTCAAAGGAGACATTAATAAAACAGGATCCCTGCTTATTAGTCTAATGATAGATCATTAGATCTGAGCAATGTAGCTCTTCATTGGAGTGGGTCATAAGAAACCAGTCTTGGTAGAGTTTGTCTATCCAGGAGGGAAAAATGACTTTAATATGAATTTAACATTAACCTTTAGCATTAATTGTGACTTTTGCTTTGTGTTTCTTCACTTTAAATCTGAAGTTAGAAATTAGTTTTAATGCACAAATGTAAATATGTATTTTCATGTAAAATATAATGTATCTGAGAGAGTCAGTGAAATTGGGAACAAGGAAGTTAGATAATAGTTTTGTCAAGTTATATTTCCTAAAGAAATAGTATTTAATTAATGACTATGTTTAAAAATTTTAACTTGGCTGAACACTCAATATTTGAAAAGCAAGCTATCGTTTTTGAAAGTTGACCCTATAAGTTAAGTAGAGCTTAGGTCATGAAATACTGGCAGCCCTCAAATTTGTGTTACTAAGACATACACTTAGAAATGAGTTTATCTTGGTTGGAAGTCACCAGTGCTCACAAGGGTCAGAACATGTGGGGATACATTGCTGAGGATTTGTCTGGCTAAGATGAGCTTTTGGTAGCATGTACTTCAAATGAATTTTTACTGAAATGTATCACATCTAGTTTAATTTTTCATAAAAAGATCTCTGGAAATTTGATTCTTCTTTTTTCTATCTATTTAATTGTTAAGCACATTGTTTTTGAGGAAAATAGTTTCCTTTTCTTGAATAAATATCAGTTAAGAAAAATATATTTTCTCACCAGAGGTTTAGAAGATTTTATAAACCACTGCTTTCCAAAAGCATCTCAGGAGACAAACATCAAGATGGTTTCCATGTGTTTGAAAGATATAGATTTTAACTAATATATAAGGTGTATGAGACAGCACTACTTCTAGAATGCAAAACATTGATTAATTATTTTCATTTTCAACTTTATACATAACAGCACCATAAGCTCTTACATTAGTATGATTACACTAGGATAGAAGAATAGAGGTTGTGGTGGGGGGGCAGTGTTGGTGAAAATAATCTCATCAATGAAGAACATCAACACTGGTTGCCAGTTTTCTGTCTTTCTTTACCTCTCTGAGCTAAGGTTGACATTTTGCTTTTCCAGACCTTATTTTACCAACCAGAAGTTTTAAAATTCATGCAAGAAAGACATAGGCAATCAACAGAAAAACTCTAAGCTTTTAAAGGGGAAGAAAACTGAATAGAAACCTGTATGAAAATATCTAGGTAATCATACTACTATTTAGGGTCATTATCAGCAAATGAAGGAAAAAGTTAAGCCTTCCTGAAAGACTTAATTATAACTAGGCTTTTGATTATTGATATTATATGCCAGTGCCTAGGTTATAGAAAGGTTTTCACAATAATAGATACAATTTTTCAAAGGATATCTATTATTCCACAACTTAAAAAAAAACACTTTTGGGGAGAGGGCGGGGGAACTAACCCCTTATCAGATGTGTCATTGGCAAATATGTTCTCCCATACAGTGGGTTGCCTTTCCATTTTGTTGATGGTTTCTTTTTTTAAAATATATTTTATTGATTTCTTACAGAGAGGAAGGGAGAAGGAGAGAGAGTTAGAAACATCGATGAGAGAGAAACATCGATCAGCCGCCTCCTGCACATCCCCCACTGGGGATGTGCCCGCAACCAAGGTACATGCTCTTGACTGGAATCAAACCTGGGACCCTTGAGTCCACAGGCCGATGCTCTATCCACTGAGCCAAACCAGCCAGGGCTGTTGATGGTTTCTTTTGCTGCGCAGAAGCTTTTTGGTTTGATGCAGTCCCATTTGTTTATTTTTTTTTCCCCTTTGTTTCTCTGGCCCTAGGAGATGCACCCATGAAAATTCTGGTAGGTTAGATGTCTGAGATTTTGTTGCCTATGTTTTTTTCTAGGATTTTTATGGTTTCACAACTTAAGTCTTTTATCCATTTTTAATTTATTCTTGTGTATGGTGAACATTGGTGATCTAGTTTCGTTATTTTTGCATGTAGCTGTCCAATGTTCCCAAAACCATTTATTGAAGATACTGTCTTTGACCTATTGTATGTTCTTACCTCCTTTGTCAAATGTTAATTGGCCATAATGATGTGGGTCAATTTCTGAGATCTTCGTTCTGTTTCATTGATCTAAATGCTTGCTCTTGTGCCAGTGTCAGACTGCTTTGATTACAGTGGATTTGTTGTACAGTTTGATATCTGGTATTGTGACCCCTCCAACTTTGTTCTTTCTCAAGATTGCTGTGGCTATTTGTAGTCTCTTATGGTTGCATATAAATTTTTGGTATATTTGTTCTAGATCTGTGAAATATGTTATTGGTATTTTAATAGGAATTGCAATGAATCTATAGATTTCTTTGGGGAGTATGAACATTTTAATGATTTTAATTTTCCAATCCATGAATACAATATGTCCTTCAACTTGTTTGCATCTTCATCTATTTCTTTATTCAATGTCCTGTAGTTTTCTGAGTACAGATCTTTAACCTCCTTGGTTAAGTTTATTCCAAGATATCTTAGTTTTTAGTTGTTGAAGTGGTTAAATGGGATTTTTTTTTTAAGTTGCTCTTTCTGAGAGTTCATTATTGGTGCATAAAAGTGCCATCAATTTCTGGGGGTTAATTTTGTATCCTGTTACTTTGTTGAATTCATTTATTAAATCTAGTAGTTTTTTGGTGGAGTATTTATATAAAGTACTCATACAGCTCAATAAAAGAAAGACAAATAATCCAATTTGAAAAATGGGCACAGGGCCTGAATAGACACTTCTTCGAGGAGGACATCAGATATCCAATAGACATATGAAAGAATGTTCAAGTCACTAATCATTAGAGAGATGCAAATTAAAACTACAATGAGATATCACTTCACACCTGCCAGAATGCTTATCATCAATAAATCAACAAACAACAAACAAGTGCTATCTAGGGTGTGGAGAAAAGAAAACCCTAGTTCACTACTGGTGTGAATGCAGATTGGTGCAGGCACAATGGAAAACAGTATGGAATTTACTAAAAAATTAAAAATAGCCCTAGCCAGTTTGGCTCAGTGGATAGAGCATCGCCCTGCAGACTAAAGGGTCCCAGGTTCGATTCTGGTCAAGGGCACATGCCTGAGTTTCAGGCATGATCTCCAGTAGGGGACATGCAGGAGGCAGCCAATCAATGATTCTCTCTCATCATTGATGTTTCTATCTCTCTCTCCCTCTCCCTTCCTCTCTGAAATCAATAAAAATATATTTTAAAAAATTAAATATAGAACTACTTTTTGACCCAGTGATCCCACTTATAGAAATATATCCTAAGAAGCCCAAAACACCAATAAGAAAGAATATATGCTCTCAGCAATGTTGTTATTTACAATAGCAAAGATCTGGAAACAGCCCAAGTGCCCATCAGTAGATGAATGGATAAAAAAGTTGTGGTACATTTATACAATGGAATACTATGCAGCTGTAAAAAAGGAAGATCTCTTACCCTTTGAGATAGCATGGATGGCCCCAGAAAATATTGTACTGAGTGAAAAAAGCCAGTCAGAGAAAGACAAATATCACATGATCACACTTATAAGTAGAATCTAATGAACATAATAAGCTGGCAAACAAAATAATTCTAGAGGCATGGAGGCATAGAATGACTGACATATCTCAGAGGGGAGGGTGGCAGGAGGAGAAGAGAAGTGATTAATCAAAGAACTTATATACATATATACACAACCAATGGACACAGACAATAGTGTGGTGAAGGCCTGGGGTGGGAGGGCAGGGTCTGGGAGGAGGGGAATCAAGGTGATGGGAATTTGGGGGACATCTGTAAAACTGTCAAAATTAAAAAAAAACATTTTGATTATAGATCATTTGAGACATTGTATGTGGAATAGAATATTTTGCCACCATAAAACTGCTTTTACTCATTTGAACTAAGGACTGTTGTTATATGAAAAAAGTTTCAAAAGGACCCTATTCATAGGTTTAGATGCTTAGATGCAATTACATGCTTAGATATAATTACTGTAGAGGTGTCATTTTTTGTTCTATTGTGATGACATTTTAACTACTTATTTTGAAAGTTTTAAATATTAAAAAGTAGAGAGACTTGTATTAGGAATCCTCAAATATGTATCATTGACTTTCATTCAATTTAACTTACGGTAAATCCCATTCCATTTAGAACTTTTTTCCCTATTGAATTATTTTCAAAAGTTCTTAGGCATCATAATGATTATATACATAAATATATATGTATGTATCTCTAAAATTAAGTACATATTTTCTAATGTAGCCAAAATTTTATTATTATACAATAATGAGAATTATTTCTTAAAATATCTAATGGTGAAATTTCTATTGTCTCATTATATCACATGTTTAATATAGATTATATAGGTTATAGATCAAGCGTGTCAAACTCAAAGCTTAACATGGGCCAAATAAACAAGGTTTAAGTTTATGTGGGCCACAAAAAACAAAAGCTTCAATTTTCATAGAAATGTAGGTTTGTTTAGATAGAGACATTCTGAATACAAAGGGCTGAAATAAATGACTACTTGTTAACATAAAATAATAGAACATTTTAATAAAAATTAATATTTTTCTTGAACATTAACTTACCAGACACTGAATAACTGCACAAATTAATAAGCGTAACACAAATAAACCTATTTTCCTTGTTCTCTGAACGTGAAATATTTCCTGTTGCACATACCAAACAAGTCAGTGCAAGACTAATGATGTGGCAATAGGCTGCTAAAATATTCACTGCTAGTATTAGTGGAGAGAAATGGTGCACCTACACGTAAGGTGTGTAAGGGAAATGAATGCAACACGATTATAGTAGTCAGTCATTAGTGAATGTTGTAGTTCGTTATTAATAATTATGTATAACAGGCTATTGTAAAAAGTAAGTCACAAAATTTTTATTAAAGCATTTCTTACATACCGTTATATTGACTGGGCAGCAAAAATAATCATTGTGGGCCGCATGCCCATGGGCTGCTAGTTTGACATGCTTGCTATAGATCAAATATGCAATATCAATATTAATACTTATAAATGCACATAAATATATAATTCTATCCATCTATTTGTCATCTTTCTATCTATCCATCACCTATTTATAAAATATCTAGATTCTATATAGTACCCCAAAGCTTTCCTATATCTAAACATGTTTATATATTGCATTTGTGTTTAAAGTCTCCTAAATATCTTTTAATCAACAGATTCCACAAAATTCCTTTATACCTTTGAAATTTATTTGTGAAATAAATAGATTGCTTGCCCTCACCACTGATATTCATGGGGGTCCTGGAACCAGTATCTCATATTTTGAATAATGCTTTATTGCATTATTGTGGCTTAACATGATTTTCTAAATAGTGTATCTTCTGTCTGCTAGCTAGATCTAAAAACTAGATCATATAAAGTTTTCTTGTTTTGACAAAATAACTTGATTAATGGTGCTGTGTTTTTTGTTTGTTTTCAACAAGAGGCTCTTAATATACTCTTGAGCCTTGGGTGTGTATGTGTGTTATTTTAATTACATTTATTGGTTGATATGTTCATACTGATTTAAAGTTTGGGTTTCTATGTTACAAGATCTTTATATTGCACTGTGTACCCACCACCGCAAATCAAATCTTTTTCCTTCACCATATATTAAGACCCCCTTCACTTCATACCCCCTTCCCTTTGGCAACCAGCAAACTACTATTTGTGTCCATGAGTTTCAGTTTTATATCCCAGATATAAGTGAAATCATATGGTTCTTACCTTTTTCTGACTGACTTATTTTGCTTACCATAATATTCTCAAGGTCCATATATGTTGTTGCAAATGGTAGTATTTCATCCTTTTATATGGCTGAGTAGTATTCCATTGTGAAATGTACCACATCTTTTTTTTTTTTAATATATTTTTTAATTGATATTTTACAGAGAGGAAGGGAGAGTGATAGAGAGTTAGAAACATCGATGAGAGAGAAACATCGATCAGCTGCCTCCTGCACACCTCCTACTGGGGATGTGCCCACAACCAAGGTACATGCCCTTGACCAGAATCGAACCTGGGACCCTTCAGTCCGCAGGCCGACGCTCTATCCACTGAGCCAAACCAGCTAGGGCTGTACCACATCTTCTTTATCCAGTTCTCTATCACAGGACACTCTGGTCGTTTCCATGTCTTGGCCACTGTGAATAATGCTGCAATGAACATAAGGTTGCATATAGCTTTGTGAATACATGTTTTTGAGTTTTTCAGGTACATACCCAAGAGAGGGATTGCTGGGATGTATGGAAGCTCTATTTTTAATTTTTTTGAAAAATCACCAGACTGCTTTCTAGAGTGGTTGTACCAGTCTACATTCCCATCAGCAGTGAATGAGGGTTTTCTTTTCTCCACAACCTCTCCAATACTTGTTATTACTTATCTTGTTGATAAAAGCCACTCTAACAGGTGTGAGGTGATATCTCATTGTAGTTTTGATTTGTATTTCCCTAATTTCCAGTTGAACACCTTTTCATATATCTGTTAGCTGTTCTCATGTCTTATTGGGAGAGGCATATGTTCAGGTCCTCTGCCCATTTTTTTTTTATTGGTTTGTTTGTTAGGTGTTGAGTTTTATGAGTTCTTTATATATTTTGGCAATTAAACCTTTGTAGGAGCTACTGTTTGCAAATATCATCTCCTATCTGGTTGGCTGCCTCTTTGTTTTGTTGTCAGTTTCTTTTGCTGTGCAGAAGCTTTTTAGTTTGATATAGTCCCACTCATTTATTTTTGCCTTTACTTACCTTGCCTATGGGGTCAAGTTCATAATCCGTAGCTCAAACTCAGCAGAAGAAAGGAAATGATATATATTAGAGCAGAATCGAATGAAATAGAGGACAAAAAGACAATACAAAAATTAATAAAACAGCCCTAGCTAATTTGGCTCAGGGGATAGAGCATTGGCCTGCAGACTGAAGGGTTCCAGGTTTGATTCTAGTCAAGGGCACATACCGGGTTATGGGCTTGATCCCCAGTGTTGGGGGGGGGGGGCATGCAGGAGGCAGCAGATCAATGATTCTCTCTTATCATAGATGTTTCTATCTCTCTCCCTTCCTCTCTGAAATCAATAAAAATATATTTTAAAAAATTAATAAAACTAAGAGCTGGTTCTTTGAAAAGATTAATAAAATTGACAAACACCTGGCTAGACTCATTACAAAAAAAGGGAAAAGACCCAGGTAGGATAGAGCCTAAACGGGCAGTCAGACATCCCTCACACAATCCAGGACTGCTGGCTCCCAACTGCTCGCCTGCCTGCCTTCCTGATTGCCCCTAACTGCTTCTACCTGCCAGCCTGACCACCCCCTAACCACTCCCCTGACAGCCTGTTTGCCCCTAATTGCCCTCCCCTGCAGGCCTGGTCACCCCTAACTGCCCTTCCCTGAAGGCCTGGTCACCCCTAACTGCCCTCCCCTGCAGGCCTGGGTCCCCCCCAACTGCCCTTCCCTGCAGGCCCGGTTGCCCCCAACTTCCCTCCTCTGCCAGCCTGGTCACCCCTAACTACCCTCCACTGCAGGCTTGATCACCCCCAACTTCCCTCCCTTGCAGGCCTGGTCCCTCCTAACTTCCCTCCCCTGCTGGCCTGATTGCCCACAACTGCCCTCCCTTGTAGACCTGGTCCCTCCCAACTGCCCTACCCTGCTGGCCATCTTGTGGTGGCCATCTTGTGTCCACATGGGGGCAGTCATCTTTGACCACATGGGGGCAGCCATCTTGTGTGTTGGATTGACAGTCAATTTGCATATTACTCTTTTATTAGGTAGGAGGATTAGATAGGATAGAGGCCTGGTGCATGGGTGAGGGACAGCTGGTTTGCCCTGAAGGTTGTCCCAGATCAGGGTGGGGGTTCCCTTGGGGCATGGGGCAGCCTGAGTGAGGGGCCTGTGGTGGTTTTCAGGCTAGCCATGCCCCCCGGCGACCCAAGTGGAGGCCCTGGTATCTGGGATTTATTTATCTTCTATAATTGAAACTTTGTAGCCTTAAGCGGAGGCCAAGGCAGGCCAGGGCAGGCAGAAAGCTTGGCTTCCTCCAATGCCAGGGAAACCCAAGCCTCCTGCTTGCAATGTGGCTGCAGCCATTTTTGTTGGTATTTATTTATCTTCTATAATTGAAACTTTGTAGCCTTAAGTGGAGGCCAAGGCAGGCCAGAGCAGGTGGAAAGCTTGGCTTCCTCCAATGCCAGGGAAACCCAAGCCTCCTGCTCTCTTCAAGGCCGCAGCCATCTTGGTTGGGTTAATTTGCATACTCACTCCTAATTGGCTGGAGGACGTGGCTTGTGGGTGTAGTGGAGGTGCGGTCAATTTGCATATTACTCTTTTATTAGATAGGATGTCAGTTTTCATACATCATCATGCTCTTAAAAACCCTGTTACAGAAAAGTGGATAAAGGAGTATGTTTTGTTTAAATGATGATAGATTAAAACATGGCCTATTTTTTAAAAACTTATCTTTATTGTTGAAAGTATTACATAGATTCCCCCCCTTTCTTAAAATAGCTATTCTTGATTTTACAAATATATACTGAGCACTTAGATATGTTTCAGTTGTCATAATGCTAAGGATATAACAGTGAATATGTTATGCAATATCTATACTCTCAGAACACTTACATGTTAGAGATGAGAATACAGTCAGTAAAAGGAAAGAAATGGATGATGACTTGGAAGTTCAATAGGCAGAATAATATGATAGTGGCAGATGGGATTATTTAGGTTGCGTATTCAGAGAAAGCCTTTCTAAAGACTTGACATTTAAAAGAAAATATGAAATGATGCAAATATCAGTCATGCAAGAAGCTCATGGAAAAATTAGCTTGTTGTTTTCAGAAAGAATACCTGAATAAGGACTTGAAGGCAGGAATAAGCTTGCTGAGAGAAAATAGGCCACTGAGGCTACAGTGTAGAAAACAATATGGCCAAGCTGAGTTCAGGAGACATTGAAACTAGATAATATGTAGCTTTGCCTACTAAAATAAAGAATTAGAGTTTAATTTGAAGTACAGTGGAAAGAAATATAATGGTCTTAGGTAAGAAAGAGGCATGAATTACATATTTTCAGAAGATCATTTATCATATTGCTAGTGAATCCATGGCATTTTAATATACTGTTTCAAGTTTTATATTCACTTTTAAAAATATTTCCCTGTTTTATTGTCCTTTGATTTTCTCCCCTTTTCTTTGATACTCCATATTACACCTTTGTTAGATTTTCTTTGCCTGTTATCCCTCAAATATAAGATTTGGAAAGTATAAATAAAAATTCATGATCCATTTACAAAATATTAAATAACATCAAAATAGCATATGGACTTACAGTAAGACTTTATGTTATAATTCTAATAAATTATTTTGCTTTTTATTAGCACTTCAATGTCTGTGTTACACTGGTTGTGAAATAATATCATTGAAGGTCATTAGAAAATTGGTATTTAGTAAACTTTCTCTAGGGTATTGAAAGTACTTGGGAAAATCTTGATCCCATTAATAGAAATTATAAAGAGAGAAGAAATATGTTTGCAAAAAGTCCAAATATCCTATTTAATATCAGTTTTAGTTCAAAATAGGTTAGCTGTATATTATTATCTGACTCAATGAGTTATGTTTATTGGCTAAAAATTATACAATGTGAAATATAGTTTTTAATCAGAAATTGCAACATTATTGTGACAATGAAAAGTTTGAATGTACTAGATGGGAGACAATTATTGGGTGAGTGACATGACAGACATTAGAGAGCTAATATAAGACTTAATTTTCATATAAGGCCTCTCACACCCGCTGACAGCACCAAGTGATCAGGGCCAGCGCCGGGCACTGCCGGGCAAAACCTTGGTGCCTGGGAGCAAAGAATTTTCAGCAACCACCAGAGAGAGGCTCTCCCTGATGACAGCGAATGGCGCCCACCTTGGTCTGGCTCCCCCACTCACCTGCTCCACCATCCTGCTGTGGCCGATGCCTGCCATGTTCTGCACTCTGCCGCCTGCTGCTGATGCCCGCCATGTTCCACATACATCCCCTGGTGGTCAGCGCACATCATAGCGGCCGGTTGTTCAGTTGTTCCACTGTTTGGTCTATTTGCATATTAACCTTTTATTATATAGAATGATTCTGTTGTTACATTAAAGAACCAGTATATACAGTATAATTTAATCTTAAAAGCCTATAGACTCTAAATAAGAAGACCTGGATTCAGATTTTTGTTTCGTTACATACTAGATTTGTTATCTGGAGAAAACTGCATAGCCACATCATGCCTCAGTTTTCAACTTTATGAAATAGAAAAGAGTGTCTATCTCCTAGATTTAGATGTAAATTATTTTAGATCAATAGGTATATGGATTGAGAGATGATAGATAGTAGATAGATAGACAGATGTTATTTAGTATGGCATCTGCCAAAAGCTAAACATGTAATAAATATTTGTCATTGTTAATAATACCATGTGACTATATGGTTTGATCTTTACTAATTGCATTTACAGAAGTGTGGCTGTTGATGTTAAAGAGCATAAAGAAAACAAAAGCAAATCCTTTATTTTTGTTCATTAACAAATTAAAAATTAATGAAAATAAACCAGTTCTGATCATTAATAAATATCAATGACAGTGATATTCTATGAATCAGAGCAAGGCATTGTAAGTAAACAATAACTTAGATATTCTTTTTAGGCTATATTTGGCTTTATCCATCTAAACTTGTGAGAATCCAACCTTTTTTTTGAAAACTTGATTAATGCCTTAGAGAACAAAGTATAAGCCAAGGATAATTCATTGACCTGACAAAAACTACAGCAGAAAGAGAAAAAAGTCAATGGGATTTGGTGATAGTTTATCACTCATGGTGACTGGGTTTATCTGTGGGCCAAAATCAATAATGTTAGGAGGAAAAAAAAACAAAAAACATTTAGGTAGAAGAATGTGCTGAATGTCTTACTAGTTAGTATGTCTATCTGCTTTTCTTTTACTTATTTTTGTAAATCCAGCACATTATTCTTAAGGAGGAACTTAAGTATTAATATATGAAGAATACAGTTTATCTTTAAATGATGACAGAAATAAATTAAAGGCAATTTCTCATCAAGTCACTCAAATATCTAGTCATGCTTGTACTACTGAATTAAAGTTGACAAGATATTTAACTACATTAAATAATGTTTAATCTCCTAATTATAGTTCTGTTATACATTGCCCATAAACTTATACATCAATTGGATTTTAATGAAAATTTTCATTATTTTTTTTCTGATGATACTCAAAATAATAAGAATAACAATTGTTACTGGCTATGTAATTTTGGAAATTCTGATTGAGAAGATCATCTTGTTTTTGTCCTAAAGTTTTCACATTCTTCTTTAAAAGTTTAATGTTTACATATATAAGAAAGGCAGCATCAATAGTTACTTACAACCTTAATGTGCCAGGTAATCCTATATAATAAAAGACTAATATGCAAATAGACCAAACGGCGGAACCCCCAGTCACTATGATGCTCACTGACTACCAGGGGGCAGATGCTCAACACAGGAGCTGCCCCCTGGTGGTCAATGTGCTCCCACCGGGGGAGCGCTGCTCAGCCAGAATCTGGGCTCACAGCTGGGGAGTGCAGCGGCAATGGCCGGAGCCTCTCCCACCTCAATGGCAGTCAGACATCCCCAAGGTCTCCATGACTGTGAGAGGGCATAAGCTGGGCTGAGGGACAACCCCTGCCTTAGTGCACAAATTTTGTGCACAGGCCTCTAGTTTATACATAACATGAAATATTTTGTTCTTTTAATTATCTCACAGTTTGGCAGCTGGTCAGACCTAGGATTGGCCTTAAAATGTTTTCTCAGGTAAGTTACTACTTTTAGTTTTTTAATAAGTTACTACTATTAGTAAGCAGGCGATGATAATACATTGAGTCCTAATAAATACGACACACTGGTCTCAATATCTTATATGTATTATATTGTTTAATACACATAAAACCTTTATGAGAAGGAAACTAATGTGTTTTCTTCTAATTTACAAGTGAAGAAATTATTGAACCAGGACAAAATCCCCATCTTAGAGATGTAACTTGTGTTTTGACTAGGCAGTCAATAAAGGTCCTGCTTAACCACTCTAACAAACAAATAGACAAGCAAAAAAATAAATAAATAAAGTGGACAAATGGAAGAATAAGAATAATAATTTAAAAAAAAACTATGAAGAGTGAGATATTTTGCTTTACTTGCAAGCTAACAAGTTAGTCTGTCATAGTTCTACAAAAGCTCGTAGAAGACACAAGATGTCTGGGCCATGGATGCAAGAAACTTTATTACTCATAGCAATAATGGCAGCCAGAGTATCAGCCCTTTGGGTGCAGTTACTTATGTCCCAATTTGCATAGGGGAACAGCAAGAAATCCAGGTGATATCTGCATACATGATGCATTACAGGAGAGAAACCCTGAGCTTAGGAAATGTAAATTTTTTTTTAAATTATGGAGACTAAGCAAATCTACCCTCTGCTATGGAGGGGGAAACTTTCTTTAAAGGCTGTTTGCTATTCAAAATACCCTTGTAAAGATAATCCAAAAATAAGGTCAATCAGTACTTTTCTTCACAAAATTGTGTAAAAATGTGAGTGCCAAGGAAAATTGTTCTTCAATTATCCCTTAATTAGTTCCAAAATATGGGCCAATTGTTGGATTCAGGACCCAATTAAGCTGCTGGCCAAGTTTCTAGGAGAATTTCCTACAGCACTATGCAAAGCATATACCAAGATGATTCCCAGAGTCCTTTTCCAAAAGACCTATAACTATTTCCCAAGGTTACTGTCCAGTGGTAAAGAGAAATTTCTAGGCCCCACAGTTTTCTAGCACTACTTAGTCAGCCTTGATACCCAAAGAATCTTGGTCCACTGTTAGAGTAGGGGCCAACAGAGACCAAATAATAAATAGAGTCCTGGCTATCATATGGCTCACACTGGGTTCACAGCTTTCGCAGGTTTATCCAAAGATCATCTGCTGTCTGTGAGTGCAAACACTTGGCATTTGGAGTAACCTCCATACTGTAAGTTATCATTGTGAAGAAGGACAATAGCAAATGTCTGAAAATATCACCCACCATTGTCAGTTAATAAATAAATAACACTATTGTATACTCAGTGGAGTTTAGAGAATTTAATGCCACTTATAGAAACCAGAGAGTCTAGAGAATTATGGTAGCTTACCATAAACTTATACATTCTGCTACCCCAATTACAACTGCTGTGCCAAATGTGATCTTTTTGCTAGAGCAGATTACTTGAGACCATTGTTTATTTCTTGGTTTGATATTGATTGGAAAATGTATTCTTTTCCCTTCCAGTTAAAACAGGGAATCAGATATAGATCTGTTAGCTAGGATGCACAATAATATTAACTTATAGTTTTGTCTTAGGGTTAACTGTCTTTTCCTATGTTATCATATAATCCAGAGATCTGGATCCTGGATATTCTGTAGAACTTCACACTGACTAAGAAGTAGCTGGTTTGGCTCAGGGATAGAGCATCAGCCTGCGGACAGAAAGGTCCTGGGTTTATTCCGGTCAAGGGCATGCCCGGGTTTCGGGCTCGATCCCCAGTAGGAGGCATGCAGGATATTTCTATCTCTTATTGATGTTTCTATCTCTCCCTCTCTCTTCCTTTCTGAAATCAATTATATACATGTATATAATACATATATATAATCAATTATATACATACATATATATATATATATATATATATATATATATATATATATATATATATATATATATATAAAAGAAGTAGCTGGTACACTGGAGGCTTTCTTAGGATGCATGTGCTCCTGAGACTGAGAGATAAATCTTATGTAGCTTCAGAGACTGGCCATGATAGCTTTAGGGTTCCACTAGCTGGGAGGGAGGGGGTGGCTGAAACATTCTCTCCAAAATAAAAATTATTACATTTTGCATCTAACACACCACACACACACACACATACTGTATTTGGAAGGCCTGTTAAAATTCTGGAGCAAACATATTTCTAAACTCAGGAATATTGCTTTAATTCATGTCCTGGGTGAAGTCAGTCAGCCCTGAGTGGAATCCAGAGCAGGAAATGACACTAGGTCTGGCAGATGCTATGGTGTTGGATGTGCCTGTGATGGAAGAATATTCAGTATGGAGATTATAGCCAGTTCCAGTGAAAGAAGCACACGTGTGAGCCTGCCAGACACAGCAGAGACTAATATATCATTTAAGAAACAGTTCTTACCCAGTAAATAATGCAATCATGGTTAAACATCCAAAATCAATTAATTTAATAATTAATCTATAGAATAAAAGGCAAAATGACATGATCATCTTATAGACACTGAAAAAGAACCTGAGACTTGTGATAGAAATATTAAAGAAACTAGGTGTAGAAGAGAACTACCTCAACCTGATAAAAGTCACAACAAATGACCCAAAACTAACATCATATTTAATGTTGAAAGAAAAGAATGCTTTCCCCTCAGATAAATCAATAACAACAACAAGGATTTCTGCTAGCACTTCTATTTAACATTCTATTGGAGGTTCTAGGCTGGAGAGTTATACAATAAAAATAAATAAAAAGCATACGGATTGGAAAGGGGGAAGTAAATATATTTCTTTTAGGATATGGTATAATCTTATATATAGAAAACCCTAATGAATCACCAAATTATTACAGCATACAAATAAGTTCAGAAAGGTTGAAGGATACAAGATCAATAAAGAAGTCAGTTGTCCTATATAATAAAAGGGTAATATGCAAATAGACCAAACGGCAGAACTGAACAACCAATCAAAGTGTAACATGCTAATGATATGCTAAGGCTGCTCAACTGCTCGCTATGCCATGCACTGACCATCAGGGGGCTGATGCTCCAACCAGTAGGTTAGCTTGCTGCTGGGGTCCGGCTGATCCGGACTGAGCGAGAGAGGCCAGACATACCCTGGAGGCCTCCCACGGTCTCTCCCCAGCTGGCCAACCTCCCGCGTCTCTCCCCGGCCCTAATTGTGCACCCCACCCACAATAAAATATTATTTCACACTCACTCAGATGGTTATAATTAAAAAAAACATGTAATAACATGTTTAGCAAAGGACCCTTGCATGATTATAATTGTGAACAAATATTGTAGCAACTTCAGATTGAGAAAAATGATTTTCAAGGGTGCAGATAATTCAGGAATTTGGCTCACAAAACAGGTTAGCACCAAGACCTAATCAAATGCGCATGAGAGTAACTTCAATAGGAAATTTTTGAATAAAGGAAGAAGGGTATTTGTATTATTTGCAGCCTCAAGACTGGATGTCAGAAAAGACCCAAAGAGAACATGAAGTTGCTCCCAAACCTGTGAAGAAATTTATATTTACACTAGAGACCTGGCACACAAAATTCGTGTGCAGGTACAGTCCCTAGGCCTGACCTGTGATCAGGGCTGTAGACTAAGTTCCTGTCCCCTGCTGCCACCCACCCCAGTTCCCCTTTCGCCATCGGGAGATTGAAGCCTACCGGCTTGGGGGAGGAACCGAGAGGTGGTCAGTGCACCTCATAGCGAATGGTCAAGAGGTCGTTCTGGTCATTCTGCCATTTGGTCTATTGCATATTACTTTTTTATATATACAGATGTGCTCCAATCCTTCCATTTCCAGGAAAAGGGGCAAAGGAGGGTTGCTGAAAGTGATAAGGGAGGCAGCAGGGTGAACTTTTTTTTTCGAGGGGAAGGGAGAGTTTCCTCCTGATGAGGGGCTTCAAAGGACAGCAGCCTACTTCTGCTACCCTCTGTCTCCAGAGACAATTTCTGGTTGGCATCTGGCAGGACAGAGCAGTTGCAGGTACAGGACTGGGAGCGTCTTTCTCCATGCAGCTCCCTGGAGAGTCTCTTCTGGGCAAGGAAAGCTTTGTTCTAACCATTTCTCCCTGAGCCAGGGCTGCTGGGTGGTCTGAGGCATCAGGGCAGAATGGAGGTGGGTCAGGGCAGGGCAGGAAGAAGTATGGGGTAGAAGACTGGGAGGTGGGGAGGGAGAGGGTGAAATCTGTGTGTGTTGTGGGGGGGGGAAGGGCTGGTGCAGAAGGAGAGTTGGGGTCAGCATAGGAAGGCTTGGAGGTACTGGGGGAGTAAGAGGGAGCAGCAGATGCCAGAACAGGGGAAAGGGTCTATGGAATCAAGTGGGGGTCTGCGAGGGTAAGTATAGACTAAGTCCCCTCCCCAGACCCTGCCATCCCAGGTGGCTAGTGTGAGGGGTCCATAGTGAGGCGCTGAGCCCCCTACACTTTGTGTCTGAGGATCCAGAACATGTGGCCAACACTCCATCCCTGCCATCCCCGCCGAAGTGCTGCCATTTGGAGCGCATTTGCAGACACGTGGATTGTTTTTAAGTTAATGCTTTTTAATCCACTCTATTTCCTACTTGTCATTTTTTATTGAAAAGGAGGATTCTGCTGGTGTGTGTTCCTTTACGAGGGCAGCGGGGGTGTTCTCCTCGGGCAGAGATCCAATGAGAGACAGAGATAAAAAGCCCAGCAAGATGTGGGGAATGAGTAAACAGGATCAGGAGCAAGGAACAGGAAGAGAGATGCACAGGGCAAGACAGACAGACACAGAGAACCCAGGAAGGCTAAGGGAGGGACTCAGCCCTAAGGGCAGAGTGAGTGTGCTGAGAAATCCTGCTTCAGTACAGAGGATCCCTCCACCTCCAACTAAGGCCTCTGGGGCTGAGCTTGCTCTCCTCTGCACTCTGGTTCCCTTCAGCATAGACATGGCTGAAATGGCCTCAGGAAAAGGGCTGGAAGGATGTGGCGGGCAATGGACTGAGTACACAGGACCAGGTCGCCGAGGGCTAGGGATCTGAGATCAGACAGAGAGAGGAGGAACTGGAGGCATTCCCTCCACACCTTCTGTTTTTGAGCAAAGCCTGAATCCCGAATCCTGTGCTGCGGCTCTGGAGAGTGGTGGCCTTGGCCTGCTGTGATGCCTAGGGTGAGTGCCCTAACCTCTCTGAGACCTGGCTATGCCACCTGCAGGAGAGGAGTGCTGGTGGCTGAAGTTTGAAATGGCTTGGGGGGCGAGGAGACAGAGCTTGGTCCAGGACAGTGGTCGGCAAACTCATTAGTCAACAGAGCCGCAGTTTGGCGACCACTAGGACACCTCGGTTTGGTGGTTACATCAAAAATCCCAGGGATTTTTGGCCTTGGCCTTTGTCCTGGGCTCACGCTTATGTAGGACTTGCACAGATGGGAGAGCCAGGCGCTATCACTTCCTTCCTTCGAAGCTGAGAACCAGTTCATCCTCCCCCTCCCCCCACCCAGCCTCCCTTCCTCTCCTCATTGGTGCCTGGTACTCACGAACCTTCCCAGAGGCCAGTGTAGAAACATGACAGAGGACACACAAAGGTATCCCCAAGCCAGTACGTGGTGGCTGTGTAGACAGTTGGACAAACACAGACACATGACACAGGGTGCTGTGGACGGGGACAGAGCTTCCCAGCCTGGTGAGAGGGCTCATTGGCAGAGCAGTGGCTCCGTGAGCATGTTCACCCCAGGCACAGCTCCCAGGCCCAGAGTCCATGAACTGAAAGTCAGGGATAATTAGAGCTAATTACATGTGTGCAAACAGCTGCAGCAGAGGCCACGGCTGGTCACCCCTCCCCTGGCCTTCCACCTGCAATCCTGCCCCAGCAAAGGGGCTTGGCTGGCACAGCTGGGGCTGAGCGCCTGGGGGAAGGGCACACAGGCTGAGAGCTCCTGGGGCCCAGGCGTTGGGGTGAGCCCTCCACCTCCTACGATTACACACACCAACGCGTGCAGCAGCCCAGGATGGCAGGTTGTGACCAGGTTAGGATTTGGACCAGAACTTGGTCTGAGCTCCTCTTGGCCCTGTGCTGAGCAGGCCCTGGTAGCATGGGCCCCAGCATTTGGGTCTTTAGGTTTCTATTATCTTGCCTCCTGAGTATTCCCATCTATGCAAAGAATCCAGATGGGGCTCTCTTTGTATCCTGCCATGGGGAGTGCCTGTCTGGAGCTGAAGCCGAGGGATGAGAAAGGGTGCTTGGCTTTTGGTGATCAGTTTGTCTGCTTAGATGCACCACAGAACCCCAAAAAAGTGACTTTTCTGAGCTTTTATTTTCATGTCCATACCGTGCATGCCTCCTCTGAGACATGGAGTCCAAGGAGAAGAAGAAAGGTGTGAATTCCTCACGTGTGAATGAGGCTTTACACTTTGAACTGCTATCCTGAATCAGTGATCTAATTTTATGGTTTCAGGAGCCTTTGGCAGGTTGGGTTGGAGTGGTGGCAGGGTAGGGTTTTATATTTCTATAGATGCCTCGTGCCTGGGTGGGGTCCAGCCAGCCTTCCCTGATGGGGGTCCCTATCAGCGCGGGGATCCCTACTGGGGGTGGGCCGGCCAGGGGGTGGGACCATCGGTGGTTTTTCCACTGCCCTCACCCCTGATCAGGGTGGGGGGGGCAACATGGGGGTGGCACTGGCAGGGGCAAGGGGCCACGGGCATACTGGTCATTCTGGTTGTTCTGGTCATTACCCCTCAATGGTCACTGGGCTTTTATTATCCTATCTAATAAAAGAGAAACATGCAAATTGACTCTACCTCTGCTACACCCACAAGCCACGCCTGCCAGCCAATTAGGAGCAAGTATGCAAATTAACCCAACCAAGATGGCTGCAGCCACGGAGAGAGCAGGAGGCTTGGGTTTCCCTGGCAATAGAGGAAGCCAAGCTTTCTGCCTGCCCTGGCCTGCCTTGCCCTCCGCTTAAGGCTACAAAGTTTCAATTATAGAAGATAAATAAATTCCAACAAAAATGGCTGCAGCCACGGAGCTGGAGAGAGCAGGAGGCTTGAGTTGCACCCAGTGATGGAGGAAGCCAAGTTTCTGCAGCCCTGGCCTGCCTTGGCCTCCTCTTAAGGCTACAAAGTTTCAAATATAGAAGATAAATAAATCCCAACAAAAATGGCTGCAGCCACGGAGCAAGCAGAAGGCTTGGCTCTGCTCAAGGCTACAAAGTTTCAATTATAGAAGATAAATAAATCCCAAATACCAGGGCCACCTATTGGGTAGCCGGGGGGTGTGGCCAGCCTGCAAACCACCAGAGGCCCCTCACTCAGGCCACCCCACACCCCAAGGGAACCCCACCCTGATCCGGGACACCCTTCAGGGCAAACCAGCCAGCCCGCACCCATACACCAGGCCTCTATCCTATCTAATCCTCCAATCTAATAAAAGAGTAATATACAAAATGACTGTCACTCCAACACACAAGATGGCTGTCCCCATGTGGACACAAGATGGCCGCCACAAGATGGCCAGCAGGGGAGAGCAGTTGGGAGGGACCAGGCCTGCAAGGGAGGGCAGTTGGGGGCAATCAAGCCTGCAGGGTAGGGGAGTTAGGGGTAACCAGGCTGGAAGGAAGGAAGTTGGTGGTGACCAGACCTGCAGGGGAGGGTAGTTAGGGGCAAACAGGCTGGCAGGGGAGCAGTTAGGCATCAATCAGGCTGGCAGGGGAGTGGTTAGGGGGTGATCAGGCTGGCAGGCAGAAGCGGTTAGGGGCAATCAGGAAGGCAGGCAGGGGAGCAGTTGGGAGCCAGCAGTCCTGCATTGTGAGAGGGATGTCCGACTGCCCGTTTAGGCCTGATCCTGGTAGGCCTGGATCATCCCTCGAGGGGTCCCAGATTGGAGAGGGTGCAGGCTGGGCTGAGGGACATCCCCCCCCCTTGCACGAATTTCGTGCACCAGGCTTCTAGTATAGGATAACAGGAAGGGTGGACTATGGCAGCCATGAGAATGCAACTCACAGATCTTCAACTATAAGGAGAGTAATTTGCCAGGGGCCCTGTTCCTGTAGTCTGAAATCCATGATTGTATTTTCACTGGGGCCTAACTTCTCCATCATCTCTAAGCTCTGACTGAATTTGGTTGAATGTCCAGATCTCAAGAGACAGGACATGTCTATTGAGTGACTTTGGGTTTAGAACTCCCTGATGATCTTGTTAAACTTTTCTTGGATGAAATGACTGTCTAGCTAGCTTCCACCTGATCCCTTTCTCTCTGTACTTCATTGTCAGAGTCCTTTTGGGCTTCTATAATAAAACTACCACAGACCAAGTAACTTAAAAACAGACATTTACTTCTCACAGTTCTGGAGACTGGCTGAAATCAGGGTGCTGGCAGGTTCAGTGTCTGGTGAGAGCCTCTTCCTCATTCATAGACAGCTGCTTTGTTGCTGTGTCCTCACATGCTAGGAAGGGCCAGGGAGCTCTCTGGTGTACCTTTTATCCGTAGTGCACTCATCCTGTTCATGAGGGCTCTAACCTCATGGCCTAATCACCATTCAAGGCCTCATCTCCTAATATTATCACAGTGGTGGTAAGATTTCCTCATATGGATTTGGGGGGAATACAAACATTCAGTCAGCATTCACCCAGGGTTAGATTTGGACAGCAATATGCCCAGCTCTGCCAAACTTATCCTATCCCCTCCGCATTTCTTTCACATGTATGTCCCATAATAAAAGCCATATATGTTCAATCATTAATTGGGTCATGACATCCACTACTCAGAGATCTGTACTAACACAGTAATTATTATTATTAGCAGCTGTTAAGTACATGCTAAAGTTTTCCTCTTCCTTTAATCCAGGCGTCCTCAAACTACGGCCCTCGGGCCACATGCGGCCCGCCGAGGACATTTATCTGGCCCGCTGGGTGCCGCTGCCTGTCCTGCTTAGCAGCTGACTCGTCCTGGGCCCACAGTGCGCATAGGAATTTGTTCATAGTTTTTTTTTTTTTTTTTTTAAACTATAGTCTGGCCCTCCAATGGTCTGAGGGACAGTGAACTGGCCCCCTGTTTAAAAAGTTTGAGGACCCCTGCTTTAATCACATTGACTCAAGATCAGGAAATAGAATGTCTGCAAATATCCCTTAGCTGATTTTAAAAGCGTTCCACTTTCTTACCAAATTATTGATCTCACTGTTTTCTGAAGATTCCTGAAGTTTCTATAAATTCTGACACAGCAGCTGACAGGGCTGTACTTTCTCTAATCATGCTTAGGTATCTCACTGAGAATATTCCCTTTTATACCACCAAAACTGCATTATATTTATATCTGCCCATGTGGGATATTGGTACTCAATATTTCTTTCTTGTTTATTTCTGGTTAATATTTCAGGATTTTAGACTCATGTACTAAAATTTTTATAGTATACTTTGTAAAGCATTGTTATTTCTTTCTTAAGTGTTTGGTAGAAATCATCAGTAAAACTATCTGGGTCTGGAGTTTCATTTGTGGAAAAGATTTTATCCTCAAACTTAATTTATTTCAGGGAGCATCTTTTACTCTAAAAACTACTTTGTCTGATCTTAATATAATAAATTAAACTTCCTTTTCATCATGGATAGCCAGACACAGAATTTCCCATCCATTTCATTCTAATCTATTAGTGCATTTTAATTTATAGTGGGTTTCTTATAGATAGCATGTTGTAGAGGCTTAGTTTCTTTAAATCTAATTTGAGTCCCTGCCTTATAATTGGCTTGTTAGACTACTTATATTTAATATGATTATTGATGATTAGGTTTACATTGCCCATCTTGCTAGCTGTATTTTATTTGTTCTATTTGCTCTTTGTTTTTCTTTCCCCCCACTTTTTTTAAAATCATCTTTTGGCTTAATGATAGATTTTATTTCATTTTTCCTTTTGTTGGCTTGTTTATTATCATTAATTCTTTTTTCATTGTCTTCTTTTAATGGTTAAAGTTCATAGTATACATTTATATATTATCACAGCCTAACTTCAATTAATATGATCTTACTTCATACATTTTATAATCTTATAATAGTATATTTTTATTTTTTCCAATCTGTTCTTTGTGTCACTCTTATCATATATTTTATTTCTACATAGCTTATAACCCTGTTACATTGTCATCATTTTGTCTATAAATTTCAAATTCAAAGAGATATTAAAATAAAAATATAATTATTTTATTTTTGCTCACCCAATTACCATTATCATTGAACTTTATTTCTTTGTGTAGAATCAGATTTACTTCTGTTATTATTTTTCTTTTCCTGAATGACTTCCTTAAAAGCAGTGGCTGGCAAACTGCGGCTCGTGAGCCACATGCGGCTCTTTGGCCCCTTGAGTGTGGCTCTTCCACAAAATACCACATGCGGGCACACATGTACAGTGTGATTGAAACTTCGTGGCCCATGCACAGAAGTCGGTTTTCAGCTCTCAAAAGAAATTTCAAACGTTGTACTGTTGATATTTGGCTCTGTTGACTAATGAGTTTGCTGACCACTGCTTTAAAGTTATCTGTACTGTTGGACTGCTGGTGATGAATTATTTCAATTTTTATATATTTGTAAAAAGTTTTATTTTTCCCTTATTTTTAAAAATTATTTTTGCTGGTCAGAGATTTATGAGTTGATATTTTTTCAATTATTTTAAAAATACTTGAAATACATTGCTCTATGAACTTGTAGTTGTTTTGCTTCTGTCTAGAATCATGTTGTTATTTTCATGTAGTATTTATTTTAACTCTAGCTGTTATTAAAATTTCCTCTTTACCACTGGTTTTAAGCAATTTGATTATCATGTAGCTATCTTCTTGTGTCTTATCCTAGGGATCCATTTGGCTTCTTCAAAGAGTGGTTTATTAATTTCCATCAAATTTGAAGCATTTTTAGTTTTTTTCTTTTTTGAAATAAATTTTTATTGATTTTAGAGAGGAAGGGAGAGGGAGAGAGATAGAAACATTGATGTTGAGAGTCATTGATCGTCTGCCTCCTGCACTCCCCATCAGGTGATTGAGCTGGCAACCAGGGCATGTGCCTTGACCAGAAATCAAACTGGCGTCCTCTTGGTTCATGGGTGGATGCTCAATCACTGAGCCACACAGGCTGGACTATATATACTAGGTGTACCAGTTAATAATGTGGATTTTTTCAATAGATAGTTACACATATGTTTATATATATGCGATTTGATATGTATGCTATTTTGTTGTATTTACAGCAAGCTTCAAAACTTTATATGACAAATTTGCTGAAGGTGTTAACATCATAGATATTTTAACACTTAAAAATGTCGAATTTCATGCCAAAAAAAAAGCATTTACAGTAAGTTTTAATTCATTACTTTATTTTGAAGAAAAGTACTGCCGAATACTTCGGGAAGCTTATAGTGAACATGCTCCACCTCAAGATACTTGTGAACGCTGGTTTAAATGCTTTAAAAGTGATGATTTCCATGTGAAAGACAAAGAACATACAGGTCAACCGAAAAAGTTTGAAGACCAACAATTACAAGCATTATTGGATAAAGATTCGGTTCAAACTCAAAAACAACTTGCAGAAAGATTAAATGTTGCTCAGCAAACAATTTCTGATCATTTACAAGGAATAGGAAATATTTTAAAGGAAGGAAAATGGGTGCCACATCAACTGAACGAAAGGCAAATGGAAAACTGAAAAGTCATCAGTAAAATGTTACTTCAATGGCACGAAAGAAAGTCTATTTTGCATCGAATTGTGACTGATGATAAAAAGTGGATTTATTTTGAGAATCCCAAATGCACAAAATCAGGGGTTGATCCAGGTCAACCATCAACATTGACTGCAAGGCCAAATCGCTTCGGAAAGAAGACAATACTCTGCATTTCGTGGGATGAGGAAGGTGTGGTGTATTATGAGCTTCTAAAACCAGGTGAAACAGTTAATACTGATCACTACCGACAACAAATAATCAATTTGAACCATGCTTTGATCATGAAAGGACCAGAATGTGCCTGAAGACACGGCAAAGTAATTTTGTTTCATGATGCCGCACCATCACACACTTTACACGTTTAAAGATCTTGCCTGGGAAGTATTAACCCACCCGCTGTATTCACCAGACCTTGCTCCTTCAGATCACCACTTGTTCCTATCAATGGCACACACACTTTCTGAGCAGCACTTCAAAATGTAAGAAGTGGAAAATTGGGTCTCTGAATGGTTTGCCTCAAAATAAGAAAAGTTCTATTGGGATGGTATCTACAAATTACCCGAAAGATGGGGGAATGTGTAGCTAGTGATGGACATTACTTTGAGTAAAGCACTTTTGATGTTTCTCTTGAAATTATCGTGTTTTCTTTGATTACAAAATCCGCATTATTAACTGGTACATCTAGTATATATTTAGTGAAGTGAATTTTCCAAACCATGGAAATCCAATGTGACTACAATTATTTAGATTTTTTTAGAAAATGTATTTTAGCAAAATTTTGTAGTTTCTATTGGATATAATTTCATTTTTTCTTAAATTTACTCGTTATTTTATCTTTTGATGTATTCATGTTAATGAAATTGTTATATTGATTTTATTTTCTATTGTTTTCTACTATTTATAGAAATACAATATTAATGTTGACATTGTATCCACTGATCATGATTAACTTGCTTGTTAATTCTAGTCAATTGAACTTTATGTATATTCCTGTTTATACACAGCTGGATCTTGTTGGCTAATATTTTATTGATTATTTCTGTATCTGTATTCATGAGAGATACTAGTGCATATTTTAATTTTCTTATGATTTAGTTTTCTGGCTTTGGTGTCCAGATAATACATTGTTAAGAGACTGAATTTCTGTTATTTTTTTGCAAACATTTTCTCTATATACTTGATTTTCTATTACTATGTCTCTAAAGTTGTTAAACTTTTATTCTACAGTGTCTAATCTCTAAATCCCAACTGGTGTATTTGTTTAATCTCAGACTTGGTAATTTTTATCACCAGAAGCATGATTGCAATCATTTTCATACTGTTTCTATTTATCATGCTCATGTATTCCTGGACATTTTTGAGTATATGAAATTAATAACTTTCAATGTTGTTAAATATTAATTCCATCTAATTCCTTTCTCTATCTGTTTACACTGATATTTTTTTCTCTCCCTATTATGGGTCATAAATTTTTTCATGCCTTGTAACTTTTTGTTAGATAGTATATATTGTGGACTTTACCTTGTTGGGTGCTGCATGATTTTGTATTCTTATAAATATTTTAAAATTTTACTTTTTATTGAAATAATGTGCTCCTCAAAAGCTTGCGTGTAAACTTGATTAGGCAAGGCCCAAGAGCACCTTTAATTAAAAGCTATTTTTTTTCCAACTATGAAGGCAATAACTTTCTGTAATACTTAATGCCCTGTGCAATATAAAGGCCTTATCTCTATTACTGGTGGGATCACAAACTGTTTTTGGCTCTGTGAAAATTGGGGTATTTCTCCTTTTTTATCATGCAGTTCTTTCCCCAATCTTATGTAATTTCAGCATATGCTTACAGAAGTGACTATTGAAATGAGGACTGAAGGTTTCTGTGAATCTCCCCCTCTTTGATTTTATCCCATGCATACTCCAGCCATCTGGGCCTTCATAGGCAGCCAGCTCCATATCCTCAACTCAGGGTCATTGCCAGGCCCCTCCCAGCTTCCCTCAACCTTGTGTGCCAGCTGAAGACTCTTAACACTAGTGAACCAGGGCAATCTTAGTGCTCACCTTGATTGTTTCCCTTCTGTCAGGTTACTGTCCTTTACTGCCTAGTGTCCCAAGTCTGCATACTATTGTTTCTTAAATTTATTTAGTTTATAGTTATTTCAGGAGAGAGGGCCAATCTGTTCCCACCCATACATTTTAAAATCTAGCAATCTCTTATGCTCATTTTGTTCCTACCAACAACATAAAAAAACTCTGAGGGAAAAAATATATTTTTCTCAATAAAAATTAGAACACTTAAATTTATTTCAGTCCACGTATAAATAAAAATACCTAAGAGATGATTGGTGACTTGCTAAATGCCCAAAATGTTACTAGCGAAAGAGATAAGAAACCAATCCAGTACTTATTTTATTAACTCACAATTCTTTGAACTATTAATGGAGTTTTCAAGAATCAAACGAAAGTAAACCATCATTCTCTTCTGATGATACAGCTTTAAATATAATTTGGTTTAAATTAAATGCATTTATGGGAAAATTTCTTGAAAGCTTTTTTATTCTATAAACAAAATAAAACCTCAGAATGTTAAGAATTTAAATAATAATAGAATTTTATGTAATAAACAATATATTTTGGAAAAAATAATTTTAAAAATTAGATATTTTCTCTCTGGATTAGTACTATTGATGTCAACAAGTTAGAGAAGTAAAGGTAAAGGGAAGGTAAAATTAAGCAATTGTTTCATAGCCTTCCAAATCAACCTCTAAAGTACCCCAATGCAAAAGAACATCAGAAATAATTATCATAAACATTTCTTTTAATTAGCAATCAGTACATACATTGTGATAATATATTATATGTATTCTTTAATGAAATATGAATGTTACAAATCTCATTCATATTATATTAGCAGCTTGGCTTTTTCAGTACCAGTAAAGCATTTACCTTCTAATATTTCAGTTATTACACTAATTGTCCATTAGTTTACAGTAAAGAGACTTTTTAGGAGTAACAGATACTGTGCTCTCCAGCCGTGAGCCCGGCTTCTGGCTGAGCGGCGCTCCCACTGTGGAAGGGCACTGACCACCAGAGGACAGCTCTTGTGTTGAACATCTGCCCTCTGGTGGTCAGTTCACATCATAGTGACTGGTCATTCTGATCATTCTGCCTTAACGGTCGCTTAGGCTTTTATTATATAGACTAGAGGCCCGTTGCACGAAGATTCATGCAATAGGACTTCCTTCCCCTGGCTGCCGGCACTGGTTTTCCTCTGGCACCCAGGAACCAGGCCTTCGCTCCGGCCAGTGTGGAGAAGCCAAGCCTCGAGGCTAGGCTTCTCCGCTCCAGCCACAGTGAGGCTTGGCTTCTCCAGTTCGGCTGCAGTAGAGAAGCCAAGCCTCTTCAGTCTTCAGTCTTCAGTTGTCTTCAATCTTCAGTCTTCAGTCTTCAGTTTTCAGTCTTCATTCTTCAGTCTTCAGACTTTGCTCGAGCCGGAGCCTTCAGTCTTTGCTCCGCGCCTGCATATGCAAATTAAACCGCCATCTTTGTTGGGTTAATTTATTTGCATACTCACTCCTGATTGGCTGGTGGGCGTCACGGAGGTATGGTCATTTTCATCTTTCTCTGTTATTAGTGTAGATTCTGAAGAGAAGTAGTTGGCTTTCATAAGATCTAAAAATCATCTATATATATAAAAGGCTAATATGTAAAGTGTCCCCTCGGGAGTTCGACTGGGTGACTGGGAGTTTGATCACTTGCTATAATGGTGCTGACCACCAGTGGGTGGTGCGGAACGAAGAAAGGCCCTGGACAGCAACCGGCAGCCAGAAGGCCTTCTCCAGGTCCATCCATGATGGTGCAAATGGTAAAAGTTCCTTCTTTTTTACATCAGTTTTAGTATTCCATTGTATAGATGTACCACTGTTTTATAATCCACTCATCTGCTGATGGACACTTAGGCTATTTCCAAATCTTAGCTATTGTAAATTGTGCTGCTATGAACATAGGGGTGCATATATCCTTTCTGATTGGTGTTTCTAGTTTCTTGGTATATATTCCTAGAAGTGGGATTACTAGGTCAAACGGGAGTTCCATTTTTAATTTTTTGAGGAAACTCATTACTATTTTCCAGAATGGCTGCACCAGTCTGCATTCCCACCAGCAGTGCATGAGGGTTCCTTTTCTCCGCATCCTCTCCAACATTTGTCCTTTGTTGATGATAGCTATTCTGATAGTTGTGAGATAGTACTTCATTGTCATTTTGATTTGCATTTCTCAGATGGTTTGTGACTTTGAGCATGTTTTCATATGTCTCTTGGCCTTCTGTATGTCCTCTTTTGAAAGGGGTCTATTTGGGTCCTTTGCCCATTTTTTGATTGGATTGTTTATTTTTTTTTTGTTAAGTTGTATGAGTTCCCTATAAATTTTGGAGATTAAACCCTTATCTGATATTACATTGGCAAATATGTTTTTCCATGCAGCGGGATCTCTTATTTTTTTGTTGATGATTTCTTTTGCTGTGCAGAACCTTTGTATTTTGATGTTTTCCCATTTGTTTATTTTCTCATTAGTTTTCATTGCCCTAGGAGCTGTATTGATAAAGGTATTGCTATGATATATGTCTAATATTTTGCTGCCTATGGATTCTTATAAGATTTTTATGTTTTCCTGTATTATGTTTAAGTCTTTTATCTGTTTTGAGTTTATTTTTGTGAATGGTATAAGTTGGTGGTCTAGTTTCAATTTTTTGTATATATCTGTCCAATTTTCCCAACACCATTTATTGAAGAGATTGTCTTGACTCCATTGAAAGCTCTTGCTTCCTTTGTCAAATATTAATTGAGCATAATGGCTTGGGTCGATTTCTGGCTTCTCTGTCTTGTTCCATTGGTCTAGATGCCTGTTCTTGTCCCAGTACCAGGCAGTTTTGAGAACAGTGAGAACAGCTTGATAGCTGGTATTATGCTCCCTCCAACTTTGTTCTTTCTCAGGATTACTGCGGCTTTTAGAGTCTTTTTTTTTTTTCATTCCATATGAATTTTTAGAGAGTTTGTTATAGGTCTGTGAAATATGCCGTTGCTATTTTAATGAGGATTGCATTGAATCTACAGATTGCTTTGGGTAGTATTGACAAACTTCATATATAAGATGCAGTCACTGTTTTCCTAAGAGTGAGGTGATTCTGAAGTCTTTTTTAAACTCAAAGTGATTGATAGGACATCCTATTCCTTTCTCATTTTATTTTTTTCCTGTGGTTGGGTTGCAGACAAAAACAGTTTCCTCAATACTCAACTACTGTAGCTGATTTGTCTCAATGGATAGAGCATTGGCCTCTGGACTGAAGGGTCCTAGGTTCGATTGTATTCAAAGGCACATACCCGGGTTGTGGGCTTGATACCCAGTAGGGGGCATGCAGGAGGCAGCAGATCAATGATTCTCTCTCATCATCGATGTTTCTATCTCTCTCTCCATCTCCCTTCCTCACTTATCTCAATAAAAATATATATATTTTTAAAATATTACAATGTAGTAAGCATACATAATCTATCATAGCATAACACAGGATATAAATACTTTACAAAAATATTATGCTTTCTAATGTGTCATATTAAGTATATTGTGGAGATTGACTAGCACAAACTTTGTGGTACTCTATTCTCTAAATTGCAGCTTATGTTTTATTTTGGCCAGACTTACATTTCCATGATCATCTCATAAAAATGGTGAAGAACCTCACACACCTAGGGTAACACTGTTCAATTTCCCCAGCACAAGAAACTAAATATGTTCTTAGTAAATGTTTGTTTTGCCACTTAAACTATACACAGTACTTTATTATTATCTTACTTATCATCACAATAGTTCTGGAAGAACATATTGATAATATCCTCATTCCACAGATTAAAAAATCTCAGAGGCTTAAATGAATGTTCCAAGATAGAACAACCAATAGGCAAATAACTATAAATCTAGTCTTCATGTTCCATATGCTAGTCACAATGGACTATTAGTCATGCACCATTTGGACACAAGTTAATGGCATGTGAGGGTATAATTGTGACTTGACTAACATAGGCAACCTTAGTTTTAAAAATATGGAGTACTATATGTATCCACAATGAAAAAATTCTCAAGTACTTATACAGCATACATAATGTTAACTCCTATGAAAGCAAAACCAAAAATAAAACATTTAAATTAAGAGATGAAATTGTTGCTGTACTTTTATATATTTTTCAAAGAGAAATTGAGTAGTGTATTAACAACAAAGGTATTACCTGCTTTCTTCTTCTTCTATTTCTTATTTACAAGTTTCAAATCTAGGACTGATTGTCCCCAATTATATAGAATTTTTTTTTGGACACATAGCTTTTTTGTTTTTCCTTTAAAAAACTTAACTTCCTAGTAATTTCCATTTTTTCTTCAAATTATGATATATATTTCATTTAATGAAGAAAATATTTTAAAAGCTAACCTTTGACACTTTCTTACTTTTTAGCAGTTTGGAAAGACTTTGGAAAGGGAAAAAATACAAGGGAAAGAAGAGGATGATATAGAAAATAATGAGGTGAGAAAAAAGGAGAAAAAGAACATTGCATTAATTAAGAGACTTGAAATAATTGAAACATAACTTAAAAAATAACTGTAATCCTAGGAAACATTTTATTTAATCATTCATATATTTGAAGTCTATTTATTAAGTTATTCTTATAGATCTGGCCCTGGGCTTGCTGTGGAGATAGAATAATGAATAAGAGAGATGACAGTGAAAATTTTAGTTGTATCATGCACTGCACATGGATTTAGCTAATTATTATTTAATAATGGAAATGATTATAATTAAATAAGTCCTTGGGATGTGATGTACAACATGGTGATTCTAGTTAATAGTACTGTGTTGCATATTTGCAGTAGATCTTAAAAGTTCTCATCAAGAAAATACTAGTAAAAATTGTAACATATGTAGGGATTGATATTAATTATACTTACTGTAGTGATAATTTTGCAGTGTATACAAATATAGAAACATGTTATACACCTGAAACTAATATAATGCTATATGTCAATTATACCTCAATTATAATAGTAGTAAATGATTAATATCCAACCTAACATGCAGGCTATTGCTTAGATTTTTTTCACTTATTTGCCATTGTTAACACTAATGTTATGGGATCAGGGTGTTTTTCTCAAACATTGTATTAGATTAGAAAACATTATTGTCATTTTGGGGGAGCATCTTCTCCTAAATGCTAAGCAGTTGAGACTGTATAATTGTTAGCACAGACTGCATGTTAGCTTCCTGATATTAAGTTGTGGGTACATGTCAAATGGATATGATTTTGTGACTGTGCATCAGGCACTAAGAACCTACCAATGCCACCTTCTAACTTCCTGAGCATTTAATTATTGAAATAATGCTAACAACTTATTCTTCTTTTATTTTCTTTTAGGGCCTTTTCAAGTAGGCAGGACATGTCTTAGACTAACATATGCATCCGCTCATGAGAAGCTACCTGTTTTGTTAGATATTTAAGGGAATATGTTGTCAGGAAAATATTCTGGCATATGGTATAACTACTGAATCTATCACAGTACCACTTTTCATATTGTTTTATGGGCAGTGAAACAAGGCACATTATGACTACAGGGAACAATAATTCACTACAGGTTCTGCTTTTGCTTAGCTTGTACACTAAATTATGAAGGCAGATTGTTTCTTGATGTTTACTGAAATTTATGAAAAGTACATATTTTTCTGTAAATGTCCTTTCAACTGAGAGATGTTACACAAAACTCAGAAAGGGGTGTTTCTTCGATGATGGGTGGAGAAAGGTGATTGATGACTGATTTCTATGAAATTCTGACTAATGTTGTTTTAAGCAGTTGTAGAAAATGTTTTTACCTGTGTTCAATGAATGGTGAATGAAAATGAATATGATTGGCATAGGTAGAGCACAAACAGATTGCATATCATGAATTTAGGGTCTCTGAGATGTTTTCTTATCTGACTAAATCCTTCCCATTCTGAGCACTCATGTCCAGCAGTTTTAATTGAGCACCAATCTTTTTATTCCTCAAAAAGTCATAAGACACAAAATGCAAACACTCCCAGGAAAGTTAAATTTACACTTAATTTCACACTACTCTGTAAATGTATGATAACATATACCCTCACTGATTACTGATGAGGCTTTACCTACCTTATGAAATCTAAAACCCGTAAGTTTATGCCAGAGTGGTCAATGTTAGCAGAAGGTTCACTGATCATACCACTCTGCACTTAGAATATCAAATGAAGTGAATTAGGTATTAGATTTTCAGATGAAAGCAGGCAGAAAGGAAAAATGGAGCTTCAATTTTACTCCTTGATGATATTCCCATGCTTTCTCCAAAGTAATTTTCTTTCCTCAAATGTACTCTTTAATGATCATTTTAACTCAGAACTGTAACAGAATATGTAACTGAGATATGTCAAATCACTTTGGAGAAATTCCTGGAAAATCTACAGATAATTTTTTTTAAAAAAAGCAATAATTAATACTTGATAATTTTTAAATCAATTAAAACCTAAGTGCTGCACTGGAAAACCACATTCTATCCCAGCTTTGTTGTTGTTAATCTTGGGACCATAAATGCAGACTATTGAATTGAAATGACATAATCAGAATCACTTGTTTGAAAAATAAGTAGTTATTGGTGAACCTCACAGTTAGAAAATACAAGCTTAAAAGAACTAAACAAAAACTCTATACATCTAGGAAAGCATAATTTAGGAGGTTCCATAGCATTAGCTGTTTTCTAGAATATTGTGAGAAAATGACATTTCTGGGATCTTGTTTATATTGTGTAATATTTAAAACCTATAATGCATTTATATTTTATATTTAAATTCAATGCATAGAAAAAGTAAAAATGTTTCTTGTCAAGCTGCAAAAAATGGTTTATAATATTTGATGAATCAAAAATTTATTAAAATTATTAATGACTGCTAACATTTTCAAATCTATTCACTTCACAGTGATGATATAAAGTCATTAGAGTGGGTTTGTTAAATTTAAAGTTGTAGAGATAGTAGTGAAGCAAACTGAACTCACATGTCATATCGCTAAACACCTCGTTAGAAGTTCTGTTAATATACAAAACTGATTGTTTATGACAACCATAAATAGATGCTATTGGTTTTAGATTAAGTATTAACGTGTTACTAGAGGCTCAGTGCACGAAATTCATGCATGGGTAAGGTCCCTAGCAGCTGCCGCCTGCTGGCTGCCGGCCGGTGCACCTCCCTTCCCCTGGCTGCTTGCTGCTGCTGCTGGCTCGGCAGGCGGGGGGGGGGGGGAGCCTCCCTTCCTCTGACCACCTGTTGCTGCTTCTGGCCAGGGGGCCTCCCTTCTCCCAGTCGCCTGCCACCACCGCCACCGCTGGTCCCACCCCCTGGTTGAACTCCTGGTCGAATCCCATTCGATGGGACAATTTGCATATTAGGCTTTTATTATATAGGATATGTCAAACTAAAAAAAAAAATAACTTCCTTTTTAACCTTTTTAACACTGAAAATAGTGGTCTAAAGAAATAGCACAATAAACTACTACCTCCTAGAAAAGTTATTTTATCCTTACCTGCTTTATTTTGCTATACTATGGAGAAATTTGAATATAATTAGGAGATTTTCTAGCTGTATTTAAACTATTCCTTTCCTCAGGAAAAAGTAAAATAAGACAACAAAATATTCCAAAGAAACAATTACCTAGATGACTGGGTTTGCATCTTGTTTTGTTTTATTATTTTTCACTGAATATGATTGAAAAATAAAATGGGATTCATGGAATGATTATTCTACAGGATTTTAAAAAACACTATTATTACTATGCAAAGGTAGCCTAGATTCTTGCCCAAAGATATGACATATATTAAAGCATTCAGCCTTCTTGACAGATGCTTAATGTTGGTAGAGCTATTAGGAGCTTAGTGTAGTTCATGACAAAATTGACTCACATTTAACAAATACATTTAATGAATATTTAAATAAAAGTAGCAAGTAAATTGCTGAGGTTAGGTATTTGGTCTAGGTCCATTTGTTAACATATTTGCATTTATGTTTAACATTCATTGTCTCACTAAAGTTAACTTTTAACAGATGATTTACAAATAAAAGACAGTCCATTTGCCCTGTATGGGATTTGTATTTAGTTATTGATCATTATATAACATGATCTATATTGTGGTACTTTAATGCAGAGTGAAACTGGTATGGTCTAAACCAGCCGTGGGCAAACTACGGCCTGCGGGCCGGATCCGGCCCATACGGCTGTTCTATCCGGCCCACGGAGCCGAAAGAGCAGAGGGTTCTCTTGCTCTCCCCTCCGCTCCTTTACTTTGAATTTATATTAGTTCACACAAACACTCCATCCATGCTTTTGTTCCGGCCCTCCGGTCCAGTTTAGGAACCCATTGTGGCCCTAGAGTCAAAAAGTTTGCCCACAACTGGTCTAAACTGATGATTTATGTTTTATATCATCAGTGTCATTTTTGGAAAGAGCAATTGTTAAAGTTTATTATAGAAGAGTTAGTATATATTTTTTTTCATTGACTATTAATAGACTATGAATGGTTCATATCTATTAAATACACCATTATTTGTTACTAGAAGCCCAGTGCACAAATTCGTGCACGGCGGGGTCCCTCAGCCTAGCCTGTGATTGGGGCCAATCGGGGCCATCTGGCCTAGACCTGATCGGAGCTGATCAGGGCCGGTGGGGGCGGAGGAGGGACCAAGGAAGGTTGGCTCTTGGAGTGCACTGACCACCAGAGAGCAGCTCCTTTGTTGAGCATCTGCCCCCTGGTGGTCAGTGCATGTCATAGCGACCAGTCAACCAGTCGTTTGGTTGTTTGGTCATTCGGTTGCTTAGGCTTTTATATATATAGATTATGACCTGCATTCTACAAGTATGAGAACTGTATGATTTTACTGTGGAATGTAAAAACCTTAGATTTCTACCATAAAAAAAATTTTTTTAATGGGATGGTCATTCCAACAAGGCATATTTAAAATTCCATTACTGTGAAATTTATTGTATTTTATAACTATAGTTTGCACTTAGTATTAACAGGAATGCCTGAAATATTGTCTTTCATTTAACCCTTGCAAAGATTCAATTGTGCTTACCTTTAACACTTGTTTTTTATTTAGATTATTAAGGTATCAGCAACAACCCAAATTTTTGCTTTTAATATGCAATTCTATGAGTTTTGACAAATATATACATTTATGAGATCAAGTTATATAGAACACTTTTATGATTGGAATAACATTCCATATCATCCCTTTGTATCAACCATTCCCTGTACCCCCATTCCTTGGCCTACTATATATCTGTTTGCATGTATTAGAATGGCATGAAAAAGCAAATCATTCTAAATATAGCCTTTTAAAATCAACTTCTTTCACTTAACATAATTCATTAGAGAATTATCCATATTATTCTTGTATCAATAATTTATCCCTCATTATTTTTGAATAGTGTAACACAGTTGAAAGACACTTGTGTAATTTTGACAATTATGAATACAACTGTTATATACATTTATATGTTTTTGAGTGAACATAAGTTTTTATTTCTGTTGGGTAAATATTGAACTGCAAGTTGTTTGATCTTATGGTAAATTGATATTTAACTTTAGTAATGAACTGTTGCCCGAAGTGGGTGTACTCATTTGCATTTTTACCAGTATTTGATGAGGGTTCTAGTTACTACCCATTATTACCTGTATTCAGAATTTCATGGTTTTGTTTGTTTGTTTGTTTTCTTGTTTAGCCATCTTTAAAGGTATACTGACATTTTGTTTTGGTTTCCATTTGTACTTTCCTAATGACTAATTGAGTACAGCATCCTTATTGATGCCTCTTTTGTCTTTAGACCTCTGATAAAGTGTCTCTAATCACTTTGCCCATTTTAATTAGATTGTGTTCTTATTGATTTTTAGTGGTATTCACATATTCTATATACAATTTCTTTATCCAATATATGTTTGAAAATGTTTTTTTGCCCAGTCTATGGCTAGTCTTTTAATTTTTTAACATGTGTCTTTGAAAGCGAAACTACCTTCCTTCTTTCCTTCCTTCCTTCCTTCCTTCCTTCCTTCCTTCCTTCCTTCCTTCCTTCCTTCCTTCTTTCTTTATTTCTTTTTCTTTCACATACAGATATCTAATTGTTCTAGCATCATTTGTTTAAAAAACCTGTTTTTTCTCTAATGAACTTCCTTTTCCAGCTTTGATAAAAATCAGTTATGTTTATGGTGGGGCTAGTGTGCCAAATAATCCCTCTCAGGGGGACTCAACTTTCCATTTTCCCTGTATGATTACAAGTCAGATGTGATCTCTCCAATATTCTTGCCCCTCCCTCAGTAGTTGAAGCTATTGCTTAATTAGTGTGTGTATGCACACTGGGAGTGGGGGGCATGTTCTCTGTTGTACTGATCCAACTTCAGTCTTAACTGTCTAGCTCACTCTGCATCTTAAGATAATTTTTTCAGTGATTCTATCCATGGTTAAACTGTGATTTGTATTTTTGGTAGATCTTATTAGTTAAATAGTTTCCTAGTCCTCTCCCACCAGCAGAAGCCCTTTTATGATCTGGACCCAGAATAGACTTGTGCCCTTTCCTAAGCCATGGTGCATGTCTATGCCCTTTTGCCACCTGCTTATGGTAGAATTGTAGGAGATTTTTTTTAACTTTTTATTATTTTCTTATTTTCTATGGTGTGTACATAGACTTTCTCTAAGTCTTCTTCATCACCAATGTCTTTCTCTTATTGCCTACCATGTTTCCATTTTTTTCTCATGAACAGCGAGTGAGTTTGGTAGAGGAAAGCATAAGGGTACTATGACCTTCCCTTAAGTCTGTGGCTCCTAAGGTTTTCTGTATTCTCAGATTACACTATCTTAAACTATAGCAATTTCATAAAATTTAGCTGATTTTTTTCTTTTTTTTTTTTAATGTTTCTACATTTAAAAGAAGTATCTTTATTGTTGAAAGTATTACAGATGTCACCTTTGTTTGTTCCCATTGACCCCTCCACACCACAGCCGCCCTTCCCAGGCCTTCCCCATTATATGTGTCCATGGGCTATGCATATATGCATATAAGTTTCCCCATTTAATCACTGCCCACCCAGACCCACCCCACCTTCCCTCTGAAATTCATCAGTCTGTTCCATGCTTCTATGTCTTTGGATCTATTTTGTTCATTAGATGCCACCAATGAGTGAAATCATATGATACTTATCTTTTTCTGATGGCTTATTTCACTTAGCATAATATTTTCCAGGTCCATCCATGCTGATGCATAATGCAGTTCTTTTTTTTACAGCAGCATAATATTCCATTATGTAAATGTACCACACCGTTTTTATCCACTCATCAGCTGATGGGCACTTGGACTATTTCCAAATCTTAGCTATTATAAATTGTGCTCCTATGACCATAGGGGTGAACATATTCTTTCTGATTTTTGTTTGTTTGTTTGTTTCTTAGAATATATTCCGAAAAGTGGAATCACTGGGTCAAATGGGAGTTCCATTTTTAATATTTTGAGGAAAAACTCCATACTGTTTTCCACAATGGCTGCACCAGTCTGAATTCCCTCCAGCAGTGAACTAGGGTTGCCTTTTCTCCACATCTTTGCCAACACTTGTCATTTATTGATATGTTGATAATAGCTGTTCTGCTTTCACTGTGTCCCATAGATTTTGGGTTGTTGTGTGTTCATTTTTATATGTTTCCAGTATGTTTGTTTTTTTTTCCTTTGATCTCTTTGGTAACCCATTCACTGTTTAATAACATGCTATTTAGCCTCCATGTGTTCCAATGTTTTTGAATGTTTTTATTGTAGTTTATTTCTAATTTCATGTAATTGTGATCTGAGATGATGCTTGTTATGATTTCAGTTTTCTTGAGCTTGTAGAGACTTAGTTTGTGTGCTAACATGTGGTCTGTCTTTGAAAATGTCCCATGTACACTTGAAAAGAATGTATATTCTGTAGCTTTGGGATTAAATGTTCTGAAAATGTCCATTAATTCCATCTGATCTAGTACGTCATTTAAGATAGCTGTTTATTTGTTGATTTTTTTTGTCTAGAAGACCTATCCATTGATGTCAGTGGCATATTAAAGTCCCCTACTCTGATTGTATTGCTGTCCATCTCTCCCTTAAAATTCTCCAGAAGTATTTTTTATGTATTTGGATACTCCTGTATTGGGTGCATATATGTTTACCAGAGTTATATTCTCTTGCTGTATTGATCCTTTCAGTATTATGAAGTGTTCTTCATTATCTTTTCTTATGGCCTTCACTTTGAAGTCTATTTTGTCAGATATGAATATTGCTATACCAGCTTTCTTTTCATTTCCATTTGCCTTAAGAATTTTTTTCCATCCCTTCACTTTAATTCTGTGTGAGTTCCTTGTTCTGAGGTGGGTCTCCTGTAGATAGCATATGTATGGGTCATGTTTTCTGATCCTTTCAGCTATGATATGTCTTTTTATTGGAACATTTAAGCTATTTATATTTAAAATTATTATTGACTAGAGTCCTGGTTCACGAAATTTGTGCATGGGGGGGGGGGTGTCCCTCAGCCCAGCCTGCACCCTCTCCAATCTGTGACCCCTTGAGGGATGTACAACTGCCTGTTTAGGCCAGATCCCAGGAATTGGGCCTCAACGGGCAGTTGGACATCCCTCTCACAATCCAGGACTGCTGGCCCCCAACTGCTTGCCTGCTTGCCTGTCTGATTGCCCCTACCCGCTTCTGCCTGCCAGCCTGATCACCCCCTAACCACTCCCCTGCCAGCCTGATCGATGCCTAACTGCCCTCCCCTCCTGGCCTGGTCACCCCTAACTGCCCTCCCCTGCCAGCCTGGTCACTCCCAACTGCCCTCCCCTGCAGGTCTGGTCCCTCCCAACTCCCCTGCCCTGCAGGCCTGATCACCCACAACTGTCCTCCCCTGCCAGCCATCTTCTGGCGGCTATCTTGTGTCCACATGGGGGCGGCCATCTTGTGTGTTGGAGTGATGGTCAATTTACCTACTACCTCTTTAGTAGATAGGATAGGCACTTATTTATTGGCATCCTTATTCTTTATGCCTGTGTTCTTCTCTTTCTATTGCTTCTTCTCATTATAGCAGTCCCTTTAGCATTTCTTGCAGTGCTGGCTTCATGATAACAAACACTGTTAGCTTTTTTTTTTTGTCCACAAACCCTTTATTTCACCTTCAATTTTGAATGATAGTCATGCTGCATAGAGTAGTCTTGGGTTCTGTCCCTTAGTTTCTATTACCTTGTATACTTCATGCCTTTCTCTTCTGGTCTGAATTTTTTCTACTGAGAAGTCAGCTGACAGCTTAATGGGAGCTCCCTTGTAACTTTCTGTCCCTCTCTTGCAGCCTTTAAGATTCTTTCTTTATCTTTAATGTTTGCCATTTTAATTAATATGTGGCTAGGTATGGGGCTTTTGGGGTTCATCTTGATAGAACTCTCTGTTTCCTGAACTTCAATGATGTTTTCCTTTGCCAGGTTAGGTAAATTTTCTGCCATTATTTCTTCAAAAAGGTTCTCTAGTCCTTTCTCTGATTCTGCTTCTTCTGGAACCCCTATATGCAAATGTTACATTTTATGTTGTCCCAAAGTTCCCTTAGACTCTCCTACTTTTTTTTTTTTCCATTTGCTATTCTGGATGGATGTTTTTCTCTATCTTATCTTCTAATTTGCTGATTTGGTCTTCAACTTCTACTAGTCTACTGTTGAATCCTTCCAGGGTGTTCTTTATTTCAGTTATGTCATTCCTCATTTCAATTGATTTTTATTTATTGTTTCAATCTCTCTTTTCATGGTGATGTAGCTCTCATGAAGTCCCTTGTAATTTTCCTTAAATTTATAGAGGACCCTTATTATCAGTACTCTGAATTCTCTATCTGACAAATTGCTTGCCTCTATTTCATTTAGTTCCTTTTCTGGCAATTCCTCCTTTTCTTTCATTTGGAGTTGTTTTCTTTGTCTCCCCATTTTTGCTGTCACTTCAGTTTTGTTTCTATGTATTAGATCGAGCTGCTAAGATTCCCAGGCTTTGTGGGGTTTTCTTATGTAGTAGGTGTTTCATGGGACCTAGTGGTGCAGCCTCTTAGATCTCTTGAGCTGGGTGCTCTAGGGCAGCAGTCGGCCAACCTTTTGGACCGCACGGATCACCATTGGTCCGTGTGGACCACCAGTTGGCAACCACTGCTCTAGGGAAGCCCCTTACTTGAGTTATTTGGGCTCTCCTTTAGTAGTAGGTTCTTGAATGTTATTGTTCCATTCATGGATGGAGTCTCCTGTCAGGCTGGCTGACTTCAGCCCCAACCATGTCATGAAAGCTAATGTGGAGGTGCTGACTGAACAGAACAAAATGCAACACAACAAAACATGAAACAAAAGAAACAAAACAAAAACATAAACAAGACCCCTACAGCAGCAACAAAATCAACCACCAGAGAAGAGAAAATTAGGAAAGAGAAAAGACAGCAAGAATGAGAGTTAGAAAGGTAAAGGAAAAATAGAGAAAACAAAACAAAGAAAGCAAACAAATAAAAACACAAACAAAACAACAATAACAAAAGGAGGAGAAGGAATATGTAGATGCAGAGCTGAAATAAATAAAATAAGAATAGCCCAGCTGGTGTGGCTCAGTGTTTGAGATCAAACTATGAACCAGGAGGTCACAGTTCAATTCCCAGTCAAGGTACATGCCCAAGTTATTGGCTAGATCCCCAGTAGGGAGCATTCAGGAGGCAGCCGACCAATGATTCTTTCTCATCATTGATGTTTCTAACTCTCTCTCCCTCTCCCTTCCTCTCTGAAATCAATAAAAAAAATTTAGAAAATAAGAAAATCAGAATAAAGGATTAGGGGAGTAGGGAAAAGAAAACAGTTTAAAAGAGGAAGGAAAGAAAAGAGTAGAGAAGAAAAGATAAGAAAAAATTTTGAAAAAGGAAATAGAAGACAAAGCAGATAGACATAAAATAAGAAAAGGAAAAAAAAGATGAGATAGCAGAAAAAAAAGAAAAGAGAAAAAATTGATTAGTGAAAAAAAGAAAATAATTGAGTAGGAATAGGCAATAGAAAAAAATAGATATATGAACAAAACAACAGAGAATAGAATAATAACAAATAAATAAAGCAGATAAAGAAGATAAATTTTAAAAGGGAAAAAGGAAAGAAAAAAAAAGAAAAGAAAAGAAACTAAAGTTACATGGTGCTCATTTCAGCAGAGTTTAATGCCCCATGGGGCTCCCTTTGGATCATACTTTTATGTTTTGACTGCGAATTTTGGGCTTCCTGTGAGGTACTTAGGTGTTGACCACTGTCAAGAACTGTCCTCCTTTGTTTTTCAGCAACCTGCTTGAAGCTCCAAGCAATCCACCTATCCGCCTTTCTGTTTGTCTCCACAGGCCTTGGCTATAAGCAGGAGGAGCCAATCTGCCCTCTAAAGTACTAGTTGGTTTGTTATCCACATGGGTCCCGGGGCTGGGTCAGCAAACCTCCCCTCATTCCTTGGGCTCAACCTCTGCCTGCCTCTGCCTGCTAGCCAGTTGTCAATGGTAACCACTAAAAGGTCTGTTTCTGAAAGGGCTCAGGTGGGAGAGGTGCAGTTTAGCTTTCAGCAAACATGATGGATGTGCTTCCTGTCCCAGAGCTACTCCTCTGTGAGGGGCCCAAAATATTACTCTGCCCTCATTTGGACTGAGATCCTTGTACAGAGAACAGTGGGGTTGGCTGAAAACCTGAAGTTTCTATCAACTCTCCCATGGGGGGAAAGTACTAGACATGTTCCCAGGGTAGTGGGGTAGACAGCCCTCCCCCAATCCACTCAATGATGCTCCCTGAGACTGTTCCAACCCTTAGGCTTTTGTTTCCTCTGAAAAGCTCAAAATAGAGGATGTGGCATGCAGGGCTCCTGAGGGTGGGACAGGCTATATCATCTAGAGCAGGGTTTTTTCTTTTCCTGTCCTTTGGCTACTGGGAGCAGCTAGTTCCTCTCTGGAAAAATGGCCCTTGGGTGTGGGGGCCTAGGACTAAATAGTCCTGGCTGTGGCTTTTCCAGGTGTCCCTGCAATGCTTCCCACCCCAGCCTCTCCTTAGGCACCTTCAGTCAGAATCTCTTTCCAAAGTCTCAGGTGAGTAGCTGCTAATGGAAACTGTGCTCTGGGTTTAAAAAAATAAATAAAATAAAGAACATGTAACTGCAGTTTTCTCTCCAACCAGCTCTGGTCTACAGGCTCCAGACTCCACCGCAGCCAGCAGCCCTGCTGCCTTTCACAGCTGGATGTTACTTGGGCTGCAGATCTCAGCTCTGGTGTGTGGGCTGTGGAGACCAGCCCAGCCTGGGTTTCGGGCCTCTGTCTTCTGAGGGAACAGACCATCTTGTATCTGGGAGTTCCCTCCTCACTCTCAGCCTGCAGGCCTGTTGCCCCTGGGAGCTGGGTCAGCTATTGTGACCTCACCCCTCCTATCGGTTTCCAGGTGTTTTCTCTCCTTCCTTGAGATAAGTCCCCTCCTCAACTGGACCTTAGTTGGTAATTCCAGGTGAATATTCTCCAATTTAGTTGTATTTCCAGACTGGCCTTTCTACTGGTGAAATTGAAATGCCTTGCTCGACTTCTGGGCAAGAGGAGGAGGGCTGTTGACAGGATTCAATGAAGAGAGGAGCAAGTAAACCTAGTTTTCCCTTTCTGCTAGGGAAAGTTCCACATACTGAGTTCTGTCCATAGACGTCCCCCTTGAATGTTTCAGCACTGCTGCAGCCCGCACCTACTGAGCTCTGGTCTACCATCCTTTTGCAGCCCCTGCAAGCCAAGCTAGCTAATTTTTTCTTATCTGCTGGGATGTCATTCAGAATCTTTCTTCCCTTATTCTACCACACCTGTACCAATGCTTGTTTCCTGTCTCTTTCTTCACAAGGAAATACTTTGAGCTACATTTTTCTTATTGGAGTGGGATCAGTGCTATTTCTAGTTTTCCACATCCTGAGTGGAAGTAGAACTCTTGGGCAGACACAGTTCTCCTAATTTTTAATATGAGCTTTAGGTGGGACTTCCTCCCACAGCTGTGGCCCTCCATCTTGGTGGGTCTTGTTTCTGGCTTAGTTTACAACAAAAGGGAATAAAATAGGAACTGCCAAGATTTGTGTCTAGTATGTGTGTTACTACCAACTCAGAGGGTAAAGAATATGTCTAGAGATGCAGTATTCTGTCAAGATTGCCTAAGGGTTCTGGCTTTCCAACACCTCCCCAAGCCTAGCCCCAACTCTTTCCTTATCAATACTAGTAAATGTTTTGGGATCAATGCACTGGATGTGTGAACAGTGTCTACCCCTTTTCACCTGGCAATGATGGGGTTATGTTGCTTATAATGCCTGGCAAAAAAAAATCTCAGAATTTTTAAGATTTTAAGTCATTAAAATACAGAGTGCATAGAAAATATAAGCAATCAGTGAAATATCAGTAGCTTTATAAGAACATTATAATTCAAAAGTAGAGCTTGCAATAAGAGGTCACCAGTTTGATTCCCAGTCAAGCACATGCCTGTGTTGTGGCCTGGATCTCCAGTAGGCGGTGTGGAGGAGTCAGCCAATTGATGATATTTCTAATCAGTGTTTCTATATCTCTATACCTCTTCTTTCCTAAATAAATAAATAAATAAATAAATAAATAAAAACTTACTTTAAAAAACTGTCAGTACAATCCTATGAAATTTGTCCCATATATTTCTTTGATTTGACTGCATGAAAACTAAAGGGTAAATTTGTAACAATCTTGACTAACTATTTAAAAATTTATGAAATGTGTACCCATTTATTGTCTTACCTCATTTTATGGTCCTACCCCATTTTCTCTTTGCCTTGGTGCTTTTTGCATTATTTTTATTATATTATATTATTTTCAATCTATATTCAATAGTTTTTATTATATAAAATAAAGTATATTAATTATTTAAAAGTAGGAAGTTATACCAGAACAATAAATACCAGGAAACAATGATGGAGAATATATATTTTGAAGATAATATATTGGGAACTGAGACTTATATAATAGTAAAAAATGTTCATGCACATATGTTGTTTAATACATAATACATTAAGTTTTTCAAAGGCTTTTAAACTTACCAAACAATGAAAAGAAATATATTTTAATTTAAATTCTTTAATGTTTAAATTATTACATAAATCTTCTTTCCCCATTGACCTCACCCCAGCCATCCCCACCCTCTAGAACATGCCCTCCCCCATCTCCCCACTGTCTGTGTCCATTGGTTATGCTCATATGCATGCATATAAGGCCTTGGATTGACCTTTTACCTCTTCACCCCTCGCCTTCTCTCATAGGTTGGACAGTCTGTTCTATGCTTCTATGACTCTGGTTCTATTTTGGTTCTTCAGTTTATGTTGTTCATTATATTCCTCAAATGAGTGCAATCATGTGATATTTATCTTTCTCTGACTGGCTTATTTTGCTTAGTATAATGTTCTCCAGTTCCATCCATGCTGTTGCAAATAGTAAGAATTCCTTCTTTTTTACAGCAGCGTAGTATTCCATTGTGTAAATGTACCCCTGGTTTTTTTTTTGGTTTTTTTTTTATTGATTTTTTACAGAGAGGAAGAGAGAGGGATAGAGAGTTAGAAACATCGATGAGAGAGAAACATCGATCAGCTGCCTCCTGCACACCTCCCACTGGGGATGTGCCCTCAACCAAGGTACATGCCCTTGACCGGAATTGAACCTGGGACCCTTCAGTCCGCAAGCCGACGCTCTATCCACTGAGCCAAACCGGTTTCGGCTGTACCACTGTTTTTTAATCCACTTGTCTGCTGATGAGCACTTAGGCTGTTTCCAAATCTTAGCTATTGTAAATTGCGCTTCCATTAACATAGGGGTGCATATGTCCTTTCTGATTGGTGTTTCTGATTTCTTGGGATATATTCCTAGAAGTGGAATTACTGGGTCAAATGGAAGTTCCATTTTTAATTTTTTGAGGAATCTCTATACTTCTTTCCACAATGGCTGCACCAGTTGGCATTCCCACTAGCAGTGCAGGAGGGTTCCTTTTCCTCCGCATCATCACCAGCGCTGGTCTTTGGTAATTTGTTGATGATAGCCATTCTGACAGATGTGAGTACAATCCTGTCAGTACAAGCCTATGAAATTTGTCCCATATATTTCTTTGATTTGGCTGCATGAAAACTAAAGGGTAAATTTGTAACAATCTTGACTATTTAAAAATTTATGAAATGTGTACCCATTTATTGTCTTACCTCATTTTATGGTCCTACACCATTTTCTCTTTGCCTTGGTGCTTTTTGCATTATTTTTATTATATTATATTATTTTCAATCTATATTCAATGACCTTATTGTCATTTTTATTTGCATCTCTCAGATGATTAGTGACTTTGAGCATGTTTTCATATGTCTCTTGGCATTCTGTATGTCCTCTTTGGAAAGGGGTCTATTTAGGTCCTTTGACCATTTTTTTTATTGGATTGTTTATCTTCCTTTTATTAAGTTGTATGAGTTCCCTATAAATTTTGAAGATTAAACCCTTATCGGAGATAACGTTGGCAAATATGTTCTCCCATGCAGTGGGCTTTCTTGTTTTGTTAATCGTTTCTTTTGCTATGAAGAAGCTTTTTATTTTGGTGTAGTCCCACTTGTTTATTTTCTCCTTAGTTTCTATTGCCCTAGGACCTGTATCAGTAAAGATATTTCTATGACAAATGTCTGCTATTTTGTTGCCTATGGATTCTTCTAAGATTTTTTCCTGTCTTACATTTAAGCCCTTTATCTGTATTGAGTTTATTTTTGTGTATGGTGTAAGTTGGTGGTCTAGTTTCATTTTTTTGCATGTATCTGTCCAATTTTCCCAACACTATTTATTGAAGAGACTGTCTTGACTCCATTGTATGCTCTTGCCTCCTTTGTCAAATATGAATTGAGCATAATGGCTTGGGTGGATTTCTGGGTTCTCTGTTCTGTTCCATTAGTCTATATGTCTGTTCTTGTGCTAGTACCAGGCAGTTTTTTTTTTTTAATATATTTTATTGATATTTCACATAGAGGAAGGGAGAGGGATAGAGAGCTAGAAACATCGATGAGAGAGAAACATCGATCAGCTGCCTCCTGCACACTTCCCACTGTGGATGTGCCCACAACCAAGGTACATGCCCTTGACCGGAATCAAACCCGGGACCTTTCAGTCCGCAGGCTGACGCTCTATCCACTGAGCCAAACCGGTTTTGGCAGTACCAGGCAGTTTTGAGAACTGTGGCTTTGTAGTATAGCTTGATATTTGATATTGATGTCCCTCTAACTTGTTCTTCTTTCTCAAGATTGCTGCAGCTATTTGGGGTCTTTTTTATTCCAGATGAATTTTTGGAGAGTTTGTTTTAGGTCTTTAAAGTATGCCATTGTTATTTTAATGGTGATTACATTGAATCTATAGATTGCTTTGGGTAGTATGGACATTTTAATGATGTTGATTCTACCAATCCATGAACACTGTATATTCTTCCATTTGTTTATATCTTCCTCTATCTCTTTTTTCAGTGTCCTGGTCCTATAATTTTCTGAGTACAAGTCCTTTACTTCCTTGGTTAAATTTATTCCTAGGTATTTTGATTTTGTTGTTGCAATAGTAAAAGGGATTGTTTTTTTAGTTTCTCTTTCTGTGAGTTCATTATTGGTGTGTAAAAAAGCCATAGATTTCTGGGTGTTAATTTTGTATCCTGCTACATTGCCAAATAATGAAAAAACAATTAATCAGTAATAAACCCTAGTCACCTGGGAATTCTCAGTCAACTGAGACACTATAGAAATAATATAATAATGACAATGTCTAAAAACTATAGTAGCTATCTACTGATATATAACGTATTACACATATGCATAGTGACTGAAAGTAACACATTTTTATTATCTGACCCTTTCTATGGTTCAAAAATCTGGGCTTGCTCTAGATGGATATTGTATGGTAAGATCTCCGATAAGTTGCACTCAAGGCTGTAGTAATTGCATTGCTCATATAGACATAACCTGTTTGTAAACTCTTATGGTTGTTTATAGATTTCAGTTGCCTAAGGAGTGTTAGACTGAGGGCTTCAGTTCTTTGTTGGCTATTTGCAGGTGTTAGCCCTCAGTTCCTTGCCATATCACATCTCCATCATGAAAACTTGCTTCGTTAAAATGAGAAAGCTGCCATAGCAATAGGTCTGCTAATTGGACAAGGTCACAATCTTTATAACCTCCATCACTTTTACTGTATTCTATTAGTAAGAATCAAACTATAAAGTCTAGCCCTCATTGAAGGAGCAGAAAAAAAAAAAAAAAAAAAAACACAGGGCCATGAATATAAAAATGTGGGGATCATTGTGGCATCTTAGAGCTTACCACAAAAACTGATGCTAAGCTACATTTTCACTAAAATATAAGTATTGCACTGCTAATATTATTGTAAAACAAGTAAAAATAATTCTTATATATATAGGTATATACTATAAAGTCATTTAATGATTGGCATGATCTAAATTTCATGATTATTTTATAATTACTTGAGATATTGGGATATAAATACATGAAGTGTGCTTTATTTTGTACTAGAGGCCCAGTGCATGAATTCGTGCATGGGTGGGGTCCCTTGAATAACCTGCAGGGATTGGGCTGAAACCCACAGTCCAATGCTGCCTGCCACTCCTGCTCATCCCGGCCCCGCTGCGCCTGCCACGGGCTCGCACCCAGTCAGTCCCGATTGAGAGAAGCTTGTGCTGCTGCAGTGGCGTTCATCAACCGTGAGCCCTGCGTTTGGTGTCCGTCCTGCAGGGGGTCAGGGGGTGGGGGCTGGGACACAACCAGCCCTCCAAGTGGGCAGTGGGATGCCCTTGTTGGCCTGGGATCTAGATCCGTTCACTGATATTTGTGCTGGTTATTGGGAGCCACCTGGCAGACACCTTTATATCTTTTCTTCCTTGTGGAGCATCTAGGGAGGGAAGTGGCCGCAGTGTCTGAGGCTGACTTCCAGGAGTCCAGCAACGCTGTCAGGATCATGCTGGTAGCACCTGTCTATAGCTGTCTGGCCTGTTCTCTGGAGATTGGACCTGCAGGACTACTGAGGGAGTGGGTGGCTGCTGCCAGGCTGGTGTGTCACCAGGACAGGTTGGTCAGCTGTGAGAGTGCACTGACCACCAGGGGGCAGCTCCTCCGTTGAGCATCTTCCCCATGGTGGTCAGTGCATGTCATAGTGGCCCGTCGACTGGTCGTTCAGTCATTTGGTCGCTTTGGCTTTTATATATATAGACTAGTAGCCTGGTGCATGAAATTTGTGCACAGAGCAGTGGGGGTATTCCCTCACCCCAACCTACACCCTCTCCAATAGGGGACCCCTTGGGGGATGTTCACAGGGATTGGGCCTAAACCGGCAGTAATACATCCCTCTTGTAATCTGGGACCACTGGCTCCTAACCGTTCACCTGCCTGCTTGCCTGATCACCCCTAACTGCCTCTGCCTGCCTGCCTGCTTGCCCCTAACCCCTCTGCCTGCCTGCATGATCGCCCCTAACTGCCTCTGCCTGCCTGATCACTCCTAACTGCCCTCCCCTGCTGGCCTGCTCTTGCCCCCAACTGCCCTTCCTTGCCGGCCTAATCTCGCCCCCAACTGCCCTCCCCTGCAGGCTTGGTTGCCCCAACTGCCCTCCCCTGCAGGCCTGATCTAGCCCCCAACTGCCCTCCCCTGCAGGCCTGATCTAGCCCCCAACTGCCCTCCCCTGCCGGCCTGTTCTTGCCCCCAACTGCCCTCCCCTGCTGGCCTGATCTCACCCCCAATGACCCTCCCCTGCAGGCCTGACCTCGCACTCAACTGCCTTCCTCTGCCAGCAAATTTGGTTCTGATTGGTCGGTTTCTATGCCAGTCAGTGTCAAAATTTCCACCTCCTAGGCAGCCATTGGTTCCTCACACTTCACCCAGATTTGGTTCTGATTGGTTGGTTTCTATGCCAGTTAGCATATCTGGGCCTATCAATGGGGCCTGATCAGAAAGGCGGGGATGATCAGCAGCCCCTGTGGAAGCCTGGAGAGAAATGGAGGCACAGCTGCTGGCCAGACTGGGAGAGAAAGAAAGAGGCAAGTACTGATCAAAATCTGCCACAGAGGCAAGGGATAAGTCCCTGTTTCTCTCTTCAGGCCTCTCTCTGGCCCTGATTCACAGCCCCCTCAGCAGTCAGTTTTGGGGCACCGCCTGCAGCGGAAGCAGTTTTTGGGGCACTGACTGCAGGACTTCTGATTGGCTGAGCCTCGGTCATTACCAGAAGTTACGACACAGGGTTTTTATATATTAGGATAGGCGAGAGAGAGAAAATGGAGAGATGACTAATTAGTTTTATTATTTTATTGATAAATTTTAAAAATGAGGTATAAACTTTTTATGCATTCACTTTATTTCCTAAATATTATACAAAGTGCTTGTATTATTTTACAATTAGAAATCAGTATACACTATGAAAAACAAAGTGATGTAATATTTTATGGCACTTTCTTGTTAACATTTACTTTACCAATATTATATTAAATTAGAGTAAAACCAGTTTGTTTATTTTATCCTTAGTTTCCTTTGTCCTAGGAGATGTATCTGTAAGCATATTGCTATGAGAGATGTCTACATCTGTGAAATATGCCATTGGTATTTTAATAGGGATTGCATTGAATCTATAGATTGCTTTGAGTAGTATGGACATTTTAATGATGTTGATTCTACCAATTCATGAACACGGTATATTCTTCCACTTGTTTATATCTTACTCTATCTCTTTCAACAAAATGAGAAGAAAGCCCACTACATGGGAGAACATATTTGCCAATGATACATCCAATAAAGGGTCAGTTTCCAAAATATATAAGAAACTCATAAAACTTAACAGAAGGAAGACAAACAATCCAATTAAAAAATGGGCAAAGGTCCTAAATAGATACTTCTCCAAAGTGGACATACAGAAGAAGAGACATGTGAAGAAATGCTCAGTCTCTAATCAGCCAAGAGGTGCAAAGTAAAATGACAATAAGATATCACCTCATACCTATCAGAATGGCTGTCATCAACAAATCAACAAAAGACAAATGTTTACAAGGATATGGAGAAAAGGGAACCCTAGTATACTTCTGGTGGGAATGCAGACTGGTGCAGCCATTGTGGAAAATAGTATGGAGTTTCCTCAAAAAATTAAAAATGGAATTCCCATTTGATCCAGTGATCCCACTTCTAGGAATATAAACTAAGACACCCAAAACACCAATCAGAAAGAATATATGTACCCCTATGTACATAGAACCACAATTTACAATAGCTAAGAATTGGAAACAGCACAAGTCCCCATCAGTGGATAAGTGGATAAAAAAGCTGTGGTACATTTACACAATGATTCCAAAGAATTCTTACCATATGCAACTGTATGGATGGATCTGGAGAGTATTATGTTAAGTGTAGTAAGCCAGTCAGAGTAAGATAATTATCACATGATCTCAATCATTTGTAGAATCTAATAAACAAAATAAACTGATGAACTAAAATAGATCCAGAGACATAGAAGCATAGAACAGACTGATGAATTTCAGAGGGAAGGTGGAGAAATTGGGGGGGAGTGATTAACCAGGAACTTTTGTGCATATATGCATAACCCGTGGACACAGACAACAGTGTGGTGAAGGCCTTGGAGGGGCGGGTGGGGGATAGCGGGTGTCCCCTGCCAGTCTGGTCACCCCTAACTGCCCTCCCCTGCAGGCCTGGTCCACCCCCAACTTCCCTCCCTGCAGGCCTAGTCCCCCCCAACTGCACTCCCCTGCTGGCCCAATCGCCCCAAACTGCCCTCCTCTGATGGCCATCTTGTGGTGGCCATATTGTGGTGGCCATCTTGTGACAACATGGGGGTCGCCATCTTGTGACTACATGGGGGTGGCCATCTTGTGACAACGTGGCATCGGCCATCTTGTGATGATGTGGGGGCAGCCATCTTGTGATGACATTGAGGGCATGAGGGCACAAGGGCCACCTAGGCTTTAATAGTATCGATGATTTGTTAAAGAATCAACATTAATAGGTTTCATATGTTTTATCCTAGCTCTGCATTTTTTAGGATCTATTTAAGGTTAGTCTTGATTTGGCCACATTTTAGGCATTTTTCCCTCTTCTGATCCTCATACTGTATGAATGATACATATCAAATTGCTTTTTGGACAAGCATACTTTGTTTCCTTGCAATCATTCTTTTTGCAGTATTCTTACTGTAAAGATATATTCCAATATTTATCCACCAATAGAAACCTTACCCATATTCAATGTCTTTTCCTTCATTAAGTTTTTCCTGATCCTCAGGTAAAATTAGTATTGTTGTTTTCTCTCTGAGCACTGGCATTATATTTTGCAGAGCTAAAAAGCATTTAAAATATACTTACTTGCATCATTGAAACATGCTGTGCAAGTCAGATTCTCTCACTTGACTATTAGCTTTTTGAGGGTATAAGCCAAATAGCATTATTTTTGGTAATCCATGGTAATAGTCACAGAGAACTCTGCATATACAGTGACATTATCGAAATAGTTATTAAAATGCTTCCCAAGTTATTAATTAAGCTGTTTTAATAAAATCAATTCACATCATTCTTATTCAAGTCAATTATTTAAAAGTGAGTAAGTATTAAGGAATTTCCCCACAAAATATGCTAAGATATTAAGTCAGAATTTGAGTGAATTATTCATTAACTAAAAATTCAACATTGAGTTTCATTTTTATCAACCTCTAAAGGAGTCTACAAAAATGTAAACTGAGAAAGAATGCATCTTCCTAAAGTGGCAGAACAAATCTTTATGTGTTTTCTTACTAGGGTGACAGAGAGAAGTATTGACTCTTTAGACAAGGGTGAGGCTTCCTGACTATCTAGACTTAACAGAAATGGTTAAGGTAGAAAGGACAGTTGAGAAAAAAGAAAATTGTGGATTCTGTTTGTAATGTGTAGATGGAGACTGGCTGGAGACTTACACCTGATGTCCTTATTGACCAGCCTTCTTTTCCCCTCCCTACCCCCTGCAATTGAGTTAGCTTACACCTGCTGCTGTTTCATTAAATCTCAGAGGCAATCTTTTATCCTGTATCATAGTTAGAAAGCTTTAATCCAATTTTGTAAAACCTCACAATTCCTAGTACAAAGCATTTAATAAGTGACCAATACTTATCTATTGAAAAATGGATACAATCAGTGGAAATATCCAATAGGATTTTCAATATGAAATGCTTTCACATCTATGATAAAAACAATCCCTATTTCAGTCTGAGTGTGTAAAAAAATGTTATTTTAATGCCTATTTCAGTTTGAGTGTGTAAAAAATGATATTTTAGGATATGAAGCAACCAAAATATGAATAAAGTGTTTTCCATTAACATTTACATTAACAATGAAAAGACAGTTATAGGCAAAAACTATCAGTATAATAAAACTTTTTCTTATTATTGAAAGAAATTTCACCCTTAGGTTCATTCACTTATTAAATCAGTAGATAAATCTAGTTTCTTTACTTTTCATGCATCATGTTGTTGTTGAACGACAATTTTTTACCTCCCATTTTCTATCCAAAACAAAATGATTCATTTATAATATATGCAGTTATGCTCATATGAACTGAGTTATGGATATATCTGTTTTCATTAAGTAATAATGCTTCAAATTGCCTCATATTTTTCTTTTAAAAAAATCAAACTGTTTAACTGACAATTACTATATCATTATCCTCATTTTCTAAATGATACTTTCTTTCTTTTTAACATTAATTTACCTTGCAAATATGCTAAAACACAAAAATGTTTCATAGAATACAAATTAACAAATGGGGCAGAAATAAGAGAGAGGTTAAATTATTTGTCCCAAATCACATAAGTAATCAGTGGAAAAGCTTGATAAATGCTCAGTTTGTTTTTCCTTTTGTATTTAAAAATGTTCCTCTTAATTCATATAGTTTAGGCTAAAGTTATAGTTTGGTAATTTTTACAAAATCTTTTATATGTCTGTTTTTTAACTCATCAATACAATCATAAGATTTTAGACATGATGTCCCACTGAAAGCAAAACAATATTTGTAGTGGGAAAATAAGAAAATAACTCAGGTTCAGTCATCATGGTAAATCTTAGCTCACACTGGTGTGGCAAATTATAACTCAGAAATAAATTATGAGATAATTAAGGATGATACAAGAAGAAATATACTACTTATATACCTTACTGATTACCTAATCATTTTTATAAAGCTGCTAGAGGCCCAATGCACGAAAATTCATGTAAGAGTAGGCCTTTCTTCCCCCAGCTGCCGCCACCAGCTTCCCTCCGGCACCTGGGATCCAGGCTTTGCTCCGGCTGCTGCTGGCAGACACCTGGGACCTGGACTTTGCTCTGGTTCTGGCTTCGTCCAGATGGACATCCGGAATGATGCCCAGAAGGACACCCGGAAGGACGTCCAGTCTAATTAGCATATTATCCTTTTATTATTATAGATTACTTTTATATTAGTCTCAAGGTAATATGGAGATACCTCCTATACCTGGCTATTTTGTATTTCTCAAAGAAAAAATAAAGATAATTTAAAATATGGGCCTGGGCCCTAGTGGTTAGAGTGTTGCCCCACACACCAAAGGGCAAAGGCAAGTATCTGGGTTGTAGGTTCACTCCCTACCCCCAGTTGGTGCCAGTGTGGGAGGCAATCGGTTGATGTGGCTCTCTCACATCATGATGTTCCTCTCCTTCTCTCCCTTCCATTCTCTATGAAAAAGCAATAGAAAAAAATATCCTCAGGTGAGGATTAACCAAAATAATAATAATAATAAAATATGGGGCTGGAATCTTTAGAGTTAATGCAAGTTTTTGTAAAACCAAAATTGTCAAGAAACTGTTGAATTCTCATTAACAGCTCCAAAACCACTCTCTAAAATTTATCTCTTGTGTTTAGCAAATAACTATATTAACTTGAGCCTTGAAAATTTTAGGCAGTAACCCTTTATGTTCCAATTTTTTATTGTTTTATCTTCATCTTTGATAACAGTAAGCCTAACATTTATACCAAAAAAAAAAAAACCCAATTTATACTTGGTGATATATTAACTAGAATTGGCTAGAAAGATTGAAAAAATGTACCATGTCTATGTGGAAATATAAACATAATTCTTCTCTGAAGATCATATATTCCATCCTTTAAAGATATTCTCTGAAATCATCTCTATTTGTGATACATTTTTAGAAGCACAAGACTGAAATATATTCAATCAATTTCTCTGAAACCCAAACCAAAGTAACTTCCATCAAGGAAGACATGAGAAAATAGTTGGAGTAAATAACTCTAACTTGTCTACTTTATAATACTTTTCACATTGTGTTCTAATGTTGAACCCTGTCACTGTCATTCTTTATTTAACTTCTAAGAAGATTGTCCTTTGTACATGTCTTTTGATTTTACACACCAATTTTCAAAAGAGATCTCCTATATAAGGTGACAACACAAGACATAAAACAATATTTAGAAAAAAATGAATTAAATAATATTAACAATACCCTTTCTCACTGATATCCCCTTCTAGGTACAATTGACATAGGAATGCAGCAATGTTGCCTTGCTTTAGATATCTCAGAATTCTATATTGTTTAACCAAGTGACTAGGAAACAATCTATATCTATATATATATATATATATATATATATATATATATACACACACATATATATATATATATATATATATATATATATATATATATATATATATATAAAGAGGTAATATGCAAATTGTCCAGGATGCCATAACATCACGACCGCTCAGGAGGAGGCTGCGTGCGAGGTGAGGCAAGCCACAGATGGCACAGGCCTGGAGACAGGGGGCCTGCCAGCCGCGTCACACCACCAGTCCCTCTGCATGTAAGCTGCAGAGGAAACACCTTTTCTGACCGCTCATTGGCTAAGCTCCCAGGATGCCACTCGCAGTGTTCTTGGTAACTTGGGTAATAAGAATCCAAGAAGGTGATCTAAGGTTTTTCCACCTCACTCCTGGAGGACAAAACGATGGTCCACTGCTGGAGGGCTAAGAAATGTCATATCCTGCCCTAGCCAGTTTGGCTCAGGGGATAGAGCCTATACCTGTGGAACACAGGGTCTGGGTTCAATTCTAATCAAGGGCAAGTACCTAGGTTGCAGGCTCTTCCCCGGCTGGGGCCCAGGTCAGGGCTCATGCAGGATGCAACCAATCAAAGTGTCCCTCTCACATTGATGTTTCTCTCTGTCTTTCCCTCTCTCTTCCATGCTCTCTAAAAATCAATGGAAAAATATCCTCAGGTGAGAATAAAAAAAAAAAAAATAAGGAAGAAAGAGACATCTTGAAAATGCCTAAAGAAAGTTGTCATTTTTTTGTGGTGAAGGGACTGGAGTCCGTGTTGATGAAAACACCTTGGTGGCTGTGGCAGCTGGCAGTGGCTGCAGCAGCAGGGTAATAGGGGTGGCGCCTCCCCAGATCAGCCCAGTCGCCTCCCACAGAGGAGTGGGCCTAAGCTATCAGTAGGACATCCCCTGAGAGCTCCTGGACTGTGAGAGGGGGCAGGCTGGGCTGAAGGACCACCCCCAGTGCAGAAATCTTGTGCACTGGGCCTCTAGTAGACTCAATAAAAGTCTGTATACTGGCTGCCAAATGTGTGATTCTAAAGACCATTTAAGTAGACAGGACAGTGTACAATATTGTGCCTCTCCAACCTGATAACAAATTATTTAAGATTCTTTTCTTATTTGCCCTAAAGATTAAAAATATATGTGTTAGACTATGTTATTTTACAGTGCAAATTACATGAAAAAGGTAGCATGATCCGAGAAAAATGAAAAGCAGACAGAAACCTAAAGTTAAGTCCTGGCTCTAGCACTCATAAATTATGTGCCTTTTTGCAAGTTACTTCACCTACTCTATATCTACATTCTGTGCCTGCATAAGTGTAAAGTTTAAATGAGATGCTGAATATGAAAACTATTTTAAGCAATAGACTCAAAAGAAAATATTAGCTATTTAAAAAGAATTCACCCTGGATGATCTGGGTTTATGGATCATATTGGAAAACAAACACTGGTCTCTTAAATTTTAACTGGTGGAGCTAAGATTGATATTAGCTTTTATGCACAAAGTAAAGAATTTATACCTCCAAGAGTCTTCAGCCCTTGTTCACCATTTTATTGTTGTTTTGTTGTTGTTGTGGAGTTAGTGTAAAGAATCCCACAATGGTTTAGAGATTTTCACAAGTCACTGGGAAAGTTACATGGGGAACTGACTTTAGAAATTAGGTGCTTTGATTTCCAAATGCTCTATTTTTCTACAACATGTTTGCCACTCCTAATGTTATCTTATCTAATAAAAGAGCAATATGCAAATTGACCACACCTCCGCTACACCCATAAGCCACGCCCACCAGCCAATCAGAAACGAGTATGCAAATTAACCCAACCAAGATGGCTGTGGCCACGGAGTGAGCAGGAGGCTTGGGTTTCCCCGGTGATGGAGGAAGCCAGACTTCCTGGCCTGCTCTGGCCTCCGCTCAGGCTACAAAGTTTCAATTATAGAAGATAAATAAATCCCAGATCCCAGGGCCTCCTCTTGGGTCGCCGGGGGGCGTGGCCAGCCTGCAAACCACCATAGGCCCCTTACGCAGGCAGCCCCACACCCCAAGGGAACCCCCACCCTGATCCAGGACACCCTTCAGGGCAAACCAGCTGGCCCCCACCCGTGCATCCGGCCTCTATCCTATCTAATAAAAGAGTAATATGCAAATTGACCATCACTCCAACACACAAGATGGCTGCCCTCATGTGGTTAAAGATGGCTTCCCCCATGTGGACACAAGATGGCCACCAGAAGATGGCCAGCAGGGGAGGGAAGTTGGGAGGGATCAGGCCAGCAGGGGAGGGCAGTTAGGGGTTACCAGGCTAGCAGAGGAGGGAAGTTGGGGGCAACCGGGTCTGCAGGGAAGGGCAGTTGGGGGGGACCCAGGCCTGCAGGGGAGGGCAGTTAGGGGTGACCATGCCTGCAGGGGAGGGCAGTTAGGGGTGACCAGGCCTGCAGGGGAGGGAAGTTAGGGGCAAACAGGCTGACAGGGGAGCAGTTAGGCATCAATCAGGCTGTCAGGGGAGTAGTTAGAGGCTGATGAGGCTGGCAGGCAGAAGTGGTTAGGGGCAATCAGGAAGGCAGGCAGGCGAGCAGTTGGGAGCCAGCAGTCCTGTATTGTGAGAGGGATGTCCGACTGCCCATTTAAGCCCCATCCTACCAGGATCGGGCCTAAACGGGCAGTTGGACATCTCTTGAGGGGTCCCAGATTGGAGAGGGTGAAGGCTGGGCTAAGGGACACACACCCCCATGCACGAATTTCGTGTACCGGGCCTCTAGTATTTTCATAATACATACTAAATTACATTAAGCAACCATAGCCTATTAAAGGTAATTATTGCATTCCAATTTTGGTGTGAATAATATGAACTCAATCAATGTCATATATTTAAGTGAGAAACTCTTCAAAATATTGTCCAGATAAATTATGATACATCAGATTAGAGCATGAGAGAGTTATTCTTTTAGATCATTGCAGTTTTGTTGGTCTTTAAATGCCACCATCTGCTCTAGAAACATGTAAATAGGTCTTGATATAACTAAACAAATAATTATTTAACTAGCAAATGCTAAAAAACATTAATTGTAATTAGATAAAGCGGTCACAGAGAATTGTGGAAGCGTTCAGGGGTCCAGAGCAGTACATGGAAGCTTAATAAACATTATATCTTATTTTGTGTTAACATATTTATATTTTGAATAATAATAAATTGCTAAAATGCATATGGTGCTTTCTGTATACCACACAATTTTCTAAGCTCTCTTCTCATTTTCTCTCTATATAAATATTAACCCTCACAAAATACTATTATAATTTGTATATTACATACAAGGAGCATAAAATTACATTAAATTTAAGCAGCTTGCACAAGTTTGAAGAGCTAATAAGTAACAAATATGGGTTTTTAATTCAGGAAGTCTAACTTGAAGATTTGTGTTCTTATCCACTAGGATACATTTTCTCTAAACTTTATATACGCTGAGTGGCCAGATTATTATGATCTCTGAATGCATAATAATCTGGCCACTATATATATATATATATATATATATATATATATATATATATATATATATATATGGCTCAGTGCATGAATTTGTACATAGGTGGGGTCCGGCCAGCCTGGCCAGGGGGAGGGGACATGGGCAGTTGGCCGGCCTACCTGCTGGTTGAACTCCTGGTCGAGGGGACAATTTTCATATTAGCCTTTTATTATATAGGATATACACTAAGTGGCCAGATTATTATGCATTCAGAGATCATAATAATCTGGCCACTCAGTGTATATGGTAGAGAGAATTCTAATATGGCCCCCAAAGATTTCCACCCTCTGGTGTATATGACTTGTAAAATCCTCTTCCCTTTTAAATATGATGAAATATCACTCTTCTAATTAGACTATTAATTAGTTAACTTTGAGTCATCAAAAGAGAGTTGTTTTTTTTGGACTGTGTTACTAATTAAACAGGTGACCATTTAAGGAAGAATGAGTTTTGCCTATAAAGTCAGATTCTATAGGAGGAACATTCTCCATTGCTGGCTTTGAAGATGGAAGGGTCAATCTTAAAGCCAGCTCCTGAGAAAAGTCTCTAGTTGCTTCAAGTAATCGTTGGCCATTAGCCATCCAGAAAACAAAACCAAAACAAGACTTTAATTCTACAACCGCAAGTAACTGAACTTTGCCAATAATCTGATTGGACTGAAAGAAGACTCAAAGCTCCAGATGAGAATGCAACCTCAGCAGTATCATTATTTCAGCATTGATAGACCTTTAGCTAAGGACACAGGTAACTAGTGCTTGGGCTTCTGACCTGCAGAAACTTTGAGATCACAAATTCGTATTGTTTTATACCATTAAGTTCATAGCAATTTGTTACGTGGCAATAAAAACTAACATAAGATGAAAGTTGTGATTTATGGAGCAATCAGGAATAGCTGCATTTGGAACTGTGCCATTTATACTCTTCACTGTGGTGTACTGGACATATATAGTCAATTTGGGGAAATAAGGTTTCATGTGTCAATGCATGCTGGGGCCACTTTATTTAAGTAGCTGTCCAACAATGCCTGATAACTAATTAGAAAGTTTAAAGAGAATAAGGTACCTACCATGCACTGGGGTAATAACTTAATATTCCTCTGCATTCTTTCAAATATTTTGTGTTCTATCCAGATTGATATTTGATATTTCTATGACTATGAACACCTGCATTAGTTTACTACAGCTGCTTTAATAGAAATTCTGCTTTAACACAAATAGCTGGTAAGTATAACTACCTTCTAGTACTACTTACTCTGTATTTTGTTTGCCTTCAACAAGCATTCCAGCTGATCATGGTTCTTTACCTGGTTTAGTGACCCAAACCTTCATTTCTGAAGAGTTTGAGCCAATCATAGTCCTGCTTCGATTCAGTTGTTGTAGTTTTCCTGAACTTACTCACAGGGCATGGTAATACTAAAAGACACCCTAAATTCTTCTGTATTCTAAACATAGTCTTTCTTACCTTCACTATAGAATAACAGTCTAATTCCCCCTTGGCAGCCAGGATCAGTCACCTCACCAAATACAACATCTTCCTTCCTCACCTATAGTTTCAGAGGCACGAGGAGTCCAGAGTAGCCAGGTGGCAGCCTTAAATTACAGTTCAATAAAATAATTGCAACAACGACTCCTGATTGAAGAATTCTTCCCTTTGAAACAAACACTTCTAGGCTAGCAGAGTATCAGGTCATGGAAATAGAAAGCAAGCATCGATCAGACTGTCAAACCTCAGAGGGAAGGTAGGGGAGGGTGGAGGTAAGGGGGAGAGATCAACCAAAGGACTTATATGCATGCATATAAGCCTAACCAATGGACACAGACAACAGGGGGGTGAGGGCATGAGTTGGGGGGGGGGGAGTTGGGGGGTAATGGGGGGATGAGGACACATATATAATACCTTAATCATAAAGAAATTAAAAAAAAGAATTTTACTAGTGGATCACTAGGGGATAATAGTGAATGCTACCATTCTCATTCTCATTCCTTGATTCCTTGACCTATGTATCCTGGCTATGGGAGAAAGAAACAGCACCATATATTGAACACTGATTCAGAGCATATACAGTTTTCTGGAGAACCTTGCCACAGCACAGGTATTCCACCTAGTTGGCACTGTAACTGATCTTCAAAAGGCCATTCCACTGTTCTTTCAAGCCAGCTGCTTCAGGATATTGGGAAAATTTCTTTGAAGTGAGTTCCTTGATTAGAAGCAATGCTTTGTGAAAAAGCATGATCGTAGATAAGGCATTCTCAAGTCCATGAATGGTAGTTTTGGTGGAAACATCACATGCAGGAAAGGCAGACCCATGTCCAGAATCTCTATTCCTATAAGGCCAAGTGCCCCTTCCATGATGGAAGTTGTCCAGTGTAAACAACCTGCTGATCACCCCAGGAAATAGTGACGTATCTTGGACTCAGTGTTTATCTCTGTTGCTGGCAGATTGTATACTCAGCAGTAACCATAACTACGACTACCTTGATGAGTGTAAGTCCATGTTGCTCAGCCTTTGTATAAACCCCATCTCTGCCATCACGGCCACCTTGTTATGAGACTATTGGGTGGCAACAGGGTTGAGGCTGGCTGGAATCTACTGAAAAGGTCCAATCCACTTGATTATTTAAAGACTTCTCTTCTGCCCGCTGGCATGGATCAGTGGTTGAGCATTGACCTATGAACCAGGAGGTCATTGTTGGATTCCCAGTCAGGGCACATATCCAGGTTGCAAGCTAGATCTCCAGTATGGGGCAGGCAGGGGGCAGCCGATGAATGATTCTTTCTCATCATTGATGTTGCTATATCTTTCTCCCGTTCCCTTCCTCGCTGAAATCAATAAAAACATATTTAATTAAAATAAATAAATAAAAATTCTCTGCTGAGTTACCTTTGGGAAGCATTCCATGGGACACAAATATCTTTACATTGTCCATCTATTCAGAGAGGTCTATCCACACACTTCTCCAAATTTCCTTGTCAACAATTTTTCAATTATGTTCCTTCTAAACCCTTGACCACCCAGCAAAATAATTTAACATGGTCCTTAATTTAGTATACAGTTGCACATCTGGCTATTTCTTCTTCCAAGCAAAGTGACAAACTAGGTGCATTGCTTGATGTTCTGCCCACCAGGAGGACGTCCCAGAAATGGGCTGTGGTGTTCCTGCTGTCCACTTTGGGGTAGTGCCTACATACTATGTAGAACGATTTCTAAACCAGTTTTGTTTCTTTTTCTTGTCATTTCTTTTCTTTTTCTTTTTTTTTTTTCCTGTCAATTGATGGCAGGGAACTTATCATGAAACCTTAGATGCAGGCTGAGAGGAAGAGGTCGTGTGACAGGAATGAGTGTCATGGACATTTTGGTTACTTCTTCATGTAACTTATTTGTGTTTTCAAGACCTGCTCAGGCCTGTATATACCACTCAGTCAAGTATATGCCACTTCTATTTGATGATGGAGTGCTATTGTATATGCCAAACTTTATGGCTTTGAGAGTAAGATAACACCTACTTCTTGACTGACAACTCAGATGGCCTAGTAACTTGGTGACAAGGACATTTGGAGAAGAGATATATCGATAGACCTCTCTGAATGTGACTTTTCTCAAAACTGAGAGGTGCTATATAGGGAGAAATTTAGTTTTGGTATTTGGATAGAACGATTTGAACTCATTGAAATTTAGTAAAATATGTTAATATGTTTATGTAGCTGTGATATTTGTCCCAGCCTAATGAAACAAACCAAAACAAAACAAAAAAACAGAAAAATTAAGTGCAAAGTTTAGGGTCTTTTGGCAGATAATGTTCTATTAGGTTGTGTCACATTTTATTGTGTGTGGGATTTGAACCTATGCAAAGCTACTGAAAAGTGTGTAGAGTTAGTTTTTATATTCTGTCACAATCTAATCATTTTATAGCTGTTAGTACAACTCATGCACTGGAGATTGTGTAAATGTATGAATTGTAATTAATATTTTTTTAAAATTCTGGTCTGCTACTAATCAGTTAAGTGAGTTTGGTCAAGTGCTTTTCTGAGCTTCAATTTCATCACATAGAAAATGGTATTGAACAATTATTTCTAACAGATATTGTGATAATATAAAAATATATCATATGATTTTATATGAACAATATACATGTCTAAATTATTCTTCCTTAGATGACCCTAAATGTGTGGTTTTAAGTATTTTAGTAGCACTGTTGATAATTTCATCTTTGCTTAGTGGTTGACATGATAATAAAATCATTATGATAACAGATAATCAGGGGATTCAATGTCCATCTTTTTCCTTCAGAAAACAAATGAACTTTTTATTGAAAGAGAAGCAGCAAATGAAAAGTCTGTCTCATATTGGAGGATAATAAAGAGACAAAAACTAAATACAATGAAGGGTCCTGGACTGGATCCTTGAAAGGACACTATGGGAAAATGAGAAAGTTCAAATGAGGTCTGTAGCTTAGTTAATAGTATTGGACCCTGTGAGTTTCCTGATTTTGATAAATGTACTATCTATAATAATAAAAGCATAATATGCTAAGTGGACCAGACAGCCAAATGACCTTTCAGACGTCCTTCCAGACAAAGCCAGGGCTGCGAGGGCTGAGACCCTTGCACGAATTTTGTGCATGGGGCCTCTAGTGATTATATAAGATGTTAACAGTTATGGGAGCTGGGTAAAGGGTATGCAAGGACCTTCTGTACTTTTTTTTAAACTTTTCTCTAAGTCTAAAGAAAATATTTTTTTTAGGTTTTAGCAAAAAACATAGCTTTCAAAGCAAGTTATTTTTCCAATATGTTTTATTGATTTTTAGACAGAGAGGAAGGGAGAGGGATAGAGAGATAAAAAATCGATGAATGAGAAACTTCATCCATTGACTGCCTCTTGCACTCCCCCTACTGGAGATTGAGCCTGCAACCTGGGCATGTACCCTGATTGGGAATGTACCCTGATTGGGAATCAAACTGGTGACCTCTTGGTCCATTGGTCAGTGCTCAACCACTGAGCTACATTGGCCAGGCATCAAGGCAAGTTATTTTAAAATTTAAAGTGTATCTCTTTGCTAACACAACATCTCAGGAAACTCCTAAATTTTGTTTTGACTCTAAGATATTTTTCATGTAACAATATTTTAAAGTTAATTATAGGAACAGATTTCTATGATATGTTGAAAAAAATGACTATTGTGTTCCTGGTGGTACATAATTAACTTTGGAATATATATATATATATATATATATACACACACAGTTTATGGGGAATATAATGGTAATGTTAAATTATTATGTTATTATTTGAACTAAAGTATAAAATAAAATAATATAAGGTCTGTAAGGTCTTTGTGAATTCTGAGAATTATTTCACCCTACATAGCATGACTGAAAAGCTGGGACTTTTTTATTGAAAGTCATGTAATTTTTGTGTTCACTAAATGTAATTTCATGTCTTGCAAAATGCAATTAGATATCTAAATGAATGTGATATTTTAGGTTCATCCTAAGTAGAATTGCTGAGCATTTTTCAGATCTTAGTATCTGCTTCACTTCAACCTCATCTTTGCATTTGCATTTGTATTTTTTCAAAGTGTGCATCTCTGTGTGTAGCTATGCTGAGAACTAGCATGAGAAAACACTGTAACCACTTTTGGGGCTGTGTCTCCCCCCAGAGGCCCATAGAGCACAGTCTTTTCAAACATTATTTCCTGTGATTTTTGTGTAGACTGAGAAACACAGATAAACATAGTGTTTATAGGCTTTTATAGAGCCTTAATATGATTAGTAATTTGATAGGACTGCATCCAAGTTTTCTAGAACTAAATATTATATGATGTGAAGAACTTTCTTGAAGAAAAATAATAGAATGAATCAACCAAAAGTTATTAGAGATTTAGATGTGACCTATGCATTTGAGGGTGCCTGAAATGTAATCTTTATTAATTGCAGAGTATATTTACCCACAATCTTTTATTTTTGACAGCTTTTAAAAATTATTTTTAAGGCAAAGATATCCTGAACTGTAAGACAAAACACATGGAACTTGTTTTCTGAATTGTTTGGGGCAAATTATTGCTGAAAATAAATATTTCTAGTACACTAATACTAAATGTGTTGTAAGCTACTCTTCATACAATTCCAGTTTTCAAATTAAGTAGCCAGAAAATTAGTTATTTTCAACTAATTTATCTCTAATAGTTACTATTAATTGGTGGCTACTTTGTGAAAGAAAAGCTTTCCTTAAAAACATGTTTGTGTGGCTATATTTTGCATTTAACAGTTGCATGAGGATTTTTAGCCCAAGAGTCTTCATCATGTGTTGAATGCTGATTCACCTCTTGGTGTAACATAACCTGACTTTTCTCTTTATTAGTCCTAACCACTGCTGCCTCCTACTTGACAAATATTTAACTAAGAGGTCCACCCATCAGTTCTGCCACTTCGGAAACTTTAAACATTCTAAAATAGCACTGGGAAAACAGCAAATCAGACAGTACTTTCAGTTTTGCACTCAGTAAATTATTTTTTAGTGGGGGCCAGATAGCTCCTGGGATAGGTAATGGGATGTAGAGCCTCTAACCTTCAGGTCAGCCTTTGCACCTATCATGGGTAAGTGGTGACAGAAAGCCATTAGCCTTCGATTACTGTTTGCTGACCTATGTGAAATGAGCTGAGGCTCCCATTCAGTTTCGGGTGGGCAAGTGCATGGATCACATTTGGCAACCTTGTTGGTAGTTCCAGAAAAATACAAATGGATTGAGTAGGCTGTGAGGTTAAAGTACTGAACCACCAGGTTAGGGTTGGCTTTCCTTGGAAAGGAACTTTGCTCTTTCTTGGCCCACAATCCATACCTATAGAGTAGATAGACTAAAGTTACTAAGGAGTTTAAACCTCCACTTTAAATATGCTCTGGTTTTCCTTAATACCATGAAGTAAAAACTTGATCTGATTTTTGATAGTGATTTTTTTCTTGCTCAATGAATGCTCTGAAATTAACATAAAATTTTATAGCTATTAGTCACTTATTAATCAATAAACATAAGTAATGAAATAAGACAAACAGCACATTTTATTCTGAATTCTTATTAAGTCCATAATTATTTTCTTGTCCAGCTACTGTAATCTGAATTGTCCCTGAGAGGATTCACAATGTCAATTTGTTACCTTGGTTTATGTTTTTGCTCTCCTCTGGAATGTACTCTCCTTTCTGTACCTCAAAGTCCATCCCCTTATGTTAGTTTCTAATTCAAATTTATTTTTCATAATAAAGGCATTCCAGAATATTCTAATCCACCAAAATTTAACTATCCTTTGACCACTGTCTGAAGCATACAATTGAACAATACATAATAGTTTCTCTGATCTTGTTTTCTCATTCATTATTTTCTATATTATTCTTAACTTTTCTAATAATTATTAAAAGCAAGGATAATGCTTTTTATTAATTTGGCATTCCCTAGATTATCCAGTTGATAAAATCCACAGGCTTATTGGTAAACTTTTATGCCATTTTCCTGGAGCATTTATTTCTCATAAATTTACGGAAATATAAAAACATTGTAACTTTTATTGGTGTCACCTTTCTTTCCAATTGATAGATACAGTCATAAGCATTATTTTAGGAACGTAAAAGTTCTCAGAGATGATGTAGAGTCAGACAACATACGCCTGTGTTTTTGTCACATAGAAACAATAAACTGAGGCAAATCAATAATCTTTCTAAACAGCTGTTGCTTCATTTATGAAATGGAGATAAAATATAAGTACTGATTATTGCACCAGATGATTATGAGAAAAACAAATGAGACAAGGTATGAGAAAGATTTTGCAAATGGTTATGTTACATAAATTTAAAATAATCTTTACTAAGTAATGTCTAAGTAAGTCTTGGATAACTATTTATTTATTTGACAATACAGCTATGGTGGGTTGAATTGTATCTCTGAAATATTTATTTGTTGAAGTCCTAACCCCATGTATTTCAGAATGTATTCTTACTTGGAATTAGAGTTGTTACATTTGTAATTAGTTAAGTTCTGATGAGGTCATACTAGAGTAGGGTGGGCTCTAATTCAATATAACTGGTATGCTATGAAAAGGGGAAATTTGGACACAGACACTCAGGGTGAATGCCAATGTGAAGACAGTGGCAGAGATCCGACTGATGCTTTTCCAAGGCAAGAAATGCTAAATATAGTCCACACCCACCAGAAGCCTCAAAAAGCATGAAACAGATTCTTCAGGCAGGTTCATTTTGAACTTCTTGCCTCTAGAACTATGAAACAATAATTTTCTATTATTTATGACACCTAGTTTGCAGTACTTTGTTATGGCAGCCCTGGCAATCTAATGCAGCATCTTATATGAAACAAGTTACTTATAGACAATAAAGAGAATAACCACCAAGAAAAAGAAAGATTGCTTTAAAAGCTTTGTGCTTCAACACTCACTATCAAGAAAATGAAAAGACAAACCAGAGAATGGCAGAACATATTTGCATACATCAGATAAATAACTTGCATCTAGAATATATAAAAGATCATTGGAGGTCAATAAATAAAAGACAAATAACTCCACTTAAAAAATGGGCAATGGATCTGGGTAGAATTTTCTCCAATGAAAATATAGAAATAACCAGTAATCACATAAAAATACTCAATATAATTGTCTTGAAGAAAAATGCAAATAAAACCAATGAGATACTACTTTGCATCGACTATAATAAAAACAAAACAAAAAACAAACAAACCGATAATAACCAGGTGAGGATGTGGAGAAATCAGAATACTCTTGTACTGCTGATGGGAATAGAAAATCGAGCAGCCACTTTGGCAAACAATGTGGCAGCTCCTCAAATGATTACATATAGAGTTACTGTAACCCAGTAATTACACTCCTAAGTGTATACCAAGACAAATAAAAACATATGTCTTAACAAAAATGTGTACTTGAATATTTATAGCAGCATTATTCGTTATAATAAAAGGTGCAAACAACACAAATCTCCATCAACTGATGAATGGATAAAATAAGTGGTAGATACATAAAATGAAATATTATTCTGAAGTACTAATACGTACCATAGTATATATGAAACAAAAACATGATGTTAAGTGAAAGAAGCCAGTTATAAAAGATCCATCTTACATTAAACCATTAAATGTCTAGAATCAATCAATCTGTAAAGTCAGAATATAGGTTAGTGATTTATTTGTCCATAGGGAGTGGAGTATGGTGGGGTGAGAGCTAAAGGTTACATGTGATACTTCTTTTTGAAGTGATATAAATATTATAAAATCGACTGTGGTGAAGATGCCACTTATCTATATACATAAAATCCTAAGCAACCGAAGGACCAAATGACTGAACAACCAGTTGCTATGACACGCACTGACCACCAGGGGGCAGACACTCAATGCAGGAGCTGCCCCCTGCTGGTCAGTGAATTCCCACAGCCAACCTCCTGCAGTCCTTCCCCCTGCCCAGCCGGCCTCCTGCCTACCCCCCATTGGCCCCAATCACCAGCCAAGCCGAAGGACCCCACCCATGCACGAATTCGTGCACTGGGCCTCTAATCATTTATAACAGGATTTCAACCTAAAATGAAACCTAAGAAAGAGAATATAAAATGGAGAATCTCATGTATGCATCCTTAGTAAAATGAAACTTAAGGACTGAAAGACTGATTTCTGGTAAATGCCTTATTGACAGAAAACCAAAACTTACCACTCAACTAATAAAAATCTACCAAGAATTTCTCCCCATTCTACAGCCAATGATCTTACCACTTGGATTCTAGCTGAACTCCCTACCCCCTCTTTGTACTTCCTGCCCATAAATAATGCCTGCCCCAAAACCTCAATGGATTAGCCTTTAGCTTGCTACAATCTGCCTACCCCAAATAGCAGTTTCTCTGCTGTTCCCAAATAAACTCAATTTTTGGTAATTTGAGCTTGTCTTAGTTTTCCTCTTTATTGAAGTTGACACTGTGGGTATAATATTAACTATTGAATTGTACATTTAAAAACATAATAATAAGAAAGTTACTTTAAAAATATATACTGACATTAGTTTTTTCTATTTTCCCAAGAAAGGTGTACTTGTAAGGTTAAACCTTATCTATTTATCTGTCTTTTTTCTCTGACTTTCTCCAAATTTTCTCAATTAACATTGCCTTATTCTATCCATTTAACTTAGGTTGCTCTTGCTCACTAATTCTCTTTATTCTTTACTGTCTTGGTTAATATAATATTTGAACCTCATATTTATAAAGTGGGTGATGGATGATAGGTTGACATTTTTGTCTTTGTACATTTTCCCCTAAATAAAGATTGTATGCTATTGTAACCCTTAGGGGGCTTTCATATACTGCTAGGTGACTTTTGCTCAATAATTTAGCAGAATGGGGCCTACTGAAACAAGGAAAGTAAAATTATCTCATAGACAGAATTAAAGTTTGCATTTGCAGGCTTACTTCCCACATCCCTTCCAATGTGAAATCTCCCCTTAGACATACATACATATACATATAGACACACTTATACACACACACACACACACATACACACACATATACATGCTGCTGATTTGAGGACATGATCTTTAAAGAGGAAAATAAAACAAAAGGCGGAAATTTGGGAAACTGAACTTCATGGCAGATGTTATTTTTATTTTTGTAAAGAATGACATAGCCCAAGAGGACTACTAACTCCCTAATCATTCATCAAATAAGTGGTGGAGTTGGTATTTGAATTGGAGTAGTCTGGCTTCAGAGGATTTTATATTAACCACTATGCTTAACTCCTTTCAAAATCAACTTGGAAAAAGCAGTATCTTTCCTAAAAATCAGCAATCCTATGTAATAAAAGCCCAGCGACCATACCAGCAGAATGACCGGTCGACCAGTCACTTTGATGTGCACTGACCACCAGGGGCCAGATGTTCAACACAAGGGGAGGGAGAGAGGGGCACAGTGAGGCCTGGAGGTGCACACTATGGCTCAGGGATCCCAGGAACCACAAGCCCAGAGCTTGCTTTTCAATTAAAAAAAATAAATTGGAAAAAAAAATGGCCGACGCTGCCATCCTGGGAAGAACGGCTCCAAGAGGGAAAGGCCTCCCCAGGCCCCATCTGGCCTGGCTGGTGCACCATAGGCTTGCGGGGACTCACGGGTGATGTGCAGGAAGCGCAGCCTCTCCGACTCCAAAGTTGGTTGCACCAACAGCTGCTCCCCATCCAGCTCCATGGCAGATGCAGTGCTGCTGGCCACCTCAGCTCTGACTTCCAGCTTCTGGCTTCTGCCTGCCCCTTTGTATATTGGGGGCATGACTTTTGCCTCCCTGGCCAATAGCACCACAGCACAGCCAGAGAGTGGCAGGACACAGACACAAGGGCTGGCTGGGCATTGATTTGGCCACTGACTGACATCCATGTGCAGTTACACTGTGTGTTTACATTTGTAGAGAGCAGGGCAGCCCGTCCTGCTGCCCACGTCACCTTCTAGGCTAAGAAAGGCCCTCTGATCTCCATGTTTCTCCTCCTGTCTGGAATCAAAACCTCTTGGGGATGAATGATCCCAGCGATGGTCCCAACATATGCTTGGTGTCACTGTCACAGACATACCCAGTCATTACAGCCTGTTCCTCAGCCTGCAGTGCCCTGCTCCACCCACTGCCACTCCTCATAGGTCACCACCTGAGGACCACCTTATGTTATCCTATCTGAAATGTGAGCAAGATCTCAAATGCCCCCCGTCAATAGCTCTCTTGCCCTACCTTTCTTCCTCTAAAAACCTTGCATTTTATAAATATATATTTGATTGATTTTAAAGAGGGAAATAGAGATAGAAACATTAATAATGATAGAGAATCATTGATTGGCTACCTCCTGCACGTTCCAAACTGGGGATTGAAACCTCTCCCGGCCCCTACCCCCATCCCGCAGGCCCCCGGTGGAGGCACGGCACTGAGGAAAGGAGGATGGGGGGAGGCGGGGAAACATGGGGTGGTGGGGCACCGAGGGCAGCATCAGCATCTGGCAGCTGTTCCTTCTGCACCCAGCCCTGTGACTGTCACCTCCTCTCCTGACCCTGCTGGGGCCTTTGGGCCCCGATCGGCCTGGCCCTGATCAGCCCTGATTGCCTGACAGGCCTAGGGACCTCACCCCTGCATGAATTTCATGCACTGGGCCTCTAGTAAAAATATAAAATGTGATGCAAAATAATTCTCATTCATTAACAACAAATTAAATTACAGAAACCTTATCAATGTACCTAAGGAAAAATCATTAAAAGCCTATGTGAAAACCAAACCAAAATTTATAAATGGGAAAAAAAATTGTTATATTCCTGGATGGGAACAGTCTATGTTTTTTGGATATAATTTATTCTAAATGAATATATATTTATAATATATATTATATCTTAGGTTGAATTACAATGAATCACTATTTTTGTGGATCTAAAAGGGAAAATCTTTGCAATTTCAGATGGTTCAATATAAACTGAAATAAAGAATAATATATAGAAATTCAACAGTAGACTAGAGGATCCCAAGAATCAAATCAAAGATTTGAAATACGAGGAAGCAAAAAACACCCAACCAGAAAAACAAAAAGAAAAAAGAATTCAAAAATATGAAGATAGTGTAGGGAGCCTCTGGGACAACTTCAAGCGTACCAACATCCAAATTATGGGGGTGCCAGAAGAAGAGAGAGAGCAAGATATTGAAAACCTATTTGAAGAAATAATGACAGAAAACTTCCCCCACTTGGTGAAAGAAATAGACTTACAAGTCCAGGAAGGCAGAGAACCCCAAACAAGAGGAATCCAAAGAGGACCACACCAAGACACATCATAATTAAAATGCCAAGAGCAAAAGACAAAGAGAGAATCTTGAAAGCAGCAAGAGAAAAACAGTTAGTTACCTACAAGGGAGTACCTATAGGACTGTCAGCTGATTTCTCAACAGAAACTATGCAGGCCAGAAGGGAGTGGCAAGAAATATTCAAAGTGATGAACAGTAAGAACCTACAACCAAGATTACTCTACCCAGCAAAGCTATCGTTTAGAATTGAAGGCCAGATAAAGAGCTTCACAGACAAGAAAAAGCTAAAGGAGTTCATCACCATCAAACCAGTATTATATGAAATGCTGAAGGGTATTCTTTAAGAAGAGGAAGAAGAAGACAAAGGTAAAGATAAAAATTATGAACAACAAAATGACAACAAATACATATCTATCAACAAGTCAATCTAAAAATCAAGTCAATAAAAAATCTGATGAACAGAATAAACTGGTAAATATAATAGAATCAGGTGCATAGAAAGGGAGTGGACTGACAATTCTTGGGGGAAGGGGAAGAGATTGTACAAAAATCTTACACCTATGGATGAGGACAGTGGTGCGGGGGTAACAGTGGGGAGTGGGGGAACTGGGTGGAGGGGTGCTATGGGGGGAAAAATGAGGAACATCTGTAATAATCTGAACAATAAAGATTTATTTTAAAACATGTTATTTTTCCACAATTGCAAAAGTATTTTTAAATTGAGTACAGGAAACTTAATCTTTTAGATCACCCACAGGAGAAAACATACAGAGCAGGCCAAAAAAAAAAAAAAAAGTTGTAAGAGAAATTAAAGCCTGTGAGGGGGACTGTAATCATTTTTTTAAGCTACAGAGATGAGAACTTTGTGATTTTAGTTCAGAAATACCAAAGTTGATTACCACAAAATAAATAAATAAATAAAGCAACAAGAAATAGACTAATTTATACAGGGCAATATAGTATATGAAAATGATGGCATTACAAATTCATGCAGAAATTAATTAATAAAATTAATGGCAGAGTTGAAATATAAGTTAAAATCAACAAAAATTGGTTTAGGTTAAAAAATACACATAAATGATTGCAAATGGAACAAGGATGTGAATTCAAGAATAAATACTATAAAAACATTAAAAGAAAATATAAGATGAAAAGTATTTGTGATTAGCATGCATACTTGACACAAAATCCAGAGTTTAAAGAGGAAAAGCTTATTAGAATGCATGGATTTTAAAACTATAGGAAAATGTAAGCATAAGCAACCGATGTGGAGAACACATTGACAATATTGTGATAGATCAGATTACTTTTTCACAAATTTACTTTTGTTTTTCCACATTTTTATTACTGGTCATGGTCAAGTGACTTACTTTGGTTAATGGTATGTGAAGGAAAATATACCCATGCTTTTAAAAGAGAGGTTTTAAATGTATTTATGTGGTCAGAGTTGTTTTCTTGCACTTCTTACCAGTAAGTATGAGAAAAACATGCCCAGGTGCTTAATGGTTTCCAGAATGAGGCATGCAAAGGTTGCCTGAACTTGATCTCCAGAGTAGAATCAAGCCCAGTTCTGACCAGGTGAAATTTGCCATAACCCAGCCAATCTGTGGACCTATGATCAAAAAAAGCACAAAACTGTTTTTGTAAGCTACTAAAACCCAATGCTTATTTTTTATGAAGGATTATAACAGCATATATATCATATAGACAAAAAAAACTTATATAAACTGACAAAAAAAAATCTACATGAAAAACCTGGCAAAACATATAGTATTAATTGTTTCTATAAATATCAGAATACATATTTGAGTATATTATTCCATTTTATATAATCATTGACAACTTCTATAAAAAAGGAAATTAAAGGTTTAAAATTGAGAGGAAATGGCAACTTTCAAACAATCCTGTGGGAATGTAAAATTATATGAGCTGCTGAGATACAACTTAGATGTTATTGAAATATTAAGTATGCATTTATTTATTTATTTTTAAGTATGTATTTTCTTTTTTAATCCTCACCCAAGGATATTTTTCCATTGATTTTTAGAGAAAGGGATATGTAGAGAGAAAGATCAATGTGAGAGAAACCAATTGGTTGCCTCCTGCATGAGGTATGTGCCCTGGACCAGAATGAAACCCAGGACCTTTCAGTTCGCAGTCCTGATGGCCCCCAAATGCCCTCCCCTGCCAGCCTGATCACCCCCAGCTACCCTACCCTGCCGACCTGATTGCCCCCAACTGCCCTCTCCTGCTGGCCTGATTGTCCCCAACTGCCCTCCCCTGCTGGCCTGATCTCCCACAACTGCCCTTCCCTGCCAAAACCCGCCTCCTCCGCTGGGACGTGCCTCCTCCGCATGAGGCAGTGGAGACACCAGGACTGGTCTCCTCCACACTGCACAGAGCCGTGGGACCCCAGCCTTCACCGTGTGGAGTGGCCACTGGGCCCTGCCTCTGCTGTGGGCGTGGCCATCTGGTGGTGGCCATCTTGTGGCAATGTCATGCGAGGGCGTGATGCCACCTAGACTTTTATTATATAGGATATATATATATATATATGCACACACACACATATATATATATATATATATATATATATATATATATATATATGTCAATGAGTAAAATTTTCAATCCAATGTATCCTTTTTAATGTATTTATTCTCTGAATAAAACCTTGGGAGGTTACAAAATTGTTTCTGTATGTTGAAAGAGCATATAAAATTATGTTTCTTATGATTTCTTAAACAATATGTGCTAATTTTTGAACAAACAGCATTTATCAACATTAATAGTGTGTTTTTCTGAAACAAAAATACAAACCCATAAACTAATGTTTATAAAATGTTAATTGTTTATCCCCCATTATTTCACTAAAATTCTAATATAGAACATTTAGGACATCAATTCTCAAAGATTTTTTATTTTGTAAATTACTAATTTAAAAACTTTTTTGTAAATTTTATACTTACAGACTACAATTAAATAATAATTTTTATTTTCTTATACTTAATTTAAAACATGATTTGTAGTTATATCTAGAATATAACACATATAATGTATTTGTAAGCTTTTTTGATTTCTGGCTTTTATAAATGGAGAGATTAATTTAAATGAAAAAGATGGTATTGCCTCCAAATTTATAAAGTTGACTCTTAAAATTAATTTTCATATGTAGAAATGCATATGAATATGCTAAATAAATGTAAAGAAAAAATATGCAAAAATCAGATACTAAAGAGAAAAATATTGCTTGCAATTTTAATTTTTATTGGTAGTGTTAATTTAATTGTTAGAGTACATTATAGTACATTTTCCTGGTTAAGATATCCACATGCCTGTCCAATAAAATAGAACATGCTCGTATTTGATAATTATTTCAAAACCACCTATTAAATATTCAAGTGTTGACACTGAAAGGTGACAGGAAGAATCTGAGTATTGTTTAAATATGTATGCAAGTCTAAGCATGTATTTACTGAATTATTTGAAAGGTAAAATATATAAAAATTGGATAATACCAGAAATATAAGAAGAACCTTAGTAGTGTATAAAAAATGTTTACAAATTCAAGATGTAAAGTTAAAAAAATCTTTAGAGGAAAATGTAACCCTTTGATAATGTGACTACACATAAAAGAAAATATTGATTGAAAATAAGAGAAAATTGTGTAGGGTTAATCAAATGGAAATTCCACACACAAATAATGGACACACTATAATTGAAATGGAAGATTATAATGTAAGAAAAAAAATTAATTTTGAGTATTAAATTCTTTTATTTAGGCAAATATTCATAATATTTTATGTTTTTTACATTTAAAATAGGCTTTTATTTTTTTTTTAATAAATCAATGACACCTTTTAATTAGAGAAGACATTAAGTTGGGATATAATGGCAGTGTGGGACCTGGTACATTTGAAATCCTGGAAGCCAAAATCTTTGAGCTCTGCTGTCTTAAACATGAGACGGTGACTGCTAAGGAAAGGCAATGGTCCAAACAATGCACAATATACAAAAGCCATGCGTGACCCTGGGGATTTCTGCTCAGCGCTGTGGCATCTGGAAGCTTAGCTTCATCAGTGGCAGGCAGAGAAGTGGGTAATTGACAACTTGGACCACAGTTGTCCATCTTCTCCATGCTTTATACCAGAACAGGCAATTATGAAACCAAGCTCTTCCAAGGAAGGAATTCTGAGAAAAGCCTCTCAATTCTTAGGACAATTTTCTGTGAAGAGTTTTATAACAACCCATCCCCAGCACAGTCCGATGTGGGTCCAGTGGCTCTCTTGTGTTGCTCTTCTCCACAGAGTGATTCAGGGATGTTTCTGAATCGGAAACTCCAGCTCTTACATCTGCTCACAGTGCTGATGTGGTTGTATGCCAGCACTCTTGGAGTCAGAGAATGGGTAAGTGTGTCATCTGCTCAGGCAGCTGCCAGGCCTGGCAGGGAGCAGTCATTTCCCAGGGTCACAGCATCCCAGCATCTTCTCCTCAGCTTTGCAGATCCAGAAAATGGAATGTGTCAGTGACTAATCCCTAAGGATTCCTGAGAGACTGGTTCTGGCACAGCTTCCAGGACATTTTTCTTTTCTCCAACCCTGTTCTCTATGAGGTGGGGCACTGACCCAAAATTGACCATGTTGGTCCTCCCTTCAGCAGACACACAGTTTGCCTGGGGGTGGAAGACATTTATAAATTTTTGGCTAAAGCAACAGAGGTATTACTCAGACTGAAGATCTCCCCAGCTACAACCTTCCACAATTTTACAATTTATCTGGAATGTGCAGAGCATCTGCTCCCCAGGCCGGGAGGCAGTTATATAACCATGAAAGTGCTCCTGGTCTTTCAATCTTCATTTTGGTGTTGATCTTTCCCATCAGTGCAGATAAAGAAACTGAGGAGGTCTTTCCAAAGCCAGCAACCCCTATTTTCAAAGGGGTTATTCTAAAATAGGCTTTTAAAATGTAGTTAATCACTTTAATGACCACTATCAAGTCTTACGGACAAATTTGTTGACTGATCCTTATGAAACTAAAGTGCTATGTTCGGTTCAAATTTGTTGTCTCCCAAAATTTGGAGAATGAGTTCAATGATAAAGACTATAAGCAGAAACAAAGTTCATTGAGAGATGGATGGACTCCTTGCAGCAGGCAGGGAGGGGACCCAAAGTCCGTTGCTGGTGAAGCTTCTTTGTCTCAGGTTCCATAGTCCCATGCCCTAAGAAGGCTAACCCCTATTTTGTAAAACTACTGTTTGAAATTCTTTGCTATTTAGATAGTCCCTTATTCTGTAAAGTCAACTCTGCAATTTTTAGACAGCCCCTTATTCTGAAAAAATAACTTTGCTTTCTAGCCTGCTTGAATAATGAGGAAGATAAACTTAGCTGTCTGACCTTGTAGGCCAGAAACTAGATAATCCCATGCTCTCATGCCAGATGTATTTTCAATTGGATAGAACTGTGTTGTTTTCAAGGCTACAAGCTTCCAGCGAGATAACCACTAAGCACACTTAGGGCTGGCTCTTTAATAAAAAGAAAAATTCTGCTTGTTGCTCTGCTCAGAATTTGAAAGACATTTTCTCTGAGCCCACTGATATAATCCTATCTAATAAAGAGGGAACATTCTAATTGACCCTCATGCTGTCGCAAAGATGGAGGCACCCACAGCCAATAAAGAGGGAATATGCTAATTGACTGCCCCGCCCTCAGAAATGGTGGTGCCCACAGCCAATAAGGAGGTAATATGCTAATGGACTGACACGCCCTCAAAGATGGAAGCACCCACAGCCCATAAGGAGGTAATATGCTAATTGACTGTCCCACCCTCAAAGATGGTGGCACCCACAGCCAATAAAGAGGGAATATGCTAATTGACTGCCCTGCCCTCAAAGATGGCAGCACTCACAGCCACAAGATGGTGGCGCCCAGTCCCCGCAGCCCCGCTGGGGCCTTGCCGCGCACCTGCCTCCAGAGTCCCCCAGTCCCCTCAGCTCTCCAGCCACCCATGGCTGGCCCAAGGTGAGGGCAAGCCTTGGATGGTGGCTGCCCAGCTGCCCAGGGCCACCCGAGGCTCAGGTAACCAGGGCCGGCTGAGGCTTGTGCTGCTGGCAGTGGCAGCAGCAGAGGTGTGATGGGGCATCAACTTTCCCTGATCGCTGGGTCGCCTCCTGCCCCTGAGGGCTCTCAGACTGTGAGAGGGGGCAGGCTGGGCTGAGGGCCCCCCCCACACTCTCCAGTGCATGAATTTTCATGCACCAGGCCTCTAGTAATAATAATAAAGTGGAACTCCATCTCTCTAAGCGTTGCTTGGTTCTTCTCCAGTCTTCTGCAACAGCCCTTTAAGCCAGCCCTAGAAAAGGTGCAGCTGGGATTCCAGGAGAGCCAAAAGCAGGCCAGTGTCCAGAGCTTCTGTTCCAAGTTACAACTGGGTGTAGTACAGCATCCAAGCTAATAAAAGTCTATTAGTTCATGTGTGGAGTCCCACATGGCCATAAGTCACATGGGTGCAGGAAGCATGTCCAGGAACTCAGTGCATCAGAGAGAGAAGAGAATGTGCTTCTTTGTCTGAGGGTAGATATATGTTTTGCTAGCTCCTGATTGGTCCTTTCAAATAATTCTGCCTTAGCAACATCCATACATTTTAAAGCTCATGGCTCTCTTCAGCTTCCTTTCTGCCCAGCTGGGTTGCCCTGGCAACTCCCACCTAGTAGGGTCTAATCTCATCTCCCTCTCCCCCACCCCCCAGGTTGCCTTAGCAACTCCCACCAGCTGGGTTCAGTTCTAAGTCATTTTGTCTGTCTCTGTGATTTTTCTTTGAACAGGGCACAGTCAACAATCTGCATCCTGTCTGCATCTGCAAGATTATGTTATGCTTGGACTTTCCAGTTCTTCTCCACACACACACACACACACACACACACACACGCACACACCCATGGTCCCATCCCTGACTACCTAGCCCTCTTCTATCTCCTCACTTGTTGAACTTACAAAACTTGTATTTAGTTATGGACATCAATGTGTTGTTGCCTTCTCAATAATTATTCACTATATTATTAAGAATCATATATATATATATATTAGAGGCCCAGTGCACGAAATTTGTTCATGGGGGGGCGGTATGTGTCCCTCAGCCCAGCCTGCACCCTCTCCAATCTGGGACCCTTAGAGGGATGTCCAACTGCCCTCTCACAATCCAAGACTGCTGGCTCCCAAACACTCACCTGCCTGCCTGCCTGATTGCCCCTAACCGCTTCTGCCTGCCAGCCTGATCGACGCCTTACTGCTCCTCTGCTGACCCAATTGCCCCTAACTGCCCTCCCCTGCCAGCCTGGTCCCCCCCAACTGCTCTCCCCTGCAGGCCTGGGTCCCCCCCAACTGCCCTTCCCTGAAGGCCCTGTCACCCCCAACTTCCCTCCTCTGCCGACCTGGTCACCCCTAACTGCCCTCCCCTGTAGGCTTGATCACCCCCAACTGCCCTCCCTTACAGGCCTGGTCCCTCCCAACTGCCCTCCCCTGCTGGCCATCTTGTGGTAGCCATCTTGTGTGTTGGAGTGATGGTCAATTTGCATATTACTCTTTTATTAGATAGGATAGAGGCCTGGTGCATGGGTGGGTGCCAGCTGGTTTGCCCTGAAGGGTGTCTGGATCAGCATGGGGGTTCCCTTGGGGCATCGGGCGGCCTGGGCGAGGGGCCTGTGCTGGTTTTCAGGCCAGCCAGACCCCCCAGCAACCCAAGCAGAGGCCCTGGTATCTGGGATTTATTTATATTCTATAAATGAAACTTTGTAGCCTTGAGGAGAGCCGAGACTCCTGCTTGCTCCATGGCCACAGACATTTTTGTTGGGATTTATTTATCTTCTATAATTAAAACTTTGTAGCAGAGGCCAAGGCAGGCCAGGGCTGTGGGAGCTTGGCTTCCTCCATGACTGTGGGCAACTCAAGCCTCCTGCTTTCTCCAGCTATGTAGCTGCCGCCATTTTTGTTGGGCTTTATTTATCTTCTATAATTGAAACTTTGTAGCCTTGAGTGGAGGCCTGGGCCTCCAGGGTGTGAGGAAAGCTTGGTTTCCTCCATTGCTGGGGAAACCCAAGCCTCCTGCTCCTCTCGCTCCTTGGCCACAGCCATCTTGGTTGGTTAATTTGCATACTCACTCCTGATTGGCTGGTGGGCATGGCTTGTGGGTGTAGCGGAGTGGTGGTTAATTTGCATATTACTCTTTATTAGATAGGAGATATATGTATGTATATATATATATATATATATATATATATATATATATATGATTCCAAATTGGATTTACACATACATCCATGTATATAATTTCTTTAAATTTTTAGCAATGAAACTTATTACGTTGAGCAAGAAACTTTTATGTAATTCCAGATTTACTCACTTTCACATTGTATTTTAAGTGATGCAAATAAAATCTCATTTCATGCATATTTAGCAAAGAGACAAGAGGAAATAAAAGATAGGCTTCAACCAAATAACATACTTTGTGGCAAAGTGATTCCAGTAATAATACTGCCTATGATAACTTGTTATATTCAAATAAAAATTGGTATAGCCGAAGGAACTAATTTTAAAAGAAAAAAGAAGGGGGTAAGGAATATGAAGAAGCATTTATTGAATACCAAAATACAACAGGTACTTTAGATATACATTCATATTTAATGCTCAGTTCAACTTAAACAGCTGAAATTATATTCATTTTAAGGTTATGGAAAACTAGGCCTATTAACTACACTACTTAAGGTCCTAATTCTTTTCATTTTGATACTTCTTTAACATTTTAGAGATATTGTATGAATGAAGATCTAGCTCCCTGAGTCCTAATATGTTTCTCAATGTGGTATAGTTCTATAGCTGATTTAAAAAAAATAAAATAATAAACTGATTTTATAAAATAAAGAAGAATACAAACTTCAAATGCTCTCTAGCTCCATCATGGTCATTTCCTAACATAATTTTTAGTCTCTGTACTTTAAATCCCTTTAGTTGTTGCCAATACTATTCACAAATATTCCATTTCTCATGCTTCTGGGCATATGGTTTGATTGCACTTCTCAAAACTCTTGAAATCGTAAAGACTCTTCTGAAGTTTCTAAAGTCACATGCTGTAGAGTAGCTTCTGCCCACGTTTTATTGTTCCAAAATGTTTAAATAACTCTCTTTGGATCACCATTACTAGTTGTTTATTTTAAGGTTTGTGTTTCACCACAGATTTCTATAATAATTTTTGGCTAGTTTCAAAACTGAACTCAAAAGAAAAAATAGATGTCAAAACAAAAACTTATTTGAAGATAGTTCTTATTTGGAAATGTTCCTATACTGTATATCTCCATCAATATAGATCACCAAGAATTGACTGCCTGACTACATATTCTTATGGTTTGAGTTTAGTTATTTTCAATGAGGTCTAAACTATAAATACATTTTATTTGAAAGGGCCACAGACAAAATAAGGTATTAGAAAAAATATGTAAAGCTAGTAGATAAAATCTGATATAAAGAAAATAAATCACATTTGAATGGATTCGGTTTGTAAATTTATCTTTCGGCTCAAGGGCAATATAGATGTTGTTTTTCTTCATCTCCAAAACCACATCTGCAACTTTATGCAGCTAATAGGCACTGCCTTCCCAGCTCAGCTTCATTGTCACAGCAATGAAATGAAAGGCTTTGCAGACAGCCTGTTAGTGCCCTCTACTGATGTTTTCAATCATTCACATAGTTTCAGGAAAAGAAACCAGAATGATTTTTTTCAATATCTCTGAGTTTTCAATATCTCTGATTTTTTTTTTCTGTAGAGGAAATGACATTAATTTTACTAATTCCAGATATGCATTTCACTCCTTAATATATGTTTAAATGTATTACTATAACACATGATTTCCTTTCATCAACTATAGATTTCCTTAACTGAAAGTACTTTAACACACACACACACACACACACACAAAGTTAATGTGATTGAAAATGCAAACTCCTTATGAAACTTAGTTTAGTGCACAAACAATAGGGTGTCTGAATACATAGGTAAATAACTGGGGATATTCTAGACACTGTTTGCAGCCTGTAACACAAACAGACACTAACTAAATCTTTCACTGTGATGTTCTGTAATTATTTTATGGTATCTAACTAAACCCTGGAAAAGTTATACCTCTAAACTGTACTGGAACATCACATTGTCACATTGATCATTAGTCATCCTTAGCTGTTGTTTTTTTTTTGTTGTTTTTTTGTTTTTTCTTTCAGGGTTTTATGCTTCAAAAATTTAAGTTTGAAATTTTTATTTCACCTATAAAATAGCATTTCATTATTTTAAATGTGTGTGATGCTTTAATACAAAAATAACTATTTAAAATAAGGTTGAATTCATTTTCTGATGATAAACTCTGAAGATGAAATGTGAATTGATTTTAAAATAATGAACTAATATAGGCTTGGAAAACTTACTTATTTTATTTGCATTTTATTCTTTACCCTACCCCAAACTTTTTTCTCTCTCCCTTTATCCAAGGTGAAATCCCTTAAACCTTTAATGATAGTTTGGAGAAAATGAAATTTAGCTTTGTTAAGAACTTAGCCATTGTATAGGAGGTGAACAATAATTTCCATAATGCAACAGGCAAATAGAAATGTTACAGAAAACCAAAGAAGAACAAAGCAATACTTAGAGAGATGGAGTTACTTTTATTACACGTGGGTCCAGAGGAAAATGTCTCTCAAATTCTGGGCCCCAACATCCAGGAATTTTCTCTACTTATATGTTTTTACCTTCTTTGTCTCCCAAATATGGGGTGTTTCTGGCCCCTTTTGCAAGTTCTTAAAGAGCCCGTATGTGCTGGGGCCTTGAGACCTTAACCAGAGGCCTGGCCTGGCGCCAGCACTGATAACCTTGTCTGGGGAAGGTTTAATGGCCTCTCTGAAGTGGGAGTAGTCTTAGCAAGCAAGAATTTACAGAAGCCAAATAGCAGGGTTAAACTTTCAAACAGCAGTTTTTATATAAGATGGATGCTTCAGAAATAAGTATGAGAAAGGACAGAATAAATACATTTCTAATACCTACAGAGTCATCTTTCCCTTTTAATCCTTTTATATTATACTTATTGTGATAATGCAGAGCACTATAAATATTCATTTTAAATGTACCAAAACCAAGAGCCAAATACAAATTATATAAAAAAATTATCTTTATTGATTTACAAGATTATAAAGACTCAACTCTCTAACCATATTTACAAATGTAATAATCTTGTATAGTGGTTTCTCAGTAAAGTCGCTTTCTAAATAGTTACTTTTTATTTATTTAGTACTGGCTACTAATTTGACTCCAGACTCTATGTATATAACAGGATGTATTTTGGCCAAAGAAATTTGTTTGGTTTTTATGTTTTATTTATGACTAGAGGCCTGGTGCATGAAATTTATGCATGGGGGGATGTGTGTCCCTCAATTCAGCCTGCACCCTCTCCAATCTGGGACCCCTCAAGAGATGTCCGACTGCCTGTTTAGGCCCGTTTTATCCTAGTGGGATCGGGCCTAAACGGGCAGTCGAACATCCCTCTCATAATCCAGGACTGCTGGCTCCCAACTGCTAGCCTGCCTGCCAGCCTGATCACCCCCTAACCACTCCCCTGTCAGCCTGATTGACACCTAATTGCTACCCTGCAGGCCCGATTGCCCCTAACTGCCCTCTCCTGCCAGCCTGGTCACCCCTAACTGCCCTCCCCTGCCAGCCTGGTCACCCCTAACTGTCCTCCCCTGCAGGCCTGGTCACCCCTAACTGTCCTCCCCTGCAGGCCTGGTCCTTCCCAACTTCCCTCCCCTGCTGGCCTGATCACCCACAACTACCCTCCCCTGCTGGCCATCTTGTGGCAGCCATCTTGTGTCCACATGGGGGTGGCCATCTTTGACCACATGGAGACTGTCATCTTGTGTGTTGGAGTGACGGTCAATTTCCATATTACTCTTTTATTAGATAGGATCCTTCTTATATTTCTGTGTCTCTGAGAAATCTAATTATGAAATAGAAAAAGATATATAAAGGGATTATAAGTTTTACCTTTTACTACTTTTTACTAAAAATAAACCTTTCTGGACTATCCAAGCTCATTTTTTTCAATAATATCAAAAATTCAATAGCATCTGAACTAGTCATTTCTAGCCAAAGAAGACAGTCAACTTTTTTTTTTTTTTTTTTTTTTTTTTTTTTTTTTTAAATATATTTTATTGATTTTTCACAGAGAGGAAGGGAGAGGGATAGAGAGTTAGAAACATCGATGAGAGAGAGACATCGATCAGCTGCCTCCTGCACACCCCCCACTGGGGATGTGCCTGCAACCAAGGTACATGCCCTTGACCGGAATCGAACCCGGGACCCCTCAGTCCCCAGGCCGACGCTCTAGCCACTGAGCCAAACCGGTTAGGGCGAAGACAGTCAACTTTAAGTGGATCATATACATGGAAAGCAAAATTTTGGCTCCTGAAAAACTCTGGTGTCTGTTTTAATGAGTTGAAGAGAAAAGAAATAGCCTATTAAAACTCTTTGAATCTGGAATTATGAAAAGTCACGTGACCTTTACTGTGAATAAATTCTTAACAGTAATCCAAAAACATAAATCTATAAATGAATAAAAGTATTTGGAACACATTTAGTACAATGTTAGATGGGATGGTGAGGTCCTTAGAAGCTGTATCAAGCTGATTCAAGAAAATGAGAGTGAGAAAGTGAGAGAGGGTGTGTCTTTTCAACTTAGTATCTCAAGTTCATAATGGTGAAGGAGGAAATTATGTGAAATTAAATTTATGTTGATTGTATTTCATGTTATGCAATCATTAAAATAGCCTATATTATAATTGTATAAAATAAAATCCTATATAATAAAAGCCTAATATGCTAAGTATCCAGTCATCTGGTTGGCCATTCAACCTATCAAAGTGTAATGTGCTAATGATAAGGCCACTCAACTGCTCGCTATGACATGTACTGACCACCAGGGGGCAGACAGTCGACTGGTCGACCAGTTGCTATGATGTGCACTGACTACCAGGGGGCAGACGCTCTGACCGGTAGGTTAGCTTGCTGCTGGGGTCTGACCAATCGGGAGTGAGCGAGATGGGCCGAACATGCCCTGGAGCCCCTCTGGCTGGCCAACTTCCCGTGTCCTTCCCTGGCCCCAATCATGCACCGGTGTGGTCCCTTGACCTGGCCTGTGCCCTCTTACAATTGGCTGAGGACTGCCCCCCCGAATGCATGAATTTTGTGCACCAGGCCTCTAGTACATTATAAGTACAGGAATAAATGGGAAGCTAAGTTGGTTAAAGCATCATCCTGATATGGCAAGGTTTCAGGTTCAATCCTGATCAGGGCACATACAAGAAGCAACCAATGAATGCACAAATAAGTGGAATAACAAATTGGAGTTTCTCTCTCTCAAATAAAAATCAATCAATAATTTTTTAAAGTGGTAAGATAACTGCAATCTACACTAATAAAAGAGAAACATGCAAATTAACCATCACTCCGCTACACCCACAAGCCACACCCACCAGCCAAGCAGGAACGAGTATGCAAATTAACCCAACCAAGATGGCGACCATCCATGGACCGAGCAGGAGGCTTGGGTTTCCCTGGTGATGGAGGAAGCCAAACTTCCTGGCCTGCCCTGGCCTCTGCTCAAGGCTACAAAGTTTCAATTATAGAAGATAAATAAATCCCAGATCCCAGGGTCTCCACTTGGGTCACTGGGGGGCGTGGCCAGCCTGCAAACCACCACAGGCCCCTCACCCAGGCCACCCCACACCCCAAGGGAACCCCCACTCTGATCCGGGACACCCTTCAGGGCAAACCAGCTGGCTTCCACCCGTGCACCAGGCCTCTATCCTATCTAATAAAAGTAATATGCAAATTGACTGTGACTCCAACACACAAGATGGCTGCCTCCATGTGGTCAAAGATCCTGCCCCCATGTGGACACAAGATGGCTGCCACAAGATGGCCAACAGGGGAGTGCAGTTGGGAGGGACCAGGCCTGCAAGGGAGGGCAGTTGGAGGCAATCAAGCCTGCTGGGGAGGGCAGTTGGGGGTGACCAGGCCTGCAGGGGAGGGCAGTTAGGGGTAACCAGGCCTGCAGGGAAGGACAGTTAGGGGTGACCAGGCCGGCAGGGGAGGGCAGTTAGGTGCAATCAGGCTGGCAGGGTTAGTGAGTGATCAGGCTGGCAGGCAGAAGCAGTTAGGGGCAATCAGGAAGGCAGGCAGGCGAGCAGTTAGGAGCCAGCAGTACTACTGGGATCGGGCCTAAACAGGCAGTCAGACATCCCTCGAGGGGTCTCAGATTGGAGAGGGTGCAGGCTGGGCTGAGGGACACATCCTCCATGCACGGATTTTGTGCACCAGGCCTCTAGTAGTATATAAATGAGAAAAAATGATAATATATATTGTTATACAGTTGAGACTGCACTGGAGTTGACATTTCAAATGAATCAGAAAAATATAATGACATAATTTTGCATTAAAACAAAAATTATTAAATTTGAGGTTTTGGATAAAAATAAAATAACGTCCTGATTTTAAAAAATAAATCAAAATATATTACAGAGACATTCATAATTTGTTATAATATATAAAATAGTAAAATTAATAAAAATATATGAATGATTATATAATTCTGGAAAAATAAAAAGTATTTGTAAGTATTATTCATATGTAAACATCATAAAGGTATATTTGTGTATACCTGTGCATGTGTGTATGTACGTACCTTTAAATACCTGTACAATATTCAAAGGGTATCTATAAAAATGTTAACAGTACTTATGTATGACAGGATGATGAATTTTAAGTGGTCCATCTAAATGTTTTCTTTTACTTCACTGTTATTTTCTAAATTTTATGAAATTGATATTAATTAAAAAGTACATACTGTTTAAAGTGTTTGGCTTCATCTCGTTAGCTCTTGTTATCCAACAGTAGGTCCATATTTTACTACCTTTCTATAATAATCTCTTACATCTACTGATAAGAAGATATATCCCAAACAGGAAAACATGGTAAAAATTAAATATTTTATTTTCTTATTTTATGTTTATAATGTGAGCACTAGTGCATACTTAGTTGAAAATCACTAATAACTTTACAATGTTATGGTTTTGTTGTGAGTTATACAGAAAGTTTATGTGCTACAAGGGACATTAAGAATAACACATCTGTTTCTAAATCAATAACAATTTATATCCTTTTTTTTTCTTTCACATTGTCTGCCATTACATTAAAGCCCTCCTGGCATTTTGTGGCTATTAAATAGGGCACAAAGACTGCCTAAATAACAACAAAAATAATTATCAAAGTTCTCTTAGATTTACCATAGATAGGATATCTTGGTCTATAATTTAAGATAGTTTTTATAATCTTTGCAACTAGAACTTTTTTTTAATGTCTTTATTTCTGCAGTGAAGTACAATGCTAAAAACTTCTGTGTCAGTGGTCTGGAAGCTCTTTTGGCTGTGAATTCTTATCAGATCAAAATATTAATAGCTATAATATGAGTAGCTCTATTCTCTGTTACATTCCAATCAGCACTCTACCCGAAAAAAATGTTTATCTTAGAGTGTGTGTATATGCCACTTTCAATGTACACTGAGTGGCCAGATTATTATGATCTCTGAACATATAATAATCTGGCCACTCAGTGTATATCCTATATAATAAAAGGCTAATATGCAAATTGTCCCCTTGACCAGGTGTTCGACCAGCAGGCAGGCCAGCCAACTGCCCATGTCCCCTCCCCCGGCCAGGCTGGCCAGACCCCACCCATGCATGAATTCATGCACCAGGCCTCTAATATATATATATACTGAGTGGCCAGATTATTATGTGTTCAGATATCATAATAATCTGGCCACTCAGTGTATAAATTAAATATGAAAAGAGCTTAATTACTTTGTTTAATGCATGCAATCATTATTCATTTGGTAAGATAAAATACATATAATTTAATTAATTTTCACAGTATTTCCTTCAGGTATGCTACATGTACTAATGAGATAATATAATCACTTTAAAACATGCTATACACAGAGAGACAAAAAAAAAAAAAACACCTGTAGAAAATGTAATTTCTTTAAGTAAGTCTTCATTCTAAAGGAAACTGTGTTAAAATTGTTTATAAACTATCTAAATAAGAGTAAGTGAATGCAGTTAACAAGGACCAATGTACCTGAAAGCAGAGGTTGTTTGACAAAGCATTAAAATTGTTGAGATTTCTCCTCTGCTCTTTATAAGTCATCTTGTAGTGAAGCTTCCTTGAGATATATGATAAGTCAATCAAGAAAATGTAGATTTATTTTGGGGGTATATAAACTCTTTATGGAAATCTATAACCTAGTGAAACTATGCTTATATAGTAGAAAGAAGGCAGTGGATCTAGGTATGACTACCTTTACCACTCCTATTCATTCCTGAATCCTTTTTTTCTGTTATTTGAAACTAGAGGCCCGGTGCACGAAATTCGTGCACAGGGGAGGGGTGTGTCCCTCAGCCCAGCCTGCACCCTCTCCAATCTGAGACTGCTTGAGGGATATCAGACTGCCCGTTTAGGCCTGATCCCACCGGGATCAGGCCTAAACGGGCAGTTGAACATCCCTCTCACAATCCAGGACTGCTGGCTCCCAACTGCTTGCCTGCCTTCCTTCCTGATTGCCCCTAACTGCTTCTGCCTGCCAGCCTGATCACCCCCTAACCACTCCCCTGCCAGCCTGATTGATGCCTAACTGCTCCCCTGCCAGCCTGTTTGCCCCTAACTTCCCTCCCCTGCAGGCCTGGTCACCCCTAACTGCCCTCCCCTGCAGGCCTGGGTCCCCGCCAACTGCCCTCCCGTGCAGGCCTGGTCAACCCTAACTGCCCTCCCCTGCAGGCTTGATTGCCCCCAACTGCCCTCCCTTGCAGGCCTGGTTCCTCCCAACTGCCCTCCCCTGCTGGCCATCTTGTGGTGGCCATCTTGTGTCCACATGGGGGCAGGATCTTTGACCACATGGGGGCAGCCATCTTGTGCGTCGGAGTGATGGTCAATCTGCATATTACTCTTTCATTAGATAGGATAGAGGCCTGGTGCACGGGTGGGGGCCAGCTGGTTTGCCCTGAAGGGTGTCCCGGATCAGGGTGGGGGTTCCCTTGGGGAGTGGGGCAGCCTGGGTGAGGGGCCTGTGGTGGTTTGCAGGCCAGCCACCTCCCTGGTGACCCAAGTGGAAGCCCTGGTATCTGGGGTTTATTTATCTTCTACAATTGAAACTTTGTAGCCTGAGCGGAGCCAAGCCTTCTGCTTGCTCCCTGGCGGCAGCCATTTTTGGGGGATTTATGTATCTTCTATAATTGAAACTTTGTAGCCTTAAGCGGAGGCCTGGGCTGGCCAGGGTGTGCGGAAAGCTTGGCTTCCTCCATTGCTGGGGGCAACCCTAGCCTCCTGCTCTTTCAAGCTCCGTGGCTGCCGCCATTTCTGTTTGGGTTTATGTATCTTCTATCATTGAAACTTTGTAGCCTTGAGTGGAGGCCTAGGCTGGCAAGGGCAGGCGGAAAGCTTAGCTTCCTCCATTGCCGGGGAAACCCAAGCCTCCCTCCTGCTCTCTGTGGCTGTAGCCATCTTGGTAGGGTTTATTTGCATATTCACTCCTGATTGGCTTGTGGGAGTGGCTTGTGGGTGTTGCGGAGTGATGGTTAATTTGCATATTATTCTTTTATTAGATAGGATTTTTGTTAGTAAATCTGTTTACTCAACGGTATTATTTTGAGCCAAGACATAATTACTAGCTAGTCTATAAAAAAAAATTGGCTTATGCTAGCATGACTTTTGGAATGTTGAGGACAAATTAGTGACATGACTCTTGAATTTCCATGTAAAAGAAGTTGTAGGTGTAAATTCTCCCAGAAAAAAGAATAGAGAAAAAAAAAAAAGACACTTTAATGCTTTAATGTGATTATTTGTGATATTTGATTATTATAACAACAGTATTTATATATTTCTTTCACTTTAATATCAATCTACCACATTTATCAAAGTAAATGAAGAAAACTATTTCTTACCATCAGTGAATTTCAGTCATTTCTGGTAGGCTTAAATTAATCACATTAGACAACATTTTTTTTCTCTACAAAAACAGCAATTTCATATGGCCCAGTCTACCACTATCAATTCAGTCCTTTATTAAAAACATTGTTCTATTGGTATTGCTCATTATTCTTGTCATGGAAAGGAACTTTAAAATAAAATGTTGGGCTGTTAACAACTATCTTATTTGTAAGAGGGGGTAATGGAAATTAATGCCTCCTTAAACTGAATCACTCTGTTGTTTTTTTCACATTTTGGAAACTTATTCAGCTGCCTTTTCTGTAAGTTATTTCAATAACTACCAGCAATTGAAGGTGGAACTGGTATATTTTCTTTTTTTGTTCTTCTTGCCTTGGTATCAAAGGCATGTACACAAAATTTTAGAATAAATAAGCAACTGTAAATGCAAAACTATAAATGTTCAATCATTTACAAATAATTTTTCTCACTGTAACTTTCTCTTTGTACCCTTAATAAAAATGAAGTTTGGTGTGCATCAAGTGATGGATGGATAAATAAAGTATGCTATATCCATACACAGGGATATTACTCAGCAATAAAATGATATAAAGTACTGATACATGTTACAACATGCATGGGCCTAGAAACATTATGCCAAGTCAAAGAAGCAGGTCACAAATGAACACATAGTGTATAATTGCATTCATATGAACTGTCCAGAGTATGAAAATCTATAGAGACAGAGAGTAGATTGGTGGCTGCTTATTATGGGGAGGATGTTAAGAGATGAACATAACATGTTTTTTAAAAGACTAATAGTTAAATTATTTGAAGGCAAGATAAGCAAAAGAAGGACACATAGATTTCAATATATCATAATAAACTGAGTGACAAATTACTGAATTTCTAAATTAAGAGACTAATCATAGAATGGAGTAGAAATATATTGTGTGAATTGTTAGGAATTAGCAATTGGTATATATGAGAGTCAATAAAAAGATACAGTCAAGGTGACCTGGAGGTTTTAGTCCTAATAACAAAGAGGATAGTGGGGCTACAGACTTAAATTTGATGATGATTGTGTTTATTTATGTGTGTGTGTGTGTGTGTGTGTGCATGTGTGCATATGTATATGTATGACAGAGGGGGGAAGGGAGAGAGAGAAGACAATGAGACAGAGAGCTAGGGTAGCACATGAAAATGGAAGGCTCCACATACGCATATAGAGATAGAAGTAATTCACAGAAATAGCAGAGTTGAAGTTAGGATATTTGATTGTTTTCCAGGCATGAAAGAGAAGGAAGCTGAGAATTCGTTCTTTAAAAGTTCTCCTATTGATGAAATAATGAAGGAAATAGATGATCCAGTAAATAATTCTGAGGGAACAGTCAGAAATGCAGGAAAAATTCTAGGCTACTATAGTGTGTATGTCAAAGATGATAACTAAAAAAGACTCAAGGAGTGGAGAATCCAGAGCTGCAAGACCCAGCCCTGTATTTTATGTACATGATATCTTGTAATAATTCATGCTACGAGTCCTTACACATTATCTTTTTTTAAATTTTTTTTAATTTAATAAATCTTTATTGTTCAGATTATTACAATTGTTTCTCCTTTTTCCCCCCATAGCTCCCCTCCACCCAGTTCCCACCCCACCCTCTGCCCTTACCTCCCCCACACTGTCCTCATCCATAGGTGTACGATTTTTGTCCAATCTCTTCCTGCATGCCCCATACCCTTTCCCCCTGAGAATTATCGTTCCACTCCCTTTCTATGCCCCTAATTCTATTATATTTACCAGTTTATTTTGTTCCTCAGATTTCTAATTCACTTGATTTTTAGGTTCACTTGTTAATAAATATGTATTTGTTGTTCATAATTTTTATCTTTACTTTTTTCTTCTTCCTCTTCTTAAAGAATACCTTTCAGCATTTCATATAATACTGGTTTGGTGGTAATGAACTCCTTTAGCTTTTTCTTATCTGTGAAGCTTTTTATCTGACCTTCCATTCCGAATGATAACTTTGCTGGGTAGAGTAATCTTGGTTGTAGGTTCTTGTTTTTCATCACTTTGAATATTTCTTGCCACTCCCGTCTGGCCTGCATAGTTTCTGTTGAGAAATCAGCTAACAATCATATGCGTGCTCCCTTGTAGGTAATTAACTGTTTTTCTCTTGCTGCTTTTGATATTCTCTCTTTGTCTTTTGCCCTTGGAATTTTAAATATGATGTGTCTCGGTGTGGTCCTCTTTGGATTCTTATTGTTTGGGGTTCTGTGCGCTTACTGGACTTGTAGGTCTATTTCTTTCACCAGGTGGGGGAAGTTTTCAGTCATTATTTCTTCAAATAGGTTTTCAGTATCTTGCTCTCTGTCTTCTTCTGGCACCCCCATAATTCTGATGTTGGTACACTTGAAGTTGTCCCAGAAGCTTGTTACACTATCTTCAACTTTTTGGATTCTTTTTTCTTTTTGCTTTTCTGGTTGAGTTTTTTTTTGCTTCTTTGCTTTTCAAATCTTTGACTTGATTCTTGTGTTCCTCTAGTCTGCTGTTGGGTCTCTGTATAATATTTTTTATTTCAGTCAGTGTATGCTTAATTTCTAGTTGGTCCTTTTTCATATCCTCGAGGGTCTCGCTAAATTTATGGGCCTTTTCTAGGATATTCTTGAAAAGCCTCATAACCGTGGTTTTGAATTCTATATCCAGTCGTTTGCTTTCCTCCATTTCTTTCGTTTGTGATCTGTTTCTTTGCCTCCGCATTTTTGCTGCTTTGCTGAGTTGGTAGGGTAGCTTTCTGTGCTAGGTTTCCTATATGGCCCAGTGGGTCGGCCTCCCCAGTTAACCTGAGGTGGACACTCTTGGTGCACCCCTTTGTGGGCTGTGTGTACAGCCTTGTTGTAGTTAAGTCTTGATTGTTGTTGGTATCACTGGGAGGAATAGACCTCCAAGCCAGTTGGTTGTGAGGATCAGTTGTGTTTATGCTGGGAGAAGATCGGTGCTGGAGACAGCCTTATAGGATTAGACTTGTAAAATTGCAAAAACCTCTGTGCTCAGCTTGGATGGGGCAGAGTCTCAGGGCGGAGCAGACAGTCTTGGCTTCCCGTCAGCCCTGCCCTTGCGCACACGCCTCCAGACCTCTGCCTTCCGCGACTCCCCTGAGTTTTCGCCTGACAATCCAGATTCCCCCTGTAAGAGCGTGGGTCCCCAGGGGCTTGCCCGGAATTGGGGTTCAGTGCAGTCGGAACTAGGGTTCAGTGCAGTCAGGAGCGTCCGACTCCCTTCCGCTAGGGAATGCCTGCGGCAACCTCTGCATTCAGCTTTCTCTGTGAGCACTCGCATGCGTGCCTCCAGACCCACCCCGGCTCCCCCGGGTCTCCGAGTCTCTGTGTGCCTTTCTCTCTACCTGACAGTCCAGACTCCCCCTGTATGAGCCTGGGTCCACGGGGTTTCTCCCGGAACTGGGTTTCAGTGCAGTCGGAACTGGCGTTCAGTGCAGTTGGGGGCTTCCTTCCCCCTCCCACCAGAGAAAGTCAGCCAGGCACTCCACCGCCCTTCCTCTCTGCGCACGTGTCTCTGTACCTCAGCCCTTTGCTGCTCCTCTGAGTCTCAGTGTGCTTTTCTCTTTCCTTCTAGTTGTAGAATTTCCACTCAGCCAGCCTTCCTGAGGTTCTGGATGATGTCCGTTCTGTCTTTTAGTTGTAGTTTGAAATTGTTGTGCGAGGCAGCAGTTTAGGTGCTTACCTATGCCGCCATCTTGGTTTCTCTCTACACATTATCTTTTCCACTCCTTCCCTTTGTGACATTTTGATAAAGATATCACCATGGTTTCTGGTCACTTTCTCAGCTAAGAAAACGTTTGTAAATGAAGAGAATGATGATGACTGAAGATGGTGCTAAGGTTGTTGGAGATACAATCTACAAATAGCACAGGATAATGGAGAAAACACTTTCCCTTTGTCCCAGCTCAGCTGGACTAGATATGTGTCCATAAGCAAGTCCTCTAGCTTATGTCTATCACCCTTTCTTTATCTGTAAGTCATGGCATTTGAACTTGTTCTCTAAGATGCAGCTCAGGACTTATAATCTTTCCATCTTAAAATAAAAGTTTTCAGGCCACTCCCTTTCCATGCCTCTGATTCTAGGAAAGGGGATGTGAGGGTATGGGAAAAGATTGGGCAAAGAGCTTACACCTATGGACAAGGACAGTGGCAGGGGGCGGGGCACGAAGGCCTGGGGTGGGGTGGGAACCGGGTGGAGAGGAGCTATGGGGAAAAAAAGAGGAACATCTGTAATAATCTGAACAATAAAGCTAAAAAAAAATAAGAGTTTTCAAAACAGAAAGACAAGTTTTTTAGGGAAGGTATGGACACAAGCATTAACAACATCAAGAGTCTGCGATCATCTTAGGATCAGCCTACCACAAGCTGAACTATTGTAAAGAGTATTTTAGAATTGGTTGTCAGCTTGCACTGACTTGGTTCCAAATTTCTTTTAGTGTTGGTATTTTTTAATTAAATTTTTATCGAAATATTTTGAACACCAAAAAGCTTGCTTGTGATCATTTACAAGATACAGTTCAAAGTAACTCCTGCCCAGCAGGGTCATTTGCATGCAAAAAGACTAAAAAAAATTTTTTTTTAAATTTCTTTATTGATTAAGGTATTACATAAAAATTTTGAATATGCCAGTTACTTTCATTTATTTACTCATTCATTTAACAACTGCATGCTATCTACCATGCCAGGAAAATGCTATATAACAAAATTATACTGGAGAAAAAAAATTTGTAAGTGCCTGCCCTCATGAATCTGAACAATAATGGGAGAGAACCATATGAATCAAATGTTTAATTACATTTAGACATTTTTAGATAAAGCCATTAAAGCCCTTTTCTTCTTTTTTCTTTCCTAAATTTCACAGATTCAGATACACCACAGGGTCTAAATTGTGTTTAAAACATAGTGCTAATGCAGAGTGAAATCACACCTGAGCTTGGTTAGTTTGAGTGTTTAATGCTTTTCATCAACATTCACAGTGTTGAGATATAACACTGTATGTGCTTATTGCATTGGTTAACCAACAACAAAACAAGCTGTGTTAGATAATATTTACTCCATGCGGGTTTGTGACTAAATGTTTTTTGATGGGCTGTGACTCGTGGATTAAAAGTATAGCAACATCAAATAGCTTTGAGGCTCATATAAAATATAATCAAAATTCATAGTAAGCATAGCAGGAGAGACTACAGATATTTTAAACTCATTCTCAAGGAAGTATTTTCATCTTTCATGAAACTGAAAAGGAAACAGATTAAGGAAAATCTCTTTCCATCTATTTTATTTTTTTTTAAGTTTAGAGCATATGTGGGGGGAGAGAAACCTTCAGACACATAGAAGTGTGAATTGCTAATAGTTATTCAGCAGACATGCTACATATTTTGTTGACTTATAACTTTGTAAATTTCAGAGTATTTTATTTCTTATCATTGCTTGTGTTGTCTTTTCTCTTGGCCAATTTTCTAAATGCATTTCTAATGGCATAGATGTAACTAGCCTGCCTGAACATTTTTGTGATGTGTTTGACAGAAATTTTTGTCTTCTAAAGCAAAGTAAATAATTGTGGAGGGACTGAACCTACTTCCATGCTCATTACTACTCAAATTATGGACTAAATAAATGCCCTAGTAGGTCTTTCAATTGATCCTATTTTTAATATAAGGTACCTATATAATTTTTAAAGTTTAATGATTTGGGATTTCATTTACACCAAATAATAAGAGCCTGTGCATAACTACAAATTGTATCTTGGGTGTTGTCATGTACTACTGCACTTGATAGATAATTTGTTCAATCTTGGAAGAGAGCTTCTTAGAAATAACTGACATTGAGGATGCCAGTAAACATTGATGTCATGCATGTACCAGCTGCGAAATCATTACTAGGTGAAACACCTACCGTGCAAACAGCTTCAAACTGACTCAATGAGGGATGTAGTTTAGCCAAAGCATAAAAATGAATTCATGAATATATCCTACTTCTCAATCTCAGTTCTATCTTTTAAATTTGTATTTATTCATGTTTTATTGAGTAAGGTTTGTGGAATAGCATTTGAAAAGGCAAAGTACTCTCTTTTCACATATCCTAATAGATAATTGCTATTTTAAGTTCTATTAGCAAATGATTGCCATTACAAACCTGCCTTCCTAAATAGGTGGCAAATAAACAGACTAGTTGAAATTTTACTTGGAACTTTTTATTGAGACTAGGTGAGATTATAGAAAGCCATGCTTAAATATTGGTTCTTGTTTATGTTATAAGAAACATATACATACTAGAGGCCCGGTGCATAAATTCATGAATGGGTAGGGTCCCTAGGCCTGGCCAGCAATCAAAGACAATCAGATTCCCAGCCTCCCTGCCTCCTCCTCCCATTGCCACCTGCACTGCCACCTTGTGGTTCCCCGCCTCCTGGCCTTCCCACCTCCTCCTTCCTTCACTCCCTCAGCACCCCACTGTCACCGCTGGTCACCTGCCATGTTCTGTGCCACCCCCTGGTGGTCAACACATGTTATAGCAAGTGATCGAACTCCCAGTCTTCTGGTTGAATTTCTGAGGGGACAATTTGCATACCAGCCTTTTATTATATAGGACTAGAAGCCAATGCATGAAATTCGTGCACTAGAGGAGGGAGGATTCCTCAGCCTGGCCTGTGCCCTCTCGCAGTCCAGGACCCCTCAGCAGATGTCTGTCTGCCCATGGGTCTAAGCTGGCAGTTGGACATCCCTCTTGCAGTCCAGCACCCCTCACTCCTTACTGCCTGCCTGCTTGCTGCTCCTTACTGCTCAGCTTGCTGCTTAGTGCTGTCATGTAGCCTCTCTGCCACCACTGCTGGGCTCACCAGCTGTGAGCCCAGCTTCTGACTGAGCAGCGCTCCCCCTGTGGCAGCACACTGACCACCTGGGGGCAGCTCCTGCATTGAGCATCTGCCCCCTGGTGGTCAGTGCATATCATAGTGACTGGTCATTCTGGTCATTATGCCGTAATGGTTACTTAGACTTTTATTATATGGACTAGAGGCCCGATGCACAAAAATCCATGCAAGAGTAGGCCTTCCTTCCCATGGCTGCCAGCACCGGCTTCCCTCCTGCACCGGCTTCCCTCCAGCACATGGGACCCGGGCTTTCCTCCTCCGGCTGCCGGTAGGCACCCAGGACCCGGGCTGCTTCCCTCCTCTGGCTGCCCGCAGGTACCTGAGACCCCAGTCGGCTTCCTTTGGGCCACCCCAGGCACCTGGGATCCTGTGGCTTCCCTTGGGCCACCCGCAGGCACCTGGGACCCTGGCTGAGTTTCCTCCAGCACCAGCTTTGTCAGGAAGGAAGTCTGAAATGATGTCCGGAAAACATCTGGTCTAATTAGCATATTACCCTTTTATTATTATAGACTAGAGGCCTGGTGCACAAAAATTCCTGCACTCTTGGGGGTCCCTCAGCCCAGCCTGTGCTCTCTCACAGTCCGGGAGCCCTCAGGGGATGTCCTACTGAAGGCTTAGGTTTACTCTCCACTCCGGGAGCGGGCCTAAGCCGCAGTCTGGCCTCCCTCTGCAGGATGCAATCAGGTGAGCTGATCACGGGATGACGCTACCCCCATTACCCTGCCTCTGCCCCTGCCGCCACCCCCACCAGCAGCGTCCCTCTGCAGGAGGCGACCTGGCAGCTGATCCTGGAATGGTGCCAGTCAGCGCAGCCCCACACTCCCCATTGCATCTCCATCACTGCTGGTCACTGCCACCTCACCCCTTTCCCCATTGCCATCCCCTCTCTCTGCCCGCTGGCACTGCCTTGGCTGGCCTGGCACCGCCTGCTCGCTGGCCCTGCCCCCCACTGACTGGTCGTTCCACAGTTCAGTAGATTTGAATATTACACTTTTATTATATAGGATGTTATTTCAGGTCTGCTACAAAGAATCATGAGGAAGAAGAATTAACTTGTTCTATATATCTTCAAGGGTACAAACAAGACCTATGGGCACATGGTAAAAAATTCAGATTTCAAATAATAGAGAATTTTCTAAAGATTTATCTGGCCAAAGGGAGAAAAGTCTTTTTCTACAGCTGGTGATTTCCCTATTCCTGAAATGCTCAAATATATGCTGGACAGCCACTTGGTAGCAATGCTGTACCAATAATATAGGCTTCTATTAGCAAGAATATTCTGCCAGATGACTTTATTTTTTATGTTATTTAAAAAAAAAATCTTTATTGTTGAAAGTATTACATATGTCCCCTTTTTTCTCCTCACTGACCTCTTCAAGCTCACCCCAACCCCCCACACCAGGCCTTCACCATCCTATTGTGTGTGTCCATAGGTTATGCATATATTCATACAAGTTCTTTGGTTGATCTCTCCCCATTCACTCAGAGACATAGAAGAATGCCAGATGACTTTAAAGGTATTTTATAGCCTTGGTTTCTATTCATGTTCGCACATAAAAAATTTCTCCAGGCCAAATTCTAGTTCTATAGTACTGGGAGAGGCAAAATAAAACAATCTGGCATAGACAAATACAAAAAAAGAATTCCCTACACTGTAATTGATAATATTTAGTTCCCTTTCTTTATATTCCATAACAAAATATTCAGTGGGAGGAAATAGTACTAGAAAAGCAACTATGAATTTGCCTTCTGGATTATTCTTGCAATAAAGATGAATGCATCTTCAGCATGTTCTTTATTTTTACTTAGTTATTATTTCTGTTCCTTTTCTTTTTCCATTTCTTTTCAAAAGTATCCATATAAGTGAGTGATAATTTTTAAGATTCATGTCTGTGAAAATGCAATATTATCAGCTAAATGCAACCAATTTCACAGTTAATAGTACACTAATTAGCATTTCAGTATATTAAACACAGTCTTAGAACATTTCTTAATACTGCAAGTGAGGCCAGGAAATTAGGTAAGTACTTGGCTGTTCAGTGAACTATTAATGGCTCTCCTTAAAGTATAAAGATCCTGAAAAATGGAGCCTGAAGCTTCATATGTAAAAATGTGGGAGAAATTTTATGTTTCTGTAAGTGGGAAGAGCAATGTAAGTATGATGGAGGTAAAGCATCTTTTTTAAAAAAAAATCCTCACCTGAGAATATGTTTTTATTGATTTGAGAGAGAGGAAGGGAAAGAGAAACATCCATGTTGAGAGACAAACATCAATCAGTTGCCTCCCATACAAGCCCTGTCTGGGAAGCGAACCCAAAACCTAGGTCCTGACCTGATCAGAAATGGAACCCACAACTTTTTGTATACTGGATGATACTCCAATCAGCCAAGCCACCCAGCCAGGACAGGCAAGCATCCATTTTTAAATACAATCCAATTTTATAAAATTGCACTTGGCACAATACAAAAGACACTAAACTTGTCATTATCCTTCTTTATATTTGGCATTCCAGAATTTACTCATCAGAATGAAACTTGAATATTCTTGTCTTCAGTTTCAGTATCTTAAAAAATGTAATAATATTTATTTCAACTATGAAAACAGAATTTACTATAAAATATAAATAAATATTGTGAGTGTATAATGATTTTATATAAAATTAATTTTAGGAATTATATTTCCTCCTAAAAAAAACATTACAGGTTGGGAATGTGTCACACAACTTGTGAAATTGAAAAGGAAGCTTTGGTAGGAACCATTACACAAAAAATTAGTGATGTATAAAAAATATGTAACTTTCCAAGCTTTCAGAGTCTAAATAATTATCTAATTTTGAAACCATGAAGTAATAAGTTTTAATTAAAAATTCTAAATTTAGTATCAGTAAACTGTTTTCATTAAAGTCATGATAAACCTTTGGAAAGAGTACTTGATATATGATTTTAGAATATCACAATAAAACAATAAGGCCATAAGAAATATATCTGAAGAATAGAATCTTCATATATTGTTCTTATTTTGTAGAAAAATCAAAGAATTTTATATGAAAAATTGGCCCTTGGAGAAAATTGTAGCAAGCCAATTTCATTCTATATTTAGAAAGGTGAATTCCAAATCAATAACTAATCTTCATAGAAACAATAGAAAGTATTAGATCATCAAAAACAATGCATAATTGAGTATTTTTATATCTCCAATGAGTCTAAACTTTCTATCTGATTAATAAAATGTGCTTTTTTAAAAACAATAAATTAAACAATAGAGTCATGGTTACATAAGTACATATCCCCTCAACATATGGAACATTTCCTAAGCAATGTTATTATATACACAAATAGGTTTCTTTCTTAATTGTCTTCTTTTATAGTCAGATACAGATGTATTTGTGTCCAATATGTAATTTAATTCTAAGTGGCATTTTAAATCTTAAAGAATGCCTATTAACAATTTAGATCAATATTGAAATTGAAATTTTTCATCAAATATATTAGACTAACATTTGGCAAAGAATGTGTATGTGCCATTGTAAATGGTAAATGCATTTTAAAATATTCTTTTCATTGATTTTTAGAGAGGAAGGGAGAGGGAAAGAGAAAAACATTGATATGAGAACAAATATCCATCAGCTGTCTCCTGCACACCTCTTACTGGGGATTGAGCCTGCAACCAGGGCCTGTGCCCTGACCAGGAATGGAGTGGTAAGTGCTTTTACTGTGCAACTTGTATAAAGTAGAGAATAAACTTTCCAGAAATCACTTCCTTATATCATTCTAAGTTATACGTGGTCACAGTAGAAACTTTTGAGAGGACTTTTTTATGCCAAACATGAAAAAATTGCCTGGTGCACTCTAAATGTTCTCTCTCTATGACTCTCTGGTGAGAAGCTGTCTTCTCTACTATTGGTCCTGCTAATCAACAGCAGATATACCTCCTCTGGAAGCTTGGTTGTAGACACACTGAGGCAAAATATAACAGTTTCCCACAGATGAACCCACAAACTCCAATTCCCAGTCGTACTTCAGCTGCTGAATGTGAGTAACTTCTCAGATTGGCTGGATGGTAACTCACACTGGGATACTTTCTGATCCTTCACTTCCTCAGTGTCTCCTTCAGTTTTGTGAATTAATCCATATAGTAAATCTCATATTATATAACATTCCTATTGATTCTGTCCTCTTGGTGAAACCTGATAAACACACCAAGAGGTAAATGCCATTATTGTCATTATTTTGCAAATGGAGAAACTAGGGGCAAAGATAACCAAGTGATAGAGCCAGAATTCAAACTCAAGTAATCTTGCAAATGGTAGTCTGCAATTCAACATGAGTCTGTTAAAAGACAGGTCACACTGAGGAAAGGAAAGTATGGTAACTGCGTTTAAAATGACATGGTCAATTTAAGTTGTAGTTTTACCACTAATTAGTAAGATCTAAACCCATTTAGCTATTCCTAGTATTATTTCTTTCATCTTTATAATGATTGGAGGGAGAGTAATTAAGTGATCTTTAATATTTCCTTCATCTTAAAAACCCAACAAATGTACTTCTCCAGCCTCGTACAATTTATTCCAAAAATTGCACCTCTTTCCACAGTAATTTCTAAGGGTTATTTTATCTAGAGAGACTTGGGTATACAGACCCTGAAGTCACAGTTGAATCCAGATTTTACTACATGTGTGTGGTAGGCAGAATAATGATCACCACTGATGCTCTTGTCTAATTCTTGTGTATATGCTATATGGTAAAATGAACTTTGTATATGTGATCAAGTTAAGGATCTTGATGAGAAGATTATCCTTGTTTATCCAAATGAGCCCAGTGAAATTAAAGGGGACTTTATGAGAGAAAGAGGGAGCCAGGACAGAGAGCATCAGAATCAGAAAAGGAAATGTGATGATGTAAACAGAGGTAAGAGTGATGCAGGATCAAGAGCCAAAGAATGTATGCAGTCTGTGAAAGCTGCGGAAGGGAAGGAAACAGTTCTCTACTAAAGACCCTAGAAGCCCTGATGACCCATTTTATAGACTCTGACTTCCAACATTTTAAGATAATAAATTTGTATTGTTTTAAGGTGTTACGTTTGTGGTGATTTGTTATTGCTGCAATAGAAAGCTAATACAATGTCTAACATGATACTGTCCTATGACTCATTTGGGACCCTCTTCTCTTTTCTATCTATACATTTTCCCCAAGTGATTGCATCAACAATAACTATCAACCCCATTTATATGAAGTTAAACTTTCCCCCCCAGATCTTACTTTTACTGAATTTAGCCTCACATATACAACTATCTAATTTATATCTCATCTTTATTGTCTAAGACACAAATTAAATTTTGTATGACTAAAATTCTCTCTCAGGCCTCCTTGGCTCAGAAAATGAAATTGCTGTCTTTTCCATTGTTAAAGTCAGATATTTGAGAGTTATCCATAATTCTACTTTTTGCTAACATCCAATAGCTAACTGAATTATCAAGTTCTATAATGTTATCTCCAAAATGTCTTCTTTTCATATCCCTGTGCTAAGCTCTAATTGTTTGTTACCTAAATTATCACAGCAGCCTCCTAACTGATTTCCTTGCTTCCTCCCTTGTTCCACTCTGATTCATTCCTGATTTAGTGTCCTAAGTGACCTTTATTAATTTTTAATGTTATGCTAGCTTATGTCACAGCTATGCTTAAAATTACCAATGGCTTTCTATGGTGCTAAAATAAACCCACATCCCTTACCTGGTATATCTGGATCTATTCTAATTATCTTATCTTTTTGTTTTCATACCACTCCATTCATACTATAGACACACTGGCCTTCTTTATGTCTCTGGAACACAATAAATTTATTCCTACTTAGGGTCCTTGTGTTGCTCTTTCTCTATTGAAAGGACATTTCACCTATGCTGAAAATGTAGCTTTTTCTTTTTAGTCATTCATTTATCAGCTTACATATTCCTCTTTCATACATATGAATATTTATAATTTCATTTAGGTTCATTGACTATTGAAGGGCTATGCTCTTTGCTGGTGACTTCCCTTCTATTTCTTTAGACAAACATTTATAACACTGCTGTTGTTTTTGTTTTTATTTGAGTGTGTGTTTTGTTCTACTAGCAAACAGCCCTTCACATCTTCTCTGAGTTGGGTTTTGTTTATCCAAGTGAAATATATTCCTGAAGATTGAACTGTCTGAAAATGGTCCTTACTTTAGGAATAGAGCAAACAAATCAACATTTTCTAGATCTCAATATCCCTATTTTCTATCCCAAAGATATTCTACTCTCTTGTTGCCTCTCTTCTAAATATTGACCACTACAGTATCTGGTATTTCTTTTGTATACTATCTTAATTGTCTGTCGCACCCTCACGCTGTTACAATGACAAGCTCCAGGAAGTAAGGCCATCGTCCTTCTCTTCTGTTCTCTGTGCTTAGTGCAGTGCCTAGAATATTAAGTATTTGTTAAATAAATTTGTATTTCAATTTAGTTGGTGATGAAACCTCCCATGATTCAAGTTGCATCAGAATTTTCATCTGAGAGAGAATGAGAAAGTTATTTTGCCTGCAGGTGGATGACTAAAAACCTTGGGGAGAAGGGGTCCAACAGTCTTTTTCAGTAATTAAGTCTTCAGCCAAGCTTTGTAGAACCTGTGTACAATCCCTAACGAGAGAAGAAGATGCATGAAGTAAATGAATAAATTATTTTGTGTGGGTGTGTAGGGAGGGGGAGTCAATTGTAATCTGTGAAGCAAAGAGGCAAAACAAAGTTAATTTGGAGTGCAATTTAACATAAAAGTGGGAATAGACATTCTCCTTGTGTCTAAGTTGAAAAACTTGGCAAGGTGAACATTTTAATAGTTGCTCTGTTGGTAAAATCTGGAGAAATCGTATTTGCAGTGATTGCCAGCATTGACACTGATGAACACTTCTAAGAGCAGAATGCAGCTTTATCTGAGGGTCATGTTGTGAGGAGCATGGAAGTACAGGTGAAAGTGGACAAGATGGTCACATATGTGAGTAAGTAGATAGAAGGCTGAATGATAAACTGAAATTCATTGATGTGCCAACAGGTTTTAAAATGGTATCTAACTCTCTGATATCTGCTCTTGATTTCAATGCCTGTAGATGAAGGGCATAATAGTTCCTTTTCCTTGATGCCATCACTCTAAATTCCAAGCATTATTGTGTAGTGTGATAACATATATTTCAGTATCTAAGATGTTTGAATAGATGAAAGGAGTTAATTGTTAATTCTTATTAATTTTCTGCCTCTGTGGGATGCTTTTATGCTCTATGTAAATGATTGACTTGCATAATTGCATGCCTGTCTAAGTGCTGTTTTTGAGAGATGACATCAATGAGTGTCATCAATTTTAGATTGTCATTAAAATTTTTTCAGATATTTTCTTATATATAATTAATTCTGTTTATGCTGAACAAAAGTGGGTCAATTTTGTGCTAAGTCTTATGAAATTTCATTTATCTTACAATATATACTATCATAAAGCATTTCTAATGTCTGGGTATCTAGACTTTTTTTTTCATAATTTTATTTTGTGGGTAGATAATGCATTATTCTATACACTCATCAATCTATCCATCCACCCACCAACCCACCCATTTATTCAGCCATAATTTTTGGAGAATTCCCTTTGTAGCAGACACTGAGGTTTTCCTTAGTGATACCAATTATGAATAACATTTGGTCTTTTCATTGGAGAGGTCAATGGCAGTAGAAATGTGAGGCAAACAAATCAATAACTTGAAAACAATGTGATAATTATTACAACTATGTTATATACACGGTGTATTACCCAGTGCTCTTGTCTTTTACTAATGCTTGTAAAGCTTTATACAAAATGTGGTGCCCTTGATAGACATTAATCAGACATTCTGGAAGACTAGGGCATATAAATAATTAAAAGGAAGTAAAACAGAAAGTTCAATTTAAGTTTATTAAAATGGGTATTAACATTTGCCAGCAAAAATGGAAGTTTATTATCTTGCACAACATTGTTGTAAGAGTTCATGAGATATGCTTTACTCTCTAAGACCATTATAATGAGAAAGAGAAAGTAAGGCAAGATTCATCTAAAGGAGGGAAAGAGATTGAAAAAATGTGCTAGTAAAATGTATATTAAAAAGGAAATACAACTGAATATAGATGAACTCTATCAGTAATGAGAAAATGATAGCTTTCCAGCTTACTTTACTTTGGCAAACACTTGCATGTATGCAATGAGAATATAATCTAAACACCTTATTAGAATATGTATCTCTTTGCTTCAGCTTGCTTTATCATACCAATAGATATATAATGCTTCCAAGAGCAATTTGTGTTTTGTTAGCTGTTTCCAAGAACACTGAAGGAAGAAATATATTATCCACAGTACTTAGAATATGACTCTTAAAAAATTATATTCATATTTAGGAGACCCACACTGATAATTTACATTACTAATTTCTATCAACATCATATGTGGTGAAAGCAAATGAAATAAATATAGCAAGATATAAATAATAAAATAATTAAATAAATTTTGTTAAATGTATCACATCACATTAGAAAGTAAGATATTTATGCAATTGAAAAATTGTGTGATTATGAACATTAGCCATATTGATAATATAGTTAAAATTATATTATGGTCTTCATGTTATTTAAAATGGAAAGGAACTAGCCTAACCGGTTTGGCTCAGTGGATAGAGCATCGGCCTGCAGACTGAAGGGTCCCAGGTTCAAGGGCATGTACCTTGGTTGCAGGCACATCCCCAGTAAAATGGAAAGGAACTAATAAAAATATTCTATTTCATTACTTATTAGGAAAATAAATCTTTTTTTTTGAATTTTTTAAAAATATATTTTATTGATTTTTTTTACAGAGAGGAAGGAAGAACGATAGAGAGTTAGAAACATCGATGAGAGAGAAACATCAATCAGCTGCCTCCTGCACACCCCCTACTGGGGATGTGCCCGCAACCAAGGTACATGCCCTTGACCGGAATTGAACCTGGGACCCTTCAGTCCACAGGCCGACGTTCTATCCACTGAGCCAAACCAGCTAGGGCGGAAAATAAATCTTAATAAAACAATGCAAAAATACATTATACAAAATTGATTTAGATATTCATGTACATGAAATTCAACTACATGGAGATATTGATTCACTTGCCAGGATAGAGGCAACCTTCAAGATTAACACACTAGCCCAGCTGGTGTGGCTCAGTGGTTGAGCATCAACCTATGAACCTGGGGGTCATGGTTTGATTCCAAGTCAGGGCATATGCCTGGATTTCAGCTCAATTCCCAGTGGGGGGGTATGTAGGAAGCAGCCCATCAATGATTCTCTCTCATCATTGATGTTTCTATATCTCACTCCCTCTCCCTTTCTCTCTAAAATAAAAATATATTTTAAAAAAGAATAACACACTACATTTCTTTCATTGTTTCTCTGCCATCCACCCCACTCCATTCTTATCAGAATGATCAGATATCTATCAATTTCTGCTTGCTTTTACATTCATGTAGAGTATTTAATCTTAGACCACACTCTTAAACTCCTCTTTCTGACAATTTATATACAGTTTGCATGTTAACAAATATGAATGTTCACCACCCCAAGTCTAATCTCCTCCCATCAAAATGTATTCTCCCTATACCCTTTTCTACCTCATCGCAACCCCCAATCCCCTCTGGTAATCACCAAGCTATTTGTTTTTAAATGTATCTTAATGGGTGAAAGTAATATAGATATTCCTTTTTCTCCTATTGACCCCTTCTAGACCACTTCCACCACCCCCCACCCAAGGCTTTCACCACCCTATTGTCTGTGTCCATGGGTTATATTTATTGGCATATAAGTTTTTTAATTAATCTCTTCCCACCCAGCCACCCTCGCAGTCTTAGGTTCACAGAAAAATTGAGAGGAAGGTACAAATACCCCATATATGTACACCCTGCCTCCACACAGGAACAGCCTCCTCCTTTCATCAACATCCCCACTACAGAGACACATTTGTTAAAATTGATGAACCTACATTGTCACGTCATAATCACCCAATGGCTATAGTTTACATCATGGTCTTATATGGATTTAGAAAAGTGCATTCATTATTTTTGATTCAGGAAATTAGAAGCTGGGTAGTTTGCATCTAATTTGTGTGTTTATAAACTAGAATGCCTGGCAGTAAAAGACATCATTTCCATGATGGTCTCTTCCCTCATGTATCTGGTGCTTTATTGAACATGGTAGAAGATTGGACTCAGCTGCACACCTTTTACATTCTGTGTTATCTCTAGGACTTTCTATGTTGTCTCTTACATGGCAGATTGGAGTTTCAAGATACCAATGGAGAAGCTTCCTGTCCTTTTAATGACTAGCCTGGAATGGACATCTTGTCTCTTTCCACACTATTGAACATAGAAGTTGCATGTTGGGAAGGTCACTTTTTTTATGGAAATAGTGGCAAACAAATTTGTGACTTAAAGAGTTAATCTATCTTAGTAGGAAATTTCAGAAGCTTTATGCTTTAGAAGAAATAATGTTGAATAAAATAAGGTTAAATGTGAATGTTATAAAATCTAAATATAATTAAAAAGAGTTATCATGTTCTATGATTCCAGATAATTTTATTATCTGGAAAAATTGAACTCATTTATTAATTATTTTCCTCCTTTATTTTAATGTAAACAACAGTGTTATTGAAAAGATTCACCCCTTGGGTGTTTATTATAGACTGCATCCATGTTCCTATAATTCAAAACATTATCAGTAGTCACACAGACTAGCAAAGTATAGATGACTCGTGATAAATCTATATAAATATGAACTCACTAAAAATATCTCAGAATATGTTACAGTCTTGATGATTTAAAATAATTATAAAATTGTAGATTCCGAGGCTAAAAGGAAACTCAGAATTTTTTAAATAAAAGACAAGGTACCCAATTATCTTTAAAAAAATTTAAGCATTATGTGTAAATAAAGAGTAACAGACTAAAAGTTAATCTACTAGACTTGGATATTAGATATAACATATTTTATTACTTCTCAAAGACAATGAATTGATCATCATAAAATGATCACAGTCATTCATTTATAACAACAATTACCAGGCACTTGGTTCTCTACATACATTATCTTATTTAATACTGTTACCCTAAAAGATATTAATCAGTTTCCTCTTTATTAGGTAATATTTTGAAATCACAAATATTAATTTGAGGTGGTTCTGGGAAATAATTTATTTATTTAAAAAAAGTACATACCCAACAAGCATGGCTCAGTGGTTGAGTGTCAAACTATGAACCAGGAAGTCATGGTTCGATTGCCAGTCAGGGCACATGCCTGGGTTGTGGGCTTGATCCCCAGTGTGGGAGTGCAGGAGGTAGCCAATCAATGATTCTCTCTCACCTGTGCTATTTCTCTCTCTCCCTTCCTCTCTGAAATCAATAAAAATATATTTAAAAACAAATAAAAAGTACAGTCTGGTTCCTCACCATGTGGGAAATAAATTTTATTTGTAACAGAAAGCAATGTAAAAATGAAAACATGACAATGCTTTGCAATGATTTTTCTATTTTTTAACCTGGGAGGGAAAAAGTAACTTACTTACAATAGCAAATAACAAAAACACAGAAGGTAGAGTATAATTAAATCATTAAGGAAAATATGAGTAGAATTTATTGCCATATAAGGAAAATCTCACAGATGGCAAAGACCAGAATAAATCTAATTAAAAAAAAAACAAAACAACACTTTAAAGAAACACAGTAATTGCAAAACAGAAAAAAATAAATGAATAAACAAAAAGATGTCTAATATACTATTATTCCCAAATAAATTCTGAAGTGTAGAGACTGTAGTAACATTTAATGACAGAGATTTTAATGTGCCAATTTTATTCAGTTAGGCAGTGCAAAAATACATTTTCAATCCAGTATTAATTGACACAAGATTCATTGTTCTTTCCAATTATAGCACAGTGCTTCTCTAACTTATAGCTCTCCTTTACTAGTATTTCTATCCCATCCATTTGAGTTATAAATATCAATGTTGATAAATGGCTACATTTTAAAGTCCTTTATTATCTACTACATTTTATTTTCTGTTGTTTTATTTTTTATTTTACTACTAATCTTTCCTTTTTAAAGAACAGCCTGCTGAAAAACAGAGGGGAGGAAGAGAAAGAGATAATAATAATAATAATAGTAATAATAATAACATAAAATACATTATGTTTATTTCCTGTGCTGACATTTAACCTGTTCAGAGATTATTCTGAGGATGTATATGTGTCTGATACTGTGCATGCTGCTTAACAATCTCTCATTTCTTATTTAATATTACATCATAAATGTCTTTAAAAATATTAAATATTTATCTATACCTATCTTTAACTATTAATCCTAATAAACTTCCTCTGCACCCTTGTCCTTTGTTTCTTTTCTCTTATTGAAATGTAAAATATTTATATATGAATGCTTTAGAATATAATCTGTTCATATATCTTTTAATTATCTGTATTCAGTTTTTAATTTTCATCTTTAATTTTGTGTAATAGTATTTAATGTTTTATGAACAAAAGTTTGAATTTTTATACTGTGAAGTACATCAGCTTTTTCCTTATTCCTTGGGTAGCATTTCTTCAGCTCTTCCATGTGTTATAAAGTGATTAGCAGTTCTAAAATGAAGGTGGATGCTCCTGGGTATAAGCATAAGGATTTAATAACAAACTCAGGAAGCAATTCTTATTTACACCTGTTTTGGTGTGGATTGATCCTAAATTGACACAGCTGAATTTGCAATTTGACCTTTCTTTTCTGTTCCCTTACCTTCCTCCCTTTCACAAATATTTATTGATTATTTTCTATATACTAAACATTTACATCAGAAGATGAATCTGACATATGCACATAAAATTTTTAGTTGTTATCATATAACTAGTGACCCAGTGCACAAAATTCGTGCACATTAAAAGGGAATTAATTAGAGGAAATAATTTAATATTGCTATTTGCCTTTTCTCTATAATAGAAGTGTCAGAGATGAAAGAAAATGAGTAAAATGTATATGAAAATAATAATAAATTTATTAATAAATAAACAATAACAGCATCATGTCCCCACGCCGGGCAGGGGATGCAGCCTCACGTCTCCTGGCCTAGCCGCGCATGCAGCCCCACCCACCCACGCCTGCCATGCACGCAGCCTCCTGCTGATCGGTTGTTACAGTGTGAGGGCGTCACAACCATTTGTATATTACCCTTTTATTAGTATAGATCACTCTTCCTTTTGATGTCAAAGAGTGATGACAGTGAATAGCACTTATAAACTGTGTACTTCTACTGATCATATTGAGTTCTGAATGACTATTCTGGAATAGATTGTATGTGACTTTTTAGCTTTTTCTCATTTTTCAGTCCACCTCTGCCCTGACTAGATATTTGACTTAAGCCAGGCTTTCAACCTCTATGTATCTACTTATAGACTTAGAAAATAAATGGGTGCTTTACTTCTTAGGTCACTCAACCAGCAAAACTAGTAATACTGAAATTAGTACCAAGGACACATTATACTACCTGATAGGATATACTTTATTAGATTGTAATACAAATTCAATTCTATCTCTTTTGTATTTCCTATTCATAACCCAATCCTCACTATATGATATTATTAGAGTCCTCACAACCACAATTTGTCTCAATTATTGAAGCTCACTTATACCATAAGTGTTAGTCTGGTTTCTAATTTACAAATAGAGAGAGTAAAGTTTTATCAATATACAGTTGACCCTTGAACAACACAAGTTTGAATTGCACAGGTCCACTTACATGGTAATTTTTTAAAATAAATATACTGTCAGCCCTCTATATCCCTTGGTTTTATATCCATGGATTCTACCTACTGAAGATGAAAAGTGTATCTTCAATCTGCAGTTGGGAATTCTTGGGTGCAGAGGGCCAACTGTATGCATTGTTATATGCCATTCTATAAAAGGGATGTAAACATCCATGGATTTTGGTATCCACAAGGGTCCTGGAACCAGTGCCATGCAAATAATAAGAGACAACTATAGTTGATTGGCAAGTCAAAAGTTGTACGTGCATTTTTTAATGTGGGTGCTTGGCACTCCTAACTCCACATTATTCATGAGCCAACTGCATTTGGTCCAGATTTTTAAGTGCTTTCATATTTATATTGTTGCCATTATTTTTTTCTATTGAAAACTGGCTACTCACAATCTCAGACTCCTCCACTGACTGCTCTTGCTCCTCCTTATCCTTGCTCAGGCTCAGGCTCCCAAGGTTTGAAGTCTCCTAAGTTTGCATGTAATCCCACACTATAAATTTAATGACAGTACATCTGTATGTTGACAGTTTTTCATCTCAACTACATGTGGGCTGGAACTAACTTTTCCCTATAAACCTCCATGCCGTGGTATTGTGTCTCAAGTCAGTATAGACAATCTTCTTTCTTGGTATGCCCCACTTTGGAAATTTTTAACTCTTTTTTGCTAACTCCCACCCATTGAAACTATCTCAGTTTGTCAGAGTTTTTAGTAATAACATTAAAGCTTAAAAGGAAATTAATCTTTAGCATTCCTCTGAGACAGCTCCCTGGCTCTGCTCATCTCCTCAGTGAACTGCTCTGCACAGACTGGGTTATAGTTGGTAAATTCACAAGAGGTTCTGATACTCCTTTTCCTTAGGGATACTATGGCAACTACTGTTTACCATTGCAAAATTAAAAGTTGCTTTACAGAAAGCTATTTAAAAAATTCCAGTGGAGCTTTGTCCACATAAACCAAAGCCCATCTGGAAGCATCTTTGAAAAAAAATTGTTTTATCTGTGATTCCAGCTACATAGAGAAGAGATAATTATTTCAGATTTCACAGAATCTTAAAAACCCATATATGAAGTTTTAGTTTTTTCTATGAAATAATAGACATAAATTAAGAAAAATCACCCTTTGGTTTATGCAAAATTTACTCTCCATTAGTAAGAAAAATTTTATGATTCACAAGTTTAATCAAAATTAAATTCTTCTTTGAAGTTAGTTCATAACATAACTGAAATATCTACATGAGACAAAGTTGATATATCACATTGTTCCTGGGTATTTTATACTTTGGATTATACACTGATACTTTCATGGGTTATATTTATTCTGACCTGTGATTACTGCCTTTATCTAAGCCAGTCACCCTCAGCCTCAGATCAGTTGAGACCCCAGGCATCTATATATACATAAAAGCCTAAACAACCAAATGATTGAATGACCAGAACGACTGGTTGACCGGTTGACGCACTGACCACCAGGATGCAGATGTTCAACATCGAAGCTTCCACCTGGTGGTCAGTGAACTCCCACAGCGGGAGTGCCACTAAGCTGACTGACCTGTCTCAGCAGCCCACCAGCCTGGAGACAGCCACTCAGTCCCTCAGTAGTCCTGTAGGTCCAATCTCTGGAGAATGGACCAGGCACTGACAGATCAGCACTGCTGGCATGATCCCAACAGCACCACTGGCCTCCTAGAAGTTGGCCTTAAGCACCCTGACTGCTTCCCCTCCCTAGACGTTCTGCAAGAAAGAAAGGGTATAAAAGTGGCTGCCAGGTGGCTCCCGACAACTGGCGTGCACGTCAGCAGGACAGATTCGGATCCTGGGCCGGCAAAAGAGCATCCCACCACCCACCGGGAGGGCCGATCACATCCTGGGACCCCCCATCCCCCTCAGGATCCCACCTGTGCACGAATTCGTGCAACAGGCCTATAGTAATTATATAATTAAGAATTTTATGTGGAACATCAAAACATCATTTCCGTCATTATTTCTTCTAATAGGTTTTCAATATTTTGCTCTCTCTCTTCTTCTGGCACCCCAAAAATTCGGATGTTGGTATGCTTAAAGTTGTCCCAGAGGCTCCTTACACTATCTTCATATTTTTGGATTCTTTTTTCTTTTTGTTTTTCTGGTTGGGTGTATTTTGTTTCCTCATATTTCAGATCTTTGGTTTGATTCTTGGGGTACATTGATCTACAGTTAAGTTTCTGTATATTCTTTATTTCAGACAGTGTATGCTTAATTTCTGACTGGTCCTTTTCTATTTTTTTGGCATTCTCATTAAGATCCTTAAAGGTCTCACTAAGTTCCTCAGCGGTTTTTAGAAGATTCTTGAGTAACCTTATAAATGTGGTTCTGAACTCTATGTCGTCCAGTAGTTTGCTTTCCTCCATTTCTTTCATTCGTGACATGTTTCTTTGTCTCCGCATTTTGCTGCTTCCTTGTGTTGATGGAGTGGCTTTGTGTGGTAGGTGACCTATAGGGGCCAGTAGCTCAGCCTCCCCAATCACCTGAGGTGGACGCCTTTGGTACACCCCTTTGTGGGCTGAGTGCAAAGTCTTGGTGTAGTTAAGCCTTGATTGCTGTCAGTACACTGGGAGGAATTGACCTCCAGGCCAATTGGCTGTGAGGACCCGCTGTGTCTATAATGGAAGAAGTGCTGTGCTGGAGACACGCTTATGGTGCAGGACTTGTTTCAGTGGGGCTTTGGTGCTCACTGAGTCTACCTCTTGAATGTGTCACTTATGGATGTGAGGAGTTGAAATCTGGTGTCTCACACTGACCACTAGGTACACTGGCTTCTGGATCTCCAATGGGGTGCAGGTCAGCTACTGTTTGAGGCTACCCAGCAAGCGCTACAGCGAGAACTACAGTTTTCTCCTCTTTGCTTGGGGTTTGGAGGTTTTGGAGCTGTCTGACCCAGGCTGCAAGTTTGCTAGGTTAAGCTGCGATAGGGCAGGTCATTCATATGCTAAAGCTGCTGCTTAGAGCTTGGGTGTGTTTGTAGATTGTGCGGGGCAGGAAATAGACTTACAAGTTCAGGAAGCACACAGAACCCCACACAAGAGGAATCCAAAGAGGACCACACCAAGACACATCATAATTAAAATGCCAAGGGCAAAAGACAAAGAGAGAATCTTGAAAGCAGCAAGAGAAAAACGGTTAGTTACCTACAAGGGAGCACCCATATGACTGTCAGCTGATTTCTTGGCAGAAACTATGCAGGCCAGAAGGGAGTGGCTAGAAATATTCAAAGTGATGAACAGCAAGAACCTACAACCAAGATTACTCTACCCAGCAAAGCTATCATTCAGAGTTGAAGGTCAGATAAAGAGCTTCACAGACAAGAAAAAGCTAAAGGAGTTCATCACCACCAAACCAGGATTACATGAAATGCTGAAGGGTATTCTTGAAGAAGAGGAAGAAGAAGAAAAAGGTAAAGATAAAAATTATGAACAACAAAATGACATCAAATACATACCTACCAACAAGTGAATCTAAAAATCAAGTGAATAAAAAATCTGAAGAACAGAATGGACTGGTGAATATAATAGAATCAGGGACATAGAAAGGGAGTGGACTGACAATTCTCAGGGGGAAGGGGGTGTGAGGGGTGCGGGAAGAGATTGGACAAAAATCTTACACCTATGGATGAAAACAGTGGCGGGGGGTTAAGGGCATGGGGTGGGGTGGGGAATCAGGTGGAGGGGAGCTATGGGGGGAAAAAAAAGAGGAACACTTGTAATAATCTGAACAATAAAGATTTATTAAAAAAAAACAAAACATCATTTCCAAACTCCAAATACATCTTTCTGCACTCTGCTTTGTCATTCTGGCACTGGGGTCTCCAAGTGCTATATCTTCTTTGTCAGTTGGCTCTCTTTTAGGGTCTGCCAGTACAGGGCAGGAGCTGAAATTTTGAAGGCTGGAAAAATGAAGGAGGATTTTCTCCCTCCTCATGTCTTCTGTCCCTACTGTCACTGCCAGAGCAAAAATGCTTCTCCCTGACAGCAATGGTCTGTCCCAGGGTCCAGCTCCTTTCCCTCCTACAGAGCCAGTGTCCTGCTGTCCATGAACTCCCCAGCTGGGCAGTTCTGCCACTTAGAGGCCTAATTCCCAGCTCTGGTGGCCCCTTTCTCCAAGCTCCAGAGACAGTCACACAGAGCCTCTTCCCTGCAGTCTGATTCCCAACTCTGCTGGGTCTGTTCTCTAGACTTTTAGTTTCCAATAACACAACCTCAACTCCTTTGCTCTCCCAGACCTGTGGGAAATTGCTGCTTTTTGCAGTTACTAACACTGTAAATTCAGTTTTCCCTTCTGGTCTTAAGTTTTCCATCTTCTGCCTCATATATTCCTATTATTATATTCTCTTAATTGAAATAACTATTGTGGTTTCTTTCTCCCTTGCTGAATCCTGAGCAATAAGATAAAATACCTTTAACTGTGAATCAAATTAATACCTATATACTCTATCACAGTGAATGCCAAAACTTTGCAAAAAGTAGAAAGTCATGTGGTTAGACATAAATTAGTTGTGAGATACTTTCATAAAACCTTTCATATAAATGAATTGGTGATGAAGAGGAAATATTCTTAGACAGCTTCAACTTTTTTTCTGTTTAAATAGACTATCTGCTTTCTAACTTTGCCCTCTTTTTGGAAAGAATTGTGCAAATTATTTCAAAAATGGCAGTAGCTTGTTTATTAATATTTTATTGAGAAAACTAACACTTGTCAAGTTAATGACTTTTAAGATCTTAACATTTAGGATTACACTCAAAAATAGAATAATTTTTAAGTCTAGTTTATCAGTTGAAAAAGTTTTTTCTCCCATTTTAAGGTAAGTAAAGGCAAGTGTCCTGTGAAATTTTAAAAAGTTTAATTCAACCCATAATTGTAATGGAGCCCAGCATTTTCCTGATTATACTCACTTAAGCTTCAAATAAGCCACAAATTGAATTAGAAAGAATTCAGCAATTCCAATCAAGGTTTTTCTATTTAATAACAAGAAGATATTATTGAGTGTGAATGATGACACTCAACAGTAATGACCTGCAAAGTTTGAGGCAACAATCCCTGCTTTAATCATTAAAAACACATTAAACAAACAACGACAAAAACATTTTAGTGCCTGCCTTGCATTTTTACTATGATAGACAATAAAGATAAAGAAATAAATATTTTTGCCAATGATAAGTTTAAAATATAGTCAGAAGGACAAAAACATAAATGTATTAAAGCAGTGGTCGGCAAACTGCGGCTCGTGAGCCACATGCAGCTCTTTGGCCCCTTGAGTGTGGCTCTTCCACAAAATACCACGTGCGGGCGCACAGGTAAAGTGTGATTGAAACTTCGTGGCCCATGCGCAGAAGTCGGTTTTTGGCTCTCAAAAGAAATTTCATTCGTTGTACTGTTGATATTTGGCTCTGTTGACTAATGAGTTTGCTGACCACTGTATTAAAGCAACAAGATTATAGTAAAAATGGTAATAACAATGGTTACCAAAAGCTTAATAAAATTTAAAAAATGGGTAAGGAGTGATAGAAGATAAAGACAAATAATTGAAATAGAATATACACTGAAGTACATATTGTATTACATTTTGTCCATAAAATTTCCCAAGGAAAAATTACTGAAAGATGTTAGAAGTGATAAAAAATAAAAACATGGAAATGAATTGAAAAAAGAATTGTGAGATATAAGGGACAGTGAACAGTGTGAATTAATGGCTGAGAGTATATTAAAATCAAGAGAACCACAACCAATGAGAATATGATTTTGAAAGTTTGTGAATTCTATAACATCTCAAATTGAGATAGCCCCCAATAATGAAAAATACCTGGTGTCAATTTTGGTATGTTCAAATTAAAAGTTTAAAATTAATACGCATCATATAAATAAAATCTCTAGAGAAATGTTAATTGATGAAAAAACAATTGATAAGTGGGAATTTTCCCTTAGTTTTTGTTAAAAAATTAAGTAGGGAAACACTAATTAAAATATAAATTGTGAATACAGAAATATTAAATTACAAAATTATTATTTCCTATATGGATCATTTTTTCTAGTCAAACTATATAAACATACAAATGGTTGATATGATGACTTTAAAAATATCAAGCCCAAATATATATTACATCTAAATTTCTATATTTATACTCTCCACAGTTTAATATATAGTATATGATGAGACTCGTAGTGAGCACAGATATAAGCAAATATTATGTGTATGTATATGTGTGTGTGTCTATATATGTATGCATATATAATATGCACATGTGTATGTATTATATATATATATATATATACACACAGAGACTATATTATATATATATATTCATATATACATATATGCACAACACACATAAAATCAGCTCTAAGAAAACATTAAAACAAAAAAAGATGACAAGTAAATGACAGAGTAATGGAATGGAAAGGCCAGACAATCCAGCTTAGTTGTTTTGGCAAATAAACAAGTAACTTATTTCAGATATTTCCAGCAGCCAGAATGTAAAAATAATTCTCATTATTTAAAACAAATATGTTTAAATAAATAGACCTATAAAATGTGGCTTCAATATAGTTATCCATTTTTATGCAGATAATACAATTAAAATGTTATTTTTAATTAAATTATATTGTAAATTATACAGAAAGAAAATGCAAAGTTAGAGTAATTTAGGAATGATAAAATTTTTCTTATTATTTCTAATATTACCTTTAGAAAGTAAACTTTAAATTATCAAATTGAGTTTTTTGTTTGTTTTTGTTTGCTTATAAAAGAAATTGCAGTCCTATTCATAATCTATTGCCAAAGACCAAAAAATTTTAGGTCAGCTTTTTTACACTTTCATTACAAAATTACCAATAATTTCTAACTAACTCACCATGATTAATAATTTCTTACTGGAAATAGAAAAATAGCTTGCCTGAAATATGTTATCTTGGGCAACAGAATGGCAAATAGGACTGCAAGTAATTATGTTTTTAATTTATTTTTATTTAATTTATTGGAGTGACACTGGTTAACACAATTACATAGGTTTCAGGCATACAATTCTGTAATACATCATCTGTATATTTTATTGTGTGTTCACAACCCCAAGTTAAGTCTCCTTCCCATCATGCTTTATCCCTGCTTTATCCTCTTCTATTTCCTCCTACCATCACTTTGCCCTGACAATTACCATACTGTTGTCTGTGTCTGGCATATTATATTATAGGCATAGAAATTTTTGATATCCTGAATTGATACAGAAATAATGTATGAAACTCTGGATAAATAAAGTGAAAGCATGTTAATTATACAATCTATACATATAAAGAGGTAATATGCTAATTGTGCATTACGGTGTCCCAGTAATGACCAATTTGCATATTGACAGACCAGCAGGAGGCTGTGCGTGCAGCAGGGGGTGGGCGGCTGGAGCCAAGTTCCTGGGGGTCTGAGGAGAGTGCCTGACAGAAGCCTGGACTGCAAAGAAGGAAGAGAAAGTGGCCACGGGGAGCTCTTCCAATCCCCCTGCAGGGACACTCTACCTCAGCCCCCACACCCCTGGGGGGATGGACGGACACCCTACCCCAGCCCCCGCACCCCCAGGGGGATGGGGAGGCTGACTAGATGGGGAGAAGACCCAGCCATGGGGGTAGTTGCAGCCTGCACCTCTTCCCCTGCCACCCCTGCCACCCCTGCCAGGGGTACCCACAACAATAGCACACCAGCAACCACCCGTCAGCGCCCCCAAGGCACCCAGGGCCTGTGGCCTGTCGCTGCCAGGCCCCCTCCACTGGGGCCAAGCAGCCTCTCCTCCCCAGGGTCAGACCCTTCCCGCTGACAGCAGCAGCACTGTCTCTGCAGCAGAAGTGTGCTGAACCTCGCTGGGAGCACGGCTAAACCTGCCTTCCTAGCCTGCCTGACTCCGCCCTGGCCCGGCCCCCACCCCACTCCAGGAGATTGGAGCCCCACCCTGAGCAGGTACAGCTGTGAAACACCCACGTAAAATTTAAAGAATGGTGCAAAGCGGGAAGGTTTGACAGTTATTCCCCCTTTGGCCTCACCACCCCCCTAACACCCTGCCCCCTGCCAGCGCCTCCAGGGACAACCACCGCTACAGGGCTGCTGGCCAGAGCCTGCCCCTCCGAGGCCTGCAGAACCCTCTGCAAAGCTTCCATAGCTACAGTTCCAGGAAACAATCATGCCTTCCTCCCCTAATCAGCACCTGCTACCTACAAGGGTACCCATGAGCTTAAAAATAACAATCTCTTCCCATTTAGACATCACTCACTTGATGAAACATTTCTAGGTTTATTAGCTCAGAACCTCCTCATGACAACCCAGTGAGGTAGGCGGAGAAGAGATTACAATTCCCATGGTATATGCATATGTATTCAGAAATGAAGCTCAGAGAGGAAAAGTGTCCTGAAGCCCAGTGGTTCCCAAGGTGCAGCACATGCCCCATGCGGGGGGGCATTCGAGAATGAGTTAACAGTGAATTTTTTGCATTTCTTATGGTTCTAGGGGGCCTCATCTACTGTGTATCCTACATAACAAAAGGCTAATATGCCAATGACTGAATGGTGGAATGACTGGTCACTATGATGCGTGCTGACCACCAGGGGGCAGACACTCAATGCAGGAGCTTCCCCCTGGTGGTCAGTGTACTCCCACAGGGGAACACCGCTCAGCCAGAAGCTGGGCTTACGGCTGGCAAGCACAGCAGCAGTGGTGGGAGCTTCTCCTGCCTCCATGGCAATGCTAAGGATGTCCAACTAACAGCCTAGGCCCACTAAGCTGTCAGTCAGACATCCCCCCAGGGCTCCCTGATTGCAAGAGGGTGCAGGCCAGGCTGAGGAACCCGCCCCCAAGTGCACAAATTTTGTGCACCTGGCCTCTAGTCTATACTAATAAAAGGGTAATATGCTAATTAGACCAGGTCGACTGGACATCTTCTGGATGTCCAACTTCCTTCCAGACAAAGCTATGGTGGTTGGCGGGGGAAGTGGGGGGGGGGGGCAAGTCAGAGGCGGTTAGGGGCAATCCGGCCAGTGGGAGAACAAGCAGTTAAGTGCAAAATCAGGCCAGCAGGGGAGGGTAGTTAGGGGGTGATCAGGCCAACAGGGGACGGCAGTGGGGGGCGATCAGACTGGCAGGCAGAGGTTGTTAGGGGTGATCAGGCAGGCAGGCAGAGAGGTTAGGAGCAATTAGGCAGGCAGGCAGAGGCAGTGTGGATCAGGCCTAAAGAGTTACCCGGAGATAAGCACAGAGATAGGCCTGGCATTGAAACCAACCAATCAGAACCAAATCTGGGTGAACTGTGAGGAGCCAATGGCTGCCTAGGTGGTGGAGCTTTTGATGCTGACTGGCATAGAAACCGACCAATTAGAACCTAATCAGGGTGAACTGCGAAGGCAGAGCCTAAGGTGGGGTTGAGGAGGGGTTTTAAGGGCAACAGCTGTTTGGTGTAAGGTGGAAGAAAGCAGTTCAATTTTTTAATGACCAGTTTGGCAGTATAGTGCATATAGCTATCAGTCCAGATATAGGGATTATGTTTTTTTGTCTGCCAAGAGCATCTCCTCCTGCTGAAAAAGGCTTTCTCCCTCCACCGCCCCCCCTCCCGCCCATTTAAGCAATCCTATCCTATATAATCTATCTATACTAATAAAAGGGTAATATGCTAATTAGACCAGGTTGACCAGCCATCTTCCAGACATATGACTTCCTTCTGGACAAAGCCATGGTGGTGGGGGCCGAGAAAGAGTCAGTTGGGGGCAACCAGGCCAGCAGGGGAGAGCAGTTGGAGGCAATCAGGCCGGCAGGGTACCGGTTAGGGGTGATCAGGCAGGCAGGCAGAAGTGGTTAGGGGCAATCAGGCAGGCAGGCAGAGGCAGTGCAGATCAGGCCTGGAGAGTGGCCCGGAGACAGGCCCTGAGATAGGCCTGGCATTGAAACCGACCAATCAGAACCAGATCTGGGTGAACTGTGAGGAGTCAATGGCTGCCTAGGAGGTGGAGCTTTTGATGCTGACTGGCATAGAAACCGACCAATTAGAGCCTAATCAGGGTGAACTGCGAAGGCAGAACCTAAGGTGGGGCTAAGGAGGGGTTTTTAGGGCAATAACTGTTTGGTGTAAGGTGTAAGAAAGTGGTTCAATTTTTTAATGACCGCTTTGGCAGTATAGTGCATACGGCTGGCTATCAGTCCAGATTAAGGATTATGTATTTTTGTCTGCCAAGAGCATCTCCTCTTGCTGAAAAAAGCTCCCCCACTATTTCAGCAATCTTATCCTATATAATCTATCTATACTAATAAAAGGGTAATATGCTAATTAGACTGGGTCGACCGGCCATCTTCCAGACATCTGACTTCCTTCTGAACAAAGCGATGGTGGTTGGGGCCAAGGAAGAGGCAGTTGGAGGAAAACAGACCTGCAGGGGAGGACAGTTGGGGGCGAGATCAGGCCAGCAGGGGAGGGCAGTTAGGGTTGAGATCAGGCTGGCAGGGGAGTACAGTTGGGGGCAATCAGGCCGGCAGGGGAGGGCAGTTGGGGGCAACCAGTCCAGCAGAGGAGGGCAGTTGGAGGCAATCAGGCCGGCAGGGGAGGGGTTAGGGGTGATTAGGCAGGCAGGCAGAGAGGTTAGGGGCAATCAGGCAGAGGGGTCAGGGGCAATCAGGCAGGCAGGCAGAGTAGTTAGGGAAGATCAGCCAGGCAGGCAGGTAAGTGGTTAGGAGCCAGCAGTCCCATGTTGCGATAAGGATGTCTATACTTTTTTGCATTTGATAGTGAAAATTTTAATCCATGTGACCCACTTAATTTATCAAGATGTTAGAAAAAATGTTTCTGGCCCAGCCGACGTGACTCAGTGGTTGAGCATCGACCTCTGAACCAGAAGGTCACATTTGATTTCCAGTCAGGGCACATGCCTGAGTTGTGGGTTTGATCTCCAGTATGGGGCTTGCATGAGGCAGCCAATCAATGAATTCTCTCTTCATTGAAGTTTCTGTATCTCCTTCTCTCTTTCTCTCAAATAAATAAAAATATATTTTAAAAAATGTTTCTGAAAAAAACAAAGTTTTGGCTTTATATATCTGCACAATGTATTCTGGCTCGTAAGTGGTTACAATCAAGGAAATAATAATAATATAAAGCCAATGCATGTTGTAAAGAGTTTAAAGTGTTCCAATAGGCTTCTTGATTAGGTGAAACTGAGCATAGCAATAGCCAATTATGAAAACGGTGCAACCAGACTGCCTCTTCCCGAGTTATTGAAGACTCAGCCATGCAGTTTATTGAGAAAAGTCAGCATGTGATTTGAATGGATATAAATTATTTTCAAATCTGCCGTGTGTGTGTGTGTGTGTGTGTGTGTGTGTGTGTGTCACACTCACTATATTTTAGGGCTTTAGAAAAACATTCATATTATTTCTCAACCCTCAAAATTTTGTCTCAATCATAACATTCATTTGTAGGGAAAAGTAATTGAATTGACTTAAATTCTTTTATGAAATTTGAATGCTGTTTATGACAAATTGCTCTGACAAAGGAAATCCTATTTATTTGTTCCTCAAATCTGGTCTAATTTATTGATTGATAACATTTAAATGTGATATTTCCTTTAGAAAATTCTTTCTTTAAAATATTTTAAAATCCAAAGCTTCTATTCTTATTTTTTATTCAGGAAAAATAACATAATAACAATTTCATAACTATTAAGAGGTCATTATTTTAACCACTTGACTTTTGAGTTCAATTGTACACATTGTGATTATATGTTTCATATTTTATTTGATAGTTTATGTTGTTTAGTAAAATAAAAGCATTACATAGATGCTTCTGGTTGCTTTCAACCAGCATTTTAAATAACAAAATATTCATACTTCTTCCATCCATTTAAACCTTATATTTCTTTATATATGCCTTCATTTGACAAATTTTGAAATTATTAGTAGTTCTTGCATGTACTATTGAATGAACACACATACAATTGTCAATGTTCATTAGTAATTGTTATTTGGAACAGTTTATTATAAATTACTTCAGAAATAAATATTTTTTAAATTCTGCCATAATATGAATATGTTCTAAGTTACATTGGCTCTATATTAATCATCATATGAATGAGGTTTCTGAATAACTACCTCTAGATATTATAATACAAGAGAATGCTGGTTTCATAGAAATCTTTGAAAACTGAAGTCCAAATAAAATCTGTGTGAGTCACACATACGGATCTGTGTGTATGGAGTTCACTGAACTACACAATATAGGATGAATATTAAGCTAAGTGGACCTCCATGTTTCCCTGATAACTTCATCTCAACATTCTTTGTCATCATTAAAGGTTACAAGGTACTGAAGCATGGTAGCAACCATCTCAGGTAGAAACTGCTGTTTGGGTTCTGTACTTATTTGTTTGCTAAAACAATAGAAAGTTATTTTGATTTTCTGAACTTACGTATGCTATCCCAATACTCCATTGATGATGGTTTGAATATTCCATTGATTGTGATCTCACTGGTTACTGAAGCACATTCTTCTGGGAATCAGAACAGCACAATTATCCTAAATTGTTTCAATAGCTACAGATAACTGAGTTTCGGTTGACTACAGATAACTGAGTTTCGGAATCTGGACAGCACAATTATTCTAAATTGCCCCGGTGGTCTCAGATAATGTGTTTTTGTTGATTCAGTGATTCGTAAATACTATAGATAACTAAGTTGCTCAACTTTTGCTTCTGTAAAGAATGCTTTTCATGAAACAGGTTCCTCATTCCAGACCCAAAGACGTAATCGATACTTTTGTGATATTCTGCCAAAATAAGCCAGATGTGGCAAGCTGTTCAGGGCTGCGAGGTCTGGAGCACTTTTGCTCCCTCATATGCCACCGGCTTTTAATAAATGACTCCATAATTCGACTTTTTGAGGAGTCCTTTGTAAGATGAGGGGTTACACTACAACATTACTACTGGAGAATGAAAGATGAAACAGAGGCTGGAGAACCTGGATGCCAGGATACAGGCTTTATTGGAGAGAAGACCCCTGCTGGCTCCCTTCCAGAGGGAAAAAAAGAGAGCGTGCCGGGGGTGAAAGCGCCTTTTGAGGGGAGGCAAGGAGGGGACGGGGCTTAGGGTATTTGGCAGGTGCTGATTGGTGGTTCAATGTATAGTCCATATAAGGTGCCTGGTTAGGTGCTCAGGAATGTCCAGGCCGCACGTGGAGTTTACGTCATTGTCCATCAGTTGGGGGAAGGGAGGATCTATCAGAGAAAAATGGAAGTAGTTAATAGATAATTGTAATAATTACTTTAATATTATTGGATTTAGTAATCACATATTATTCTTACATTAATAATGGTTGTACACTTGTAATCTGTTAAGTGTAGATTGAAAACCAGGGGATTTTGAAAGGGCGGGGAGAGACCGACTCCATGTTCCCTTTGTTCCATATCTTCCACCTCGTGGAGTCAGGTTCCCGCCCTAGAACCTCTCCAAGAGCCCAACCCACACTTTTGAATTAGCCAATAGAAATGCAAGGGGAAGGTAAGCCGCGCCCTGCCCCCATGTGCAACCTGATCCCGACCAATCAGCGGAGGCCACACTACCTCACCCCTCCTACCTCTCCCAGGCCCCCTATAAATCAGCGCGTTTGGGGGCTGACTCTCTCTCTCTCTCTCCACCTCGCCGCTGTGCCGGTGGGTGTGTGTGTGGGACTGAGCTCGAGCTAGCTCAATTAAAAGGCTCTTTGCTTTTGCATCAGACTCGGCTCCCTCGTGGTCTTTGGGAATCACGAAATCTGGGCATAACATTTGGGGGCTCGTCCGGGATCCCCAAGAACCTCAAGGGACCCCCGATCCGGAGAGTCTGACTGGCCATGGTAGGTGTCTGTCTGTTCCTTGTCTCTTTTTTGTGTGAGCTCATTTCTGAATCTCTGGTAGTGCCCGAAGCGGTCTAGGTGGACGCACCGGAGGGCCACGGGTGGGAGGAATCGGGAGACGTCCTGATCCTCCTTCAGGAGGGACGTGTATTCCCCTCGAACCTCTGGGACGAGGTGGGTCGCTCCCACCAATCGGCGTGAGGCCGTCGTCTGCACTTTCGGTTTTGTCAGTTTTTTTCCAATGACTCGCGTTGGAAAGCTTGTCTCAAGGGCCCTTTGTTTGTCTGTGTCTGTGTTTTTCTGTTTTGTTTTGTGGACTCTGTTGACGGACATCATGGGACAGACTCAAACCACTCCTTTAAGCATTATGGTTGATCATTTCAAAGAGGTTAAGGGAAGAGCTAGAAAACTCAGTGTAGAGGTCCGGAAGGGCCGGTGGCAAACTTTTTGTTCTAGGGAATGGCCGACTTTTAGTGTCGGGTGGCCGCCGGAGGGGACCTTCGACCTCCCCACCATCCAAAGGGTGAGGGACATTGTCTCTCAGCCCAAGAAGGGACATCCTGATCAACTCCCTTACATTATTACTTGGCAGGACCTCGTGGAAGATCCACCCTCCTGGCTTAAGCCCTTTCTGTCCCCGCGCTCCCTGGAGCTGAAACCCATACTTGCTTTGCAGGAAACGGAGAAGGTGAAGAAGAAGAAGGATCTCATCCCGCCATCAGCTCCCCTCTACCCTGTCTTTCAGGGGGGAACTGAAGAGGAACTAATCTTTCCTCCCTCATATCAGCCCCCTAGAAGTTCACAGGGGGGCGATGCTCCCACGCAAAGGGGAGCGTCTGGGGGCGGAGTTCCGGGAGCGTCTGGGAGCGGAGTTCCGGGAGCAGCTGCGGTTCCAGTGGGAAGCCCGCCTCTTACTAGACAAAGGGCTCAGAGGGAACTGTCTGTCACAGCCCCTGACTCCACTATTAAAGCCCTACCTTTACGAGCCGTGGGGCCCCCAGATGCGGATGGCAATCAACTCCATCACTATTGGCCTTTTGCCACTAGTGACCTTCACAACTGGAAGGCTCAGAATCCTAAGTTCTCTGAGAAGCCAGCAGGGCTTATTGATCTGTTAGATTCTGTCCTTTTCACCCACCAGCCCACGTGGGATGACTGCCAACAGCTTTTACAGGTCCTGTTCACAACTAAGGAGAGGGAAAGAATCCTCAATGAGGCCCGGAAAGTGGTTCCAGGCGTGGACGGGAACCCAACCACCAACCCGGTCCAGATAGATGTCTCTTTTCCCTTAACTAGGCCTGAATGGGATTTCAACATGGCAGAAGGTAAGGAGAGGCTCCGGGTCTACCGCCAGACTCTCATGGGGGGTCTCCGAATGGCTTCTAGAAAGCCAACTAATTTGGCCAAGGTAGGGAATGTTCAGCAGGAAAGGGATGAGTCTCCAGCTGTCTTTTTAGAACGGATCATGGAGGCATACCGCACCTACACCCCCATGAATCCAGAAGCTCCTGAAAACAAGGCAGCTGTGATCATAAGCTTTGTAAACCAATCGGCTGCGGATATTAAAAAGAAACTGCAAAAAGTAGATAGGCTGGGGGAGAAGAGTTTAAAGGACCTACTGGAGGTAGCCGAGAAGGTGTATAATAACAGGGAGCCCCCGGAAGAAAGGCAGGCTCACGCTGCGGCGGCTGCGAGCAGCAAACAAACCCGAGACCTAGCTAAGATCCTGCTCGCCACCACCGCGAACTCTTCAGAGGAACGGAACCAACGTCTCCGCCCACTCGCCGGCAACCAGGAGGACGGTAAGGGGACCGCCCGGGGCGGGAGGCGGAAGCTGCAGAAAGATCAGTGTGCTTACTGTAGGGAGATAGGGCACTGGAAACAAGAGTGCCCGAGAAGGGCCAGCAAAAAGGGAGGCGAAGTAGATCGAGTGAAGGTCCTGGAGCTAGATGAACTGAGTGACTAGGGGAGTCGGGGTTCGGATCCCCTCCCCAAGCCCAGGGTAACTCTTAAAGTGGAGGGGACCCCCATTGACTTCCTTGTTGACACCGGAGCGCAACACTCGGTCCTCTGTACGCCTCAAGGAAAATTAACAAATAAGAAGTCTTGGGTACAAGGGGCAACTGGTATGAGCCAGTATTCATGGACTACCCGAAGAATGGTGGATTTAGGGACGGGCTGGGTATCCCACACTTTTATGGTAATTCCAGAATGCCCCTACCCACTGTTACGATGAGACTTGCTCACTAAGATTGGAGCTCAGATAACTTTCAGACAAGGGGGGCCTCAGGTTACTGATGGCAAGGGCCACCCCATTCAGGTCCTGACCATAAGGCTGGAGGATGAGTACCAGCTTCACCAAAAAGCCTCTCCAATAGAGGGCAGCACAGACGAATGGCTGCAGGAGTTCCCCACGGCTTGGGCGGAGACACGGGGAGTGGGGCTCGCAGCCCACAGGGCCCCAATCCTGGTAGAGTTAAAACCAGGGGAAGGCCCTGTGAGAATCAAACAGTACCCCATGCCTCAGGAAGCCCGGAAGGGAATTCAGCCACACATTCGAAGACTGAGGGGCCTAGGGGTGCTGGTCCCCTGCCAGTCTGCCTGGAACACCCCCCTCCTGCCAGTCAAGAAGCCCCACACGAATGACTACCGGCCGGTACAGGACCTCCGAGAAGTAAATAAAAGAGTTATGGACATACATCCAACGGTCCCCAACCCATACACTCTCTTAAGCTCTCTGGCGCCCTCCCGTGTCTGGTATACTGTGTTAGATTTGAAGGATGCCTTTTTCAGTTTGCCGCTCGCTCACCGTAGTCAACCCCTGTTTGCTTTCGAATGGCATGACCCGGAAGAGGGTTACAGTGGACAACTGATGTGGACTCGGTTGCCTCAGGGGTTCAAGAACTCGCCCACCATCTTCGATGAGGCCCTGCATGAGGACCTGGGTGAGTACCGGAGAGCACACCCCAACCTCACTCTCCTTCAGTATGTGGACGATATCCTGATTGCAGCAGACACAGCTGAGGACTGCAAGGAGGGGACAAGAGACCTGCTGGCCTCCTTGGGGGCCCTTGGATACCGGGCTTCTGCAAAGAAGGCTCAGATATGCAAAGAAAGGGTGAGTTACCTGGGATACATCCTGGAGGGTGGACAGCGGCGGCTGTCGGATGCCAGAAAAGAGACTGTTTTGAAAATCCCATCCCCCACCTCCCGAAGGGAAGTAAGGGAATTCCTAGGATCGGCTGGCTACTGCCGCCTCTGGATACCGGGTTTCGCAGAGATTGCCAGGCCCCTATACGAGGCAACCAAGGAGGGAAAGGCCTTTGAATGGACTGAAAGAGAGAAGGCAGCCTTTAAGCAGTTAAAGAAAGCCCTCCTAAGTGCTCCGGCCCTGGGCCTGCCAGACATCACGAAGCCCTTCCATCTCTTCGTAGATGAACACAAAGGAATAGCGAAAGGGGTCCTAACTCAGACCCTAGGCCCCTGGAGCCGCCCGGTGGCTTATTTGTCCAAGAAGTTAGACCCTGTAGCTGCCGGCTGGCCACCGTGCCTAAGGATTATTGTGGCAACGGCGCTTTTAGTCAAAGACGCTGACAAGCTGACCCTGGGGCAGGAAGTCTGGATCACCACCCCACATGCCATTGAGGGAGTCCTGAAGCAGCCTCCTGATAGATGGATGAGCAATGCACGTATAACGCACTATCAGAGTCTCCTTCTCAACCCTCCCAGAGTACGGTTTCATCCCAGTGCGGCCCTCAACCCTGCCACCTTGCTGCCCGACCCAGACCTAGATGCTCCCCTACATGATTGTGCAGGAATCCTAGAGCAAGTGCATGGGCTCCGGAAGGACCTGATCGACCAGCCCCTTCCAGATGCAGACGTCACCTGGTTCACCGATGGAAGCAGCTTCGTACGGGACGGGAGCAGGTATGCGGGTGCGGCTGTAGTCACTGAAACGGACACTGTATGGGCAGAGGCTCTGCCCTCCGGGACGTCAGCCCAGAGAGCAGAGCTTGTGGCCCTCACCAAGGCCCTGACACTGGGAGCTGGAAAGCGGCTCAACATCTACACAGACAGCCGGTATGCATTTGCCACCGCTCATGTTCATGGGGCAATCTACCAAGAGAGAGGGCTACTAACAGCAGAGGGGCGGACTATAAAGAATAAACAGGAGATACTCGACTTACTCTCAACCTTATGGCTCCCTGCCAAACTGGCCATCATACACTGCCAAGGACACCAGAAGGCTGACAAACCAGTGGCAAGAGGAAACCGCAGGGCTGACCAGGCAGCCAAGGCAGTAGCCCTTTCTCCGATCCCCACCATGGCCTTACAGCTCCCAGATCCAGGAGACCCAGTTCTGCCAGTTCAGCCAGGATATTCCCTGGAGGAGTTACAGCGCATTAGGAAGCTTCCCCAAGCAAAGGAGAAGAAGGGGTGGTGGTAACACCACAAGAGGAGCTCATACTGCCGGACCAGCTTGGAGTCTCCATGATAAAACACATGCACCGGTCCACCGAACCCCAAAACAATTACAATATAACATCAAAGATCACTGATCACAGATAATCATAACAAATATAACAATAATGAAATAGTTTAAAATGTTGCTAGAATTACCAAAATGTGACACAGATACACAAAGTGAGCAAATAATGTTAAAAAAATGGTACCAATAGATTTGCTTGACACAGGATTGCCATAAACCTTTAAAATACAGTATCTTTGAAACGCAACGAAGTGAAGCATGTAAGATGAGGAATGACTAAGCTAAAGATATATGCAAATACACATCCACATGCATGTATATATGATATATATGTACACACATACTCCTGCCATGTGCACATACACACACACATACATATATACACCTATACTGCATGATAGTTCAATATCAGGTAATCAAAAAAAAAACACAAAGTGCTAAACATTACCAGAGAAATGCATGTGGGGGAAGATTGCCTAAAATACATGACAAAAGACTTCATTATCAATTAATGGCATGATAGGAGAATGGAATAGCATCTTCAGAGTTCTGAGGGGGGATAATGTTGAGCATAGACTGCTAAAACTAAAAAAAAATAAAATAAAATCCTCACTGTAATATGAGGACAAAATGATGGTAATTTTATAGAAACTGGTAATCAAAGAGAATGTGATCTGCAATCCTTATTTGGAAGAATTGTTAGAAAATATTCTCTAGCAAAAAGAGAAAAATGACCAAAGTCATAAAAAGCTATCTATTGATCATCTTCTCAAATGCAGTATTAGAGTGGAAAACTCCTTCAAAGTTCATAGTTTTTCAAAATGATGTGAAAAATCTTGAACTGGAAGTTTTCAGAACATTTTACTACCTTGGTCTCTATATTTCTAGGAGTATGAATTGCCTTATTAACAAATTTAAATTAAATTTTCTGCTGTCAAGGTTACATGCTCTCTCATTAATAGGATTGTGTTCATTCTACATCATTGTATTTAGATTAAAGAATTTTTCTTAGTACTAAGTATTAAAAAGTGTAAAAGAAAGTATATTAAGAAATAGAAATTCACATTCTAAATAAGATATTTCTTAACATCTGATAAATAAGCCACCAATGTATAGCAGGCAACATTTAATATAGAGTGTGTTTTTTTCTTGCTCTGGAACATATTCATAAAATAGTTTCACACCTATTTATATTTTATTAATATTGCATTGGGAACTAATATCACACAATGGTTATGGCATTGTTTTAGTGATAGGCATATCTGAATTTAACTCAAATTTCACCTTGGGAAAGTGATTTAACCTTATTGACTTCAGTGCTTTCTACTCAGAAAGTTATTTCCTGAGCATTGAAAGAATAAAACATTTTTTTCTTTTTCAAGCCCCGAGTGAAGAGCAGACAGAGCAAATAGTGCTCTGACAATGGGAACGAGACCCTTAAAGCTGTCCCAGGAAACAGCCCCAGACAGAGCAAATAGTGCTCTGACAGATAAGATATGAGATTACCAGATGGGACTGTTGACTGAAAACTTAAGCCCTGTCATTAAACATGTTATTAACGAGCCCTGTTGGAATTTCCTGGCGGCTTTGTCCTCTCTTCCTCCCTCACATGTGTGACCCCTCCCAATGTGTAATTTTTGCCTTTATAAGCCTGTAAAATTTTCTGCTCGGGGCTCGTCTTCGCTGCTCTAGTGTGAGTTACGAGTTGAGCCCCAGCGCGCTGGAATAAATCCTCTTGGCTGTTTGCATCAAGTGACACCTCCTGCGGTTGATTGGGGTCGCCTTCGATCCGTGGGACAGAGTAAGGGTCTCCCTCCGGGGGTCTTTCAGCATCAACTCTAATATATATCGCCAATCTTATACCAATTTCACTATACTTTACCCTACTTTATTTTTCTGGTTAATAATTATCACTCCCAGACACTTTAATACATACTTATTACATTATTTTTAGTCTGTCTTCCCACTAGAACGTAAATTCCATAGAGTCATGGACATTTTTTTACTCATTTCTGTATCCCCGGAACAATCAGTGGCTGAAGCATAGAAATCACTACTAATTATTTAGTAAAAGAATGAATGAATGCATGGATGTATAAATGGCCTTAAAAGGGGTTTTGAGAAATTATTTTCACCTGTTCTTAATTAGAAATTACATCTGAAACAAGCACACAATGTTGATAATTTCTTATTGTAGCACTTTAAAACTAATCCTCCAGACAGTAACACAGTACATTTGAATGGTAATATTACATGTTTTAGCTAATATGACCTCATGACACAGGGTATGGGGTAGAAATCAATTATAATATACTTTTACTTTGTAGAAATTGATTCCTAAAAAGGTAAAATAGGTGTGTGTGTGTGTGTGTGTGTGTAGATAAATGCAAGCATTGATAAATATATAGAGATTCAGAAAGAATTGGGCCCAGAACAGAATACTAAGACTCTTGATTTCTTTTAACATTGCTTAATTTGTGAAAATAGAAATATTAGATAAGTTTTTCCTGGCAGCAGCTGAAGTCAAAGCAGGAAGGGCATTACCTTAATTATATACCACTGGTCTGACTGGTAGAGACAAGTAGTGACTGGAGTCATATGAGCTATTGGTTATGCCATCTGTGTACTAATGAGGGTGATGATGCCAGGACCAGGCTAATGGCAATCAGAGTTCTGCAAGTAATATCACTTTGGAATGATCTTTTGGATAGAGATATTCACAAAGTATGCAAATTACAAAATACTTAATTAGCATTCTCAAATTTTCCTTTCTTCCTTTCTAATCCTTCAGCATCATTTTTCCCTCTTGAATATTAACATACACTTCTTGCATTTTCTTTCCCCAAAAACAACTCTGGAAGAAAATTATTTTAAGGGGTCTTAATCATGGAAGGATTTTATATTATTATTTTTGTGTGTGTGATTGCACAAATGACACCAACAGGGCAAATACTCAAAAGCAACTGCTTTGAAGCAGCATGTCAGAAAACTTAGGGCGAATGCATTTGATAATGAAAGATTTTCTAATTTACAAATCATTTGCTAAATTGACAATCTCTAGGAGGTTTGCTATTATTGCCACTCTTCTCTCCATGTCTTACTTTTGTTTTGTTTTTTTAGCAATTAACCTTGTTTTGTAAATTTAAAGGTAAAAGTCAATCTAAGTTCCTCATGCTTCTAGTATAGGGGGAGGAAGGAAAGGTTTAGGAGGGTTTTTAAATATTGGATTCCTGCACAAGAACAAAAGAGACTTGTTCTGTCTAGAATCTTAAGATAAATTCCAGAAACCTAAAAATTATCATAATATAATAATTTTATTGCAATAAATGTATGACCGATATTTAGTCCCATGTTAAATAGAATCAAAAGAAGAATAGAAGGTATTGGATAGAAAGACTATAAGCAATAGTATTTAACCTGTAGTACATTAAATATATTGAATAGAGCCTCATAATAATTAGAATCATTTTATATAAAGGGAATTTAAAATTTTATTTTACATTTCAAAGTTCAAATTAATTTTTACTGAAATGAATAATTTCATACTGTTCTCTAATATCAATGATAGCATAAAATTACATTTTTGCAGTAAGTCATGGGAACTTTTCCAGGACATGAAATAAACATTTAGCAAAGAGCATTGACTGGAAGAAATACAGAAATTAACCTATTTGGGAAGCAAAATTGTTTACATGTAAAATTATTTGTAAAATCATGCCCTCTTTTTTGCAATTTAAGTCATAACATACAATTGAAGCAGAAATTTTAGGGGAATATAGGCAGGCTTAGGGATTTTTTTAGAATTGGGGTCCATGGAAAAAAACAGGGGGCTGCAGACTGGGAGAAGGTACATTTCCATAACACAAGGAGCCAGGTGCAGTTACATTTCCATAAGACAAGGAAACAGCAACAGGTATATTTACATAAGACAAGGGAACTGGAAGTAGCCAAGAAAGGCCACATTTACAAAATAAAGAGAAGGAAGCCCTTCATTCAGATGGAAAAGAAGAAAGCCCAGAGGAATGGAAGGACTTTGAGGGAGATGGGCCTCAGGAATCACAATTTGGGGAATATTGACCAATCAGAGGGGATATCAGGACACAGGATCTGCAGCCTTTAGAAACCATGGAAACAGGAACTCAGTGGGACCTTTTCCCCCTCCCTACTTGGAAGTCCATTATGTGGGACTCTTCCCTCTCCCCATGTGGGAGTCTGTACTTGTTCTTCAATAAATCTCCACCTTTGCTATACCACTTTCTGTCGATGGATTCATTCTTTGATTCCAGCAGACAAAGAACCTGGGTTCCAGTCCAAAAATTCAGGATCACAATCAGGCAAATGTTTCATATCTGTAGCTTTTGAAAAATTCAGCAACTTATATTTAATGTCATCTTTCATTCAAACTAAACTATTTCTCTCTGAAACTTTCCCCTAGAGTGTGTACATGCCCTCTTCCCATTTTTTTCTGATATTAGCAATTGTTTTTATCAGCCACCATCAGAATATGATGCATTTCTTGTTCATTTTTTCCCTTTAATACTGCTATTTCAGCCTTACTTTTGCAATTTAAGTCATAACATACAATTGAAGCAGAAATTTTCCTAAAGTTAAAAGGCACTTTGTAGTAAATTTGATTCTTAAAGCAGTGTGTCACTTTGAAATGTGAATGTTCTGATTTTTAAGTAACTTAATTTTCTTATACTGGATTATATGTAAATTACTCTTCAGGATGTAGTACTTTAATGTCACACTTTGACAGAGATTTGAGAAATATACTTTAAACTGTCCTTGGTAGCATTTCTATATTAAAATAATAATATTCCTCTTTATTCAAATCTATCATGGTACACCATAATTATTCCCTCTCTATTAGTTCTGTAAAAATAAGTAAGTTTCATAAAAGTCTTTATTTTCTATATTTGGGGATATTAGTATAATTTTTCAAGTTTATTTTAGAGTTTATGGCTTATAATAAAAATTAAATTTTAAGCAATAGTTTATATGCTCATGTAAAAAATGTCATATACTATTTCATGCAAGGATATTCCATACTATTTCATGCAAGGATATATGCATACTATAACCTTTCTAATTAATGTTTCACTTTTAAATATTCTCAGTCTACCATTTTCTCCCTCATCATTGTCCACATTGAGGAAACCGTTGCCATACTATAGTATTAGACGTCATTCTGTCATAATGAATATACTTGTCAACATTAATTACCTCGTACAACTGTAGAAAAAGGAATCACCAGCAACAAATATTTCTTAGTTTTCAAACTTGTTTTTATATTTGATACATTTGTGACAATGTATAAGAACATTTGAATCTATCCTCCAGTAGATTACCTGTAGAATCTGCAGTGAATATTGCTGACCTTGAAAAACTGGTTAAGAACAAAGAGGAACTAGTGATCATTGATGTAAGCATGACCTGTCATCAGATATCACTAAGAAAACTCAGTTATATAAATGAATGCCATACCTAGCTGATACCATTGACTGCCACAGAACAGGTTCCCTGTGTTCTTGAGAGGTCTGTTTTCAAACTCCTCTGGACTAAAATGTACATTGCTAACCCTTGTATCCACACGTCTATCAGAGAGGACACACATGGCAAATAGTTGCTCCATGCAGTTTTTTGAATGCATCAGAAAAGTCCATTCACTGCATCTGCTCCCTTTTCCTTTTGCTCCGTGAAGTGGTATTTGGTTTGATTTATATAAGGAAAAGTTATCTTCTGTGCTTCTGTTTAGGCTAATCGTTGATTCTGCTTATTTAGTAAATTCATTTGAAGAATTATAAGGGAAACTTTACAACTTCATAGGATTAATAAGAAATATCTAGTTATTATAACTCATTAAGGGTTATACTTAAGGAATTTTATACTGAGCCACTTTACTTACACACACACACACAAATTAAAACAATGACTGAAAATTGTTTGCTAATCTTATGGTAAGTTTTTCCATAAATTCTGCCATGTATTAATGGTGACTGACACTGTAAAGAGTCCATTTATATTAAAAGGTGGCATTCTTTTATTCAGAGACTTATCAAACTATTGCCTCATTTATAACACTACTAGAGGCCCTGTGCATGAAATCGTGCATGGGGGGTGGAGGGGAAAGTGTGTCTCTCAACCCAGCCTGTACCCTCTCCAATCTGGGATCCCAGTGGGATCAGGCCTAAACGGGCAGTCAGACATACCTCTCACAATCCAGGACTGCTGGCTCCCAACCGCTCGCCTGCCTGCCTGCCTGATTGCCCCTAACTGCTTCTGCCTCTGCCTGCCAGCCTGATCACCCCCTAACCACTCCCCTGCTGGCCTGATTGACTCCTAACTGCTCCTCTGCCTGCCTGATTGCCCCTAACTGCCCTCCCCTGCTGGCCTGCTTACTCCTAACTGCCCTACCCTGCAGTCCTAGTCCTCCCTAACTGCCCTCCCCTGCTGACCTGATCACCCACAACTGCCCGCCCCTGCCAGCCATCTTGTGGCAGCAATCTTGCGTCCACATGGGGGTGGCTATCTTTGACCATGTGGGGGCAGCCATCTTGTGTGTTGGAGTGATGGTCAATTTGCATATTACCTCTTTATTAGATAGGATGAAAGGCCTTATTAGTACAGATAGAGTAACCTTAATATCTTATAAATTACAACTTTTAAATTCCCATAATTATGATAAAATAAAAACGGAAATAAATTTTTAGGTACTTAACAGATACAAAAAATTATATTGACATAAATGACTGAATTTCACATTATGAAAGATGCTAACATTCAACCAAATAAATGTTGTCATAGATTTTGACAATTAAAAAATTATTTAGGCCAACTGGAAAGAGAATTACACATTTAAATTTTGAGTGTTTAAATTGCAGTCATGAAAATAATAAAGCTAGTGCTGAAAGATCTATTATATTTAATAACAGTATGCCTTTCTTAATTAAGATAAGTGTTATTTATGAAAATTATATAATTCCAGGTAATTTCAAACTTGAACAACTGAAGTAAATCAATGTATTTGTGTTAAATTAATAAATAAGTATATTTTAATAGATACACACACGAGTTTTTTTGGAAAATTTTTTCCCTCACAAACGCTCAAACAACTTTGATTCTTCTTAAAAGGGCAAATTCCTTGAAGTTTTCCCAGAAATAATCAGCATAATCTATATATAGGGCCCATGTATACATACATTTCAAATAGCTTCCTAGATGATTTTCTTTTGTACATTATAAGTTTGAAAATGACTTCACTGGGTTATTCCTGTGTTCTTTATACAGGGTGGGGCAAAAGTAGGTTTACAGTTATTCATATGGAAAATAATACAATAATAAATAAATAATAATACAAGAATAAACTGTTTCAAGTACTCACTACTGTAAACCTACTTTTGCCCCACTCTGTATTCTTTCAGTTGTGTACATATATGTACTGACATAGAAATAGGTTTGATTTACATGAAAGTAATTAAATTATGATTGCATTCATTAATCAGAAACAATTAGAAAAGTTGGTATGTATTAGTTGTCTAACTGAGCTCAATGTTCTACATACATTATCTTTAATATTACATATTACCTTTAATAACCACAAAAATTGAAAAAGTTAAAGGGGTAAACAAATAAAGCACATGGACACATGAAAATACAGGGTGACCCCAAATCAAAGCCAAATGTATTTTCTATTTCCCAAATCCTTAATATAAAATTAAATTTTCAAATGCCCTCTCTTCCAACATCTCATAACACACTTCAGTGTACCTTTTTTCAATTTAATTTCTTCTCTGAATGTTTTTATTAATGTGAGATTTTCATCTCTATAATCCCCATACCTTCTTGATTATAACATAATCCTATATAATAAAAGGGTAATATGCAAATAGACCAAATGGCAGAACAAAGGAACAACCAATCAAAGTGTAATATGCTAATAATATGCTAAGGTTGCTCAACCGCTCACTATGACGTGCACTGACCACCAGGGGGCAGATGACTTGACAGGTAGGTTAGCTTGCTGCTGGGGTCCAGCCAATCGGGACTGCGTGAGATGGGCTGGACACACCCTGGAGCCCTGCAGCAGTCCCTCCTTGGCCCAATTGTGCACCGGTGGGGTCCCTCATCCTGGCCTGTTCCCTCTCACAATCCGGGACCCCTTGAGAGATGTCAGAGAGCCCGTTTCAGCCTGATCCCACAGGCCACTCCCCTTGGGAAGGTGCCAGACTCAGGGCTCATCGCTGGTGAGTGCTGCTGTGGCAGCGCAAACCTCTCCTGATCGGGACTGATTAGGCGCGAGCCCACGACAGGCACAATGGGGCTGGGATGAGCAGTCTCAGCAGGTAGGAGCTCCAGGTGTTGTTGGACTGCGGGTTTTGGCCTGATCCCTGCAGACCACCCAGTGGGATCCCACCTGTGCATGAATTTGTGCACCAGGCCTCTAGTTTATTACATAAAACACTAGTGCATCAGTTTGGATCATTCAATAAGCAGACACCAAGATGATATTAGACATGTACAATATTTACTGAAAGAATTTTCTTTGAAAAACAAAAGGGAGAGGACAAATAATTAGGCAGGGAAGAACTTTAGACAGTGTTGAAAGTAGGGAAGAAAAGAAAGAAGGAAGGAAGGAAGGAAGGAAGGAAGAAAGGAAGGAAGGAAGGAAGGAAGGAAGAGAGGGAGGGAGGGAGGGAGGGAGGGAGGGAGGGAGGAAGGAAGGAAGGGAGGAAAGAAGGAAGGAAGGAAGGAAAGAAGGAAGGAAGGAAGGGAAAATAGTAAGATTACTTTACTCTGTAGTGCAACTCTGTGCAATTTATTTCTAGGCACATGGGGATTTCTCCAAGATTTCCCATCAAATAATTCCCACATTCAGCAGGAATAGCCTAGTTCTATTAATTCCACAATGATTATTCATTACCTGGGTGCATCCAATGAATGGGAGGCAAATGTATTTTCTATTTCCCAAATCCTTAATATAAAATTATATTAATGGGAGACTATAGCCTAAGCATGAACATTTTAGTGGATCCAAAAGTACAATAGATAGTTGAAGGCTATATGCCAACTACCCACTTCATAGCTGGTTCTCTTGATGGGAAGGATGAGTGGTGCACCTCCATGACCTCTTTACTACATTACACTTTGAAATACTCAAGTGTATAAACAAAGTTGTATTTTCTTCTATTTCCTGATTATTTACCTTTAATTTAGTTTATTCCTTATGTGATTTTAAAATTGAATCTGCCTTACATAAGTAAAAATATGACATACAACTTTGCACTTTCAGAGCCTATTAAATAAATATCAGTGATAGCTTTGGCAAATATATATATATTAGAGTCCTGGTGCATGAAATTCGTGCATGAGGTGGGCGTCCCTCAACCTGGCCTGCACCTTCTCCAATCTGGGACCCCTCAGGAGATGTCCAACTGCCTGTTTAGGCCCCATCCCTGCTGGCCTAGCCACCTGCTAACTACTTCCCTGCCAGCCTGGTTGCCCCCTAACTGCTCCTCTTCCAGCCTGATCACGCCTAACCGCCTCTGCCTCAGCTCCTGCAACCATGGCTTTGTCCGGAAGGAAGTCAGACATCCAGTTGACCCAGTCTAATTAGCATATTGTCCTTTTATTAGTATAGATGTATTTTCAAATACATATTTATTCATAGAAAGATTTGAAATAGAAATGATTTTTACTTATGTAAGGCAGATTCAATTTTAAAATCACATAAGGAATCAACTAAATTAAAGGTAAATAATCAGGAAATAGAAGAAAATATGACTAAGTATTGATTTAAAAAGAAGGGAATCTAAAATACATATTTAATAAATAAAACTAGAGGCCTGGTGCATGAAATTTGTGCACGGGGGTGTGTGTCCCTCAGCCCAGCCTGCACCCTCTCCAATCTGGGACACCACAAGGGATGTCCGACGGCCCGTTTAGGCTCGATCCAGGTAGGATCAGGCCTAAACGGGCCGTTGGACATCCCTCTCACAATCCAGGACTCCTGGCTCCCAACTGCTCGCCTTCCTGCCTTCCTGATTGCCCCTAACCTCTTCTGCCTGCCAGCCTGATCACCCACTAACCACTATCCTGCCAGCCTGATTGATGCCTAACTGCTCCCCTACCAGCCTGTTTGCCCCTAACTGCCCTCCCCTGCAGGCCTGGTCCCCTCAACTGCTCTCCCCTGCAAGCCTGGGTCCCCCCTAATTGCCATTCCCTGCAGGCTCAGTTGCCCCCAACTTCTCTCCTCTGCCAGCCTCGTCACCCCTAACTGCCCTCCCCTGCAGGCTTGATCCCCCCCAACTGCCCTTCCTTGCAGGCCTGGTCCCTCCCAACTGCCCTCTCCTGCTGGCCATCTTGTGTCTGGCCACATGGGGGCAGACATCTTTGACCACATGTGGGCAACAATCTTGTGTGTTGGAGTGATGGTCAATTTGCATATTACTCTTTTATTATATAGGATAGAGGCCTGGTGCACGGGTGGGGACCAGCTGGTTTGCCCTGAAGGGTGTCCCAGATCAGGGTAGGGGTTCCCTTGGGGCATGGGGAGGCCTGGGCAAGGGGCCTATGGTGGTTTGCAGGTCAGCCACGCTCCCTGGCAACCCAAGCAGAGGCCCTGGGATCTGGGATTTATTTATCTTCTATAATTGAAACTTTGTAGGCTTGAGTGGAGGCCTAGGCTGGCCAGGGTGTGTGGAAAGCGTGGCTTCCTCCATTGCTGGGGAAACCCAAGCCTCCTGCTCTCTTCAGGGCTGCAGCCATCTTGGTTGAGTTAATTTGCATACTTGCTCCTGATTGGCTGGCGGGCGTGGCTTGTGGGTGTAGCGAAGGTATGGTGAATTTGCATATTACTCTGTTATTAGATAGGATGGCTCAATTTCTCATTCTGTTATTCATTGGAATTGGAGAATAAATTTTAAAAGATTCTTGATTATTAAGATTATTGATTAAGATTATTGATTTGGATAATTTAAATTTTTCATGAACCAGCAGGTTCTAGAACAATGTCCTATAGCCAAAACCACTGCTGATTTCTTCCTTTGTTACTTGTTCATTTTATGTTTGACATGTTCAAAACATATTTTTGACACATGAATAGCTCATAGCAGTGGGTAAACAAAATTAGTTTATAAAGTTTCTCTAAGTTAATAAAACTCAATAAAAAATATTCAAGTACCAGGACTGAAACCACTATTCTGTTACTCTAAGCATTATATCAAATTTAAAAATTTAAGCACCACCAATTTCCAAATTTTTAAGTATAACAATGTATCTCAAAAACATAATCTAAAATTTAAATGTGAATGTATAAAATCTAACATATACATGTATTGCCAAAAAAAAATTGATTGGCATCCATTGAAGTTCATAGAGTTGTTGGCAATGTTTTGAATGATAGTTACAAAATAATTTAAGTAGTTTTAAAAAAATTTAATTGAAGTAATTTAGGAAAAAAATTATCTTATGGAGAATTGAAATTTGAAATTGAGAGGAGTTAGAAACAGGATTAGACAGACAGGGTCAAGGGTAACAGAAGGAAGTAATGTGGAAGTGAGAATTGGAGCCAGCTAAAACCACAGGAATGCTGGTCTTGCAGAAAAACAGGATGCACAACACAAGAATGCTTATCTTGCACATGCAGAAGGTTATGAGAGACTGGGAGGAAGAGCAAAAAGAAGAGGGGGAATACCAGGTGGATTTTAAAATTGTTGCTAGAGGGAACCAATTAAAAAGTGACCAGGAAGACAAAGAACAGACTTTTGGTAAATATAAACCCCTAGACCAGTAAGCTTTGGTGGCAACCCATTCTTGGGCGCCCTTCCCATAAGGGGAGTTTGTATCCACTTATAATAAAGTTCCACGCTTTTACTTAAATCTTCTTGTCCATGATTTTCTTCTTTAACTTTGTGAGACATGATCCTGGGAAGAACATTGGCTTGTCATTTGAGTATCAAAATCACTTAAACTAAAATAATATATAAATTTATATAAATGTGAATATTCACTTAGCTATGGCATATGGAAATGAGCAGCAACTCTTATTATATATTCTGTTGTTTAGTCTATCTAGAACAGAACTAAGATGCATTTTAACTTAAAATAAAAATAAATTACATTTTTTTAGAATAGCGGAGAAGAATGTTATTCTATAAATTATCTTCCTTTTAATTTTAGACTTAATAAATCAGAACTATAGTCTGGACTGGATTCCATCTTATAAAAATGGTAATCATGTGTATCTTGAAACAAGTTTACTATACTAACAATATCTGAACACTTGCCTGTTTCATATTTATTTTTATATGAGCTATACAATAACAATATTGCATTCTGTATACTTTAAAAAAATGCATTCTGTATACTTAAAAAAATATTGCATTCTGTATACTTTACAAAAAATAATGAGAACAATGCCTTTTTCTCCTACTTCAGAAAATCCAGAAATTCCCAGAAGAGAAAAGAAAGAGAGATTTATATTTGTTTTATAGTGTCTATGTGACTCTTCAAGAGCAACTCTTCAAGAGCATCTCTTCTTAGTTTATTTTTCTAGCCCTGGAAATTATATACATATGTACATATAATTGTCTTAGTAGAACACCAATAAGAACGTATATATATTCTGATTCTAAAAGTTGAGAACCAAGAGTGCTGAAGGCAGAAGGTCTTAGCTCATGCAAATCTGCAGAGAAAGAGTGACCCTCCTTTCCTCTACTTTTTCATTTTAGTTAGTTCCTCAATTGATTGGAGGATACCCTGAGGCCCAACCACATTGGAGAGGGCAATCTGCTTTCGTTCCAAGGTCTATTGATTAAAATGCTAATCTCTTCCAGAAACACCTTCATGGACACACCCATAAATAATGTTTAACAAGTTATCTGGATATCCTGTGATCTAGTTGATATATAAAATTAACTATGACAGGAAGACTAGGACAAAGGCATGGGGAGATTTATTTTTTCTCAAGCTTCTGTGAGAAGGACTTGCAAAAATCAAATGTGATAGCTGAAATTAACAAAAGTTGTAAACTTCTTAAAAGTTATATCCCACATTTTTGCAAACATTGAAGATGATTACACTACATATGCATCTTAACTAACTAAAATAAAGATAATGTATAATAAACATTGTAATTCCAAAAGGAAAAACAAAATGGGGGATTATTATACCAAATAAATGCTGTCAATAAAATATTTGTGGACAAAAGGAGCCACATGCTAACCTAACAAGCTCAGGGAAGGCTTGCATGGCAGTCTTGTAAAGTCAAAGATCTAAAGTAACCACAAAGGATGGTCTGAAATTAAACTTTAACTAAAAGCAGTTATGGTGGGTAGTCATTTCCTAGGCTGGTATCTTCCCTGACAAGGTCAGTCTTTACCTTAACCTAGCCTATTGTCTTTTCACATCTATTATAACATATTGTTGAAATGTCAGGGAAACTTTTAACTTCCCTTTTTTTCTGGACCCCTCAGGGCACAACCAATGCAGCTCCACTCCAGGGGGGAGACCACAAATTCTCTCCTTGTTATTGTTATCCTGTTATCCTATTAATTGTTGACTATTAACAATCCTGTACCCACCTAAGTAAAAGTATGTGTCTATCATTTTACTTTTTATCCAATCACAGAGATGTCCCCGCTTTGCTTTTTCCCATCTCTCTATCACCAATGGGTTTCATGTCTTCTCCTTTGATTGTAATATATAAAAGAAGTTGAAAAATTGCCATTCTCTGGAGCATTACCCCAATACTTTGAAATTCTACTTCCTGGCAATTGTCGACAGTTCGGTTCAAATAAACTCACAAAAATTCTTCCAGGTTTGAATATTTTTTATGTTAACATATTGAAAGAAAAACAATGTTTGAAGAAAGCAAGCAAGTGATATCTACTTTAGCAGGAAAGAAAAGGTTAGGAATTAATTGCTTACATGTAGGGACCCAATAAAAAGCAAACATATAAACATGGAATAATACTGTTAGATAGGAAGTTTGACCTGAGCGGCTAGAGTAGGGTCTGCCCTGGGATCCTGAACAGGGATGGGACCAACATTGCCTTCAGACAGCCTCTCTATGGGTGGCCCAGCAGCCAGCAGACCACTAATGTTCAGAACCAGCTAGTTCTTGGCACAAGCTCAGAGGAAAATGACATGACATGAATATAACATTACTAGGGCCCTGTACTAATTAAAATACAATTTGCATTGCAGTTTTGACCCTCTCCCTCCTTTGGGTTTTTCTGTATGCATTATGGGTAAGGACATATGCAGAAGAAATATAGTTATACTGTGGCCTGGTGCACAAAATTCGTGCAAGGAGGGGGTGGTCCCTCAGCCTAGCCTGCACCCTCTCCAATCTGGGACCCCTCGAAGGATGTCCTACTGCTGGTTTACAGGGAATGGGCCTAAACCAGCAGTTGGACATCCCTCTCTCAACCTGGGACTGCTGGCTCCTAACCACTCACTTGCCTGCCTGCCTGATTGCCCCTAACAACTCTGCCTGCCAGCTTGCTCACCCCAAACTGCCCCCTGCCACTGGCCTGCTTGCCCCCACCTTTCCTCCCCACTGGTCTGCTCACCCCCAACTGCCCCCCTGCTGGCCTGCTCACTCTAAACTGCCCCACCCGCTGTCCTGATCACTCCCAACTGACCCCCACTGATGGCCTGCTCGCCCCTAACTGGCCCCCCTGCTGGTCTGCTCACCGCCAACTGCCCCCCACCAGTCTGATCACCCACAACTGTACTCCCCTCTTGGCCTCTAACGGCTTCTACCTTGGCCCTGCCACCATGGCTTTGTCCAGAAGAATGTCCAGAAGGACTCCTGGAAGGTATCCCAGTCTAATTAGCATATTACCCTTTTATTAGTATAGATAGAGGCCTGGTGCACGGGTGGAGGGCAGCTGGGGAACAGCTGGTTTGCCCTGAAGGGTGTCCTGGATCAGGGTGGGGGTTCCCTTGGGGTGTGGGGCAGCCTGGGCAAGGGGCCTGTGTTGGTTTGTAGGTAGGCCATGCCCCCATGGGGTGAGGGACCTGCTGGGGGGGGCGTGGCCAGCCTGGGTGAGGGGCTGAGGGCTGTTTGCAGGCTGGTCATGCTCTGCAGTGGGGACTCTTACTTCATGGGGGCATGGCCAGCCTGGGTAAGGGGCTGAGGGCTGTTTTCAGTCTAGCTATGCCCCCTTCAGGGTGGGGGTCCATGCTGGGGGCTGGGGCCAGCCTGGGTGAGGGACTGAGGCCCGTTTTCAGGCTGGCTATGTCCCCCAGCGACCCAGGCTCCCAGCCCATCCTTTTTTTTTTTACTCCAGTCCCCCTTGAGCTGCGGCCAGGGTGGGCAGGAAGCTTGGCTTCCTCCATTGCCAGGGGAAACCCAAGCCTCCTGCTAGCACCAGCTCTGTGGCCGCTGCCATCTTTGTTGGGTTAATTTGCATACTCGCTCCTGATTGGCTGGTGGGCAAAGTGGAGGGACGGTCAATTTGCATGTTTCTCTTTTATTAGTGTAGATAACCCTTTTCTGTCAGTCATATCTGAATGTAAATGAAAGTCTCCACATAGAAATTCCCTCATTTAAACTATATAGGCCAGGAGGTAAGGCCATTGTCTCTCTCTACTGGCCAGCTCCTCACTTGGAGTATATCTTCATTAAATCCCATTTTGCTTTACTTTCATTTTCGTTGATCTTAAAATCTTTTCTGTGTTGACTAGAAGAACTGAGGTCCCAGTTGGTAACACCAATGGGTAAAAATATGTCTCAGCAAATGAAATTTCCGAATACTTCTAAAAGGGAGACAATATGAAAATATCAAGATAGATGGAAACTTTGAGCACCAGTTAGAATTCAATCTGCATTTCCACATTTTCTCCCTGCAGCCTGCTCCCTTACCATACTGGCAAGATAGAGAAAAATATCTTCTCTTGTCTAGCTAAGTAGACAGAATTTATATGTGGTGAGAGAACAGAGAAGGATGGAGATAATGGAAGAACAATTGATTAAAAGTCAAAATGAAGTAATGATACTCTTCCAACTTGCATGTCCTACCAACTTGCATGTCCTACTCTGTATTTCCAGAGCACTGACAGCCAAGCTTGTACTCTCAGGCAGGAGCACATACTCATGCTTTTACATCATTGTTAAACTTTATTGATAAAACAGAGAAGCATATTAAAAGGTAAGCCAAAACTAGAGAGAACTGTTTAGGGACATGTTAACATTATGAAATAAGTTATTTCAAATATTTCAAACTACAGAAGATGTTATTTTGGAGGGAGTTCTTTAGTGCATTGATTTATTCATGTATTAATCTAAACAACACTTACCTTCACCTATTATATCAAATGTAATTATTCCTGCTTTTAGAATTGGAACCTAATAATGTATTATAATGAAGAATCAAATAGCATTTTATATAAAATGCAGTTGGAGCACAGATCTTCTTAGATAGTCAGGGACTTTATGTCTTGGAATTTGGTGAATATAAATTCTACCCTCAAGCCAGTTATGAGTAGGAGATAATGTAAATTAAATGAAAATAAATAAATGAGTGGAAAGGTGGGTTCCCTTCTTCAACCAATGGAGATAAAACTGAACATTTTATTATAACAGGATTCAAGTCCTTTCAGATTTATTATCAAACTAGAGACCTGGTGCATGAAATTCGTGCACGGGGGTGTGTGTCCCTCAGCCCAGCCTGCACCCTCTCCAATCTGGGACCCCACAAGGGATGTCCGACTGCCTGTTTAGACCCGATCCTGGTAGGATCGGGTCTAAACAGGCAGTCGGACATCCCTCTAACAATACAGGACTGCTGGCTCCAAACTGCTCTCCTGACTGCCTTCCTAATTGCCCCTAACTGCTTCTGCCTGCCAGCCTGATCACCCACTAACCAATACCCTGCCAGCCTGATTGATGCCTAACTGCTCCCCTACCAGCCTGTTTGCCCCTAACTGCCCTCCCCTGCAGGCCTGGTCACACCTAACTGCCCTTCCCTGCAGGCCTGGTCAAACCTAACTGCCCTTCCCTGCAGGCCTGGTCAAACCTAACTGCCCTTCCCTGCAGGCCTGGTCCCCCCAACTGCTCTCCCCTGCAGGCCTGGGTCCCCTCCAACTGCCCTTCCCTGCAGGCCTGGTTGCCCCCAACTTCCCTCTTCTGCCAGCCTGGTCACCCCTAACTGCCCTCCCCTGCAGGCTTGATGGCCCCAACTGCCCTTCCTTGCAGGCCTGGTCCCTCCCAACTGCCCTCCCCTGCTGGCCATCTTGTGGTGGCCATATTGTGTCCACATGGGGGCGGACATCTTTGACCACATGGGGGCAACCATCTTGTGTGTTGGAGTGATGGTCAATTTGCATATTACTCTTTTATTAGATAGGATAGAGGCCTGGTGCATGGGTGGGGGCCAGCTGGTTTGCCCTGAAGGGTGTCCCGGATCAGGGTGGGGGTTCCCTTGGGACAGGGGCCTGTGGTGGTTTGTAGGCCAGCCACACCCCCCCCGGCAACCCAAGTGGAGGCCCTGGTATCTGGGATTTATTTATCTTCTATAATTGAAACTTTATAGCCTTAAGCTGAGCCAAGCCTCCTGCTCGCTCCATGGCTGCTGCCATTTTTGTTGGGATTTATTTATCTTCTGTAATTGAAACTTTGTAGTCTTGAGTGTAGGCCTGGGCCGGCCAGGACGGCAGGGAAGCTTGGCTTCCTCCATCGCCGGGGGCAACTCAAGCATGCTTCTCTCTCCAGCTCTGTGGCTGCTGCCATTTTTGTTAGGATTTATTTATCTTCTATAATTGAAACTTTGTAGCCTTGAGTGGAGGCCTGGGCCCTCCAGGGCAGTAGGAAAGCTTGGCTTCCTCCATCGCTGGGGAACCCAAGTCTCCTGCTCGCTCTGTGGCTACAGCCATCTTGGTTGGGGTTAATTTGCATACTCGCTCCTGATTTGCTGGTGGGCGTGGCTTGTGGTTATAGCAGAGTGATGGTTAATTTGCATATTACTCTTTTATTAGATAGGATGGACAACTTCATTAATTATTAAGAACAAATTTTTGTTAAGGATAGACCCACTGTTTCATTAGAGAAACAAAAGTGCAAAGCCAATGTGCAATTAGAAATTGAGTTCAGATTAAAAGCTCTGGATGAAAAATAGGGTAGCTTGAAAAGGGCTCTAATCGAAGTCTGACTGCCAAGCTATGTGGGAGGGTAGAGTTATGAGACTAGTAGAAGTGTCTAGGTGTATTCTATAACAGGTTAGAACTAGGCCAAGAAATATTCACTGAGGAAATGGGAGTATACAACCTATATTACTTAGCTAATATTGCTGCACTCAAATGTCCACTCATTTCATTCAGTCCACATATTTCCCCATGATATTGAGAGGGTTAACTTGAAATGTAGGCAGACAGGCAGGGGTCCAGTGGAAAAAAAAGCAGGTGGAACATAGGCAGGGACCGACACGGCAGTTTGAGCAGCCTAACCACAGGAACCAACCAAACAGAAATAATAAAGTGTTGCTGGACTCAAAGTAGGAGGCATGGGAAACCAAGTGAGGGCCTGCAGTAAACAAGATGTACTGACACATAGAAACACAGAAAGTTCAGCACAGGAACAGAGAAAGAACACATAGAAACAGGGAAAGTTCAGGTCCATTGCTGGGCAAGAACAACAAGGGAATTAATCAGGTGATGACAAAGGTAGACATAGAGCAGGCATGTGGCAAACATATACCCCTGGACTACAAGGCTTTAACAGGCAGCCCATTATTGGGTCTCTCTCCCCTTATGGGGAGTCTGAATCTGCTTGTAATACATTTTCCACACTTTTGCTTAAATCTTGGTCCACAGAGCTCATTCTTCCATGTCACAAGACACAACCCCGGGAAAAACACCTTGGCCCACTGTTCCGTTTATCAGTATAAAAAGTTATTGAACTTCTATATACCTTTTAAGAAATATAGTCACAGAGATAAAATAAATGGTAAGAAGGTATTCAGGGCCTCAATATATATTAGACTGTTTCCTATACCCTGAGTAAATTCCCCTTTGTCATACTCTTTTCTGTCAAAATGCACTTTTTTTTTCATTTATAGCACTTTAAAAATTATTATCCTCTATTCAAATTAATTTAGCAACTCCCATCCAATTATATTTCCTATTCTTATCATATTTGATTTTTCTTTTTTTAAAATTTATTAAATATTTATTGTTCAGATTATTACAATTGTTTCTTCTTTTTCCCCCCATAGCTCCCCTCCAACCGGTTCCCACCCCACCCTTTGCCCTTACCTCCCCCCACACTGTCCTCATCCATAGGTGTACGATTTTTGTCCAGTCTCTTCCTGAACCCCCCCAACCCCTTTCCCCCTGAGAATTATCAGTCCACTCCCTTTCTATGCCCATGATTCTATTATATTCACCAGTTTATTCTGTTCCTCAGATTTTTAATTCACTTCATTTTTAGGTTCACTTGTTGATAGATATGTATTTGTAGTTCATAATTTTTATCTTTACCTTTTTCTTCTTCTTCCTCGTCTTAAAGAATACCTTTCAGCATTTCATATAATACTGGTTTGGTGGTAATGAACTCCTTTAGCTTTTTCTTATCTGTGAAGCTCTTTATCTGACCTTCCATTCTGAATAATAGCTTTGCTGGGTAGAGTAACCTTGGTTGTAGGTTCTTGCTATTCATCACTTTGAATATTTCTTGCCACTCCCGTCTGGCCTGCATAGTTTCTGTTGAGAAGTCAGCTGACAATCAAATGGGTACTCCCTTGTAGGTAATTAACTGTTTTTCTCTTGCTGCTTTTAATAATCTCTCTTTGTATTTTGCTCTTGACGTTTTAATTATGATGTGTCTTGGTGTGGTCCTCTTTGGATTCTTATTGTTTGGGGTTTTGTGCGTTTCTTAGACTTGTAGGTCTATTTCTTTCACCAGGTGGGGGAAGTTTTCAGTCATTATTTCTTCAAATAGGTTTTCAGTATCTTGCTCTCTGTCTTCTTCTGGCACCCCCATAATTCTGATGTTGGTATGCTTGAAGTTGTCCCAGAGGCTTGTTACACTATCTTCAACTTTTTGGATTCTTTTTTCTTTTTGCTTTTCTGGTTGAGTGTTTTTTGCTTCTTTGTATTTCAAATCTTTGACTTGATTCTTGCGGTCCTCTAGTCTGCTGTTGGGTCTCTGTATAATATTTTTTATTTCAGTCAGTGTATGTTTAATTTCTAGTTGTTCCTTTTTCATAGCTTTGAAGGTCTCATTATATTTATCGGCCTTTTCTAGGATATTCTTGAAAAGTCTTATAACCGTGGTTTTGAATTCTATATCCAATCGTTTGTTTTCCTCCATTTCTTTCGTTTGTGATCTGTTTCTTCATCTCCCCATTTTTCACTGCTTCCCTGAGTTGGTAGAGTAGCTTTGTGTGCTAGGTTTCCTATATGGCCCAGTGGTTCGGCCTCCCCAGTTAACCTGAGGTGGACACTCTTGGTGTACCCCTTTGTGGACTGTGTGTACAGCCTTGTTATAGTTAAGTCTTGATTGTTGTTGGTATCACTGGGAGGAATTGACCTCCAGGCCAGTTGGCTGTGAGGATCAGCTGTGTCTGCATTGGGAGATTTTCAGTGCTGGAGACAGCCTTATAGGATTAGCCTTGCCAGATTGCAAAAGGCTCTGTATTCAGCTTGGAAGGGGTGGAGTCTCAGGGCGGAGCAGACAGTCTTGGCTTCCCATCAGCCCTGCCCTTGTGCGCGAGTCTCCAGACCTCTGCCTTCCATGGTTCCCGAGTTTCTGCCTTATAGTCCAGATTTCCCCCGTAAGAGCGTGGGTCCCCAGGGGCTCTCCCGGAACTGGGGTTCAGTGCAGTCGGAACTGGGGTTCAGTGCAGTCAGGAGCTTCCGACTCCCTTCCGCTAGGGACAGCCTGTGGTAACCTCCGAAGTCAGTCTTTGTGCGCACTCGCGCCTCCAGACCTCTGCCGCTGCGGCTCCAATGAGTCTCTGAGTCTCCGAGTCTCCGTGTGCCTTTCTCTCTACCTGACAGTCCAAACTCCCCCTGTATGAGCCTGGGTCCACAGGGTTTCGCCTGGAACTGAGGTTCAGTGCAGTCGGAACTGGGGTTCAGTGTAGTCGGGGGCTTCCTTCACCCTCCCACCAGAGAAAGCCAGCCAGGCACTCCACTGCCCTTCCTCTTTGCGCGCGTGTGTCTCCGTACCTCAGCCCTTTGCCGCTCCTTCTCTGTGAGCTTTTTTCTTTCCTTCTAGTTGTAGAATTTCCACTCAGCCAGCTTTCTGTGGTTCTGGATGGTGTCCGTTCTGTCTTTTAGTTGTAGTTTTGTAATTGTTGTGGGGGGCAGTAGTTTAGGTGCTTACCTATGCCACCATCTTGGATTCTCCTCCATATTTAATTTTTCAATATAATTTGTTGCATTGCAGAATGTTACGTGTTATTTGTTAAATTTTTATTGTCTTTTTTACTAAAATTTAAATTCACAAGGAAGGGACTTTTTGTTTTATTCACACCTCTGTTTTATTCACATCTCTAGATAAATATAGGTTGAATGAAATGAATTACAGTATTTTTTCAATGGATTGAGGGAATAAATACTTTAAGAATCATTATTTAACATTAGTTTTTACCTGTAGAAGGCTAGTTCTATAACAATAGAGAGTGTTGTTAATGTTTCATTTATCATTGTTTAACCAGGTTATATCAGAGACTTAGAAACATTATAGATAATATTTTCATTATAGAATGAATGAATAAGTGTTTGAAGATCTAATGTGTTTGAACATTTTTGTTAGGACTTGAAAAAAGTTATGCATTTATAAAGGACTATGAGATTTGGGTGTTCGAACCATAATGCTCAAGATCATGGGGTACAAGTTGTGACGGAATGAAGAAAAGGTGGTTTTCTACTCCTCAACATCTAAGTTTTAGAACAGTGAAGATTTTATAATATGAGAGTATAGAAGTAATGTTTCCTGATAGAGTAATCTTTTTACACTTGGCATGGTCAGAAGAAACACTGATGGGATACTTGAACAATAAGTATTTCATCTTCTCCAGAGTGAAGGTGATACTGATGCTATGAGCTAATTATTACTAATTAGAGGCCCGTTGCATGAAGATTCGTGCAACAGTCTTTCCTTCCCCTGGCTGCTGGCACTGATTTTCCTCCGGCACCCAGGACCCAGGCCTTCGCTCCGGCCATAGCGGAGAAGCAAGCCTTGAGGCTAGGCTTCTCTGCTCCGGCCTCAGCGAGGCTTGGCTTCTCCACTCAAGCTGCAACAAAGTAGCCAAACCTCTTCAGTTTTCAGTTGTCTTCAGTCTTCAGTCTTCAGTCATCTTCAGTCTTCAGTCTTCGCTCAGGCCTGAGCCTTCAGTCTTTGCTCTGCACCTGCATATGCAAATTAACCCACCATCTTTGTTGGGTTAATTTGCATACTCATTCCTGATTGGCTGGTGGGTGTCATGGAGGTATCATCAATTTGAATATTTCTCTTTTATTAGGGTAGATAGGAAGGGGCAGAGGGGAAGGCCAGACCTTATAAGTATGGTCATTTGGGCAGCTTCATCAGGAAGCTGCAATTTCACACACAGGGAACTATTGGTCCATTCCCTGAAGACCATTGGGAAAAGAGACTGGACAAAGGGAAGATGCAGTAAAGTCAGGGTGACGCAGGGAAGGAGCCTGTCAGTTAAAACTGAGAACAAAGATCATTTGGTAGAGGGAGCAGGGCCATTGCAAGCCCACATAAAGTTGGAAATACATAATCTCCCAGACAAAGGAGCTCACTGTCTTGGCTCTCTGGTTCCTTTGGCTTTGCTTCTGCTCGTGTTCCCTCCATAGCCAAGTGGCCCTGTAGACCCCACCATGCACTGGACTGATGGACTGCATTGGGGAACACAAACTAAACTAGCCTGATGCTGGACAGGACCTGTGCTCCAACATAGAACAAAACTCTGGACACTGACTTTGATCTTAGCCTTGAGGAAAGCAAATTGGGACATCTTCCTTGGAGGATGGCAGGAATGGAGACTTTGGAAACTCAGAGGTTTGATTCCACAGAAATAAAGCTTTCTACAATACCTCATCCTCCCATGGGGGCACCCGGAAATTCTTATTTCAGCAGCACCACAAGAACACCACTCCCACCAGCAACTGATGGGGATCCAGAGCTCTCCTGACCTATAACAAAGATTCTTAAGTCAACTTCTTCCCAGTGACAGATAAAATGCTCATAGGGACTCCCAAAAATAAACTTGGAAAACATTTTCTGTTTGTTTGCTTGTTTTATTGGAGGCCATGTTATCTTTCCAAAGCAATATAGTATCAGATAAGAAGTTTTAACTATTAGAAGATACTGAAATTATAAAATAGACTCTGATCCAGTTCAAGGGATTTAAATGAAATATAATATTTTCTTAAGTATAACAAACCACAATTTATAAAAAAGAGGTTTGGAGGCATATAGAAGAAATTTAAGCAAAAATATTTGTTTATATAATGTAAGAAAGCAATTTACATACCATGGAGAATTCTCTTATTATCAACTTAAAAAGAAACTTTCAAAAATTTACAGTCAAGTATTCCCAATATTTATCAGAGAAGTTTACCTCAGTGTCTCATGATACTTTCAACAATGTTGCACTCTCACATAGATGTTTCTCTCTTTCTCTCCCTTCCTCTCTCTATAAAAATCAATTTAAAAAATCTTTAATAAAAAAACGAAACAGAATAGTCTAAACCAAACACATTTATTTTGCTTCTATCCCAAAACACAGACCTACTTCAAATACTTTTCTTCAATGTTATCAACACCAAACAAATCAACAAATGTAAAAAAAAAAAATTATTGCCTCTTTTTACTTTCTAATTTCTCACATGTACTATTTTAGAAAGTTCTTATATTCTACCACACATTTACAATTAAATAATCTCCCTAGTTGATTTAATTATTCTTTTTTCAGTAATCAACTGAAAGGCTAATAAGAATAGCAATTATTTATAATAGCTAACACATATTGAGAGCTTATTCTGTGTCCAGCACTTTATTTAAAATACATCATTGAATGGCACACCAATTTAATGGGCCTTAATTTTACAAAAATGGAAACTGAGGCTCAGAGTGGTTTAAAAAAAAGTTCATAGTTGCAACCAGTAGAAAATAAATCTAGGATTCTGACAAGCAGTCCAGCTTTTGACTCAAGCTGTGAAGTACATCGCTATATTGCTAAGGATGTCAAATGTGTATATAACATTTACCATAGCTCTTCAAACTTGGGATTTACAGTTTGCTTTCTGAGGACATCTGGTTAATTTCAGGACATTGAGAACCTAGAGGGGGTATAGGGAGTAGGCAGGGAGAAAAGACCAGAGTACTGAGCTGTTGTATTGAGACAGTTTATATTAACAGTCACTCAAAAGGTCCTTTGTTTTCATTCTGCATTTATATAACACTAGGGCCCCAGTGCATGAATTCGTGCACCTTGAAAGACACTGTGGGATGCTAGGCTATGGTGGGCACAGGGATGGGTCTTGGCCCATCCTCTGCACCCCTGCCTGGCCCCTCCCACCAGGGCCCCCGGTCTACTATCTGCTGGCAGCCCGCTCCTGCCGCCACTGCTCCCACACACTGACGGTGCTGGCTCCGCTCCCACCAACTCCCACCCACTGATGTCATGGAGAGATTGGGGCCAGTACCAACAGCAGGTGCAAGCAGGGCCAGTGCTGTCAGCGGGTGCGAGTGGCGGCTGCTGCCTCGATCGCTCCTCAGGAACAGGGGGAGGGTGGAGAAACCCTCAGGGGCTATCAGGGCCAGCAGCTGCCGCTTGCACCTACTGATGGCGTTGAGTGATTGGGACTGGTGCCAGGCCTCGGCAGTGGGTGTAAGCTGGGCTGGTGCCTGCAGTGGATGCGAGTGGTGGCTCTGGCGCCGGCAACAGGTGAGAGCAGGGCCGGTGTCAGCAGCAAGCACCAGGCAGGACCATGACATGTGGAAGCAAAGAATTTTCAGTAACCACCAGAGGCTCACCCTGATGACAGCGACCAGCGCCCTGCCTTGGTCTGGCACCCCCACTCACCTGCTCCACCATCCCACTGCGGCCTGCTATGTTCCACACTCTGCCACCTGCTGCCAAAACACATCATAGCGATTGGTTGTTTGGTTGTTTTCCGCCATTCGGTCTATTCACATATCAGGTTATATATATATGTATGTATGTATGTATATGTATATATATGTGTATATATGTGTCTATATGTGTGTGTGTATATATATAGACTAGAGGCCTGATGCACAAAATATGTGCACTTGGGGGGGGGTCCCTCAGCCCGGCCTGCACCCTCTTGCAGTCCTGGAGCCCTTGGGGAACGTCCAACTGATGGCTTAGCACTGCTGCAGATACAGGAGAGGCTCCCACCATCGCTGCTGCACTTACCAGCTGTGAGCCCGGCTTCTAGCTGAGTGGCACTTCCCCTGTGGGAGTGCACTGACCACCAGGGGGCAGCTCCTGCTTTGAGCATCTGCCCCCTGGTGGTCAGTTTGTATCATAGTGACCGGTTGCTCTGTCATTCAGTCAATTTGCATATTAGCCTTTTATTAGATAGGATTAAAGAGAGGCCCAAAGACACTGCCTCATTCTCTTAGATTACAGGCATAGTATCTCCTTTTATTGTCATTTATTTTATCACTAGAGGCTTGGTGCATGAAATTTGTGCACAGGGGGAGGGAGTCCCCTCAGCCCAGCCTGGACCCTCTCCAATCCAGGACCCCTTGGAGGATGTCCAACTGCCCCCCTGCCAGCCTGGTCGGCCCCAACTGCCCCCCACCAGCCTGGTCGCTCCCAACTGCCCCCCAGCTGGCCTGGTTGCCTCTCACTAACCCCTTCTGCTGGCCTGGTCACCCCTCACTGCCCCCCCTGCCGGCCTGGTCACCCCACGCAGCCTGCTGGTCAGTCGTTTGGTCATCCCTTGCTAATCCCCTTGCCAGCCTAGTCACCCCACGCAGCCTGCTGTTTGGTTGTTACTGTGAGGTCATCATGACCAATTTGCATATTACCCTTTTATTAGTATAGATACTTTTCAGATCTTGCTTTTTTTTTAACAAGTTGAAGAATTGTGGCAACCCTGTGTAGAATATGTCTTTTGGTAGCGTTTTTCTAACAGCATTTGCTCACTTTTTGTCTCCATGTCACATTTTGGTAATCCCTGCAATATTTCAAACTTTTTTATTAGTGTGATCACATCAAATAATATGAATGTTATCTTCTCAATACAGACATGCTAATAAAACAAATTATAATAATAAAAAATTTGGGGAAATTATAAAATTTGTAGGAAAGATAAAATTTTTGTTTTACTGGCATAATTGGACATCATTTAATTATGTTAATTTTTTTATATTAAAAAAATTCCACTATTTGATATCTCTGAGTAATACATCCCTTTGCCAATAGTTTACCATTATTTCAGCTGCTGGATCACTCACTTTTATCTTATTTTGAAATAAATAAATGATCTTCACTGCTATCCAATTGATTCTTGTTCAAAATACTTTAATTCAGAGTCCATAATTATTTTATAAAATTTTCACAGCATCAAATCAGGGTATTGGGTCTAATGGATTTTAAGATATAAGTAAAGCAAAATGAACTGGTAGTGAATCATACATGAACATGGGAAAAAACATTCATCATTACAAAGGAAAAATTGTTTTAAGTGTGTCTAAATAATATTTTTGGCAATTTTTCAGTAAATATGATGTTTTACTGACTTATTATATTTTCTAATTTAAAGCAAATAGAATACCTGAGAGTAAATTATAACCTCTGAAAATGAAATTATGAAAGAAGGTTTTCATATATTTGCAACTTATTCCATAACATTTGCATTGCTTTAGTAAAAGCACTTTGTACAGTTGGGGAGAAGATTAGGAGAAATAGAAAAAATAAATATCAATTAGCTTGATGATAATCCTTTGTTTTATTTTCATAAACGATTCAGTAAAATAAATAATCTAAGGTGCTGATTGCAGTGGAAAATTAAAAATTCTTTTAAAAATTAATTTAATACTCATTTAATAAAACTCAGCTCTTTGCTATTTCATTCACGTATCATTGTGCTTACATCATCTTTGCTTACTATTGTGTAAATAAAGCACAATTAAATCCTCACCCAATTCCTCAGCTTGCTCCTTTCACATTTATCAATACCAAGTCTTGATTTTGGAAAATTTATTACCTCTATAAATTAAATATTGTTATTTATATATCACACAGAGTATTATATATATGTTCCATGGTACAAGGATGCATTTTTACAGTGTTTACTACTTTCAAAAATGACAGAGAAATGAAATCTAAAATAATCTACAAATCGACAGCAGAGGGCACCCATTTCCTGCTATGAAGAAAAGCTAAATAGTCCTACATACATTTTTCCATTATTGTGTATTGTTTGTCAGTTTACTTAGAAAAGAACATGTACTTTGCCCACCAAAAGCAGATTGAACTGAGAAATATTTGAAGTTGAATCAGTTATGAAAGAAAATTAGAGAATATAGATGTAGAAAAATCTGTCTTCCTATCTATATCTCTCTCAATCTATCATCTACAAGTTATCTGTCAATCATTTTTATCTATATGTATAACTATGTACTTTAAACCAGTAACTTATGTTTATCACAATTAATATTTATCTTCTGTGCATGATTATTGATAACAGTCTTTGTAATTATGTAGCATAACTGAAATAAATGATTTTTTTAATTTTAAAAATTACACTTATCTATTCAACACAGATAAAGCTGTGTGTGTGTGTCCATGCATGTGTATGAGAGAGAAGGGCAGAGAGAATTTTGAAGATGTAAATAATTTTTGATGTAAAGGATATTATTGGACTTTCGAATAGAACCTTAAATTAAATCAAGATTTTGAATTTAATAGGAAGTTTGATAAGGATTTGCACATTTATTTTAGCTTTAAATAACTGCTTTTGGTCGATATTATATTTTATTTTTTTATTCATCTAATAAAGAACAGGAGTGAATATCATTGACCTGTCAATCATAAGGCTTATATCATGTGAATCATTTCAGTCTCTTAGGGTTTTGGAATTAGCTGTTATCTTTTTGTAATGAAACTGTGCTTTAATTGGTGAGTGCAGAGAATATTATTTTAATAAATATTTAATGAAAAATATGTTTATCTATTTATAAGATTTGAGAGTGATATATATTCATCAGAAGATAAGCGTACTTAACATTCTTTGGTTGCAACAGATCTCATGAAAAAATAAATGAATATATAAGTTGCAACCTTCACACTTCATCAGTTTTAGCAACAATGAGTAAGCCACCCTTTAATACTTCTATGTTTCATGTTGATTTTTCAGTAAAGAAAATAAGTTCACCATTAGGGATAGTCATACATAATATGTAATTGGAAGTATGTTGGAGAGGATTTTCCCTTAAAGTTTAACATTTAAATTAAAAGTGTTATAGATAAAATATTTAATATAGAACATTTTTATTTCTAAGGAATTAAATAACTACAAAGACATCTACAGAACAACAAAGATTGGCTTTAATTGAAAATTTATTTAAGACATTTTTTTAAATTTTGAAATTAATATTTGAATTTAATTTTATGGGAAAAGTAGAGAAGCAAAATATATACAAAGTTAAGTATTAATTAATAGTTAAATATTTAGTTAATATTGTGTACCAAAATTCTCTTCTGCTCATTTCCACTGATTTTTTGATGCATTGAGTATTTCAACGTTTAAAAATCATTTGTGACTAATGTGTGTCATATTTTTCAATTATTATTATGGTAATAGCATTTATGGTTTTTCTTTGCTTAAAATTAAAATATTAATGATTAAGTGACTTTGTCAGTATTAAATATATAATTTTGATGCAAACATCTGAAACATTCAGAAGATTTAATTATATAGCTAATTCATTCTATCTACAATGCTAAAAATGTTGCTGATGAATCAATCAAAACATTTGTGGAAATACTCTTTTTGAAGAAAATAAATGAAAGATTTACTATTTTGATTTTTTTCCTGTTATAAATAGAGATGTGTTAATAAAATAAAAAAATAATTTATATTGGTGATGAAATATCTAGTTATTTTTAAAATGTTGGTAACAGCACTTAAGGTATAGCTCACAATGCTGCTGTCAGAGGAATATTTTATCTAATGATAAATAAGAAGTCAACACATTCTGAATAAAAATTAATAAATTATTTACTCTAGTTCTGCTCACAAAATCCTTTTTACTTATTAAACTTAACCTAAAATATCTGATAAATGTATTATTATTTCTCATAATAAACAATGGAAAGAATTAAGATATCAACCTAAGTTTTCTGAAAATTTAGTTTTGAACTTGTTATTTTTTGTACATTAGAATTAAGACATACATTAAGACATGCATGTATTTAAGTAGAATATGAATTTAATTTAGTAAGTAAAAAAAAGACAAGCACAACTATGATGTTTTCTTCAAAAATTTTAAACAATTTGGGTTTCATAATTGACAAGTCTTATTTCTGTATATTTCACTGTATATTTTCTGTAGAGCTCTATGTTTCTAAATACCTTTCATTGTTATTATCATCTAGCCCCAGGTTTCCAGAACTATTATTTTAAACATATTATATTAAAATTCCCTGACCAGTGTCATAGGCTTAGCATGAAAGTATATTTAATAGTCATAATAATGTTGATAAAGTAGTGATATTATTTTTTGTTCATAGATATTATCTTTTTCATTCCCTGATTTGTTTTTTGTTTTACTCTTTTCTCTACCTAAAAGAAAGTTGATTTTAATCATAGAGGTTTTGACAATGGTTTACAATTCAAAATGATTCGATTTAAATTGTCAGCAGTCTTACCAATCAATGCAGATGGGACACAATTGATCCGGTTATTGCAATCAGTAGAGATTTTGAACAAAGCATCAGCTGTGCCACAATCTATTTGGCCCCAGAAAGTGCATTTTTTTCTAGATCCTACCTTTTAGAAGGAGAGGTGTTGGATTGAATACAAATTCACAAAAAAGTCATTTAATCAATAGAGCAGAAGGCAATGAATGACAAGTAAACCTATGGGGACAGAGCAAGCCAACTGCTTTTATGATAGGAAACATGGGACAAAAAAATTGAAAGGTTGTAATAAAAACAATTCTATCATAGAATAAAGTTACTTAGTTAATTAGAAAAAGAATTACAAAGTCTAAATAAAAATAAGATATGGTAAGAACTAACAATGCAAAATATTTGAAGAACAGGTGTAGATTTTTAGTTCCATGTTTAGCTCTGTATCTTATCACCCTTTTTCTTTTCCAGGTTTTTCTGTTTCTGTTAAGAGCTCAATCACAGAATTAAAACTTGAATCACATTCAATTTATTCTTTCTTTTGTCTCTCCCATTCAATTAATCTGTCATCAGATACTCATCTACTACATTTACTACTACCCCGTAAAATATGTTATATTAAGAACTTTTCACACAGTATCTCATTTAATTCTTCAAAGTCTATGAGATAATTCTTGGTCTCAGATAAGAAAAATAAACGGTAAAGGTCACACAGAGGATAAATAAAAAGCAAGGTCCTGAATGCCAGCCACATGCCTCCAGGATGGTGTTATGTATTATGTGATACTACTGTATACTCAAGGGATTCTATCAGAACAATTCTCTTCCACCTGTCAGTGCTTCTCCATTCTTTTTTCCATTTTGAAATTATTTCTCTATCTCTAGTTTTATTCTTGTTATCCATCTTAGTAAATACTGTTGGAATAACCTTTCTATATCTTATTTCTGTAAAAAAAACAAAAACACACACAACAAAAAACATTAAGAATTGTCCTTCCATATTGAGTGAAGTGCAAATGTGTTTCAGGAGCCACATTTAATCAGCTCTTTCCTGCCATAACACCATAACACTACATAAACAAAGCTGAATCATTCATCTTTCCCCAAATTTGACCTATTTTTTTCTCACCCTCATAGTGAAACCAAAATATGGTGTCCGGGTCCGAGTTCATTGTCTCACAAAATCCACGGTTAGTGGAAGCAAAGTTTATTGAGAGAAGCCAGTCCTGGGACAGATGCCGCTGGGGTTCCAAAAGCAGCCCAGTGTCCAGAGCTTCAGTTCCATGTTGCAGCCGGTGTAGTTCAACATCCAAGATTAATTCATTAGTCCATGTGTGGAGGCCCACATGGCCATAAGCTACGTGGGCACAGGGGAGCATATCTCCTGCCATAAGAGGAGAGAGAGAGAGAGAGAGAGAGAGAGAGAGAGAGAGAGAGAGAGAGAGAGAGAGAGAGAGAGAGAGAGAGAGAGGAGAGAGAGAGAGATTCTTTGTCTAGGGGTAGATACATGCTTGGAATTGGTTATACGCCTCACTGCCTTGTGATTGGTTATCTTCAAGCTGCCTGTCTTAGCAACATCCATACATTGTAAAGCTCATGTCTCCCGAATGCGCCCTTCTTTCCCCGCGACCAGCTGGGTTGTCTTAGTAACTCCCCTCAGCTGGGTTCAGTTTTAGGCATTTTTTTCCGTCTCTGTGGTTTTTCTCAGAACAGGACATAGTCAGCAAGCTGTATCCTATTCATGTCTGTAAGGTCCTGTTATTCTAGGACTTCCCCACTCTCCTCCCTCTTCCAAGGTCCTGTCCCTGACTGCCTAGCCCTTCTGTCTCCTCATTAGCTTTGTTTAATCTATCTCTTCTTTTTGGTAGATTTCTCTCATTTACTTTGGTTTGTAAGAATACTGTCTATCCTCTAAGCCCCACTTCAAATGCTGTCTCATCTATAAAATATGCCAAAAAATCTCCCAGATGTATATGCCTTTCATGTTTATAAATTCCATGTATATGTTACATATTCTAGTATATATGTATAATCTATAATATATATCTTCCATATGGCAACTCATATAAAATACTAGGTGTACTGGTTAATAATGCGGGTTTTTTCAATAGATTGAGTTACACATATGTTGATATATATCCCATTTGATATGTATGTGATTTTGTTGTATTGACAACAAGCTTCAAAACTTATGTCAATTTTCTGAAGGTGTTAACATCATAGATATTTTTATGCTTAAAATGTCGAATTTCGTGCCAAAAGAAGAGCATTTGTGGGAAGTTATAATTCATTACTTTATTTTGAAGACAAGTGCTGTCAAATACTTCGGGAAGCTTATGGTGAACATGCTCCATCTCAAGATACCTGTGAACGCTGGTTTAAATGCTTTAAAAGTGATGATTTCCATGTGAAAGACAAAGAACATCCAGGTCAACCAAAAAAGTTTGAAACCAACACTTACAAGCATTATTGGATGAAGATGCATGTCAAACTCAAAAACAACCTGCAGAAAGATTAAACGTTGCTCAGCAAACAATTTCCGATCATTTACAAGCAATGGGAAAGATTTTCAAGGAAGGAAAATGGGTGCCACATCACCTGAACGAAAGACAAATGGAAAACCGAAAAGTCATCAGTAAAATGTTGCTTCAATGGCACGAAAGAAAGTCTATTTTGCATCAAATTGTGACTGGTGATGAAAAGTGGATTTATTTTGAGAATCCCAAATGCACAAAATCATGGGTTGATCCAGGTCAACCATCAACATCGACTGCAAGACCAAATCGCTTAGGAAAGAAGACAATGCTCTGCGTTTGGTGGGACCAGGAAGGTGTGGTTTATTATGAGCTTCTAAAACCAGATGAAACCGTTAATACTGAACACTACTGACAGCAAATAATCAATTTGAACCACGCTTTGATTGTGAAACAACTAGAATGTGCTAGAAGACATGGCAAAGTAATTTTGCTTCATGATGATGCACCATCACACACTTCAAAACCAGTTAAAGATATGTTAAAAGATCTTGCCTGGGAAGTAGTAACCCACCTGCCATATTCAGCAGACTTTGCACCTTCAGATTGCCACTTGTTCTGATTGATGGCACACGCACTTTCTGAGCAGCACTTCAAAATGTACAAAGAAGTAGAAAATTGGGTCTCTGAATGATTTGTCTCAAAACAGGAAAAGTTCTATTGGGACAGTATCCACAAATTACCTGAAAGATGGGGGACTGTGTAGCTAGTGATGGACATTACTTTGAATAAAGCACTTTTGATGTTTCTCTTGAAATTATTGTGTTTTCTTTGATTACAAAATCCACCATTATTAACCGGTACACCTAGTAACTATCTTTTCTAATGTCTTTTTATCATTATACTCATCATAAATGCATATCTATTATAAGAATAATTATGCAGCGGTCATAAAAAACACATGATTTTCACAAAACTTGAATTCATTTTCTCAGCACAACTAATAGTTCCTTTCTAGAATATAACTTTTCCATGGGCAGATGTCATATTCTCATTTTTGTATTTCTAGCACCTATCATAGAGGAACAATGAATGAAAAATATTATAGACAAGAGGCCCGGTGCATGAAATTCGTGCATGGGGTGTGTGTGTCCCTCAGCCCAGGCTGCACCCTCTCCAATCTGGGACCCCTCAAGGGATGTCCGACTGCCCATTTAGGCCTGATCCTGGTGGGATTAGAACTAAACTGACAGTCGGACATCCCTCTCACAATCTAGGACTGCTGGCTCCCAACCACTCGCCTGACTGCCTGCCTGATTGCCCCTAACTGCTTCTTCCTGCCAGCCTGATCACCCTCTAACCACTCTCCTCCCCACCTGATCAACCTAACTGCTCCCCTGTTGGCCCGATTGCTCCTAACTGCCCTCCCCTACAGGCCTGGTTCCTCCCCCCAAAATGCCCTCCCCTGCAGGCCTGGTCACCACCAACTTCCCTCTCCTGCAGGCCTGGTCACCCCTAACTGCCTAACTGTCTTCCCCTGCAGGCCTGATCCCCCCAACTGCCCTCCCCTGCAGGCCTGATCGCCCCCAACTGCCTTCCCCTGCAGGTCTGGTTGCCCCCAACTGCCCTCCCCAGCTGGCCTGGTCACCCTCAACTGCCCTCCCCTGCTGGCCTGGTCACCCCCAACTGCCCTCCCCTGCAGGCCTAATCACCCCCAACTGCCCTCCCCTGCAGGCCTGGTCACCCCCAACTGCCCTCCTCTGCCAGCCCGGTCACCCCTAACTGCCCTACCCTGCAGGCCTGATTGACGCCAATTGCCCTCCCTTGCAGGCCTGGTCCCTCCCAACTGTCCTCCCCTGCTTTCCTGATTGCCCACAACTGCCCTCCCCTGCTGGCCATCTTGTGGTGGCCATCTTGTGTCCACATGGGGATGGCCATCTTGTGTGTTGGAGTGATGGTCAATTTGCATATTACCTCTTTATTATATAGGACTTTAAATATTTTCTGTTACTGTATTATAATATTTTTTACTAAGTAATAGAATTATGGCTTACTCAACTCTGATATCTACAGCATCAAATGCAATATCAAAATAATAGTTTATACTTTAGTAGTTTTTACATGCTTACAACCAATGATAGCTAAAAAATTAAAACTATTGAAAATCACAGAAAAATTAAATAAAATTTCCTTTAGTTAAAAATCAGTTTTGCCCTAGCCATTTTGGCTCAGTGGATAGAGCACCAGCCTGTGGACTGAAGGGTCCCAGGTTCGATTCCGGTCAAGGGCACATGCCTGGGTTGCAGGTTTGGTCCAACGTGCAGGAGGCAGCCAATCAATGATTCCCTCATCATTGATGTTTCTATCTCTCTCTTTCTCTCCCTTCTTCTCAGAAATCAATAAAAATGTTTAAAAAATCAGTTTTTATTATTAGAAGATAAATATTATCAGAGTGATTGATATTTCAGAATTAATATCTAAATTACTTTTTCTTTTGTAAGATGCTTAAATATATTTATATATTATGAACTGGGTTTAAGTTCGAGCAAATACTTTTATAATTTTTTTTAAATTAAGTATTCTTTATCAATATTGATACGGGATTTTTAGACTGGAACACCCGGTGATCCCCTGGGCAGGATGGCTTCCCCAGATTCTTTGTCCATCAGAATCAAAGAATGAATCCATGGACAAAAGATAGTATAGCAAAAGTGGAAATTTATTGAAGAACAAGTACAGACTCCCACATGGGGTGGGGGAAAGAGTCCCACTGAGTTCCTTTTTTCTCCAGTTTATAAAGGTTGCAGTTTTTGTGCCTAGATATTCCCTTTGATTGGTCAATATTCCCTTTGATTTGGTCACTATAGCAACTCCTGATCTCAAAGGTCAAACTTTACATGGGACAGGTGAGGACCTCCTTCTTTATTTTGTAAATATAGACATTTGGCTACTCCCAGTTCCCTTATCTTATGGAAATGTAACTTCTGCCTCCCCCAATTCCCTTGTCTTATGGAAATGTAACTTTTTGCAGCTCTGTAGCCTGTGCTTTTTCCATGGACCCTTTTAATTTTTAAAAATTCCCTAAACCTGCTTATTTCACCCCTATAAAGTCCTATTTAAATAACATATAGACACTGGAGAGCAAAAGAGAAAATGTAGCTCTCTAACCTGGCATTGAAATAAATGAACCAAAAGAAAAATTCCATATCATTTATATTTCAAACCAGTTGTTATAAAAGAAGAAGGTTTCTATTTAAAAAACAAAATACTTGATATAAATAAGTTAAAAGTAGTTTGACTAAACTTTTATAATTATCAAATAATAGTATCAAAATATTGACAGTTTTTTTTTTTTTTTAATAGCTGTCCTTTGTAGGAAAAATCATTTACTGTCTTCTCTTAAGTCTTGATGTTTTAGATAGTTTGGTCAAAATAATTTCATAAATTATAATTATGATAGTAAGTTTTTTCTCTATAAGCTTATACATATTATAAACTTTAAAAATAGTTAGGCAGTGTCAAAATTTCACTTCATTTAGGGTGTAGGAAATGGACTTTCACATGAATAATGCCATAATTTGAATAAGTGGGCTATGACATTTGAATTAGAAAAGAGTACATATTAAAATACCAAATGACCAATAACCACTGTCTGGTCAGATGGGGAGGTTTATCTTGGATTATTCAAGCAAGTTATTAAGGTAATAACAACAAGGGTCCTCATGAGACAGCAGAAGATCAGAGTGGCTCATAGGAGGTGTGACAAAAGAAGTAAATGTTCTACGTGACAGGCTTTGAAGATGGAAAAATGAAACACAGGCTAAGGAATATAGCTTAGAAAAAGCAAGGAAAAGGATTCCCTCTGGAGCCTTAAGAAGGAATCAGCCCAGCTGAGCCCTTGACTTTTGCTCAGTTAAACAGATTTCAAACTCAGATGTCTGGCCTCTAGAGCTATAAGAGAGTAAATTTTTGTGGTTTTAATCCACTAATTTCATGACTATTTGTTACAGCAGCAATGAGAAACTAATACATCCTCTGACTGAGACTGAAGTCTTTTGAATTTGTAAGACACATCTTCTATAAGACAGTTCTTAAATTTGGGGGAATCAGCGATCCCCTGATCAATTTGATAAGAATACTTGACATTCTAAAGAAATTCTAAACATGTATATATGCACAAATGTTTGCATTCAATTTCATAGGTTAACATACCCCCAATTTTACCCATTTAGGGACTTCTTAGAGTTCAATGGATTTCAGATGCTATGTCTATATTTGGGTTGGTTATCATTATCCAGTGAATCATGAAATATATTTCTCTATCAATAAATATTGATATTGTCTATCTGATTTTCTATCTCTTGCCTCTAGATGAAAAAAAAAAAAAACACACACACACAAAAACAAACACATGAAAATATGGGATTGGTCTTTTTTGTCTAGTACTCATTATGTAGCCCCCAACCCATAGATATTTAATAATTCTTTGGTGAAATCTTAGGTTAATGAGCAAAAAATGGAGATGTTTTGGACTTCTCTATGTAGAGTTTAAGGATCCCTAGACATTTATTAAGCAGGGATTGAGCTAAGCTGCTTAGTATTTTATGAAGATAACTTTGACAGCAGTGTAGAGTAGAAAACAAATTAAAAGCACAATGAAAGGAAGTCATGTAGTAAAAATATATGTGAAAATAAATTTAAAACTGTTAGGATTTTAAGCAATGTAAATTTAATTAGTTGTTTACTATAACTTGTTGTTTTTTTTTTTCACCTTCTCTACAAAACAGCCTCAGAGTGAAGTTCCCCAGACAATGCTAATAAAAATTTTATCTGGGAAGATTTTAAAAGAGTTTTTAAAACAGATGTATTTGCAACAAAGTTCCCAAATCTTCATTTTAAAAACTTACCAGAGTATTTTTTTTAAACCAGCAAACTTGAGAAGCAATGCTTTAATGCTCATTTCCCTTCTTATTCAATATCGTTCTAATCATTAGAAAGAAACAACAATACAAGTAATCATTATATATTTCTTCCAAATTTATCAGAGCCTGATTTACCTAGGAAAATTTTTCCAAATACAGGATCAAAATCCCAACTTGAGATATTTCCATGCTGTACATCTAAAGTAGAACCCATAAATAAGAAATTTTAGTAGAAATATTAGGAATTTATAATGGTCCAGAAACTTGGGGAATCCTATGCTAATTAGCATTTTTAATGATATAGTTGGTGTATATAACTACACTAGAGGCATGGTGCACAAAATTGATGTACTGCTGGGGGGTTGTCCCTTAGCCCAGCCTACACCCTTTCCAATCTGGGACCCCTTGGGGGATGATCTACTGCCGGTTTAGGCCCGATCCCTATGGGCCTAAATCGGCAGTTGGACATCCCTCTCACAATCCCGGACTGCTGGCTCCTAACTGCTCGCCTGCCTGCCTACATGATTGCCCCTAACTTCTTCTGCCTGCCAGACTGATCAATGCCTAACTGCTCCCCTGCCAGCCTGATTGTCCCCAACTGCCCTCCCCTGCTGACCTGGTCACCCCCAACTGCCATCCCCTGCAGGCCTGGTTGCCCCCAACTGCCCTCCCCTGCAGGCCTGGTCCCCCTTAACTGCCCTCCTCTGCAGGCTGGGTCCCCCCTAACTGCCCTCTTCTGCAGGCTGGGTCCTCCCCAACTGCCCTCCCTCACCTGCAGGCCCGGTCACCCCCAACTGCCCTCCCCTGCTGGCCTGATTGCCCACAATTGCCCTCCCCTGTTAGCCATCTTGTGGTGGCCATCTTGTGACCACATGGGGGAGCCATCTTGTGCGAGGGCATGATGGTCAATTTGCATATTACCTCCTTATTATATAGGATTTCTCACTCTGACTTGACATTGGTAATATGCATGACAAGGCATGTCTTTGTTCAGTTTTAAGACCATAAAGGCTAAACATTTTCAACTACACTATCATTTCTAAGTAACAGAACATTTAATTTTTTACTAAACAGTAATTGAATGTGAACTTTTTTACTGTTGTGTACACGTACATACACACATGTGTATGTTGTTTTTAAATCAAGGCTTTATTCTTTTTTCCAATGAAATATTTAAAAAGGAAATCACCAGCATCTCTCAACTTAGTATGGATAAGTTCCAGATTCTATTTAAAATAAATGGAAATTACTATATAAAATACAAAGTAGGCAGCACATGAAAACTTTTATATGCATTCAGTAAGTGTCAGCAATTGACCATTAACAAAGTGCCTTGCACATAAAATTACAGTTAAATGAGAGAAGAGTTAATGTTAATTTGAAATACTACTCAACTCTTCTGGCTAACCTCCTTCTAGATCTTTTTCCTTACCTTTTAGCAAATTAACTTGAAGATTGGCATTATTTAATGTTAGCGCAGTATAGCTATTCATATGGTAACAGTCAGAGAAAGTTATGCTTATTTGTCTGTATCGCAGTAAGCTGCATGTCTATGTAGATTTGGCAGAAATAAAATAAAAAAAGAAAAAGAAAAAACTTGGCGATTATTGGGTAAAACCAGGTAACTATTCTTTCATTCAAGTGAAATTAAGCTTTCCAGCCAAGCCATTGTTGCCAAAAGGTCCCTTTGAGACTATTGTTTGTGTACGTGTGTGTGTGTGTGTGTGTGTGTGTGTGTGTGTGTGTTTGAGGGGGAGAGAGAGAGAGTATATATCTAGCACTCATATCTGCAAACTTATTTAGGTATACATTTTATATTCATATAATGATTAATCTATTGCATATACAATTACATACTTATTTGACAGACTATATTTAGGTTATTTGAAAGGCATAGTCTTATATTCCTCTTATACTACTTTACTTATAGTTTTGTTATTAAAATTTGATCTCAGTATATTTTTGTTATGCCTTTGTTATGTTAACTAATATTTTTTAATTTTGTATATTTCTATATACATCTTATTCCAGTAATGTGAGAAAATTTTAAATGTGAGATATCATCATGTATTTCAATTTCTAGTAACTAATACAAACCGTGGGCATGAGATGAGCTTTAAAAATGTTTCAGAATATTTAAATTAATTCCGGATTGCTATTCTTTACTTTCAGCATATTCGATACATTTAGCAGCTCTGTAAGTTTGGGTACCTTCTCAGTACCCAAAGTTGTGAAATAGTCATTGAGTGTATGCTCTCATAGAACTAATTTTATGATATTTTACTCTTTTATCTTTTTCCCCTTTTGTTGAAATAGTCTTTGGAAATGACACTATTAAATATATGATGCACAAATAATGAAATCACTGGAGTATAGTGAAGTATTCTAACTAGGCACTTTATGCTGTAAAGAATGGATAGTTGCTAAGGTAACGTCTATTGCTGTGAGTTTATTAGGACAGTAAAAAAAAAAGAGAAAACTATCTGCATTGCCACCGAGCCAGGAGGCAGAAAGCAGAGGTCATTCTGATGGAACAGTAGTGGATGTCACATTCTAACAGCCGTGGGCAAACTACGGCCTACGGGCCGGATCCCGCCCGTTCGGCTGTTCTATCTGGCCCGTGGAGCCGAAAGAGCGGAGGGTTCTCTTGCTCTCCCCTCCGCTCCTTTACTTTGAATTTATATTAGTTCACACAAACACTTCGTCCATGCTTTTGTTTTGGCCCTCCGGTCCAGTTTAAGAACCCATTGTGGCCCTCGAGTCAAAAAGTTTGCCCACCCCTGTTCTAGAAACTGGGCTGTCTTACTGCAACAAGGAACTTACTACAGTGCTCCTTCCTGAGATGTCTAAGCTACATGTATCTTTGATTTACTGCTCTGTGTGTCTTTTCTTTTCTCCCCTAGGCTTCTGCTTACTTCTGCATTCTTGTATCTTGAGCTTTTATTTTGTGCATTATGCTCTTTCATAAAACCTCGCCATGAGAGAGTGACAAGTAGGCACCAGCCTCCATCACAGGAAGCTACTCCTGTACCATGTGTCCCTGCAGTAAGAAGCCGTGGTCAGGGCTAGGGCAGCCTGATGTTGAAAACACAGGAGACTGCGTGAGCAATCCCTCTGTCAGGCTGTGAGCATGGCCAGTGCTTGCATTTCTTCAGACAGATAAACATAACTAGGAAACATGCTGCGCAGCTCTCCGGAGCATTCAGCATAAGTGTTCTCTGCATTTTTCCTGTAAAAGTATGCCAGGAGATAAACCAACTGAAATATTTTTTACAAAAGCATTAATGCAGAAATCACACCTGCATGCATACTACATAGAATGATAATTTACTAAATGGAAAGGCCTTATCATATTGGTGATCAAGTATAATGATTAGAAATAGCCATGTGATATCTACTTTCATAATTTAATAAAATACAGGAAATCATGCTAAGGTTCTCTGAAAATAAAATTTTGATTAGATATTTGGAAAAGGCTGTTTTAAAAATGCACAGTGTAATAAGTATCACATGATTTCACTCATATGTGGAATTTAATGAACAAAATAAACTGATGAACAAAATAGACCCAGAGACATAGAAGCATGGGTGAGGAATGATTAACTGGGGTGGGGGGGGGTCAATGGGAAACAAACAAACAAACAAACAAAGGGAACATCTGTAATACTTTCAACAATAAAGAAAAATAAAAAACAAAATAAATAAATAAATAAAAATGCACAGTGTAACAGAAGGCGCCTCTGGCCCTCTGAGATACATATACGAGGAGGTCTGTGCAGTATTGACTTGCCAGAGACAAACTAAATTGTTGGTGATTTCATTACTCCAGGGACTGCAAAGGTGACTTGTAGTTTGCCTCCAGTGACAGGTGCTATCCCTTTATTATAATTTGACCCCCTGGGTGCTAAAACATTCATGGCTTTTCTATTAGCAAATCTGCATACTCTCCCATCATGTTTATTCATAATCCTGTGATGAGTTGCAGACAAGCTCACAGAGAACTTAAGGCTTTGGCATTTTATTCAGAAATTACTTCTCTCACCCACAAACAAAAAAGGCTAGGCTGATTTGCATTTATAGTAGAAAATTCATTAGATATCTGCATGTTAGTATTTTGGATCTTTTGAAATTAAATACGTTGTGATTTGTTGCAATTATTAATGGAATTTTTAACAATTAATGCTAGAAAATATGAAAAGCATGTGTTAGAGTGTTTTTAAAATGTGTGCACACAAGAGGGCATCATAGCTTTTATTCAAAGCAATTTTTTTAAAGAATTCATTTTAAAATGAGTTTTATTTTTTAAAACTTGTTCTTATATTTGTTACTCCTCTTTTGCTTTAATACTTATAAAATATTACTCAACCATGGATATTGAACAAACAGTTCAATTAAATTTTACAATTAAAAGAGAAAATTAAAGCAAGCAAGCCATTTTAATGATTTTCTTACTAGCATCTTAGAGTTTTTTTCATGTGTTTGACCTTTTTTCTTCTACCTCAGGACAATCTCTAATATATGTATTTTTCTATGTCCTTTCTCAATATAATGTATAAATTGTTCCCTTGCTATCCTTGATTTTTCTTAAACCTCCTTTGTACTCCAGCTATTCAGGGTAAATTCCCCTCCTTGTTAAACAAGCTCCATTTGATTGATTCATTCAAAAAACCTTTATTTAATGTCAAAGGTAGAGGACTCAGATTCAGATTTCCTGGAGCTCACTTTGTTGTACGGAGAAAATGGGAATACATATGAGCACAGATTAATGTGGCAAATACAGTGACCCAAAGTGCTGATTGAACTTCTAGCTATGTCCCTACTACCTCAGGAGAGTGGGGTGATATGGACAAATAGTAAAAGCTGAGCAAAAGTGTAAAGAACAGTTAAAAAGTTAATTAGACACTATGATTAGACTTCTTATTTTTATAATTATTTTGAAATAAAATAAAGAGTTGTTCATATGTAAGAATAGATAATTGGGATAAAGGAAAGGTTATCTCCTTTATGTGGATTTTGTGAAAATGGTGCAAAGGTAAGTATAATCAAATAAAAGTCTATAAAAACTTCTGAAACCATACAATTTTATTAGATTTTTTAAATGATTCTACAAGATGTGATTGTAGCTTTTAAGCATTAAACCCCTAGGTGATTATACCTTCAGCATGAAATATAATAGTATTTATGGCAACAGCAAAAAGGGCTAAGGGCTATATAAGAGTAACATAATCTTAGAAGAAAGTTCAAGTAGCCCAGTGGTTGGCAAACTCAGTAGTCAACAGAGCCAAATATCAACAGTACAATGATTGAAATTTCTTTTGAGAGCCAAAAACCGACTTCTGCACATGGGCCACGAAGTTTCTATCACACTGTACGTGTGCGCTTGCATGTGGTATTTTGTGGAAGAGCCACACTCAAGGGGCCAAAGAGCCTCATGTGGCTCGTGAGCCATGGTTTGCCAACCACTGAAGTAGCCCAGTGAGCTATAATAAGCTTTTGTAAAGGACAAGAAAAAATTATTTTAAAAACATATCTCAAAACAATTCACTTAGGAAATCTTTTCCAGTTGCCTTTTTAAATTGAATTTATTGAGGTGACATTGGTTAATAAAATTATGTAGGTTTCAGGCGTACAATTCCATAATACATCATTGGTACATTGTATTGTATGTTAACCACCTAAAGTCAAGTCTCCTTCCATTATAATTTACACCCGCTCTGCCCTCTTCTGACTGCCCCAAACCCCTTCCCCTGTGATAATCACCATAGTATCAGTGCAGAACAAATTTTTCTTTGCTTAATCCCTTTACCTTTTCACCCAGCCCCCAAATTCCCGCCCCATCTGATAGCTGTCAGTCTGGTCTCTATCTATGAGCTTGTTTCTATTTTGTTTGTTAGTTTATTTTGTTCATTAGTTTCCACATATGAGTGAGATCATGTGATACTTGTCTTTCTCTAACTGACTTATTTCACTTAGCATAATACTCTCCAAGTCCACTCATGCTATCACAAAAGGGTCTTTCCTCTTATAGAATGGTATGCCTATTTTATAATCCTGCTCATATATTCTTATTTTTTATATTAAATGATAAGCTACATGAAAGTACTAATTTGTATTTAGGTCGATGCTTTTAACAAAAAAATGGTTCAATAGCTATGCATGATGCTTAACTTGCAAAGTATCTGTAGACATTAATATGAGAATTAAACAAACTTCCATCTATTATTAATTAATTAATTAATTAATTAATTAATTATATTATTGTTTAAAGTATTACATATGTCTCTCTTTTCCCCAGTTGACCCCAACCCACCACTACCTCCCTCCAGGACAAGCCCCCACTGCCACAATGTCTTTGTGCATTGGAAATGCTAATATGCATGCATACAAGACCTTTGGTTGATCTCTTACCCCGCCCCTTCCCCTGCCTTCTCTCTGAGGTTGACTGTCTCTTCAGTGTTTCTTAATCTCTGGATCAATTTTTGTTTATCAGTTTATGTTGATCATTATATCCCAAGTATGAGTGAGATCATTGATATTTATCTTTCTCCGACTGGCTTATTTAGCTCAGCAAAATGCTCTACAGGTCCATCCATGCTGTTCCAAATGGTAAGAATTCCTTCTTTTTTACCGCAGCATAGTATGCCATTGTGTAGACATACCACTGTTTTTTAATCCGCTCATCTGTTGATGTCCACTTAGGCTGTTTCCAAATCTTAGCCATTGTAAATTGTGCTGCTATGAACATAGGGGTGCATATGTCCTTTCTGATTGATGTTTCTGGTTTCTTGGGATATATTCCCAGAAGTGGGATTACTGAGTTAAGTGAAAGTTCCATTTTTAATTTTTTGAGGAAACGCCACACTGTTTTCCACAGGGGCTGCACCAGTCTGCATTCCCACCAGCAGTGCAAGAGGATTCCTTTTTCTCTACATCCTCGCCAGCATTTGTCTTTTGTTGATTTGTTTATGATAGCCATTCTGACAGGTGTGAGATGATACCTCATTGTTGTTTGATTTGCATCTCTTGAGTGATTAGTGACTGAGCATGTTTTCTCTGCCTTCTGTATGTCCTCTTTTGAAAAGTGTTTATTTAGGCCCTTTGCCAATTTTTCTTTATTGGATTGTTTGTCTTCCTTTCTTTAAGTTGTATGAGCTCCCTATAAATTTTGGAGATTAAACCCGTATTGGATATAACAGTGTCGGCAAACTGTGGCTCGCGAGCCGCGGTTTGCCGCTCTGTTGACTACTGAGTTTGCCGACCACTGACCTAGACTCTCGATTCCAATAATTATAGGCTGTTGTTGTTCCTTGTGATTAAGCCCCTATCCCAGTGGTCAGCAAACTCATTAGTCAACAGAGTGGCAAACCACGGCTCGCGAGCCGCATGTGGCTCCCGAGCCGCAGTTTGCAGACCACTGGGATATAACATTAGCAAATATGTTTTCCCATGCAGTGGGCTTTCTTGTTGTTTTATTGGTGTGTTGTTTTTTTTTTGCTGTGCAGAAGCTTTTTATTTTGATGTAGTCCCATTTGTTTATTTTCTCCTTAGATTCCATTGCCCTGGGAGCTGTATTGGTAAAGATATTGTTATGACATATGTCTGATATTTTGCTGTCTATGGAGTCTTCTAAGATTTTTATGGCTTCCCATCTTACATTTAAGTCCTTTAAACATTTTGAGTTTATTGTAACAAACTTCCATTTAAAATGATAAATTTCAATATGCTAGAAGCAACATTTCTAATCCTAGATTTGTTGTAAATTAGCTTTGTTACTTTAATTACAACATTTAATATTACTATGCCTCACTTTACTCATTTTTTTCTGTAAAAAAATGGAGTTGAATTTTTAAAAACATATTTGTTCAGTTGATGTGTCCCAGGCTCTGGGATAGGGCATTTGTATACATTATCTAATTTACTCTGCATAACAACCTTTATGAGATGGTATGGCAATTATTTATTTGCATTTTTTTCCAGGAACCCTTGAGTTACCTGAATTATAGTGTCAAGTAACTTGCTACACATCAGAAAGCTCACTCTATAATGCTCTTCCCCCTCTGAAATGCTATAGTGCTCTATCTATCTATCTATCTTTTTAAGATTTGACATTTAACTAGCCTATAATTTACAAAAAAGCTTTAATCATTTACACTATAAGAGTTGAATAGAATAAATATTCATAAATAATCTGTACATTGGACTAGCACGTGCCTTATCTTAAAGATTATTTACCACTAGAGGCCCAGTGCACAAAATTCATGCGGGGGGGGGGGGGCCGGGGGGGGTTGTCCATCAGTCCAGCCTGCACCCTCTCTAATCTGGGACCCCTCGAGGGATGTCCAACTGCCTGTTTAGGCCCGATCCTACCTGATTGATGTTTCTGGTTTCTTGGGATATATTCCCAGAAGTGGGATTACTGAGTTAAATGAAAGTTCCATTTATTACCTGGATCAGGCCTAAAAGGGCAGTCGGACATCCCTCTCACAATCCAGGACTGCTGGGTCCCAACTGCTTGCCTGACTGCCTTCCTGATTGCCCCTAACCGCTTCTGCCTGCCAGCCTGATCACCCCCTAACCACTTCCCTGCCAGCCTGATTGATGCCTAACTGCTCCCCTGCCAGCCTGTTTGCCCCAAACTGCCCTCCCCTGCAGGCCTGGTCCCTCCCAACTGCCCTCCCCTGCAGGCTCTCTTGTGGCGGCCATCTTGTGTCCACATGGGGGCAGCCATCTTGTGTGTTGGAGTGATGGTCAATTTGCATATTATTCTTTTATTAGATAGGATTAGATAGGATAGAGGCCTGATAGATGGGTGGGGGCCGGCTGGTTTGCCCTGAAGGGTGTCCTGGATCAGGGTGAGGGTTCCCTTGGGGCATGGGGCAGCCTGGGTGAGGGGCCTGTGGTGGTTTGCCAGCCAGCCACGCCCCCGGATGACCCAAGCAGAGGCCCTGGTATCTGGGATTTATTTATCTTCTATAATTGAAACTTTGTAGCCTTGAGTGTAGGCCTGTGCCCACCAGGGCAGGCAGAAAGCTTGGCTTCCTCCATTGCCGGGGAAACCCAAGCCTCCTACTCTCTCCGTGGCTGCAGCTACCTTGGTTGGGTTAATTTGCATACTCACTCCTGATTTGCTGGTGGGCCTGGTGGAGGTATGGTCAATTTGCATATTACTCTTTTATTAGATAGGATTATCTTCAAGAGGAGAACAAGAGAATCTCCTTACTGATTCATTTTGTAAAACGTTAAGTCATTGCCCTTCATGAAGAGGGAAAAAGGATGTATTTAAAAAATCACGAACACTATTCAAATTCATTGCCTCTTCCAGGTGTACGTAATTGAGCTGCCTCAAGATCAATATGAAACTGCCTAGGATACAGAAAGTCAATAGCCTCTTCCAAAGTCAGGTCTTCCAGTTTAGGTATCTGTAAGAGCAAAACCTCTAGCTGCTTCTGTGGAGCAAATCTAAATATCCATAACAAATCATGGAAGTGAATTCCATAAAGCAGGAACTGCCTAAATATTTTACTTTTTACAAAGAAGTTTAGGGAGACCCTGTTGAGAAAATGCCTTTACTTTGATATTTTCTGAACTGTGGAGTGACACTGAATGAGTCACTATTCATTTTAGATACTCCATTTAAAATCAGATTTTAAAAACAAGGTCTTTGTCCAAGATTGTCATTCTCATGTTCATAAAAAAAATACTTTAAATTATCTATATTTATAAAAGCCCAGAGACTGTTATGGCAGAAGGACCAGAACAACTGATGGTTATGACGTGCACTGCAGGCAACCGGACTGATTTGGGCCCCAATCACCACACCCCCCACCCAGCCCAGCCCCCAAAACCTTTGTTGTGAGCCTTTCTGTGAGCCAAATTAATAAATGCCCACTGATTTGCTTAGAGAGTCAACATTAAGGTTGAGTCACCTACTGACTCAGTAAATCTGGCCTGAGGAAGACAGGAGGAGGAAGGGGGAGGAAGGAGGAAGGGGCAGGGGAAGGAGGTGGTAACTGACACAGCAGCTCAAAGACAGGAGCCCTAAATGTCTGAATGAGGTTCATTCAAATCAAAAGCACATGAATGAAGTCAAGGAGTGATGGGAAAACCCAGGTTCATTCTCAGAAAGTAGAGATCAAATTAAGAGAATCACACCAACCACAGAGGGAGTGCCCTCCCCCTGGCCAGCCCTGGCCCTGATTGGTCCCCTACACCCTGATTGGGGGAGGGTCTGGCCAGCCAACCACCCATGGCCCCTTTCTCTAGCTGGCCCCGCTCCCAATTGGCCCCTCCCATCCTGATTGGGGTCAGGTTGGCTGGCCAACTTGCAGTGGCCCCTCCCCCAGCCTGCCAGGGCTCGATGGACCCCCATCGGGGAGGGCTAGCCAGACCCCACCCATGCAAGAATTCATGCAGCGGGCCTCTAGTTATCCAATAATAATTTAAAGGATTTCAATAATAAAATTTTTTCATAAAAAATAATTTACTTTTATTTTACTCTAACACTGAAATTATGCATAATAATGTAACTTTTATCTTTTTATATTTTTTCTAATATTTATATTTATTGTTTTAATCTTTATTTTGAAAGTATTACATATGTCACCTTTTTCAGCTGTTGACCTCTGTTAGCCTGCCCTCGCCCCCCACCCCAGGCCTTCACTACCCTATTGTCTGTGTCCATGGATTATGCATATATGCATACAAGTTCTTTGGTTGATCTCTTCCCACCAACCTGCTCATCCCTGCCATTCCTTGAGGTTTGACACTCTGTTCCATGCTTCTAAGTCTCTGGATTTATTTTTGTTCATCAGTTTATGTTGTTGATTAGATTCCACATATGAGTGAGATCATGTGATACTTATCTGTCTCTGAATAACTTATTTTGCTTAGCATAATGCTCTCCAGTTCCATCCATGCTATTGCATATGGTAAGAATTCTGTCTTTTTTATAGCTGCATAGTATCCCATTGTGTAGATTTACCACAATTTTTTATTCTGTTCATTTGCTGAAGGGCACTTGGACTGTTTCTAGATGTTAGCTATTATAAATAGTGCTGCTATGAACATAAGGGTGCATATATTCTTTCTGATTGGTGTTTCTTAGGATATATTCCTAGAAGTGGGGTCACTTGGTCAAATGGGAGTTCCATTTTAAATTTTATAACTCCATACTGTTTTCCACAGAAGCTGCACCAGTTTGTATTCCTACCAGCAGTGTTCTAGGGTTGCCTTTTCTCCACATCCTCACCAACACTTGTCCTTTGTTGATTTGTTGATGACAGCCATTCTGATAGGTGCGATGTGGTACCTCATTGTCGTTTTGATTTGCATCTGTCAGGTTATTAATGACTTTGAGCATTTTACATATTTCCTTGGGCCTTCTGTATGTCCACTTCAGAGAAGTGTCTATTTAGGTCCTTTGCCAATTAAAATATATGTGTGTGTGTGTGTGTGTGTGTGTGTGTGTGTATTTATTTATTGATTTCAGAGAGGAAGGGAGAGGAAGAGAGAGATAGAAACATCAATGATGAGAGAGAATCATTGATTGGCTGCCTCCTGCACACCCCACACTGGGAATTGAGCCTGCAACCCAGGCATGTACCCTTGACCAGAATTGAACCTGGGACACTTCAGTCTGCAGGCCGATGCTCTATCCATTGAGCCAAACAAGCTAGGACTGCTCATTTCTTAAATGGATTTTTCATCTTCCTTTTGTTAAGTTGTATGAGTTCCCTATAAATTTTGGAGGTTAACCCCTTATTGATGTATCATTAGCAAATATTTTCCCCCATGCAATGGGCTCTCTTGTTGTTTAGTTGATGATTTCTTTTACTGTGCAGAAACTTTTTATTTTTATGTAGTCCCATTTGCTTAGTTTCTCCTTAATTTCCATTTTTCAAGGAAATGTATTGTTAAACAAATGGCTGAGATTTTTGCTGCCAATGGTTTCCTCTTAGTTTTTTATGGTTTCAAGTCTTATGTTTAAAAGTCTTTTACCCGTTTTGAGTTTATTTTTGTGCATGGTGTAAATTGGTAGTCTAGTTTCATTTTTTTTGGCATATATCTGTCCAATTTTCATAACTTCATTTATTGAAAAAACTGTCTTTACTACATTGTATGCTCTTGCCCCCTTCGTGAAATATTAATTGAGCAAATTGGCTTGGGTCAAATTCTTAGTTCTCTGTTCTATTCCATTGGTCTGTATGTCTGTTCTTGTGACAGTACCAGGCTGTTCTGAGTACAGTGGCTTTGTAGTATAACTTGATATCTGGTATTGTGATTCCCCCAACTTTGTTTTCCTTTCTCAACATAGCTGGGGCTATTCAGGGTCATTTTTAATTCCATATAAATTTTTGGAGAGTTTGTTCTAGGTCTGTGAAATATATCATTGGTATTTCAATACGGATGGTCATGAATCTGTAGATTGCTGTGGGTAGTATGGACATTTTAATGATGTTGATTCTACCAATCCATGAACATCGTACATTCTTCCACTTGTGTATATCTTCTTCTATTTCTTTTTTCAATGTCCTATAGTTTTCTGAGTACAGATATTTTATCTCCTTGGTTAATTTTATTCCTAAGTTTCTTAAAATTTCATTGCAAGGGTAAATGGGATTTTTTTTTTAACTTTCTCTTTCTCATAATTCATTATTGGTGTATAAAAATGCCATTGATTTCTGGGTGTTAATTTTGTATCCCGCTACATTTCTGAATTCATTTATTAAATATATGAGTTTTTGGTGGAGTCTTTAAGGTTTTCTAAGTACAGTATCATATCATCTGTGAATAATAATAGCTTGACTTTCCCCTTTCCAATTTGGATGCCTTTTATTTCTTCTTCTTGACTGATCACTTCGGATAGCACTTTCAGTACTATGTCGAAAGGGAGTGGTAAAAGTGGGCATTCCTGTCTTGTTTCTATTCTTAGGAAAATGGTTTTAGTTTTTGCCCATTGAGTATAGGTTTGTCATATAAGGCTTCTATATGTTGAGGTATGATCTGTATATTATTTGCTAAGAAATTTTATCAAAAAAGGGTGTTGGATTTTGTTAAAGGATTTGTCTGCATCAATTGATATGATCATGCAATTTTTGTCTTGCAATCTGTTAATGTGCTATATCACATTTATTGATTTGTGGATATTGTACCAGCCTTGCACCCCTGAAATAAATCCCACTTGGTCATGGTGTATGATCTTTTTAATGTATTACTGGATCTGATTTGCTAAAATTTTGTTGAGGGTTTTAGCATCTATATTTATCTGGGATATTGGTCTATAATACTTTTTATTTGCAGTGTCTTTATTTTCTTCTGGGATTAGGATACTGCTGGCCTCATAAACAGAGTTTGGAAGTTTTTCTTCCTCTTGAAATTTTTGGGATAGTTTGAGGAGGATAGGTGTTCATTCTTCTTTGAATATTTGGTAAAAATCCCCTGTAAAGCCTTCCGGACTAGGGCTTTTGTTTACTGGAAGATTTTGTTATTACTGCTTCAATTTCATCAGTAGTTGTAGTCCTATTCAGGTTTTCTGATTCTTCCTGCTTGAGTTTTGGAAGATTATATTTTTTTGGGAATATGTCCATTTGGTCAGTATTGTCCAATTTGTTGCAATAGAATTTTTCATAGTATTTTTATGAGCCTTTGTATTTCTGTGGGGTCAATTGTTATTTTACCTCTTTTGTTTCTGATTTTTTTTGGAGGTGTGCTTTCTTTCAAGGAAACAGCTTTTGGTTTTACTGATTTTTTTTTTCTGTTGTATTTTTTGGTCTCTGTTATTTATTTCCACTCTGATCTTTATTATTTTCTTCGTTCCATTAACTCTGGGCTTTTCTTGTTGTTTCCTTTCTAATTATTTAAGTTGTAGCATTATATAACTTATTACCAGTTTTTCTTTTTTTAAATATACTTTATTGATTTTTTTTTTTACAGAGAGGAAGGGAGAGGAATAGAGAGTTAGAAACATCAATGAGAGAGAAACATCGATCAGCTGTCTCCTGTACACCCCCAACTGGCGATGTGTCTGCAACCAAAGTACATGCCCTTGACAAGAATCAAGCCTGGGACCCTTCAGTCCGCAGGCCGATGCTCTATCCACTGAGCCAAACCAGTTAGGGCAGTTTTTCTTATTTTTTGAGGTAGGCCTGTAGTACTATGAACTTCCCTCTCAGGATTGCTTTCATTATGCCCCACTGATTTTGGATTATTGTATTTTCATTGACCTTTGTTTTTAGGCTGATTTTTTATTTCTTCTTTCATCTCTTTGGTAATCTATTCATTGTTTAATAGCATGCTATTTAGCCTCCATATGTTTGATTGTTTTTGAGTGTTTTGATTGTAGTTGATTTCTGAATTTATGCCTTTGTGAACTGAGAAGATGGTTGATATGATTTCAGTCTTGTTGGATATGTAGAGACCTAACCTGTCTCCTAACATGTAGTCTATTTTTGATAATATCCCATGTGCACTTGAGAAGTACGTATATTCTGTAACTTTAGGTTGAAATGTTCTAAGGATGTCAATTAGTTCCATCTGATCTAGTGAGTCATTATAGGATTTCTCTTTCCTTGTAGTTTTTTTTTTTTGTCTAGAAGATTTATGAAGTGATGTCAATGGGGTATTAAAGTTTCCTACTATGATTGTATTGCTGTTGATCTCTCTCTTGATATCTTCCAGCATTTTTTTTAATATATTTGGATTTCCTTTTATTGGCTGCATACATGTTTACCAGAGTTATATCTTCTTGTTGTATTGATCCCTTTAGAGTTATGAAGTGGCTTTTATTATCTCATTATGGCCTTCACTTTGAGGTTTATTTTGTTAGATATAAGTATTGTTACCCCAGCTTTTATTTCATTTCCATTTGCCTGAAGAATTTTTATTCCATCCCTTCACTTCCAGTTTGTGTGAATCCTTTGTTCTGAGGTGGGTCTGTTATAGACGGCAGATATATGGGTCACTTTTTCTTATCCATTTGTCTATCCTATGTCTTTTGATTGGAGCTTTTAATCCATTTATGTTTAAAGTTACTATTGTTAGGTACTTGTTTGTTGCCATTTTTATTCTTTATACCTGTGTTCCTCCCTCTCTTCCAATTTCTTCTTCTTAAAACAGTCCCTTTAGAATTTCTTGCATTGCTAGTTTAGTGGTAATAAACTCCTGTAGCCTTTTTTTTTTATACAAAACATCTGAGTTCATCTTGCATTTTGAATGAGAGCTTTGCTGCATAGAGTAGTCTTAGATTTAGTCCATTGCTTTTCATTACTTTATATACTTCATACCACTCCCTTCTGGCTTGATGTGTTTCTCTTGAGCAATAAGCTGATAGTTTAATGGGAGCTTCCTTATAGATAAATTTCTGTCACTCTTTTGTAGTCTTAAAGATTTTTTCATTGTCTTTGACATTTTAATTATGTATCTTGGTGTGGGGCTTTTTGGGTTCATCTTGTCTTGAACTCTCTCTACTTCCTGGACTTGTGTGAATTATTTCCTTCCAAAGTCAGGGAAGTTTTCTGTCATTATTTCTTCAAACAAGTTTTCTACTCCTTGCTCAGCTTCTTCTCATTCTGTAACCCCTATTATGTGGATGTTGCTTCATTTCAGGTTCTCCCAAAGCTCCCTTAAACTCTCCTGATGCTTTTTAATTTTTTTCCCAATTGCTGTTCTGATTGGGTGTTGTTGTTTTGTTCACCCTTTCTTTTTTTTAATTATTATTGTTTAAAGTATTACATATGTTTCCTTTTTTCCCCGATTGACACCCCCAGCCTCTCACACTCACAAAGGCAGGCCCACATCACTCTAGTGTCTGTGTCCATTGGTTATTCTAATATGCATGCATACAAGACCTTTGGTTAATCTCTTACACCCCTCCCCTGCCCATTGTCACTGGATCTATTTTTGTTCATCAGTTTATGTTGATCATTATATCCCACATATGAGTGAGATCATGTGATATTTATCTTTATCCAACTGGCTTATTTAGCTTAGCATAATGCTTTCCAGTTCAATCCATGCTATTGCAAATGGTAAAAGTTCCTTCTTTTTATAGCAGTGTAGTATTCCATTGTGTAGATGTACCACAGTTTTTTAATCCACTCATCTGCTGATGGGCACTTAGGCTGTTTCCAAATCTTATCTATTGCAAATTGTGCTGCTATGAACATAAGGGTGTATGTATTCTTTCTGATGGGTTTTTCTGGTTTCTTGGGATATATTCCTAGAAGTTAGATTAGTGGGTCAAATGGGAGTTCCATTTTTAGCTTTTTGAGGAAACTCCATACTGTTTTCCATAGTGGCTGCACCAGTCTGTATTCCCACCAGCAGTACATGAGGGTTCCTTTTCCTCCACATCCTCACCAGCACTAGTTGTTTGTTGATTTGTTGTTGATAGCCATTCTGAGAGGTGTGAGATGATACCTCACTGTTGTTTTGATTTGCATCTCTTGGATAATTAGTGACTTTGAGCATGTTTCCATATGTCTCTTGGCCTTCCATATGTCCTCTTTCAAAAAGTGTCTATTTAGGTCCTTTGCCCATTTTTTTAATTGGATTGTTTATCTTCCTTTTGTTAAGTTGTATGAGTTCCCTATAATTTGGAGATTAAGCCCTTATCTGAGATAGCATTGGCAAATATGTTCTCCCATGCAGTGGGCTTTTTTGTTGTTTTGCTGATGGTTTTGCAGAAGCTTTTTATTTTGATGTAGTCCCATTTGTTTATTTTTGATAAGTAAGGTTATTATTGATAGGTACTTGTTTTTCACCATTTTTATTCTTTATGCCTCTCTTCCTTCTTCCCTTCCTATTTCTTATTTTAACAGCAGTCCCTTTAGCATATTTTGCATTGATGGTTTGGTGGTAATAAACTTTCTTAGCCCTTTTTTGTCTGTGAAGCTCCTGATTCCACCTTCAATTTTTAATGATATCCTTGCTGGGTATAGTATTCTTGGGTTCAGTCCCTTGCTTTGCATAACTTTGTATATTTCATTCCATGCCCTTCTGGCCTGATGTGTTTCTGTTGAGAAGTCAGTTGATAGTCTAATGGGAAATCCCTTATAGGTAACTTTCAGTCTTTCTCTGGCAGCCTTTAAGATTCTTACTTTGTGATTGGTGTTTGACAATTTAATTATGATGTGTCTTGGGATATATTCCTAGAAGTGAGATTACTGGGTCAAATGGGAGTTCCATTTTTATCTTTTTGAGGAAACGCCATACTGTCTTTTTGGGTTCATTTTGTTTGGGACTCTGTGAGCATCTTGGACTTGTGTGAGTTTTTTGTCCCAATATCAGAGAAGTTTTCTGTCATTATCTCTTCAAACAGGTTTTCTATTTCTTGCTCAGTTGCCTCTCTTTCTGGCACCCTATTATGTGGATGTTGTTTTGTTTCATGTTGTCCCAAAGCTCCCTTAGGCTCTTCTTCTGTTTGTTAAGTTTTTGTTTTTTTCCTTTTACTGCTCTGCTTGGGTGTTTTTTCCTACCTTGTCTTCTAGCTCACTGATGCAGTCCTCAGCTATTTATAGCCTACTGTTGATGCTTTCTATTGTGTTCTTTATTGGAACTATGTCATTATTCATTTCTTCTTGGTTCTTCATCATTTCCTCTTGGTTCTTACACATGTTTTTGAATTTGTCTTCCATCCTTTTCAGCATCTTTATGACCATTGCTCTGAATTCTTTCTCTGACAAATTGCTTACCACTATTTCATTTACTTCCTTTTCCAGTGATTCCTTCTTTTTCTTTTGTATGGGGGCTATTTTTTTGTCTCCCCATTTCCAGTCCTCTCAGCATGTCTAGTTATGTGGCTCACTCTCTACTGCATTGATCAAAAGGCACAAAATACAACTTGATAAGACCTAACACAGAGGGAACAAAACACAAATGTATTCATCATACCAATAACCCCAAATAAAGGTGACCACCAGAGAAAAAAGAATTAGGGGAGAGAAAAGAGCATTAAAATGATATTGAGAAAAGGAAAAAAGGTAAGATTGAAAAGAAAAAGAAGAAAAATGAAAAGGAAAGAAATATACGTATATGGGGAGAAACTCCACAAAAACAACAACTAATACAAAAAATGCAAACAATGAACACTCAGAAAAAAAGGAGGGGAGCTGAATCTAAAGACGCAGAGCTTATTTTCAGAAGGTAAGGTAAAGGAATTAAATGAATGGAGAAATGGCCACAATTCAGTATAGAGGAGTTAGAAAGAAAATGAGTGTATAAGAAGAAAAGTAAAACAAAATACTCAATAATAATAAATAATAATTATTAAAAATAATAATAATAAAATAAATATATTAAAATGTGTGTATAAAAGAAAATTTATATATATATATATATATATATATATATATATATATATATCCCCCTTCTTTAATCTATCTATCTATATATTCATCTATTTTTGGAAAAGGAGAATAGAAAGCAGATAAGCCTGAGTTTGGTGAGTGAAACTAATTAAGCTATTAGTAGAAGAAGAGAACAAGCGAGGAAAGGAAAAACTAAAGAATAAAATAAAAATAAAAAAACAAAAATAACAAACTAATACACAATCAAACAAGCAACAACAACCAGAAAAAAAAAAAATTGGCTAGTGAAGAAAGAGAAAAGAGAAGGGTATATGGACTTGAAGCAGGGGAGAGGAAATTAGATATATGAGTAAGCCAACAGAGACTACTATAATAGTAATGCATCAATACAGCAGATAAAGAAGAACAATTTTTAACAAGTAGTAAAAAGAAAGGAGAGAGAAAAACTAAAGCTGGAAAAGAAGAGGAACAGGATAAAAAATGGAGAAGTGAGGAAGAAAGGGTTGGCATAAAAATGAGATAGAGTAAAATGATAAAAAATAAAAATGGAATATAGAACACTAATTCAAAAAATAAAAAATAAAAAAATGAAAGGTTAAAAATAATAATAAATAATAATAAAATAAAGAAAAGAGAAAAAAACATTTATTTTTTAGTTTCTTAAGTAAAAAAATAAAAAAAAGTGAAGTAGTGAAGTTCATTTGCTTCAGCTTGGTTTTAATGTCCCATGGGGCTGGTTTAAGGTCCCTCTCTACTGTTCTGTCTGCCATGTCTCAGTTTCTTGTCAGGAAGTCAGCACCATTTGAATTTCCCAGTGATCCACCACTCCTTTGTGTCATACACCACAACCTTGGTTTCAAGCAGGTGGGGTCAATCTTCCCACTTTATTTTTCTGCCTGCTTTCAGTCATATTTACACACACATCTATTTCTGACACTGTCTCTAGGTGGTGGTGTTTCTGTATTAGTTTCTAGGGCCAAATGGCCCCTCAAACCAGTCCCCAAGGGCTCTCTGCAGGTATTTAGAATCTTTGTTTCCCTGCCTGAACTCAAGGCTTTGATGTGGCTGCACTGCTGGGAAGGGTCTGGTCTTCAGGAGAAAAATGGTTGTTCAGGGTTGGAGGGATCAGATGTCCCAGAGCAGGCTTCCTGATTGCCTCTCCCTATTTTCTTCCCCAGCTTCCACAAAACCACCTTCCCCTGCACCACAGCCTCAGTGAGATTTGTAATTGAAAGATCCTATGTACTGGGTTTAGCAAATAAAAGCAAGGAAAATATAAAGACAGGGCAACCGCCACTGCACATCTCTCTCCCCGCAGCACTGCATGGCTGGTGCAGAACTTCAGGCTGCCTTTCTGGGTGCACCCTCCCATGGCTTGTGGGCTTATTCTAGAGCCCCCCACTGCCAGCAGCCCTGTGGACCCCCTTCCACATTCGATTCTTACACTGTCCCCAAGGGCTTTGAATTTGGTGCAGCACAGTCTCCCTCTGAGACTCTAGTCCAGGGGTGGGCAAACTTTTTGACTCCAGGGCCACAATGGGTTCTTAAACTGGACCGGAGGGCCGGAACAAAAGCATGTATGGAGTGTTTGTGTGAATTAATATAAATTCAAAGTAAAGGAGTGGAGGGAAGAGCAAGAGAACCGGATAGAACAGCTGGATCCGGCCCACAGGCCGTAGTTTGCCCAAGGCTGCTCTAGTCCCATCTGCACACATTTCTCCCTCCAGCCCAGAAATCCTGTCCCACCTCTCTCCAGGCCATCTCTGACCTTTCTGTCCATGGATTGTATCACCAGCTGTGTTTAATTCACCAATTCCTGATGGATGTTATTAGATTCAGCTGTTTCTTCTATCTGCTCCGTGAGAAGGCACAGGATCTGTCTGTCTATTTGGCTGCCACCTTGTTGCTCCCTGGACAAACTTTTTAGGAGCCTGCGGCCAGGGAGGCTGGAGTCTCATTGTTTGTGGGTTCACAGCCAAGGCTGCAGGTCCCTGGCTGGTGTGGCTGTAGTGTCCCGGGTGGTGTCTGAGATCTCCCCAGGTGGAGGTGAGGATGGGCTCCCACTCTCCCCTTCAAGATGGTGCGGTCTCTGCGGCAGAGCTGGCCACCCCAAGAGAGACTGCAGCAGTAGTAGAGGCTGCCCAGCTAGGAGAACCTGGTCTGTTAGCCCCAACAGTCCTTTGGAATATAGCTGTCTCTCACTCACACATACTCACATGCCCCACAGGTCCATGCACTCCCCTTTCGCTCTCTCACTCACTCACACTCTCTTCCTCACTGCCATCCTGTTGGCTGCATTCACCCTGTAATCTAACTCGCTTATTCAGTCCTCAGCTTCTTCTAGTTTACTGTTGGAACCTTCTGTTGTGTGTTCTTTATTGTGTTGTATTCTTTATTTTTAGCTATGTCATTCTTCTTTTCCTCTTGATTCTTAGCTGTGTATTTCTCATTCAGCTCCTTATAATTCTTATTGAGTTGCTTGTAATTCTCAGACAGATTTTTGAGCATCCTTATAACCATTACTTTGAATTCTTTATCTAAAAAATGACTTACCTCCATTTCACTTAGTTCCTTTTCTGGAGATTCCTCCTTTTCTTTCCTTTGGATATTATTTCTTTATCTCCTCATTTTTGCTGTCCTTTTTTTTTTTTTATTTGTATTTGTTTCTATGTCTTAATTCAAACTGCTATGCCACCTAGATTTTTTGGGGGTGATCCTATAAGGTAGGGGTTTTGTGGGACCCAGTGTTGCAATCTCTCAGATCTCCTGAGCTGGGTGTTGTAGGAAAGCCCCCTACTTAAGTTATTTGGGTTGCCCTAATGTAGTTGGGTCTTGAATTTATTGTCCCATTTGTGGATGGAGTCTCCTCACAGGTTGTCTGCCTATGTTGCTCAACCCCAATCTCGTTGTGCAAGCTATTATGGATTTGCTTGGCTTCCCAGCTACCGTGGTGAAGGTTGCCTGCAAGGTCCCACTGGTTTGCAACTCACTGCAGGGTCCTAGGACCACAGGTGGGATTGTGTGTGACTCTGTGACTCTCAGTGGGGTCCTGGAACCCACAGCAGAGGTTTCTTTGGAGGTTCACACTGGCATGCAGCTTACTGTGTGGGTCAGGGGTGGTGTCCAAGGCCAGTCTGGGTGGTGGTGAGGCTGCGCTTCTATCTGCTGCTGCTCCCCCCTTCAAATTTGCTTGGTTTTCCATAATGTCTCCTTGATCAATTGAATGTTGGAATTGAATGTGGTAAGAGCATATATATTTTTTTAAAAAAAGCAAAAACAAAAAATATTGAATTTTCTGACCGTCCAGAAAACACTGATCATTTTTCTGAGTGAAATATATTTTCACCTTCCTCAACAAAGTAGTTGCTTAGTGTGCCAACTAAAGAACTCCATTTGGGCCCAGCTGGTGTGGCTCAGTGGTTGAGCATTGACCTGTGAACCAGGAGGTCATGGTTTTATTTCTGTTCAGGGCACATGCTCAAGTTGCTGGCTGGTATTCTAGCTGAATTCCCAGTAGAGTACACGCAGGAGGCAGCTGATTGATGTTTTTATCTCCCTATCTCTCTCTCTCCAAAATCAATAAAAACAATTTTTTAAATAATAAAAAAAAGAACTCCATTTAAGAATCCATTGTTGAAATTTGTGACATAATAAATCCCAATCCTACTTCATGCTAATGGCCACTGCAACCCCACATTGTCCTGTGTAGGGAATGGTGGCAGGAGTATTGCCAGTACTGTGTCCTCTGTGGTGCCCCAGACACTTTGTTCACAGAACCAATCTTAAATCCACATGGCCCAGCTGAGTCAAGTCTTTATGGAAGGCAAAGAAAACAAAATAAGCAATACACACAATAGAATACTGTGCAGTGACAGTATAATATCACTAACACTCTCTATCATACTTTTTGAAGGCTTATCTTTCTCAAATTCCTCACCTGCATTTATATGATATTGGTAAGATATCATTGTATTTTTAAAAAGATTCTCTGAAAGACACAGGAGTTCTTGAGTACTATTATCTTACTTTCCATTTTCTGTGTTTTTAAAGAATGAATGACAGTAGAATTTCCTCCTCATTTAGTCTTTCTTCAATTCTCCTCAAAATTTCCCACAGTGTGCACTACTATGAGAGTTGTTGTATACATTTCCATGTGGTGCTATGTGTGTGCAGTACTGGCTGGAGTGAATAGAAAATTTCTTCAGAGAACAGACTGACAGCTGTCAGAGGGATTAGGGCTGGGTGAAATAGGTGAGGGGATTAAGCAAAAACAAAACAAAAAAAATACTTCATAGGCAGACAACAGTATGATGATTACCAGAGGGAAATGGGGATAAGGGAATAAATGGTGATGGAAGTAGACTTGACTTGGAGTAGTGAACACACAATACAATGTAATGATGATATATTATAGAATTGTACACCTGAAGTCTATATAATTTTATTAATTAATGTCACTCCAATAAATTCAATACAAATTTTAAAGAGTAAATATCTATACAATGATCTTATAGTTGTCATGATTATCTGGTTCTTTTTATTAGTCAGTTAAAGTCATTTGATTCTTAACAATAAGATCTTTAAACAATGCTATTTGAAAGCCAGGGCACATTTTTATTGATATATAGACTTGGACAAAAAGGGAATAAAAAGCTATTTTTATTCATTAAACTTTCCTTAAATCACTTCAAACATCTATTTCTATTTTTTCTGACTCAAAGCAAATATTTTCTACATGGTGGTTGTTTAATTTGACATATACTGGTTTATTATTTTGAATTCACCTTTCTACTTTTTATGTTCACTGTAAATTCCTACAAAAGTGGACACAGACTTATATATATAAACCCTTCACTGCCTGAATTGAATTTCCTCATCTATGAAATTAGAAAACTAACTAACAGGGTTGTTGTGAGGTTTGAAAATTATAACATACACTAAATGCTGGGTTCAGTGTCTGGAACAAAATAGGTGATAAATAACCATTTTTGAATGAATATGATTAAAGAAATATATCGGAATAGCATTGTGACCCCTGCTGCTTTTATACCACTTCCATTCTTTAGTTGATGATTATGCTGATTTCCTTTTGCGTGTGTGAATTTAACATGTTAAGATGAAATCACATAATTATTTCTTACATTTGCAGGTTTTTAATAGTAAAAAGTATTAGAGCACTTTTGTAATGAGGCTTATAGGATTCTTTTTTCTGTTTCTTTATGCCTGGAGGTAAAGAAAGTGCATCAGATATTCTGAGAGATCTGCCTGTTTCATAGTATTAAAATAAAATAACAAAAACCTTTTTTTTTTTCTTTCTTTCTTTCTTGGAGAGAATGAAGTCAAATGTGGATGATGGGGTATCTAATTTTTATTGCCATACATGCATCTACTACTTTAATTAAAACTAAAATTCTGAAATCACTTTATTAACTGGACTGAAATTTCTTAATTAAATAATTTTTCTCCTGAGTTTTTTTTTGTAATAAAAGGGGAATATTTTTTTAAATGTGATGCTGTGTTTTAAGAACTACATTTCTAATGGGAGTAAAAATGATCCTCTAATGAAGAGTTTTAAAACATCATGGTGTACTAGAACCACATATATGGCATCAGTTATGGGAAGTGCCATAACCACAACCCTATTTAACAAATTTTACTCTATCACCACTACTCCTGAGTTGACAGAATTACATTTTCACATGCTATGCTACACACCTGCTTAGTGCCAAACAAGATATATTTGATATTGGCAAGATATCACAGTGATGAAGAGTAAATTCTGAGAAATCTTTTGTGCAATAGCACCATTAATACATGAATGGTGAAGAGACCTATTGGAAATGGGTGTCTAGTTTTGTTCTGTGTTCTAGAAAAACTTTGGTTTCAATAATCTATAGTTCTAGCTACTAGAATGTCTTCTCTGAAATATAATATATAATTTATTGGGTTTCTCTGCACATGCATTATCTCATCTAACTCAAGAAAATTTATGAGTTACACAAGAGTGTATCCTAAAACAAATCCTATATTTGACTTTAGTTAGATGCTTTCAGCAGACTGTTATTTTTATATGATAGGTTAATTAAAAACATGTTATTAAATAACTTTTAAAGCATTGTAATAACATATGGGCAGCACATGCATTCATGTTTCAAAACAAGAATTTAGGATAAAATTATAATTCTTCCAAATATTTTCTAGTTTATATTAAATTATGTAATTTAAATATTTAAAGTTTAAAATTTTTAGTTTTTACAAGTGTATGCAAATATAAAGAAACCCACCTTCTATAATATTATTCTTTGTTCTTTGTTTTTCAACAATACAGAATACCTTGGAGTCTAAATTATCTTAATTAAATGTGATTAAAATAGATTGCTTTATTTGTTAATTAACCAACCTGGGAGTTAGCAGTACTACAGTAAGCATCATGTTATTTCTTTTATGGGAATTCGTTATATTTTTACATTATTTATCTAAATCTCATTTACTTTTACTGTAATTCCCTTGAATTTCAACCTATTCTGTGTTTCCAATCCATATTTTAGCAAAAAGCATAAAGACTTTTCTTTAACCCCAAATGAATGTTGGTTGATATTGCACCAAATCACCTGCTTTAGAAAATGTTTTGAGAAAATACTACATACAGGTATGATTCATACCTGTGTTTGAAATATTGTTTGAATATAATCAATATCCCAAAGACTTGCATTGCAATTTAGATCAGCAATCTGTCAGAAACCTATATTAGGTCTTGGACTTATAGTTAATACACCTTTCCCCATATTCCATTTTAGGTCAAAGTTCATGTCATTGGCCTAATATAGACCATATAGGACCCCTGGACTCCAGGGACAGCAGGACTGCAATGGTGGTGGAGAAGAATCGCTTCATGATTGGTTTCATATTAAGAATTGTATACCTCATAACTTTCTCTTCTATTTCTGCATTTGTGCTTCTTATAGAAATTCCTCTGATTTGATTTATTCTATTTATACTAAAAACAGATGAGCATTTCTAAAGCATATAATAAAATTCTTGCCTTGAAGCCATTTATTTTTTTTTGTGAAATAATGCTTACATGCACACAGCTCTTGGGGAATAGTATAGTCTTTTCACTGATCTTGTTGCCACCTATCTCTCATTGCCTGGATCCTTTTTTCCATTCTTCCCACAAAATTTATCTTCTTAAATACACCTTTCTTCCTGTCATTTCTCTCTTCAGAAGCCTTCAGTCATTCTGCAGTGCCTGAAGCAGCTACTCCCTTGAGTGTTACAAGGGATTATAAATCCGTATAGACACCACACACTGATGGCACACTAAATAAATACTTGCACAAACAGTACCTCTACATTCCAAATGTGTAAGGTGCTATTAGTTAAATATTAATTTCAAATATTACTAGATTTTTGTTTTAGAAATTATACATATTTTTCAATAGCCCATCCTGATATTTTTGAGGTTTTATTTTGTGCCAGTCAGCTTTGTGTAGAGTGATCTCATTTATTCCTCCACCCAAACACACACACACACACACACACACACACACACACACACACACACTCAAACACATGTCTACATGCCTACACTGACATGCGAACATACATAAGAATGAGAAATATGATTGCAATCTTTAATTTGCAGCTGACAAGGTAAACTAAGAGAAGACATGTACAAAGTCACATGTCTTGTAAGTAGTAAATTGGGATTTGAACCCAGAAATTTCATCCCAGCTATGAATACTTTTAATCACATAACTAATACAGCTACTATTTTATTGGGGTCCAGGCAACATTTTGTTATTAAAAATATTCTTATACTTGAAAAGTGTGGAAGCCAAGACTGTAGAAAATTTATCACTTAATTACCCTTAGTATGGTATTAAAAGTTATGTTACAATCATTTTCCAAATTGAGTTCCAAATAGTGTTATTTCAAATATTAATAAAGATGTAATAAAAATAGTTGTTTTATAGCCATTTAATTCTACCAAAACAAAAAACAAAAAGCACACACAACCCTGAAATATTTATCTCCATAGTAGAGATCCACAATGTATGTTAGTATATTACATTTCCTGAGAACTTCAGCATGAATAAAATTGTTCACCATTTCCCTATTTCAGGATTTTCTTCACTAGTTCGAACATAGTACATTTATTAATATTTTGTTAAATAGTGTTGTATGGTGGAACGTTTGGGGGAAACAAGAATCCAAAAGATTGTTTCCAGTCTTACTTTCCAAAAGAACCCCAAATTTAATCTTGATCATACCTCATTTTCACATCTGTGCCTTTCTTCACTCTGCTAGCCACTCAATGTATTCTTCATTCCCCATTTAAAATTTACCATTGCTTAGGGTCCAGCTGACTTTCCACATTTTTCTGTAATATTTGACAAAGAAATCTCCAACTTTTATTTTTTGAACTCAATTTTCAAGGAATCACACATTGCCTTTGACATTTCTTAGAATTTTTGTTTCTGTTTTATCACACAAGTCATAGTGATAGGCTCTGTATGCAAGTATGGATGCTTATACATTTTGTATAACAAATTTCGACTCCAGTATTTTGCTCATAGTAGTCACCCAAATATTTACTCTTGTATTGGTGAATGTAACCAAACATTATGTGATATTAAAGCAATTTAAACTTTGTGTGGCCAGGGAAAAGGAAGATTTATATAAGAAATAAAAGTACAAATTGGTTGTTATAGAATAGTCATGGGGATGTAAAGTACAGCATAGGGAATATAGTCAATAATATTCTAATAACTAGGCATGTGGCATGTGGATTTATAGAGATGATCATATGTTAAGTTATGTAATATCTGGGCACTAGGTGTGCAAAAAATATATAATAAGCAAAAAAAAAATGGTGACTAATTTGGTCATTAGCTCTAAACCAGGTTAACATTTTTCACTTAACCCTCTGACTGGATTTGATGAAATTATCTTGAATAAATATTCTCTTCGGGTTGCTTGGGGCGGGGTGGGAGGGAGTGCTGTCTTTTGTCTGTATTAGTCAGTTATTCTAGAGTCATGTGGTCACAAACAACCTTAAACCTCAAAGGCTTTCAAGAAAATGGTTTGTTTCTCCTGGGAAAGCAGTGTTTCTACTATAATTCTTCACTATTTGGAGGCTGACTAAAGAAATAGCCCCTGTCTGGGGCACTGCATGTGTTGGTCTCAGGGAAGAGAAATTACTGGAACTAAGTGATAGATCTGAAAGCTTTTACTCAGAATTGGCATATCACTACAGATCACATTCTGTGGCCAAGCTTCACATGAATGAAATGATGATTACAATTATTTCACAAGAAAAGGAAGGGAATATTCAAAACAACACAACCTACCACAATAACCCAATTTAGATCCTAAGTGATTGCTTTTAATGTTTGTTTTATTTACAACAAGTTGAGTGTATTTTCTGTATAATAAATGGTTCATATAAAAGCCAACTAGAGATATATTTCAAAACATGGAAATACTGATGCAAATGAGTTGATACAGAGGGTTAAACTATTTTGCCTAAAAGCTTTCTTTTAAGGCTAATTGGTAATTTAGGAGTAGCACATATTTATTCCTGCTTGTGTCCATTACTGTGACAGGTCAGGTATGGTGGAATTAAAAATTCTGTAGGTTTGTCCTCAGTTGGATAGAGCATCATCCCACAGACTGAGGGGTCCCAGGTTCAGTTCTGATCAAGGGCATATACCTCGATTACAGGCTCAATCCCAGCTCTGGTCAGGGCACCTGTGGAAGGAAACCAATTTGATGTGTCTCTCTCACATTGATGTTTCTCTCTCTCTGTCTCTCCCCCTCCCTTCCACTCTCTCTTTTAAAAAAATCAATGAAAAAATATCCTTAGGTGAGGATTAACAAAAATAAATTAAAAAAAATAATTCTGTAGGTTGGTATTCATTTTCAATGAAGTTTACCTCTCTGGTAGAGTTACTGGTGAGAATATCTATAATAATAAAAGGGTAATATGCTAATTAGACTGCACAGCTGAATGATCTTCTGGACGTCCTTCCAGATGAGTTTCTGGACGAAGCTGGGGCTGCAAGGTGCATCGGGCCTCTAGTTTATTATAAAAATAAATAATAATTGTTTGAAGTTTTAAGTAAAATATTTAAATAAAATAAAATATTAATTAGTAAGACACTCATTCTATGGAAAGCCCACAACTGCTTTTTCATAATGTGTAAACACACACACACATATACATATTCAAGATTTATTTGTGTTCTATATGTATAAAACCTGGAAGTTCACATATGCTACCTCCTAGTGATTTTTTGGGGTAAAAACTAAAAATCAAGAATGATTAGAAAGGTGTTGAAATAATGACACTGAAGGATGGTGAGAAGGTAGAATTTTAAAATGTGTTACTTTTAAACACAGAATAGGAAAGAAAGAGTGTGGAAATAGTTTCATAAGTCAGTGGTGGATGAATTGACTTGGTTTGATAATGATCATCCAACAGACCAATTAGAAAATATGGTAGGTGGGGATGTGCATGTAAACAATATGAGGATGATGTTGGAAATTTTAAACTCAAGGCAATTGCATTAGCTCAATTATTTCCAGGTATCACTTATTTAGAGAAATCACCATGACTTCTTTACTGCTAACAATAGATGAATGAATAACTTAAAAAATTAACATTAGCCACTAGTTAGCTGTGTGACCATGCCAATTTATTTTACCTCAAACATCTCATGTGTAAATGAAAATAATGTTTTATTTTGAAGTATTATTAATACTAATGAGTTTAGATACTTAATAATATCCTTAGTTGTTCCTAGTAATATTAATATAATTTTTATTTCACACATATTCCAAAAAGTAATTTTATAAAAATTTATTGAGACCTCTTAATATATTTCATGTATAAATCACAAAGAGTTTACCTTTTTAAAAAGCAATAGTACATGATAGTCATACATTTGAATAGAAATTATCAATTAGATAATTACTTATTAGTATTTTACATACTGATATATCCTCCATGACTTTTTGAAAATAATTTAAAGTCACTCTTAAAATTGCACATAAAATATATCATTTAAAATTAAATTATGCAATGGATATTTAGGTTATGCAATGAATGTATATTAGGTAAATTCTTCTACACTAAAACCAGTTGATTTTTTTGACATAATACATATTCAGAAGTGTCTCAAGCATAAATGCTGCTAGAATTAAATAGTCAGAGGTGTAATGACCTCTCAAAAATTATTTACTAATAAGATGAAAATAATACATGCTTAATTTCCTAAAATCAATTTCTCTCTGCTCTGAATTCAATGGCACCAGCATTTTACTGATTTCATTTGTCTTGCTGCCTGAAGTCTTTTGACTTTAGTGATGGAAATCAAACCCAATTGGGCATGACAACCAACTTGATATGAGTGTAAATCAATCTAGAAAATGTGAAAACAGCTTGATATTTTTTGTTGTTTAATTGAATGATGTATAGTTTTAGGTTATTTTTTTATTTGTTTTTGTTTTTGCTTCAAATAAATTTCTACCCACCCACAATTGTTGAATGTTTTTTAATAAATATATATTTTTTTTCTTAAGCAAACATTTATAAGTCATTTGGAACCTTTCCCTTTGTTGTTACAATATTTATAGGGTGCAGAATGCTCAAATTGGAACCTTTTATGTTTAAATAAAAGTAGATCCAATAAATGATCACTTCCTTTTCTGATTAATAACAGGGCTTTAAATGAGAGGGAAAATGCCACCTACATTCTATTGTCTTTTACTTACAGCCTAATCACTCACTTGTATTGTCTTTCTTGATTGATTTGTCATTTGGTGGCAGCTGAACTGTATGTTTGAAGAGCTTTTGTATAGATTTAATCAGGAGATGGGAATCACGTCTTTTTTTGGCACTAATAATTTATAATTAGTTACTCAGGCTAGAACAACTGCATCTCTTTAAGTTTCTGGAAAAGAAAAGTCCTTTACATTTCTTTTACCTTTTCATGTCAGATCAATTTAGGCAGGTCGTCATAATGGAATAATGTATATTGGAATTAAATATATTGCACTATAAATTTGGAATAAGGTATATTGCACTATAAATTTTAAAAAGAAGAGTAAAACCTTCTCCTGTTTGTGCTTTAATGCATCTTACATAATTCCATGAGAAACTGTAAAAGGAAAATCTAAAAGACAGTGTTGAGATGCATATTGCTAAAGAATACTTGCCTTGATATACACTATGAGTATAATACAATTTTAAACTATTCTAAAAAGTAATAAAAGAACATAACGTATCATAGAGTTGTTGTAGGGTTTGTGTGTGTGTGTGTGTGTGTGTGTGTTGTGTATGTGTGTGTGTTATTAACGTTTTATTTAATTTGTGATCTCCTAATAAGAAGCAGAGAAAATGTAGATGTGCTCTCCCAAAACTACCGAAAACTAATGTGCAAATACCATAGATTTTGACACCATGTGTAATGAGACTGTCTACTAATTGTTTTGCCATCTTCAGTAACTTTTCTTTTCTTAGTTATTGTCTTCATTTATTTACTCTCTTTTATTTTTTACTAGAGGCCCGATGCATGACATTCGTGCACGAGTAGGCCTTCCATCCCCTGGCTGCTGGCACCGGCTTCCCTCTGGCACCCGGGACCATTGCTTCCCTCACAGCCCCAGCTTTGTCCAGAAGGTTGTCCATAACATCCAAAGGACTTCTGGTCTACTTAGCATATTATGCTTTTGTTATTATAGATTTACTAGAGGCCCAGTGCACAAAATGCGTGCATAGGGAGGGTCCCTCAGCCTGCACCCTCTTGCAATCTGGTACCACTGGCTCCTATCCACTCACCTGCCTGGCTGCCTGAGCACCCCTAACCACTTGCCTGCCTGCATGATTGCCCCTAACCCCTCTACCTGCCTGCCTGATCACCTCTAACTGCTCATCTGCCTGCTTCATCACCCCTAACCACTCACCTGCCTGCCTGATCACCTCTAACCACTCTGCCTGCCTGCCTGATCATCCCTAACCACTCTGCCTGCCTGCCTGATCATCCCTAACCACTCTGCCTGCCTGCCTGATCACCCCCAACTGCCTCTGCTTTGGCCCCCTCCTCTGCAGTTTCATCCAGAAGGAGTCTGGAATGACATCCGGAAGGTTGTTTGGCTGTCTGGTCTAATTAGCATATTATGCTTTTATTATTATAGATATATTATTATTTTTTTTTTGTTAATCCTTACCTGAGGATATTTTTTCCATTGATTTCCAGAGAGATTGGAAGGGAGAGAGAGAAAGAGAGAGAGAGAAAAACATCACTGTGAGAGAGACACATCAATTGTTGCCTCCTGCACGTGCCCCCACCCAGAGTGGGGAGTGAATCCATAACCCAGATACGTTCCCTTGACTGGGAATCATATATGCGACCTTTGGGTGTGTGGACTGATGCTTTAACCACTGAGAACACTGGCCAGGGCTGTTTACTCTCTTTTAATTATAGACTTATTTGCAAATTGTAGAGTGTATATATTTGATTGTATACTGAATTGCATTAGATTAATATATGCATATCTGTGCATACAGAGAGGTGTATATACCAGTATTCATTGCATATATGAGGTCACTGGTCTTTAATTTTCTCTATTTGAGAATCTAATAAGGGTCATTTTCTGCAAATATTCTTGCCAAGCTTCCTTCCAAACTTAATAATTGCTTGGGAAAAAAGATAGCCTGTGGATGATTTTTTTCTGGGCCAAATTTACATTAAATATTATATTTAAAATAAAATAACCTCTTCTTTTAATCTCATAATCCTTCCCTTAAAATAATCCTTCCCTATCTTAATTCTAGTAGAAGTTTCATATATCTAATGCATTCTCTCTAGGTTTGTGGATATTTTAATGAACATCTAATACTCTTCTACTTAGGGATCAAGTCCATGTTTGATTCTTATTTGTCTCTCTAGCATAACATAACACTGTGCTCTGAACAACCTATGGCATAGCAAATCAGGAACTACATGAAGGTAGTGATTCTGGAAATTGTATATAATCCTCCAGAGTTATGAATTATCAAAATGGCTAAAATCATTAGAAAGTCCCCTGAAATAAAGAAAATATTATCTAAGTAAAAAAATTCATTGTCAGATATTATAAATTACTTGCCCAAATATAATTTAGGAGAAAAGGTATTATAAAATAACTACAGGCCTGGCACATGAAATTCTTGCACTCAGGGGGGTCCCTCAGCCCGGCCTGCACCCTCTCACAGTTCGGGAGCCCACGGGGAGGGGGCCTAAGCTGTCAGTCCGGCATTCCTAGTGCTGCCGTGGAGGTGGGAGAGGCTCCCACCACCACCGCTGTGCTCGTCAGCCGTGAACCCGGCTTCTGGCTGAGCAGCAGTCCCCCTGTGAGAGCACACTGACCACTTGGGGGCAGCTTCTGCATTGAGCATCTGCCCCCTGATGGTCAGTGCGCATCATAGGGACAGGTTGTTCTGCCATTCAGTCGATTTGCATATTAGCCTTTTATTATATAAGATAATTATTTTTTATACTTATAATTTGGCTATTTGAATATATCAGTAGGCATATGATGCGTGTTCTCCCTAATATGGAAATTCAAGTCTGCCTTTTTTTTTTAGTTGTTCATATTAAAGAGCTAGATGATTGTCCTCTGAGCACTCATGGGACATGAAGAGGTTTTAGGGTGTCAATGCTCATACAGCTTATTGAATTACTTATGCATTATAGATAGAAAAAATATAAAGGAGATAAGTCATATTTTTGCAACAATACACACAATCACATTGCAAATTTTATAATGAAGAAGTTTTAGCTAAAACATTACAGATTGTATGAGATAGTTGTCATTTCAGCACTTTTTGTCTTGTGTTCTTTCAAGTTCTTCGTTTCTATATTTTTCATGTAAGTATACTTTGCTCTTGACAATAACATTTTAACCTGAGAGGCAAGGAAAGTCTGAGTTCATGTTTAATTTACAGAATTGCCTCAATTCAACAAATGTTTGGACTTATGAAAATTACACTCAAGTATCCAGGCAGCTTTTCCACAGGGATTTGGAATGGCATCTTTAAGCTCTTTGTGTAAAATCAATAGTTTCAGCAGTTTCATGCCAACATACAGAATAATTTTCATTTCACACATGAAAGATATTAAGCTGGTGCTTTAAAGATATAAAATAAAAACAGAAAAGTATAAAAAAATTCATGAAAAATATGAGCGGTGAATGTAAATTGTATATATTACTCCATCAATTATCATAAAGCATTCTGTTGTAAGAAATGATACAGATATCACCTTTGTATTATTCTTTACTCAGTTTTCTCCAGTGGTACCATATGACAAAACTATAATTTGATATCACAAAGATACTGGCATTGAAACAATCTAAATACAGAATAGGCCCATCACCACAAGAATTTCTCCTGCTGCTGTTTCATAGACATAGCCACCTCCCGCCCTTGCTTTCTAATCTTGGCACAACTGCTCTGTTCTCCATTTCTAAAATCTTGTCATTTTGATAATATTACTCAAATGGAAGCAAAAAGTAAGTAACTTTTTCCTTTTAGAATAATTAACTGGAGATTCACTCAAGTTGATACATGTTTTACAGATTGTTCCTTCTAATTGCTAAGTATGGTATGGACATACCAAAGTTTGTAAACCATCCACTCATTGAAGTACATATGGTTTATTTCAAGTTATTAGCTCTTATATATAAAGTATCTCTTTTCTTGCCTTTATATGGTTTCTAGAGTATTTTGGGGAACTCTCTCTTGAAAGTAACATAGTTTCTTTAGTGGTTGCTCTCTGCATTGCAATATACAAAAGCCATTAGTCAGTCAATAGTAACTGACTGATATTAAGGTATCAACGTTTTATCATTGTGAGTGAAGTGTCAAAATCTTATATTTAGATATATGTACTCTCTCCACTATTAAATACAATTATCTTGATATTGGATGGTGTTATAATTTTTGTTTTAATCATTACATATCATTTTAAATATGAATGAGGATAATAGTCTATTGTACTTACACATATTTATGCTGATTCAATTGTTATTTTTTTCTTATCTGATGTTCCCAAGATATCTCCTTTTATCATTTACTAGAGGCCCGGTGCACGAAATTGTGCACGAAGCAGGTGTTCCCTCAGCCCAGCCTGCACCCACTCCAATTGGGGACCCCTAAGGGGATGTCTGACCACCAGTTTAGGCCCGGATCAGGCCTAATCCAGCGGTCAGACACTCCTCTCACAATATGGGACTGCTGGCTCCTAACCACTCACCTGCCTGCCTTCCTGATTGCCCCTAACTGCCTCTGCCTACCTGTCTGATCACCCCCAACTGCCCTACCTTGCTGGCCTGATTTTGCCCCCAATTGCTCTCCCCTTATGAACTGATCACCCCTAACTGCCTCTGCCTGCCTGATCACTCCTAATTGCCCTCCCCTTCTGGCCTGATCTCACCCCCAACTGCCCTCCTGTGCTGGCCAATTTGGTTCTGATTGGTCAGTTTCTATGCCAGTTAGTGTCAAAAGCTCCACCTCCTAGGCAGCCATTGGCTCTTCACAGTTGACCCAGATTTGGTTCTGATTGGTCAGTTTCTATGCCAGTCAGCATCTCTGGGCCTATCAAGGGGGCCTGATCAGAAAGGCGGGGCTGATCAGCAGCCCAGGTGGAGGCCTGGAGAGAAATGGAGGGGAGGCTGTTGGCCAGGCCAGGAGAGAAAGAGAGGCAAGTTCTGATCAACAGCTGCCATAGAGGCTACAGATCAGACCCAGCCTCTCTCTCTTCAGGCTTTTCTCTGGGCCTGATCCACAGCCTCCTAGGCAGTCAGTGCTGGGTTGGGGTGCTGCAACCCAGCATTGACTTCCAGACTGGTCCAGCCTTCCATCCTATGGGTCGTTAGACCCTGGCTCTTTATTATATAGATTTTCTGTTTGAAAACCTCACTTTAGCCATTCTTTAAGGGTAGGTCAGCTAGTGACAAATTCTTTGAGTTTTCTTTTGTCTGTGGAAATTCCATTATTTTCCCTTCATTCCTGAAGGCTAGTTTTGCCAGCTCTAGATTTGAAAATTGATCATTCTTTTCTTTGAGCACTGAAAAATATTTTGCCATTTTCTTTTAATTTGTGTTGAGAAGCATGCTGTCATTAGGATTGGTGTTTCTCTATAAATAATGTGTTGTTTCTCTGCTTTCAAAATTTTTTTTCTTTGTCTTTATTTTCAGAAGGTCAATTTTAATATTACTTTGTGTGTATTTCCCTGTGTTCATTTCCCTGTTTCAGATTTGCTCAGCTTGTTGCTTATATGGGTTTAAGTCTTTCACCAGATTGATAAGTTTTTTCCATTATTTTCTTTAAGCACACTTTCATGTCCCACTCTCTTTTTCCTTTCCTTCTGGGATTCTGATAGTATAAATTTATTATAGTCCTATAAGTCCTTGAACATCTTTTTTTGTTTGTTTGTTTGGAATATGCAGTACATGGTAGGTATATGCTTAGCATTCAAATGTTATTATGGAAAAGTGGAAAACAGATACTAAAGTAGAATTATCAATCTTATAGGGAATTTATAGTGTTTCATAATTTGCACAATCTACATCTTTTCTACATTCCTACTCTGAGGACCAATTAAATACAGGCAAAGAAGATATCCATAACCTATCCATTTAGGTAGAAGTGTCAATGCTTTTTATTCATTTATTATATACACACCAATTGCATTCTATTATAGGAATAGCAACAACACTCCTTAGAATATATGTTAATTTTTGTATGGATTGCTTCCTTTTTTCTCACATCCACAGTTCCCTTATGTAATCATGAGAGCCTTGTCACAGTGTCTGAAAATAATTGTTTTAAGCCACAATATGCACAATCCCAAGAGAGTACTGTTTTCAATACCCAACCCAACTAATTTAAAACCTAGTATATAGCCTTATTTTTTCTGGATAATTAGTGAAGATATTTTGATCTTTTTATAAATTATAGAATTCTGACTATCTATTGCTGTATTAAAAACAACTCTAAGCTTAGTGGCTAAAAATAATGATTTAACATTATTTTTCATATTTCTGTGAATTTGGAGGGATTAAGTACAACAGATTTTGCCTCTGCCTACCTGTCTGATCACCCCCAACTGCCCTACCTTAAGTTCTATAATGTGTTTTCTGCCAGATAGTGGCTAAACCTTCAGTCATCTGAAGGCTCAACTTGGCTAGGTAGATAAGATAGTTTACATATAAACATACTTATGAGTCCTGTCCCTCAGATAATATAATATTTAGACAAGTAATCCTCCCTACCAAAATAAAACAAAACAAAACAAAACAATCAAACAAACAAACCAAACCAAATAAAAACAAGATGTCTACACCCTGGAACACGTTAATATACTACAAAAGGGCTTTGCATATGTGGTTTACTTAAGGATCTTGAGGTGGTGAAGAATATCCTGGATTACCTGGGTGGGCCCAATGTAATCACTGAGTTCTTAAAAGATGGAGACAATACAGAGTGAGGAAAAAAAAAAAAAAAAAAAGGATGTGACAAAGAAGCAGAGTTTGAAATGGTGATATTGTGAGAAATGTCCAGGAGCCAAAAAATGCAGGCGGTCTGGAAACAAATTCTCCCCTCAGAGACACCAGAAGTACCCGACGTTACTGACACCTTGAGTTTAGCCTGCTGTTACTGATTTTCACTTTTTGATCTTCTAAACTGTAAGTCAGTAAGTTGTGTTGTTTTAAGCTACTAAGTTTATAGTCATTTATTACAGCAGCATAAAAAATTAATACCATTGTGATTGGTGAGACAATTGAGGACTGGCTAGATCTCTCTATCTGTGGAGCCATTCTATATTATAATGGATCCCATTTTGTTGACATTAAACAAAGATTTCTCCTTTTAATATGATTTTAAAAAACATTTTAATCTATTACACAATTTGAATTTATTTTTGTATAAGATATGAAATCTATGTAATTTGTCCATATGGTTATCTAGTTGTCTAAATTTAGTTATTGTGTAATCTCTCTTTTCTTGAAACAAGTAGCAGTGCCATACCAGGTAACACTACATATTTGCTAGAGCACATTAGCATTCAGCAATCTTCACCTAGATATTGTCATTATTGACTAAGTACTTCCTGGAGAAAACATTTCACATCCTGTGTTACTTTTCTAGGCCTTTGGCCACAAAATACCACAAACTGGGTGTCTTAAAGATAAAAACAAACAAACAAACAAACAAACAAAAAAAAAACCCACACTGTAAATATATTTTCTCAAAATTATGGGACCTAGAAGTTCAAAATCAAAATGTCCACAGAGTCATGATCCTTAATAAATCTGCAGTAGAATTCTTCCTTGTCTCTTTCTTGCTTTTGGTGGTTTACTAGCACTCTGTCATTCATTGGCTTGCTGTATAACTCTACCTCCGACTTTGTTGTCACATGGGGTTCTTACTGTGTGCTTCTGACCTCATATGGCCACATGGCTATCTTTTGTGTAAAGATACCAGTGATATTGGATAACGGTATCATTCTACTCCATCATGACCTCATTTTAACTAATAACATGAGCAATTACCCTATTTCCAAATTAAGTTACATTTTGAAGTACTGGGGATTAGGACTTCAATATAACTTTATGGAGAACTAGGACACAATTCAATATATAACAATTTCTGGAGCTTGTACCTCTCTTGAATAATTTTCTTGATCTTCTACTTAGCATCCTGACTTCATTGAATTACTTCTGTACTACTGGACTTTCAGATATATAAATCTTACACAGTGAGGCATCATTTCCTAAGTAGAAAATCATGTATGCATCAATTTTTTCTTTTATAAATATCTATATTTGTTAATAATTACCAGTGCATCAGATTCTTACAATTTGTAGACAATTATATTTAAACTAGAGGTGCAGTGCATGAAATTCTTGCACTGGGGGTTGTCCCTCAGCCCAGCTTGCACCGTCTCCAATCTGGGATCCCTCAGGGGATGTCCCTTGGGATCAGGCCTAAACCGGCAGTCGGACATCCCTCTCACAATCTGGGACTGCTGGCTTCTAACCACTCACCTGCCTGCCAGCCTGATCACACCCTAACTCCTCCCCTGCCAGCCCGATTGCCCCCAACTGCCCTCCCTGTAGGCCCGATAGCCCCCAGCTGCCCTCCCCTGTCAGCCTGGTTGCCCCCAACTGCCCTCCCAGCAGACCCAATCACCCCCAATTTCCCTCCCCTGCTGGCCTGGTCGCCCACAACTGCCCTCCCCTGCCGACCATCTTGTAGTGGCCATCTTGTGGTGGCCATCTTGTGATGATGTGAGGGCATCGCGTGACAGTGCAAGGGCCACCTAGGCTTTTATTAGTATAGATGATCTGACACAATTGACATAACACATCTAAACATATCCTATATTAATAAAAGCCTAGTATGTAAATTGACTGAATGGCGGAATGACCAGTCACTATGATGCGCACTGACCACCAGGGGGAAGACGCTCAATGCAGGAGCTGCCCCCAGCCCAAAGGCCCCAGGACAGACAAGGCGGGTGCAAGCAGGGGTCCCTGATCGCCCCACCGGTTGCCCTGCAGAGGGAGGCGACTGGAGGCAGCAGCAGGGGGAGAGGCCAGCAAATGGGTGGCACCAGACCAGCCAAGACAGGTACTAGTAAATGCCTCCAATCACCCCACTGGTTGCCCCACATATCAGCCCTGATTGCCAGCCAGGCCTAGGAATCCTACCCATGCACTAATTTTGTGCACTGGGCCTCTAGTTACTGATAATGTCTTTGGTCAATACTACAGCTCTCAATTTTATAGTGATGTTTAAATTATAGTATAGATTAGTCCTTTGATCATTTTTAATAGTCCTTGCTTAATCAATGCACCAAACCCAGTTGGAAGAAGAACTACCTTTAGAGAGCAGGGATATTCAGAGTGGGTCTCTCAAAGATGAAACCAAATTTGGTACTGATATCTAAGTCCACTCAGGGAAGAAAGACTGGGAATCGGCAGACACGGGTTCTGAGAACCAAAGAGCTTATTCTATGGTAATATATGAATAGTTGGCAGGTAAACACCATCTGTATGAAATGTTTTTCAGGGCAATCTGGTCCTATGTTTACAAATCAACATTGTCAAGAAAAATTTTGTCTCCAAATCTATTGATCTCAGGAGGTAAAAGTACTTAATATCTAGCACAAACAATCTGGTTATCAGAAAGCTTATATATCTTCCTTTAATATCCAAGGTGAGATTATTTTAGATTTCTTGAATGAGTGGGATTTGGAATAAGTTTTGGAATCTGCAACATGGTCAGAGGAACAGGGAGGTACACTTTGGTGCATGGTGAGCACACTGAGAAATTGACCTCTATTAGGCCCTTAGTGGAATTATTGGCTTTTTCAGCTACCACATTTATTTGGTTATTATCAAGCTTTAATGACACAGCATTCAAAAACTTTGTCATATTTTAAGAGGGTGGCCTAAAATAAATGGGAATAAAACAGGAGTGCTAACCTTTGTTACTGGCTGAAATTTGAATTTAAATTTGTAATATGTAAGAATTTGAAATATATAAGAGTGTGTTCATGTCTTTTAATAGAAAAAGCAAGATTGAGTTAATTTTTACCTATTTGAAAAGGGACCGATTTGTTTTGTGTTACATTCACTGAAGTGGAAAATTAGCATGAGGTTATGAAAAGAAATAAAAAAAAAACAACCTCATTATGAATTAGACTGAAAAGAAACGTAATTACTTGGTGCACTTTCAACTGCTCCTTAGAAAGACAATGCACTGCAAAAAAAAAAAAAAAAAAAAAAGAGAGAGAGAGAGAAAGAAAGAAAAAGGAATTAAGACCGTGAAAAATAATCTAAACAGCAAAGGTCAAAAGCACAAATTTTATTGAGAGCAATGCTTTAGATCAAGTGATTTGGACAATGCAGTGATCTTCAAGTTATGCAAATCTGGATTATATTTCCTTCTTTAAAGTATTTTTACAAATTTTTAAATAAACATGTTCTGAGAGTACTTATACATAAAATAAAGGATCAATAAATAATATTGCACTGTTACTCAGGTGACTGGCAAGGCTACTTGATAAGCCACAGCTGTTATTCCCTTTGTTCTTGAATTGTCAATAAAGTAACTCTTGGTCATTGTGATGGTTAATTTTAAGTGTCAACTTGTTGAGACAGTCCCAGATATTTAGTCAAACAAACATTACCCTGGACAGTTTTATGAGGATGTGTTTAGATAAGATTTACATTTAAATCTGTGGACTTTGAGTAAAGCTGGTTTCCTCTATAAGGCACTTAGATCTCATTCAACCATTCCAAGCCTGAATAGAACAAAAGCAAGAGGGGCCCTCATCTGCAACCTTAGCTCCAACTGGCTTTCCAGCAGACAGCTGGCGCACAACTGCAGCTCTTTCCTGAGTCTCCATCCTGTCAGCCTCTACCACCATCAGATTTTGGATTTGCCAAGCATCCACAATTACATGAGTCTAAATTGGCCTAAATTATTTAAGATATTAAATTTAAGATATATATTTATTTAAGATAGAAAATTTTGAGAAATCTGAATAAATTTTTATTTCATGACTATCCGGATGGAGGTATAGTGACCTCTGACATATTGAGGAGACAGAAAGATAGATAGGGGCGGGACTATAGTAGAGAGTAGAATTGGGGAACCCAACTCGGTGAAGTTACTAAGACACCCCAACTGGCAGGGAAGGGAGGGTGCATGACAGAGATATTAGTTTTAAAATGTATGAATATTGCTAAAACAGTCAGCTTGCAGATAACCAATTACAAGATAGTAAGGTGTATAAACCAATCCCGAGGATGTTGCTAAGGCAGAATTCTTTGAAAAGACCAGTCAGGAGCTAACAAGGCTGTTTCCATACCTTGAATTAAAAGCACTCACACTTCCTCCTCTCCTGCTCCCCAGCGCTACAATCATGGGTTAATGTCAGGAGATGCATTTCCTGTGCCCACATGGCTTATGGCTATATGGGCCTTCACCCATGGACTAATAGACTTTAATTAGCTTGGATACTGAACTTCTCCCGATTGTAACTTGGAAAGGAAGCTCTGGACACTGGCTTGCTCCTGGAACACCAGCTGCACCTTTTCCAGGACTGGCTTCAATCAATAAACTTTGGTTCCACTAACCATTTTTGTCCATGACTTCATTCTTCTATTCCGTGAGACAATGAACTCAGACTCAAAAGCCCCACATTTTGGTTTCATTATTATGACCCTTTCCTGATTATGACTTCTAAAACTTCAAGAGGCGATATCAAGCATTTAGTCACATTAAATTATTTTAATGTTAAAAATGTGCTGATTGTGCCCTGGACAGTGCTGCCAAATGGTTGGAGCCTTGGCCCATGCACCAAAGGGTTGCAAGTTCTATGCCCAGCCCCAGTCAAGGTTCGTGCTTCAAGAGGCAATCAATCGATGTGTCTTTCTCACAACGCTCTCTCTCTCTCTCTTTCTTTCTCTCTCTCTCTCTCTCTCTTCCCTTCCTCCCTTATACTCCCTCTAGGAAAAATATTCTCTGGTGAGGATTAACAACAACAAAAGTGTGCTGATTGCAACTGCTTAAATCTTTTCTCACAGGTCAACCAAATTTGACACAAATGAAGATTTGAAAAGGAATTAAAAGAACTAAGATTGTAAAGCCCATTTGTTAAAAGTTGAAATTCACATTAAGTTGTCACCATTATCCTCTAATTTTCATATTTTGTGTGAGGCCTCTGACAAATAACTTACACCTGTTCTGTTTTGGGAACTCAGTCAGGGAACACAGAACAGTGAGCACCAAGTCTCCAGAACAGCTCATCGGTTTGGAGATCACACTTAATCCTGGTAGAAGAAAAAGCCTGGCACCTGCAAGTTATTTTTCTACCACTACTATAATAAATTTGCAAGACTGTAGTAACTTAAAAAACACACAAATTAATCTTACAGATCAGTAGGTTAGAATCTTACGTGGATCCCACTGGGCTACAATCACTGACTAGATATATGAACACACACCAAAATATAAAAGGTGGTTATCTCTGTGTCTGTGATGGAAAGGTGTAAGTGATATGTCCCTTATAGTTACATATATATACTAGAGGCCTGGTGCATGAAAATTCATGCACTGGAGGGGGGTCCTTCAGCCCGGCCTGCTCCCTCTCACACTCCAGGAGCCCTTAGGGGCAGGAGACGACCTGGTGATCAGGGGAAAGTGACATCCCTATCATATCTCTGCTGCTGCCACTGCCAGCAGCAAAAGCCTCTGCTGACCCTGGTTACCTGTGCCTCGGGCCAGCCCTGGGCGGCTAGGGGGCTGAGGGGACTGGGGGACTCTGGAGGCAGGTGCGCGGAGTGGCTAGACCCGAATGGGGCGGGCCTGGCCATGCCGCATGCCTGCCGCCCTGGCGAGGCTGAGGGGACTGGGTGCCGCCATCTTTGAGGGCATGGCAGCAATTAGCATATTCCCACCTTATTGGCTGTGGATGCTGCCATCTTTGTGTGGGCATAATAGTCAATTAGCATATCCCCTCTTTATTAGATGGGATGTATATATATGTATATATATAGTTTTAACTGAATTTATTAATATTGATTTAGAAATAAAAATAGAAAAACTAAACTTTTGAAAGAGAGCAATATGCATTTAATATAACATTACTTAAGAATAAATACTTAAAATAAACTAATATTCAATTGGGTTTCAATGTTAATTTCTAATCCATTTCCAGTATAAACTAAATAAAATTCTGAGGCAGAGAAAACCCATTTGAAAGACAAATAACATTAAATTTATTGGTGTTGTTATTAAAATCTCCTTTATTAAGATTTGTTTGTATTTAAGTATATTGACAGATAACAAAGAAATATGCAGAATTGGCTTCAAATCCCACATGAGGAATAATGGACTCTTCAAACTGATATATAGGAGGATGGATTATTTTAAGAGCTTTATATTACCTGGGACAAATAGCTTTATACATAAAGTCATTTATTTGTTTTTCTCCCTAAAAGTAGTCCCATGAGGAGATTACATCCAGGCATTTAATGACTTCTCACTTCTTTATCTCTTACATGGTTATCAAAAGCATTTGACACTGCTGTTCTCAACTTTCTTTGTCTGGAAACACCCATTTCTCCTTGACCTCTCAATAGTATTCAACTTTGTTGGCCACAAAGGAGACATAAAAATCTCTACATATAGATGATTTGCAGCTAGATTGTAAGAGCTCCATTTGTTAACAGTTAGTAAACCCCTTCTCTAAATTAGTTCAGCCACAGAAGGATTTAAGAGAGGTGTCTAGAAATGTTGGTGCGTTCTGTTTTCTACTCTCCTCTCACCCAGAGTAAAATGATATTAGTAAGTGTGCACTGACACATTTTCCTGCATCTATCAAAGATTGGTGTTCTTTGTTATTTAATGTAAGTTTATTTCCTTATTTTTGAATAAATAAGTTAAACACTATTTTTAAAATGCTGAAATATATATATTAGTAAGCAATTGGAAGTCAGATTTATTTTTATATTGGTTCTTTTTTTTCAGCACAACCTAAGTTTTCTTTTTAATGTCCTGCTTTAAATGAAGTCAATTTTAACAAGAATTCTGTGTCATAAAATAGAAAACTTATAAAAACAAATATGCAAATTGTATTTTATAACATTACTGAGATATAATTCATACCATGGCATTTATTCATTTAAAGTATACAATCAATAGCTTTTTGTATATTATCAGAGATGTGGAACTGCTATCACAAGTTTCTAATAAAGAAAGTTTGTATCAATTAGCGGTCTGACCTATATTCCTAAAGCCCTCTTCCTCAAGTCCTATGCAACCACAAACGTACTTCTGTATCTATATGTGGACAAAAAGGGGCCAATGTTAACCTGACTAACTCAGGGAAGGCCTTCCTGGCAGCCTTGCAAACACCCCTGAGCGGGTTGTCTGACAGTGGTACTCTGGATATTTGTGTTCTACATATTGGGAGTTTGTGAATTATTTCCAATGCTCAATGCACACTTCAGATAAGCCTTGTGCAATATTTTAAAATCTTACATATTTCCCAGCTGGTGTGGCTAAGTGGTTGAGCATCAACCTATGAACCAGGAGAGCATGGTTCAATTCCCGGTCAGGGCACATGCCCAGGTTCTGGGCTCAATCCCCAGTGTGGGGTGTACAGGAGGCAGTTGATCTGTGATTCTCTCTCATTATTGATGTTTCTATCTCTCTCTCTCTCCCTTCATGTCTGAAATCAATAAAAATATATTTAAAAAAGAAAATCTATAATGATAAAAGCATAATATGCTAATTAGACCAGACAGCCGAAAGACCTTCTGGATGTCATTCCGGACGTCCTTCTAGACAAAGCCATGGTGGCGAGGGCCAAGGTAGATGCAGTCAGGGGCAATCAGGAAGGCAGGTGAGCAGTTAGGGGAGATCAGGCAGGCAGGGGAGTGATTAGGGGCGATCAGGCAGGCAGGCAAGTAGTTAGAGGTGATCATGCAGACATGTAGAATGGTTAGGGGCTATCAGGCAGGCAGACAGGCCCGCAGTTCAGAGCCAGCATTCCCGGATTGTGAGAGGGATGTACGACTGCCAGTTTGTGCCCGATCCCCTGCAGAATTGGACTTAAACCGGCAGTCAGACATCCCTTGAGGGGGTCCTAGATTGCAAGAGGGTGCAGGCCGGGCTGAGGGACCCCCCCCCCCATGCACAAATTTCATGCACCAGGCCTCTAGTAAATAAAATAAAATCTTACATATTATTTGTTCTCTATATGCTGAACTTATGTATTAAATCTAAATACATATAGACTTTATATTATTCTCTATGTCATTTTACAGTAATTACTATTTACCAAGAAATTGTTGTTTTGGACTGTTATATATTTCTAGAGGGCCAGTGCACGAATTCATGTACCAGTGGGGTCCCTCGGCCTGGCCTGCGAGATTGGGCCAAAACTGGCTCTCAGACATCCCCTGAGGGGTCCCAGATTGCGAGAGGGTGCAGGCCAGGCTAAGGGACCCCACTGGTGCATGATCAGGGCAGGGGAGGGACTGCAGGAGGACTCCAGGAAGTGTCTGGCCTGTCTCACTCAGTTCTGATTGGCTGGACCCCAGCAGCAAGCTAACCTACAGGTCGGAGCATCCCCCTGGTGGTCAATCCACATCATAGTGAGCGGTTGAGTGGCCTTAGCATATCATTAGCATATTATGCTTTGATTGGTTGAATGACCGACTGGCCGACCGGACACTTAACATATTAGGCTTTTATTATATAGGACTAGAGGCCCAGTACATGAAATTCATGCACCTGGGGGGGAGGGGTGTTCCTCAGCCCAGCCTGCACCCTCTCCAATCTTGGATCCCTCTCACAATCCAGGACTGCTGGTTCCCAACCACTTTTCTGTCTGCCAGCCTGATCACCCCCTAACCACTCCCCTGCCAGCCTGATTGATGCCTAACTGCTCCCTTGCCAGCCCAATTGCCTCCAACTACACTCTTCTGCTGGCCTGGTTGCCCCTAACTATCCTCTTCTGCCAGCCATCTTGTGGCAGCCATCTTTGACCACATGGGCACGGCCATCTTGTGTGAGGGTGTGAGGGTCAATTTTCATATTACCTCTTTTATTATATAGGATAGAAAAGTAAAGTTTTTTTTGTCAATTGCATTATAGTAAAATCTATAACCATGTCACTTTAAGTTTTGTCATTTGTAGATGGTCATTGTTTTATTCTGCTGTATTTATAGATAAGTTATATCTTTAGAAAAATTCATGAAAATGACTCAGACTCAAAGTTACAGGTTTCTAAGCAGCTCATATCTGTGAACTGGATGAAGATTTATAGAATTTTAAGGAATAACTGAATTCTTAGAAAATACTGGGAAAAAATCAGGATAAGCAAACATAATTATGGGACTAAATGAATTGAGAATAATTATTATTCTTATGACTGTGTTTAAAACATTGCTGATTTTTAAATCTTTTGTTTCCCAAATAAGGAAAACTAAAAAGCAGACATTCTACATTATAGGAACTAATAAATTAGTAACATTATTTCATAGTACTTCCAGGAGACAAAGATTCAAAGACCATAGCTTACAACCTGGAGATTTTTGTCCATTGGGAAATACATTAATTAATACACTCTCTCCAACAGTGTTTAAAGGGACTTTACCTTAGCAGGTACCGAACCACAATGGTTGTCTGCCCCAGCCTCTGACACTTTCCATCTCAAGGATGAGAAGCTGCTGACTAAGGAGGAGGTAGACAGCTATTCTTTCCTCCCACTTTGCTTTCTCCTAACTCCCTAATCTATCGCCAATGGATTTCATGTAACTTATTTATGTTTCCACCTTTGATGGTAATTTATAAAAATAGGTGAAAAACCACCATTCTCTGGAGCATTATCCCAATGCATTGAGATTCTGCTTCCCAGAAGTTGTGGACAGATTGGCTCAAATAAACTCACAAAAATTCTTTATATGTTTGAATGTTTTTATATGGTAACATATAGATTCACTTATTTATACCTACATGTAATACATAACCTTTTGTGATTATCCTCTGTTTTCCTTTTGTAAAATTTTAACACTTTTAATATTTTTTTTCAGTATAGTTTTTTTACTTCTTCATGATTGCTCTATGGCATAAAATGAACATCTTAACTATCAGATATTACTTCAGACTTATACTTACCTAATTCTAATGAGATGGAAAAATATTATTCTTATTAAGCTCTATTCCCTCTTCTCCTTTTGTGCTGTTATTATTATATTAGAGGACCATTACACAAAATTCGTGCACTGGAGGGGGTCTCTCAGCCCGGATTGTGAGAGGCCAGGTCGAGGGACTCCACTGGTGCATGATCCGGGGCCAGGGAGGGACGCAGGAAGTTGGCCAGCTGGGGAGGGACTGCAGGAAGGCTCCAGGGCATGTCCAGCCCATCTCACTCAGTCCAGCTCTCCCAGACCCCAGCAGCAAGCTAACCTACCAGTTGGAGCGTCTGCCCCCTGGTGGTCAATGCACATCATTGCAAGCAGTTGAGTGGTCTTAGCATATCATTAGCATATTACGCTTTGATTGGTTGAACAGACAACTGGATGACCGGACACTTAGCATATTAGGCTTTTATTATATAGGATTCCATCCATATATGTAAAACCCAACAATACATAGTTAAAATTAGAAAAGTCTATATATTTATATTTTCTCTATATAATTTTATTTTTTTCAAACCAAACTGATAGAAGAAAGAATAGTCAGTATATATATATATATATATATATATATGTATATATATATATATATATATATATATATATATATACACATATATATATATATATAAAGTTTTTAATATAAAATTTCTTATGTATAATTTCTGGCTCTTTTCATTGGTCCTCATGGATTCAAGTTATCATTTGGTTTTATTTCTTTATTCTAATACAGCTCTCTTTCCACTCATATCCCTTGTGCTAATAATATAAAACATATTATATTTATGTATATTAGAAGTCAAGCATATACTTTTATACCTATTGTTATATAATATTTAAAATCAGTTACTAGAAGAGAAAAAAAATTGCAACTACAATGTTTTCCATATTTACAGAAATAATTACCTGTATTGGTGTCCTTTAGGTTTTTTTTTTTTTTTTGTGGTGTTTAAATACTTTTTGGTATTTTAGGAAATTTCAGTCTAAAGAACTATCTTGAGTGTCTTTGTTTTATTTATTTATTTATTTATTTATTTATTTATTTTTAGGACTTTGTCATAAGATGTTGTATATCATTCCTATTTTTAGAACTATGTCATCTCACTGTCCTCTGACTTCCATTATTGGAAAAAAGTCAGCTTTTAATCTTAGTTTGGTTCCATTAAATGTGACAAGTTGTTTTTCTCTCTTTTTCAAGAGTTTCTCTTTGTATTTTAGTATTTTTACTATCCTATAGCTGGATCCACAAGACTCATTTGCATTTGAGCTTTTAGTTGTGTAATTTTATAAAGCAAATTTGTACATTTTCAGCCATTATTTATTCAAATATTTGTCTACCTCTTTCTATCTTTCTTTCCCTTTGATACTCCTATTATGGGTATGTTGGTATGTCTACTGGAGAGCCAATTTTCTCTGAGGCTTTCTTCATTTTTCTTTTTTTTGTTTTTGTTTTTGTTTTGTTTTGTTTTGTTTTGTTTTGGCTTCTTTAAGCTATCTTTATTTTAAGAATTATAAATAAGCCCCAACTCACACAAAGAACAGATTCTGGATTACTGTAGAAGAAAAATATAGCTTACTCAACTTATTAAGTTTCAATACCAAAAAAGATATAACTTGGCTGAAAGTTCTGAAACAGCTGAGATACTGAACCAGGAAGCTATAATTTATAATGAAATGTTGACACGCCCTTAAAAGCTACTGCAGCTGTAGCTATACTAAAATAAGGTTTCTTTAGGGTTTACTTTGTAATGCAAGAATACAAGCATAACAACATTACTGTTTTATATGCACCCATACCTCTCTTTAATACATAAAGCTCTACAACAAATAACTCTAATAATTTTACAATTAAATTAAGCCCATAATTCTTCTACACTACTTTGGTCTCAACATTTTAAAAACATTAATTAATTGTGAAAATATACAATTTAACAACATTCCTATTAATAACAAGCACATTTTGTAGTGGACTAAAGACACATCCAACCATGCAATCCAGTGTTCAATAACTAAATGATAAATAACAATGCCAATTGACTTTTATTCTGAAAAAACAAAACAAAAACAAAAAAACACTGAAAACTGGAATAATCTTTTAAAACTCACAATGCTGACAAACATGCAGGAAAAAGTATACATTTATAGTCTTCTTGAAGGAATGTTTCAAAATGCCCACTTCTTATACAGGGTCTAAATTCCTTATATATTTCAAACCACTACCTTCCTTTTAGCATCTCTCACTTAAAAATGTTCCTAAGTTATTCACTGAAAATGATCCTCAATTCTTTAATTCCAGCTTTTAAAAAGAGTTCTGTCACAGTCCTTCACTAATAGCTGCCTTTCAGTAAAATAGTGACATCCAGTGGACAACTGAAAGCATCTCTCACAATTCCCATCATATTTGAATCATATACAAAGACCCCATCTCTGAATCAAACCATTGTAATATGAATAAGTTCCTACTCATCTAGACAGTCTGCAGATTCTTATGAACACATCACCTCATAATTTCTATACATCTTATCACATATATCCTCCAATAAGCAAACTATTTATAATCCATGCTTTAAACAGAGCTGGTAAAAGTGTGTTAACTGTTGAGATTAATTAAATTAAAGTATTACTTTTTCTTCTTTGCTTTTGCTTTTTCCCACCACAAACTAAATGGCTCATCTCTAGCAATGAAAGGACCAAAATATAAAAAATGTATTTAAATAGAAATGAATAGCATTAAAAAAAAATTGTAAAAGATGAAACCTGAACCTGTCTTTACATTTGTAATTTGACATACTGTTAAAAATAAATAGACCTAATCAGTAATGCTAACACACAAATTACATCCTGCCTTGCTGCTCAAACACTATGAAAGAAAGCATATTTTAGCAATGATTGTTTCAGTGTTTAAAAACTTACTTTTATAAATCAGTACAAATGAGTATTCACTATACATTATCCTATATAATAAAAGAGTAATATGCAAATTTACCATCACTCCGCTACACCCACCAGCCACGCCCACCAGCCACGCCCACCAGCCAATCAGGAGAGAATATGCAAATAAACCCAACCAAGATGGCTACGGCCACAGAGAGCAGGAGGGAGGCTTGGATTTCCCTGGCAATGAAGGAAGCCAAGCTTTCCACCTGCCCTTGCCAGCCTAGGCCTCTACTCAAGGCTACAAAGTTTCAATGATAGAAGATACATAAATCCAAACAGAAATGGCAGCAGCCACAGAGCTGGAAAGAGCAGGAGGCTAGGGTTGCCCCCGGCAATGGAGGAAGCCAAGCTTTCCATACACCCTGGCCTGCCCAGGCCTCCGCTTAAGGCTACAAAGTTTCAATTATAGAAGATACATAAATCCCCAAAAAATGGCTGCTGCCTCGGAGCAAGCAGAAGGCTTGGCTCTGCTCCAGGCTACAAAGTTTCAATTGTAGAAGATAAATAAACCCCAGATACCAGGGCCTCCGCTTGGGTCGCCAGGGGGCATGGCCAGCCTGCAAACCACCACAGGACCCTCGCCCAGGCCGCCCCACGCCCCAAAGGAACCCCCACCCTGATCCGGGACACCCTTCAGGGCAAACCAGCTGGCCCCCACCCATGCACCAGGCCTCTATCCTATCTAATAAAAGAGTAATATGCAGATTGACCATCACTCCAACACATAAGATGGCTGCCCCCATGTAGTCAAAGATCCTGCCCCCATGTGGACACAAGATGGCCATCACAAGATGGTCAGCAAGGGAGGGCCGTTGGGAGGGACCAGGCCTGCAAGGGTGGGAAGTTAGGGGCGATCAAGCCAGCAGAGGAGGGAAGTTGGGGTGATCAGGCCTGCAGGGAAAGGCAGTTGGGAGGGACCCAGGCCTGCAGGGGAGAGAAGTTGGGGGGACCAGGCCTGCAGGGGAGGGAAGTTAGGGGCAAACAGGCTGGCAGGGGAGCAGTTAGGCATGAGTCAGGCTGGCAGGGGAGTGGTTAGTGGGTGATCAGGCTGGCAGGCAGAAGTGGTTAGGGGCAATCAGGAAGGCAGGCAGGCAAGCAGTTGGGAGCCAGCAGTCCTGGATTGTGAGAGGAATCCCAGATTGGGGAGGGTGCAGGCTGGGCTGAGGCACCCCCCCTCCCCTGTGCACGAATTTTGTGCACCGGGCCTCTAGTGTTTAAATAATAAAAGTAAAAATCTTCCAGTGTGCTATGACTTACCAATGATTACATATATTATGTGTGTGTTCAAAGTACAAAATGCAGCAGCGATGCTAACACTGACAGTGTAATGAACTGCTGTAACTGAAACTGTCATGTTTAACTTTTTTGGAAAACTATAAAGAAATTTTACAGGTTAAAAAAAAAAGAGTAAGCAAATAAAGAATTTGAAAACTATTACTTTTGCGGGGGAGGGGTGTCCCTCAGCCCGACCTGTGCCCTCTCTCAGTCCAGGAGCTCTCAGGGATGTTCGACTGATGGCTTAGTTCTGCTCCCTGCTGGCAGTTGGACATCTTTAGCACTACTGCAGAGGCAGGAGAGGCTGCAGCCACCGCCACTGAGCTCACCAGCCGTAAGCCCAGCTCAGGGCTTTTGACTGAGCAGTATTCCCCCTGTGGGAGCGCACTGACCACTAGGGGGCTGCTCCTGCATTGAGTGTCTGCCCCCTGGTGTTCAGTGTGCATCATAGCGACCGGTTATTCTGCCATTCAGTCGATTTGCATATTAGCCTTTTATGCCTGCATGATCAGGCCAAAATTGGCTCTCTGACATCCCCCAAGGGATCCCGGATTGAAAGAGGGTGCAGGCCAGGCCAAGGGACCCCATGGATGCATGATCAGAGTCAGGGAGGGACCATGGGAGGGCTCCAGGGCATGTCCGGCCCATCTTGCTCAGTCCTGATTGTCCAGATCCCAGCAGCAAGCTAACCTACTGGTCAGAGTGTCTGCCCCCTTATGGTCATAGTGACTGGTCGACTGTCTGCCTCTGGTGGTCAGTGCATGTCATAGCAAGTGGTTGAGCGGCCTTAGCATATTAGCATATTATGCTTTGATTGGTTGAACGGATGACCGGACAACCGTACACTTAGCATATTAGGCTTTTATTATATAGGATAAGCAGCCAAATGAAGAACCTTTTATTCCTAAAAAAAGATTAAGAATGTAAAAGTACATCTTAATATTTAAAAAGCATTATTAAAAATCTATAACAACTTTATGACAAAATCTGCATTTGAAAAAGGCCTGAAAAAAGAGCAGGACAAAATTGCCCTCATCACCTTTTACTTTTTCTTGTCAGAAAAAAGTGTAGGCATCTCTGGAACCACAAATGATTTTAAAATAGGCATTTATAAAATGGCAAGGAGCATTTCATGGGAAGTTTGTTTTTCTTTATAATAGTTGGCATTGCGGCCATTAGTAGGTCACAAGTAAAACTTCTCTAGCTAAAAGCAAAATGGAATATAAAGCTCTGAACTGCATTAGATCTGCTGCCTGCTTTTGGCTGATCTCATTTTTTCAAAACGTGACTCCATTTCTTCTAAGACCTTAGGTGTATATCACACTACTAATTTAACCTTTCCTTGAGCTGCTTTCAGCAGTTCTACAGCTTTTTCATGATGTTCTCTTTCCACGCTCACTCCATTAACAGAGAGAAGTTGATCTCCTCGCTTGAGGCCCCCATGTCTATCAGCAATTCCTCCTGGAATTATTCGAGACATATAGATTGGAGAGTTTTGTTCTTTGCCTCCTATGATATTGAATCTAAGGCCCTCTTCTGTTTTTGGAAGCTCAACAACTCGAGGATGAGAATGTCCTTTGCTGGCAGCAAATGCAGCAACAGTAGCCTTTGCCGTAGCATTAGCTCTCACTTCAGGACTGCTGCTGATGTCCACAGTCTCATAGACATGTTCATATACCTCTCTTACAGCACTGCAGAATTCACTTTGCAGGACTCTTTGTAAAGCCTGAAGTTTCTGTGATGGTACCTCCCCACTCCTTTGTAGTTTTTCCAACAATTCAATTGCTCTACAGATAGAGCTGTACAGGTTCCCCCACGCCACCATCTTCTCCCTCAGTCTTCTTCATTTTTCTTTATTCATTTTTTTCTTTCTGTTATTCAGATTACATAATTGTTTATTAATTATTTTAATTAATTTTATACTCCCTTGGAGAGTTCTCTCCTATGATTTTGTAATGAAAACAAAAACAAAACTCTGTGCTGCTTTTCTCAGCCTGTCTTGGGCCAAATTGAAGGTGGATCCATAAGTCTGCTGTGACAGCCCTTCCTCTTGTTGTATTCACCATGGTGCTCTTCATCAAACCCCCATACTGCTCTCCTTGTTCTTAGGTTGTTTTATTATTATATGGCTCTGGTTTATATTTTAAGCCTCCATCATTGATTTCTCTAATGCGTCAAATAGGTATAGGTTGTGCCTCATAATAACAGTGTTGCAGCTACTATTCAAATGTGTGTGTTTTTTTAATGAATACTTTATTTTAAAATAGTTGAACTTTACAAAAATATTGGTCAAATAGTACAGAGCATTCCCATCTATCTTCTTCCTCACACACAGTTCTCCTATCATTAACATCTTGGATTAGCGGTAGCATATTGATGATTAATGAACCAACATTGACACATTATTAAAGTTCACAGTGTACATTAAGGTTCACTTTTTGTGTTGCACATCTATGGATTTTGATAAATACATATCATGTATTCACCATTACAGTATCATACAGAGTATTTTCTTTTTGCATTTTTATTTTTGACATTACAGATGTCCCCCATTTCCACCCCTTTAACCCCTAAACCCAGACCCCAACCTCCCTTTCCTTTGAAATGTTTTAAACATTGCCATACTATATACAGTAACTTCTAAGAATAAAAATTTTATCTGTGACCTAAATGTTTGAAATTTGTTAGAACCTCCAAATATATTTTAAATCAAAACATATCAGTATTCATTTCTTTGCCATTAAGGCTGGCTTTTTTTTTTAACTAAATTTACTGGGGTGTCATTGGTTAATAGGATCATATAGGTTTCAAAGGCCAGTCTTCATAATTTGAAGAGATTCTTTTAAATTAAAATTCCCAGAGTAAAAGCAGCACTGATGTTGATTTTATTTATTTTCTCCTTATAACGTAGGGAATTTAGAAAAACGAATATCTAAATATATTAGTTATAACAACTGACTATACATAAGCCCATATTAAGGGATTTGCAATAATACATAAAAATCTGAACCATTGCCTCAACAATAACTATTTCTTTTTATGTACCTAGGGCCAAAGAAAGAAGAAGTGTTCAATGGGTAAAATTACTTATAGGGCTCTTAACAAAGTACATCTTTTTTTTTTTTTTTTTTTTTTTTTTTTTTTTAGTAAATTGCTTTTTTTCTTTTCTTGGTGTTAGTAGTGGAAACCATTTTAAGAATATAATGGCTAAATGGAAGCTTAAATATGAGTTTGATTCCCTACAGTTAGGACAGGAATATACTTTAAAGTGTTTTCATTTTCTTTAAAAATCTCTCTATATAAAGCCCTAATATGCAAATAGACCAAACGGCAGAACAACCGAACAACCAAACAAGCAAACAACCTGTCACTATGATGTGAGCGTGGAAAATGGCCGGCATCGGCAGCAGGTGGCAGAGCATGGAACATGGCAGGCATCCACCACGGAGGGATGGGGTGGTGGTGGAGGCAGGTGAGCAGTAGCGCCAGACCAAGGCGGGGTAAGCCTCTGGTGGTTATTAACAATTCTTTGCTCCAATGCACTGTGATCTTGCTGGTCGCTCGCACAGAGCCTGGCGCCGGCCCTGATCACTCAGCACCATCAGCAGGTGTGAGCGGCAGCTGCTGGCTCCAATCACCCCTCAGAGCTTCTCCACCTCCCCCTGCTCCTGAGGGGCAATCAGGGCCGGCAGCCACCTCTCACACCTGCTGCCAGCGACAGCCCCACTCACAACTGCTGCTGGTGCAGGAGCCACCACTTGCACCTGCTGCGGGTGCCCAGTGCTGGTCCAGATCACTCTGCACCATCAGTGGATGTGAGCGGGACCAGTGCTAGCAGTGCGTGGGACCAGCGGCTGCGGGAGTGGGACTGCCGGAAGACAGGGGATGGGGGCCATGTTGGGAGGGGCCAGCAGGGGCATGGAGGATGGGCCAAGACCCGCCCCTATGCTCATGGCAGCCTGGCAGCCCACAGTTCCTTTCAAGGTGCACGAATTTGTGCACTGGGCCCCTAGTGTTATTATAATCTATATGTCAAATTGAAATATTTTATATCATTATTTACCTTGGATTTGCAAAGAGAAGGCGTATATGCCAAGATTGGCAGGTTGGCTTATTAGGTGCTGATGCAGATCTGCTCTTGCCTATTTTCTCTCGCATTCTCTCACATGTCAGTTTGGTGATTCCAACTTTCTCATCCACCTCTCGATGCTAGAGTAAGTTCTTTCAACAAGAATCAAAACAAACTCAAAGACTTGGGATAATGTAATTGGTGTGTATGTGCGTACATGCACACACATATGCATGTGTAGTTTTAAAGAAAGTGACATAAATTGAAACAATGTGGGGTATCAATTGCTTGTTTGAAGCATAAATGTGGAATCTAATTCTTTGGAAGTTAAAATTATATACTACTCAAGTAATTAAAGGAACTTATAATACCTAGACAGCAAGTCTAAAAAAAACAGATGATGTGGTACTCATGAACTAGAAACTAGTGCCAAATCAAACATAATACTCACCAAGGCAGAAGAGTAAAAATTGGACTCAAAATGGAAAGAATTGGATTAGTTTATACATGTAATAGCAACAGTATTTTCTCCTCTCCTCTAAAACTGGGAATTTTACTCATAGATAGTTGGAATATGGTATAATTTATAATGTTACAGGACTTAAATATTTTAAAGCTTTTTAAGTTGATTTTTAGAGCAAGAGAAAGAGGAAGGGAGAGGGGAGAGAGAGAGAGAGAGAGAGAGAGAGAGAGAGAGAGAGAGAGAGAGAGAGAGAGGAGAGAGAGAGAGACTTCGATGTGAGAGTGAAACATGGGTTGGCTGCCTCCTACACACCTGCTACGGGAGAGCAAGCCTACAACTGCAGCATGTACCCTTACTGGGAATGGAACCAGCAACCTTACAGTCCATGGGACAATGCCCAACCAACTAAGCCAAACAGGCCAGGGCTAAATATTTTTAACTGCAGATGATTTCAAAATAATTCTTCCCAAGTAGGACACTACAGTAAGTCATTGACCTTCTATGTGACTATTATTTTGCTCTCCTGATTTTTCTAACTCTGGTGTTCTTACCCTTGACATCATCCAACATATGTGCTGATCATAAGTTGAAGCATGTGTGTATTTTACATACTCTATGTTTGTTTTCTCATATCCTACTAATATCTATTAGTAATTGGCAGTTCTACTATCCATTCCTATATTTAGGTGGGCAAGAGTCCTGCCAGGTTTTAACTTCTACCCCTTGAGTACCTTGAGATAAGGAAGACCACTTCAAGATAGTGTGTGAGAACTCAATTCAAAGCATCAAGAGTAGAATAGAAGAAGCAGAGGATTGCACAGTGAGATAGAAGACAAGGTAGGAAAAAATACCCAAGTAGAGCAGCATCCAAAAAAATAAATTAAAAAGCAGGAGGAGAGCCTAAGGGAACTTTGGGACAACAGGAAACAAAACAACGTTTGCATAATAGGAGTGCCAGAAGAAGAGGAAACTGAGCAAGAAATAGAAAACCTGTTTGAAGAAATAATGACAGAAACTTCCCTGATATAGGGAAGAAAAAACCCACACAAATCCAAGAAGCTCAGAGTCCCAAACAAAATGAACCCCAAAAGACCAACACCAAGGCACATTATAATTAAATTGGCAAACACCAACGACAAAGTAAGAATCTTAAAAGCGGCCAGAGAGAGACAGAAAGTTACCTACAAAGGATCTGCCATCAGACTTGCAACTGATTTCTCTTCAGAAATACATCAAGCCAGAAGGGAATGGAATGAAATATACAAAGTCATGCAAAGGAAGGGTCTGAATCCAAGAATACTGTACCCAGTAAGTCTATCAATCAAAATCGAAGGTGAAATCAGGAGCTTCACAGAAAAAAAAAGGACTAAGGGAATTTATTACCACCAAACCAGCAATGCAAGTAATGCTAAAGGCTCTGCTGTAAAAAGAACTAGGAAGCAAAGAAGGAACACAGGGGAAAATAATAAAAATGGCGACAAACAAGTACCTATCAATAATAACTTTAAATGTAAGTGGATTAAATGCCCCAATCAAAAGACATAGGGTAACGAATTGGATAAGAAAACATGACCCATATATTTGCTGCCTACAAGAAACCCACCTCAGAAAAAAAGATGCACACAGACTGAGGGTGAAGGGATGGAAAAAGGTTTTTCAGGCGAATAGAAATGAAGAAAAAGCTGGAGTAGCAATACTTATATCTGACAAATTAGATCTCAAAGTGAAGGACATAAAAAGAGATAAGGAAGACCACTTCATAATACTAAAGGGAGCAATCCAACAAGAAGAAATAACTCTGGTAAACATACGCACCCAATACAGGAATACCCAAATACATTAAAAAACTCCTGGAAGATATCAAGGGACAGATTGACAGCAATACAATCATAGTAGGAGATTTTAATACCCCACTATCACCATTGGAAAAATCCTCTGAACAAAAAATCAGCAAAGAAACATCAATCCTAAATGACTCACTAGACCAGATGGAAATAATTGACATCTTCAGAACATTTCACCCCAAAGCCACAGAATATACATTCTTCTCAAGTGCACATGGGTCATTTTCAAAGATAGACCATATATTGGTCACAGGCAAAGTCTCTTCAAATTCAAGAAGATAGAAATCATATCAAGCATCTTCTCAGATCACAGTGGCATAAAACTGGAAATCAACTCCAATAAAAACAATCCAAAAAAATCAAACACATGGAGACTAAATAGCATGCTATTAAACAATGACTGGGTTACCAGAGAGATCAAAGAAGAAATAAAAAACATCATGGCAACAAACAACAATGAAAACACAACAATCCAAAATCTATGGGACACAGCGAAAGCAGTCTTGAGAGGGAAGTTCATAGCTCTACAAGCCTACTACAGAAAACAAGAAACAATGGTAATAATTATCTAACCCCACAACTCAACAAGTTAGAACGAGAGCAACAAGAAAAGCCCAATGTAAGCAGAAGAAAGGAAATAATAAAGATCAGAGCAGAGATAAAAGAGATAGAGACCAAAATAACAATACAAAAGATCAACAAAACCAAGAGCTGGTTCTTTGAAAGGATAAACAAGATTGATGAACCTCTAGCCAGGCTCACCAAGAAGCAAAGAGAGAGGACCCAAATAAACAAAATCAGAAATGAAAGAGGAGAAATAACAACAGACTCCACCGAAATACAAAGGATTGTTAAAAAAAAATACTATGAACAACTCTATTTCAATAAACGGGACAACCTAGAGGAAATGGACATATTCCTAGAAAAATACAACCTTCCAAAACTCAATCAGGAAGAATCTAAACACTTCAATAAGCCAATAACTATGGAAGAAATTGAAGCAGTCATCAAAAAGCTTCCAGCAAACAAAAGCCCGGGGCCAGACGGCTTCACAGGGGAGTTTTACCAAACATTCAAAGAAGAAATAAAACCCATCCTCCTCAGACTATTCCAAAAAATTCAAGAGGACGGAACACTTCCAAGCTCATTCTATGAAGCCATCATCACCCTAATACCAAAACCAGATAAAGACAACACAATGAAATGAATTACAGGCCAATATTCCTCAGGAACATAGATGCCAAAATCCTCAACAAAATTCTAGCAAATCGGAACCAGCATTACATCAGAAAGATCATTCACCATGACCAAGTAGGATTTATCCTGGGGATGCAAGGATGGTACAATATCCGCAAATCAATAAACGTGATACATCACATAAACAAATTGAGAGATAAAAATCACATAGTCATATCAATTGATGCAGAAAAAGCATTTGAAAAAAATCCAAAACCTTTTATTTTTTTCTGTTTTGTTTTTTGCATTATGTCAAAACAGTTTTTATTTTTTTATTTAATAAATCTTTATTGTTCAGATTATTATAATTGTTCCTCTTTTTTCCTCCGATATCTCCCCTCCACCCGGTTCCCACCGAACCCTCTGCCCTTACCCCCCCACACACTGTGCTCATCCATAGCTGTACGATTTTTGTACAGTCTCTTTCTACATCCCCCACACCCTTTCCCCCCTGAGAATTGTCAGTCCACTCCCTTTCTATGCCCCTGATCCTATTATATTCACCAGTTTATTCTGTTCATCAGATTTTTTATTCACTTGATTTTTAGATTCACTTGTTGATAGACATGTATTTGTTGTTCATAATTTTTATCTTTACCTTTTTCTTCTGCTTCCTCTTCTTAAAGAATACCTTTCAGCATTTCATATAATACTGGTTTGGTGGTGATGAACTCCTTTATCTTTTTCTTATCTGTGAAGCTCTTTATCTGACCTTCAATTCTGAATGATAGCTTTGCTGGGTAGAGTAACCTTGGTTGTAGGTTCTTGCTGTTCATCACTTTGAATATTTCTTGCCACTCCCGTCTGGCCTGCATAGTTTCTGTTGAGAAATCAGCTGACAGTCATATGGGTGCTCCCTTGTAGGTAACTAACTGTTTTTTTCTTGCTGCTTTTAATATTCTCTCTTTGTCTTTTGCTCTTGACATTTTAATTATGATGTGTCTTGGTGTGGTCCTCTTTGGATTCCTCTTGTTTGGGGTTCTCTGCGCTTCCTGGACTTGTAACTCTATTTCTTTCACCAGGTGGGGGAAGTTTTCTGTCATTATTTTTTCAAATAGGTTTTCAGTATCTTGCTCTCTCTCTTCTTCTGGCACCCCAATAATTCTGATGTTGGTACGCTTGAAGTTGTCCCAGAGACTCCTTACACTATCTTCATATTTCTGGATTCTTTTTGCTTTTTGCTTTTCTGGTTGAGTGCTTTTTGCTTCTTTGCATTTCAAATCTTTGACTTGATTCTTGTGATCCTCTAGTCCAATGGTCGACAAACCGCTGCTTGCAAACCACATGCAGCTTGCGAGCTGCGTTTTGCCGCTTTGTTGACTAATGAGTTTGCTGACCACTGTCATATACTACCCTTTACCTCTTTGCACACAATATGCCACAATTGCATAATCCTCACAGCTTCCAACTACATGGTAACATTTAGTCTAGTTCAGTGGTCGGCAAACTCATTAGTCAACAGAGCAGCAAACTCATTAGTCAACAGAGCAGTGAGCCGCGGATGCTGACCACTGCTATAGTCTGCTGTTAGATCTCTGTATAATATTTTTTATTTCAGTCAGTGTATGCTTAATTTCTAGTTGGTCCTTTTTCATATCCTCAAGGGTCTCGCTAAATATATTGACCTTTTCTAGAAAATTCTTGAAAAATCTTATAACCTTGGTTTTGAACTCTATATCCAGTCGTTTGCTCTCCTCCATTTCTTTCATTTGTGATCTGTTTCTTTGTCTCCGCATTTTGGCTGCTTCCCTGAGTTGATAGAGTGGCTTTGTGTGCTAGGTTTCCTAAGGGCTCAGTGGCTCAGCCTGCCCAGTTACCTGAGGTGGATACTCTTGGTGCACCCCTTTGTGGGCTGTGTGCACAGTCTTGTTGTAGTTAAGCCTTGATTGTTGTTGGTATCACTGGGAGGAATTGACTTCCAGGCCAATTGGCTGTGAAGATCAGCTGTGTCTACGCTGGGAGAACTTCTGTGCCCTTATGAGACAAGACTTGCAAAAGCCTTTGTGCTCATATTGGATGGGGTGGAGTCTCAGGGCTGAGCAGACAGCATTGGTTTCCCATCAGCCCTGCCATAATAGGCCCCTGTGTCTCAGTGTCCCTTGGTAATTGCTGCAAGCACCTCTGAGAGAAAGCCACCCTTGAGTTCCACCTGCTGCTAGACAGTCCACTTTCTCTCCGAATGAGTCTGGGTCCCCAGAGTCTCACCCAAAACTGGAGTTCGGTACAGTCGGGAGCTTTTGTCCCCCTCCCGCTTTAGAAAGCCAGTCCTCTCCACGCACGCGTCTCAGTACCTCTGCCTCCTGCAGCTCCTCTGAGTCTCAGTGTGCTTTTCTCTTTTCTTCTAGTTGTAGAATTTCCACTCAGCCAGCCTTCCTGTGGTTCTGGATGATGTCCGTTTTGTCTTTATTTGTAGTTTTGAAATTGTTGTGCGAGGCAGCAGTTTAGATGTTTACCTATGCTGCCATCTTGGTTTCTTCCCAACACCCATTCTTGATAAAAACTCTCAGCAAGGTGGGAATCGAAGGATCATACCTCAACATAATAAAAGCCATATATGATAAACCCACAGCCAACATCATACTCAATGGGCAAAAACTAAAACCATTTGCCCTAACAACAGGAACAAGATAGGGATGCCCACTCTCACCACTCCTGTTCAACATAGTACTGGAAGTATTAGCCATTGCAATTAGACAAGATGAAGAAATAAAAGGCATCCAAATTGGAAAATAAGAAGTAAAGCTGTCCTTATTTGCAGATGACATGATATTGTACATAAAAAAAACCAAAAAACTCCATGAAAAAATGATTAGACTTAATAAATGAATTCGGCAATGTAGCAAGATACAAAATTAATGCCAAGAAATCTATGGCATTTCTATACACCAATAGTGAACTTACAGAAAGAGAGTAAAAAAGCAATCCCATTTATCATCGCACCAAAAAAATTACGATACCTAGAAATAAACTTAACTAAGGAGGTAAAAGACCTATATGCGGAAAACTACAGGACACTGAAAAAAGAGATAGAGGAAGACATAAACAGATGGAGGAACATACCATGTTCATGGATTGGTAGAATCAACATCATTAAAATGTCCATACTACCCAAAGAAATGTATAGATTCAATGCACTCCCCATTAAAATACCAACAACATATTACACAGACCTAGAAAGAACTCTCCAAAAATTCATCTGGAATGAAAAAAGACCCTGAATAGCCACAGCAATCCTGAGAAAGAAGAACAAAGTAGGTGGGATCTCAATACCAGATTTCAAGCTGTATTACAAAGCCACTGTCCTCAAAACAGCCTGGTACTGGCACAAGAACAGACATATAGTCCAATAGAATAGAATAGAGAACCCAGATATTGACCCAAACCATTATGCTCAATTAATATTTGACAAAGGAGGCATGAACATACAATGGAGTCAAGACAGTCTCTTCAATAAATGGTGTTGGGAAAATTGGACAGATACATGCAAAAAAATGAAACTAGATCACCAACTTACACCATACACAAAAATAAACTCAAAATGAATAAAGGACTTAAACATAAGATGGGAAACCATAAAAATAGTAGAGGAATCCACAGGCAGAGAAATCTCAGACATATGCCGAAACAATTTCTTCACTGATACCGCTTCTAGGGCAATGAAAACTAAAGAGAAAATAAACAAATGGAACTACATCAAAATAAAAGCTTTTGCACAGCAAAAGAAACCATCAACAAAACATCAAGAAAGCCCACTTTATGGGAGAACATATTTGCAAATGTTATCACTGATAAAGGTTTAATCTCCAACATCTACAGGAAACTTATACAACTTAATAAAAGGAAGATAAATGATCCAATTAAAAAAAGGGCAATGGACCTAAATAGAATCTTTTTGAAAGAAGACAGAACAATGCCAAGAGACATATGAAAACATGCTCAAAGTCACTAATTATCAGAGAGTTGCAAATCAAAACGACAATGAGGTACCATCTTACACCTGTCAGAATGGCAATCATCAACAAATCAACAAACTACAAGTGCCGATGAGGATGTGGAGAAAAAGGAACCCTCATGCACTGCTGGTGGGAATGCACACTGGTGCAGCCACTGTGGACAACAGTATGGAGTTTCCTCAAAAAACTAAAAATGGAACTCTCATTTGACCCAGTAATCCCACTTCTAGGATTATATCCCAAGAAACTAGAAACACCAATCATAAAGGATATATGCACCCCTATGTTCATAGCATTACAATTCACCATAGCTAAGATTTGGAAACAGCCTAAATGCCCATCAGCAGATGAGTGGATTAGAAAACTATGATACATCTACACAATGGAATACTACGCTGCTATAAAAAAGAAGGAATTCTTACCATTTGCAGCAGCATGGATTGACCTGGAGAACATTATGTTAAGTGAAATAAGCCAGGCAATGAAAGAAAAATACCACATGATCTCACTCATTTATGAAAAATAAAGAACATTATAACCTGATGAACAAAAAGATAGATACAGAGGAAGTAAAGCACCGAACAGACTTCCAAATTACAGTGGGAAGGCTGGGAAGTGTTGGGGAGGGGGGGAAAGAGATCAACCAAAGGCCTTCTATGCATGCATATAAGACACTGGGGGATGGGATGCGGGCATGCAACAGGGGTAGGGGAGGCTGGGGGAAGGTCAATGGGGGGAAAAAAAGGAGATATATGTACTAATATATGTAATATTTCAAACAATAAAAAAATAAAAATATATTGATGGTATTTTATAGAATAACATGTTAAATTTGAATGGCAATAATAAAAATAAATAGTTGCCATAGGGAAAAAAAACAACATGTATCATAATTTACATATTATTTAAATATTCCACAATTTAACTCAGAGAATTAATTATTAAAGAAACGCTTTTCTCTTAGTGGCTACTTTCATGAAACCATTAGAGGTCCTAAGTTAAAAAAATCTATGCTTTGGCAATAGTTATAATGAGCCATGTGTTTTATATTTATTATCTAATGTTCCATTCACTACTTAATTGGATGACAAAATCTGATATTGTTTCAGGAGAAGATATAACTTGTTCAAGGTCACATATCTATTAAATGGTAAAGCCAAAATGTAAACATAGATCTGACATTTCAAAGTATTTCCTCTTCCCACAATGATAGGATGCTTCCCTTCAGAAAATATAGCTCCTGGCCAAATTCCTACAATATCAACATTTAATTTAATTACTAAAATTTTCCTGTGTTTCAATAAAAGAGATGCAATATTTTTCAAGTGAAAAGAAATTAAATGGATGCTTCTATGAGCAATGTTAGATATACCCCAAAAGTAATAACTTAATAAAGTTACACTTAATAAATATATACTTAACAAAGTATATATAATAGTTTAGCAAATAATTGTTCTCTTAGTATCAAATATATTAAAAATATCACTTGAATATTGTCAACCTTTTTGTCATATTTATCTTATATAATCACAAAGTAAAAAATATTATTTGGTTTGGGGGAAACGGAATGAAAACTTATAAAAACATTTTTATCTTTACTTAAACCCTAATCCATTTGAGAAGTATCTTTAATATAATTGTGTCATTAAATCACAAAAATGGAAATTATGTTAACAGCAGGATGTTATCTTTTATTGAGGGCAAGCAGCAGGGTTGCTGCTAATGAGAACTTCATCAACTTATCAGCAAAAGTCAGTCTACAGAGCTTACTACTCAACATGTCCCCAAGTAGTCTTTTCCCCCTTTGATGGCATATCACAATGAAAAGCTAGACTTATATGTGGCTATTTCATTACAAATCTCTCTACTTGACAAAAAATGTATAATTTTGACATGTCCATTGAAATTGGCACATATTTAGAAGTTAATTTCTTTCCCTAAAAGGAATATTTGGCTTATTTTGTTGACTTTTTGTTATTGCCCCTGTTTGTTTTTAATCTTTTGATATTAAATTTTAAACTAGAGGCTTGATGCACGAAATTCCCACAAGGGCTTGGACCTTGCAGCCAGGGTGGCTTGCCTTGGCCCTCGCAACCCAGGCTTTGTCCAGAACATCGTCAGGAAGGTCGTTCAGCTGTCCAGTCTAATTAGCATATTACCCTTTTATTATTATAGACTAAAGGCCCGGTGCATGAAATTCGTGCATTGGGGGGGGTCCCCTCAGCCCAGCCTGCACCCTCTCCAATTCAGGACCCCTCGGGGGATGTCCAACTGCTGATTTAGGCCTGATCCATCGGGCCTAAACCGGCAGTTGAACTTCCCTCTCACAATCTGGGACCACTGGCTCCTAAATGCCCACCTGCCTGCCTGCCTGATCGCCTTTAACTGCCTCCACTGCTGGCCTGGTCACCACCAACTGCCCGCCCCCCCCGCCCCCGCCAGCCTGGTTGCCTCACACAGCCTGCTGCTTAGTCGTTTGGTCGCCCCTCACTAAACCCCTGCTGGCCTGGTCGCCCCACACAGCCTGTTCGGTCGTCCATTCCGTCGTTTTGGATGCAATGGTCGCTTAGGCTTTTATATATATAGACTAGTGGCCCATTGCATGAAATTCGTGCATGGGGGAGGGGTGTCTCTCAGCCTGGCCTGCATCCTCTCCAATCTGGGACCCCTGTGGGATTGGGCCTAAACCGGCAGTTGGACAACCCCTTCGCAATCCAGGACTGCTGACTCCTAACCGCTCACCTGCCTGCATGCTTGATTGCCCCTAACCACTCTTCCTGCCTGCCTGCTCACCCCCAACTGGTCCCCTCTGCCAGACTGCTTGCCACCAACTGCCTCCTCTGCCAGCCTGATCACCCGAACCACCTCTGCCTCAGCCCAGCCACCATAGCTTTGTCCAGAAGGATGTTTGGAAGGTCTCATGGTCTAATTAGCATACTACTCTTTTATTAATATAGGTAGGATATGACATACTGCCATAACTATAACATATCTATCAGTATTACTATATGAGAATACATACTTCATGCAATAGGAAGGCATCTAATACATTACATTGTATATGTTGTAAGTAGTAGAAAATACTGTATTCGTAGCAATAATATACACCCTGTGACTTCCCTTCCTGATTTGGGAATGGTTCCCAGTTCTTTGACTGTTTCCTGGCCCCTAATGTATGTTTTATTTTTTGTCATTCAGTGTAACTTTATTTACTGTTCATTGCACATGATTTGAGGTCTTTAATTTCTAACCACCAAAGATTCAAAGGACTAATTTTTCCATGAAGTTTAACATTAACATTAGTGAATTCATGTATTCATGTGTTTTTATTGTAAACATCTGAATTATTCACATTGTCATAGATCCTGAACTCATAAGCGTGGACCATGCACAGGCTGGCAGCAAGCCAGGAAGCCACTCTGCAAGAAACAGATACTCTGCATAAGGAGAAAAGTCATAGCACAACATTTAATGTCCAACCTGAGTCACCACAGAATATTACATATATTGACTTCTTAATTCATATAGTATCGGGAACTCAACTGCTTGGTTGGTGACGGGGTTGACCTGGTTTCAGGAGGATTATTCCTGAAATAATTAAGGAAAGGAGGGCTCAATCTTTCTTCTTGGTTGCTTGCTCCTCCCCAGCACCTTCATCTTTCTTCTCATCCTCAGCTTCTTGGACATCTTCTCCTTCACCTTCACCTCCTTCTTCCTCCTTTGTATTCTCAAATTCTTCCTTGGCACCTTCTTCCTCTTCCTCTCCTTCCTCTTCCTCAGCCACTTCCTTCTCCTTCTCCTCCTCTTTAGTGTCTCCTTCAGAGGGGGGTTCATCCTTAGCTTCCTTGGCTTTTGCAGCCTCAATGGTCTCCTCCACCTCGATCTGCTCCTCCTGGACATGGCTGGTGTATTAAGAAGGGAAGGAGCGAGTGGACATCAAGTAGGAGCTAGTCTGTAAACCACCTTAGGCAGATCGACCAAAGACCTGGGAACTCTGGGAGTAGCAGCTGGCTATGCTTCCCAAGCTGGTGAAACTGAGCTGGGTCTCCTCACCTCACAAGAGTTTCCTGTAAGCTGCAATGTCAATGTCCAAAGCCATCTTCACACTGAGGAGGTCCTGGTATTCTTTTAAATATCGTGCCATTTCACTCTTTGTAGTTCTCCACTCATTTTCTAATTTGTTGATTGTGCCCTGCATAGCACTAACATCGGCGTTCTGCTTATCCTTCAGATCTTGCAGCTGCTTTCCCAGCGCTTCGTTCATGCCCCGGCTTGCTTCTGTCTCCAGGGTCTTGGCCTTGAGCAGGCAGCAGCTCTCATATACCTCCTCCTTGGTGGTGTGCACCGCGTAGGTGTTCTTGGCAGCGCTCTCGGTCAGCAAGGTGAAGCGGCTCTTGTACAGTTCTTCGGCATTCTGCATGTTCTTGGCAGCCAGCTTCTCATATTGGGCGCGGATGTCCTTGAGCGCGGATGTCCTTGAGTGCAGTGGAGAGGTCAGACTTGGAGACCACGTCCATCTCCATGGAGATCTGAGCGTACTGGATCTGCACCTGCAGCTCGGCGAGCTCCTCTTCGTGCACCTTCTTCAGAAAGGTGATTTTGTCCATCAGGCTGTCTATGTGCTTTTTGAGTTCAGCGCCGACAAGAGCCGTCTCGTCTGCACCTTTGCGTGCCTCCATCAGGCAGCCCTCGGCATCCTCATGGTTCAGCATCTCTTTCTGGTAGCGCACCTGCAGGTTGCTCCCAGTCCCTTTCGAGCCTCAGTGCCTCCTAACTGCCCACTGCCCTCTCCTAGCCTGGGACTGGGCGCTGTGGGGTTGGGCACAGGCATCCCATTTTCATTAAAATGTTCAACCCCGGGCCTGCTCCACCGGTGTCCACAGGCGGCCCAGGGGCAGACACTGATCCCTGAGTGGCTGGCCACCCCCACCTGCCCGGGTCCCCGATCGTGGCCTGTATTCCCGGGTGGTATCAGGCGATGCCTGCCCCACCTGCATATGCAAATTTACCCACCATCTTTGTTGGGTTAATTTGCATATCACTCCCGATTGGCTGTGGGCATAGCAGAGGTATGGTCAATTAGCATCTTTCTCTTTTATTAGTGTAGATGGGTCCTTCATTCATGAACTTGGAAGGGGAAAAGGCATTTTAAACATTGGTTAGGGCATGGGCTTGGATAAAGATAGGGCTTCACACAGACTGATCTGATTCAAATTCTTATTCTACTAGAGGCCCAATGCATGAAATTTGTGCAAGGTTAGACTTTCCTTCCCCTGGCTGCCAGCACTGGCTTCCCTCTGACATCTGGGACCTGGGCTTCCGTCAGTGGCTTCGGCATCCCTCTGTGGGGCGATCATGAGGGGATTGCCGTATCCCCAACCAATCGCATCACGCTTCCCTTGGCTGGCCTGGCACCAGTGGGTGTCACAGCATGGTCGTCTGGAAGGTCATCCAGAAGGTCATTCGGTCTAATTAGCATATTACGCTTTTATTATTATGGATTACTTTCCTGCTCTACAAACATAAAAACAATATAGTGGTTAAAATAACAATATTATTTATCGTGAGGTTATTTCTTCCATAAACTAGTCCAAATGTTATAAGCACCTTTTATTTTATATTCACAGCAAGCTTATAACAATTATAAGGATTAGTTTTCATTTGCTTTTCTGCAGATTTTTGAGGACTATCTTGGAGTGCATAAGAGTTCACTGAATATATTATTAGAATCGCTTACTGGTGATATGTATTACTTAGACTCAAACTTTTGGACTATAAGGAAATAGGAAATTGTTGATTATCCGAAAGCCTGTGTTTAACCAGCAAAATATAGCAAATAATTTCTCAGTTTAGCAATAATAATAACACTGAAATTAACCACTGATTCTCCATTAAGGGCTAAAGGTAAGAGGCTTGATTCCAGGTATCTCATTTTTCCAAACTGGATCTTTCTATTGATTTTGTTTTAAAAAGAATGAACCCAAAAAATTGGTCAAGAGATTAACCAAAGAACCTAAACTAATTCAAACCTTCTTCAGACATAGTGTGTGATAGTTAATTTTATTGGTAAATATCTGGGTAAGCCATAGAACCCAGATTTTTAATTGAACACTAATTGATAAGCAGCTCTAAAGTATTTTTAGATGATATTAAAATTAAAATAGACTTTGATTAATGCAGATTACCCTCCATAATGTGGGTGGACTGCATTCAATCAGTCAAAGGCCTTAAGGGAAAACAGACTATTGCATCTCTCTTTTTAAATTTGTTTTATTTTTAAAGTACTAGTGGCCTGGTACAGGAATTCTTGCACATTGAAAGGAAATTAATTAGAAGAAATATTTTAAAATCGCTATTCACCCTTTCTCTATAATAGAAGTGTCAACCAAATTTACGATTGACAATGACCAATTGAAACACACGCGTGCGATAGGTGCCAGTGAGAGCTTTCTATGTATTGCACATGCATGAGTTAACTTAGTCATATATATAGAATAAACTTGCTTAATTAAACCTGCTTTCTGATGTAGCTAAACTTTTTCCAGACCATTGAAGCACCCCAACTTCTCTTTCAGGTAATCGTCAGCAACACAGCAGTAAATATCAACACGGAGAAGATTATTATTGTAGATTCACACAGGGAAAAGAAAGGGTAAAATATTTAACTGCAGCAGTGTTGGACTATATTCTGCACAGTAAGAAAACCTGAAGTCATTTTCAAGGTCCACCATTTCTTACTTCTATTCAGTCAGGTCGAATTTCTAAGCTTTCTAAATCTGTTTTCTGGCTAATTAAGAGAAAATAGGATTCTACCAAGTCTCCTATCTACCTAATCCAGAACTTCTGTGAGGATCAAATGAGATGAGGCATGGAAAAATGCTTCACAGACATTTGGTTAAAGTGTGAAATGTTTGCACCTGGCTATAAAGCAAGTTGTGTTCCTGGGCTGAAGAAACTCCAAGGAGACTAGTTGTCACTAGGGAGAGGAAGCCAGGAATTGCTATGTGACGTCATTACCTGGCACCCACAGCCACCATTTCCGGGCTGGCCTGGGCTGTGGGTCACATTTTGCACCATGGGGTCTTGCAGCATCGGCTGCAATTTGGTGGGGTGTAGCTCCACAGTGGTGGCGGGGCCTGTATCCCACTTGGGGGAAGCCGAGTGTTGCTTTGTAGGTACCAGGTCCGCAGTGCCAGTGTGCATCACAGCAGCTCCTGTGTTTAGCGTCTGCCACATGGTGGTCAGTGCGCATCATAGCAACTGGTCAGATGGTCGGACACTTAGCATATTAGCCTTTTGTATATATAGGTAGTTGGCATGCGATATTATATTAGTTTCAAATAGTGTTTCTATATTTAAATATCTTACAATGTGATTCATCAATTCCATTTCTGGGTGCTTATCAGAAGAAATTGAAATTAATATCTTTAAAAGATATCTGCATCCAAGGTTCAATGATGCATTATTTGCAATGGTGAAGACATAAAAATAACCTAAGTGTCCATCAATGTAGTATACTGTATATATTCAGGAATAGTATTCAGCCATAAAAAGATGGAAATCCTGTCATTTGCAATAACATGGATGTACTTTGTGCACATTATGCTAAGTGAAATAAGGCAGACAGAAAACCACAAACACTTTAATGTCACTTAAATGTTGATTTATAAATAAACCCCACAGATACAGAGAACAGATTGGTGGTTATCGGAGGTAGGGGTTGTGGGATGGGTAAAGGTGGTTTAAAGGTATAAACTATAAGGTAAATAAGTACAGGGGATATAATGTACAGCATGAGAACTATAGTTAACAAAACTGTATTGTATATTTGAAAGTTGCTGAAGAGTAGATCTTAAAATTTATCATAAAAATGTGTCATGATAGATGGTAACTAAATTTATTGTGTTAATCATATATATAAATTTATATATATATATTATACCTAAAACTAATATAATTTTATATGTAAATTATTTCTCAATTAAAAAAAAAGCTACATACAGGATACTGAAAAGAGAGAGGATACGAAAATAAACATGTTGGTAAAAATACTATTAACTATGTTAAGGAATATACATCTCCCTACAACACTATTTCACTATTTATAATTTTCACAATAATATAATATGGTTTGTATGCTTACTCAGAAAAAGACACTTAATAACATAATAAAATGGTCATACTGTTTTTCTTAGTGGCTCCACCAATTTATATTTCTACCAACAAGGCACAAGGATTCCCTTTTCTCCACATCCTCACCAGCACATGTTATGTTTTGTCTTTTTTTATCATAGCCATCCTAACAAGTGTGAGTGATATTTCATCATGGTTCTGATTTGCATTTCCCTGTTCATTAATGATGTTGAGCGCTTTTTTTAGATACCTATTGGCAATTTGTGTGCCTTATTTGGAAAATGTCTTCATATACTCAGCCCATTTTTAAATTGATTTGTTTGTTTTTCAGCTATTAAGTTGTATGAGCTCTTTATATATTTTGTATATTAATCCTGTATTAGTTTTATAATTTGCAAATATTTCATTTTATTGATGGCTTCCTTTGCTGTAAAGAAGACCTTTATTTTGGCATAATCACATTTGTTTATTTTTGTTTTTGCTGCCTTTGCTTTTGGTGTCAAATCCAAAAAAAATATTGCCAAAACTGATGTCAAGAAGCTTACTCTGGATTCCAAAATGGTGGCAAAATAAGTGGAAGCTACACTGATACTCTCTCAGGACCAAACTGGAAATACAACTAAAATAGAGAAGAATGACCCTGAAAAATCAATTGAAGGCTAACTGGATTTAACCCTAATAACCAAGGATGGAAAGTGGAGACTGCATAGAGATTGATAGGAAGTGCAGAGACACAAAAGCACTGGCCAGGCTCTCACAGATAGCAGCTGAGGTTCTGGAGAGATATCTCAACTGTTGGGGGTGGGGTCACTCTGAGATTTCTGGGGTCTTAATCCTGAAGCTAGGCTCCCAAGCCCAGAGCACCAGAACTGAGAAAGTTGCCCACAAAATATCTGGCTGTGAAAAGCAGCAGAGTTGCTGTCTACCAGCCAGAGATATCTGGAAATGCAGGCACCCTCTTAAAGGGCCAATGCACAAAATTTCATGTGCAGCCACTCACCTTCGGGCCCAGCAGAGAGAGGTCAGAGTGGACTGGAGATGTGTGAGCAGAATCCAGGCTTGTGGTGCCTGGGGTGGGTGCTCAGAGGGCAACCACCTCAGTTTCCTATGCTGAGTCATTCCCTCGTGCTGCAGAGTACATCTTTCTCCATCAGCAGATGGCAGACCAGGCAGTTTGTGCCTGGGGGGAAGACAGATGCCACACCCTATTGGAAGACCTGTCAGCCCCATCTTTTGGTTGATAGCCTGAGGCTAATCAAGTCTGAGTGTCAACGGGGCTGTAGGCAGAAGTGGCTTTGAGTCTTTGTCTGACCTAATCCTGGGCCAGGGGCTCAGAAAAGCACATCTTGGTGCACATCTTGGACCTTCCCAAATCCACTGAGCCCCAGTAGAGGGAGCCACAAACTGTGGATTGTTGATAGCTCCAAAAGGGTACTCAGGGACAGTCACAAACAGCATCCGACATTGTCCTGCACTAGAGATTGGGACTCAGCAGATCTACCTAATACAAAGACACAAACTCAAACAGGTAACCAAAATGGGGAGACAGAAAAACAAGTCCCAAATGAAAGGAAATTCTCCAGAAGAAGACCTAATAAAATACATATAAGAAATTTATCAGACATGGAGTTCAGAAAAATGATGGCAAAGATACTCAACAGCTTAAGAAAAGATATAGTATCTATAAAGAATGACATAGCACTAATAAACAACATAGTGGAAGAAATACTAAGCAGATTAAGGGAAGCTGTATATTGGATCAGTGAATTAGAAGACAGGGTAGAAAAAAATCACTCAATCAGAGAACCAAAAAAGAAATTAATGAAACAACTAAAATTAGGAGGACAGCTTAAGTGAGCTGTGGGACAACATGAAATGTAACAATATTCACACAATAGGTGTGCCATAAGAGGAAGAAAGTGAGCAAGGGATAGAGAATGTGTATGAAGAAATAATGGGATAAAACTTTGCTAACCTGGTAATGGAAAAAGTCACCCAAGTTCTGGAGGCACAGGGATTCCCAAGCAAGAAGAACCCAAACAGGCCCATGCCCTGACACGTTATTACTAAAATGCCAAAATTAAAGACAAAGAGTGAACCTTAAAGGCAGCAAGAGAAAGCAATTTGTTACCTACAAAGGAGCTCCCATAAGGCTGTCAGTTGATTTTCCATCAGAAACTCCAAAAGCCAGAAGGGAATGGCATGAAATATTCAAGGTAATAAATAGCAATGATCAGAAACCAAGATTACTATATTCAGCAAGGCTATCATTAAAAATAGATGGTGAAATAAAGAGCTTCCAAGACAAAAAAAAAGGCTAAAGGAGCTTATCACCAGCACTGCAATAAATGCTAAAGGGACTGATGTAATGAGAAGAAGAAATATATGTGGAGCGAAACATAGGCATAAATAATTGAAATGGCAATAAATAAGTACCTATCAATAATAACCTTAAATGTAAATGGATTTAATGTGCCAATCAAAAGACATAGTGTAGCTGAATGGACATTAAAACATGACCCATATATATACTGTCTACAAAAGATCTACCTCAGAACAAAAGACTCTTACAGGATGACAGTGATGGGATGAAAAAATTTTTCCATGCAAAGAAAAACAAACAAACCTAGGGTTGCAATACTCATATCTGATAAAATAGACTTCAAAATTAAGATCATCACAAGGGACAATAAAGATCACTACATAATGCTAAAGGGATCGATCCAACAAGAGTATAAAACCTTGGTAAACATATATGCACCCAATATAGGAAGACCTACATATAAAAAAAAATCTTCTACAGGATAATAAGGGAGAGATTGACAATACAGTCATAGTAGGGGATTTTAACACTCTGCCATATTTCACTGGTTAGATCTTCCAGACAAAAAATGAACAAGGAAACAGAGACTCTAAATAATACACTGGATCAAATTAATTTAATTGACATTTATAGAACATTTCACTGGAAAGCTGCAGAATATATATTCTTCTCAAGTGCACATGGGTTACTCTCAAAGACCACATGTTAGGACACAAAACAAGTCCCTACAAGTTCAAGAAGATTGAAATAATTTCAAGCATCTTCTCAGATCACAATGGCATGAAATAAGAAATCAACTACAATAAAAACACTCAACATTCAAACATGTGGAGGCTAAATAGCATGTTATTAAACAATGAATGGGTTACCAATTAGATCAAGAAAGAAATAAAAAACTTCCTGGAAACAAATGAAAATGAATACATAACAACTCAAAATCTGTGGGACAAGGTGAAAGCAGTTCAAAGAGGGAAGTTCATAGCACCACAAGCCTACCTCAAAAAACAAGAAAAAATTATAATAAAGTATCTAACCCTACAACATAGAGAATTAGAAAGAAAGTAACAGGAAAAGCCCAGAGTAAGTTGAAAGAAGGAAATTATACAGATTTGAGCAGAAATAAATAACATTGAGGCAAAAAACAACAACAACAAAAAAATCAAAGAAACCAAGAGTTGGTTCTTTGAAAAGAGGATCAAGATTAATGAACCGACTCCATTGTATGTTCTTGCCTCCTTTGTCAAATATTAAGATGTTGGGAAAGTTGGACAGATACATGCAAAAAAATGAAACTAGACCACCAACTTATACCATACACAAAAATAAACTCAAAATGGATAAAGGACTTAAACATAACATGGGAAACAATAAAAATCTTAGAAGAAGCCATAGGCAGCAAAATAGCAGACATTTGTCATAGCAATATCTTTACCAATACAGCTCCTAGGGCAATGGAAACTAAGAAAAAAATAAACAAATGGGACTACATCAAAATATAAAGCTTCTGCACAGCAAAAGAAACCATCAACAAAACAACAAGAAAGCCCACTGCATGGGAGAACATATTTGTCAATGTTATATACGATAAGGGTTTAATCTCCAAAATTTATAGGGAACTCATACAACTTAACAAAAGGAAGATTAACAATCCAATAAAAAATGAGCTAAGGACCTAAATAGACACTTTTTGAAAGAGGATATACAGAAGGCCAAGAGACATATGAAAACATGCTCAAAGTCAGTAATCATCCGAGTGATGCAAATCAAAACAACAATGAGGTACCATCTCAAACCTCTCAGAATAGCCATCATCAACAAATCAACTAATGACAAGTGCTGGAGAGGTTGTGGAGAAAAAGGAATCCTTGTGCACTGCTGGTGGGAATGCAGACTGGTGAAGCCACTGTGGAAAACAGTATAGCGTTTCCTCATAAAATTAAAAATGGAACTCCCATTCGACCCAGTGATCCCACTTCTAGGACTATATCCCAAGAATCCAGAAACACCAATCAGAAAGGATATATTTACCCCTATGTTCATAGCAGCACAATTTACAATAGTTAAGATTTGGAAATAGCCAAAGTGCCTGTCAGCAGATGAGTGGATTAGAAAATAGTAGTACATTTACACAATGGAATAGTAAGCTGCTGTAATAGAGAAGGGATTCTTACCATTTGTGACAGCATGGATGGGATTGGAGAGCATTATGCTAAGTGAAATAAGCAGTCAGAGAAAGATAAATATCACATGATCTCAATCATTTGTGGAATATAATGAAAAACATAAACTGATGAAAAAAAATAGAACCAGAGTCATAGAAGCATCAAACAGACTGTCCAACCTATACAGGAAGACCGGCGGGCGGAAGAGGGGGTGGGGGCAGTGAGAGGATAAGAGATCAACCAAAGGACCTGTATACATGCATATGAGCATAATCAATGGACACAGACAGTAGTGGGGTGATAGCATGTGTTGGGGGGTGGGGGTGGCCAGGTAGAGGTCAATGGGGGGAAAAGGAAACTTATGTAATAATTTAAACAACACTAAAAAAAAGATTAATGAATCAGCCCTAGCTGGTTGGCCTCAGTGGATAAAGCATTGGTCTGCAGACTGAAGGGTCCCGGGTTCCATTCTAGTCAAGGGCACATGCCAAGTTGCAGGCTCGATCCTCAGTAGGGGAGTGCAGGATGCAGCCAATCAATGACTCTCCCTCATCATTGATGTTTCTATTTCTCTCTCTCTCTCCCTTCCTCTCTGAAATCAATAAAAATATATTGAAAAAAATATTGATGAACTGTTGGCCAGTCACATCAAGAAACAAAGAGAGTGTAATCCAAATAAATAAAATCAGAAATGAAAGCAGTGAAGTAACTACTGACACCACAGAAATACAAAGGATTGTAAGAAAATACTATGAACAACTATATGCAAATAAGCTGGATAATGTGGATGAAATGGAAAAATTCTTTAAAAATACAATCTTCAAAAACAGGAAGAATCAGAAAACCGGAATAGGCCAATAACAACTGAGGAAATAGAAGCAGTAACCAAAAAACTTCCAGCACACAAAATCACTGGTCCGGATGGCTTCATAGGGAAGTTTTACCAAAACTTCAAAGAACAAATAACACCTATCTTCCTCAAACTATTCCAAAAAGTCCAAGAGGAAGGAATAGTTGGAAGCTTTTTTTTTTTTTTTTTATGAGGCCAGCATTATCTGATTCCAAAACCAGATAAAGACACTACAATGAAAGAGAATTGCAGGCCAAATTCCCTGATGGACATGGATGCTAAAACCCTCAACCAAATATTAGCAAATTGGATACAGCAATATATTAAAGATATCATACATCATGACCAAGTGGGATTTATTCTAGGGATGCAAGGATGGTACAATATTTGCAAACCAATAAATGTGATATGTCATATAAACAAATTGAAAGACAGAAATCACATGATCATATTAATTGATGCAGAAAAAGCATTTAACAAAAGCTAACACCCATTTTTTTATTAAAAAAAGAAAAAAACTCAGCAAAGTGGAAATAGAGGGAACATATCTCTACATAATAAAGGCCATATACACTGAGTGGCCAGATTATTATGATCTCTGAACGCATAATAATCTGGCCACTCAGTATATATCCTATATAATAAAAAGTTAATATTCAAATTGTCCCCTCGACCAGGAGTTCAACAGGCAGGCAGGCCAGCCAGCTGCCCATGTCTCCTCCCCCTGGTCAGGCTGGCCGGACCCCACCCATCACGAATTTATGCACTGGGCCTCTAATATATATATATAGTGGCAGATTATTATGCATTCAGAGATCATAATAATCTGGCCACTCAGTGTATGACAAACCTACAGCCAACATCATACTCAATGGGCAAAATCTAAAACTATTTCCTCTGAGAATAGGAACAACACAGGAATGACCCCTCACCACTCTTATTCAACATAGTACTGGAAGTCCTAGCCACAGTGATCAGACAATAAGAAAAAATAAAAGTCATCTAAATTGGAAAAGAGGAAATAAAACTCTCATTATTCACAGTTGACATGATATCCTACATAGAAAACCCTGAAGTCTCCACCAAAAAACTACTATATTTAATAAAGGAATTTGACAATGTAGCAGGATACAAAATTAACACCCAAAAATCAATGGCATTTTTATACACCAATAATGATTTCTCAGAAAGAGAAACTAAAAAAACTATCCCATTTGCCATTGCAACAAAAAAATTAAGATACTTAGGAATAAAGTTAGCCAAGGAGGTAAAAGATTGTACTGGGAAATTACTAGACTATGAAAAAAAGAAATAGAGGAAGATATAAACAAGTGGGAGAATATACCTTGTTCATGGATTGGTAGAATTAACTTCATTAAAGTTCCATACTACCCAAAGCAATCTATAAATTCAATAGAATCCTTATTAAAATACCAATGGCATATATTACAGAACCAGAACAAATACTCCAAAAATTTATTTGGAGCCAAAAAAAAAAAGTCCCTAAATAGTTGCAGCAATCTTGAGAAAGAAGATCAAAGTTGGAGGGATCAAAATACCAGATATCAAATTATGCTACAAAGCCACTGTTCTCAAAACAGCCAGGTACTGGCACAGTAACGGGAATATAGATGGAACAGAACAGAGAACCCAGAAATTGACCCAAGCCATTATGCTCAATTAATATTTGACAAAGGAAGCAAGAAAATACAATGGACTCAAGATAGTCTCTTCATTATACGGTGTTTGGAAAATTAGACATATACATGCAAAAAAATTAAACTATATCAGCAACTTATACATAAGGATAAACTTAAAATGGATAAAAGACTTAAATGTAAGTCATGAAGCTATAAAAATCCTAGAAGAATCCACAGGCAGCAAAATCTTAGACATCTCTCATAGTAATATGTTTACAGATATCTCTCCCAGGGCAAAGAAAACTAAGGAGAAAAATAAATAAAAAGCTTTTGCACAGCAAAAGAAACCATCAACAAAATGAAAAGAGAGCCCACTGTATGGGAAAACATATTTGGCAATGATCCATCTGATAAAGGATTAATATCCAAAATATATAAGGATCTAGCTTCGTTTTTTTGCATGTGTCTGTCCAATTTTCCCAACACCATTTGTTGAAGAGACTGTCTTGGCTCCATTGTATGTTCGTGCCTCCTTTGTCAAATATTAATTGAGCATAGTGATTTGGGTCAATTTCTGGGTTCTCTATTCTATTCCATTGATCTATATGTCTGTTCTTGTGCCAGTACCAGGTTGATTTAAGAACAGTGGCTTTGTAATACAGCTTGATATCTGGTATTGAGATCCCACCTACTTTGTTCTTCTTTCTCAGGATTGCTGCAGCTATTCGGGGTCTTTTTTTATTCCAGATAAATTTTTGGAAAGTTTATTCTAGGTCTGTGAAATATGTTGTTGGTATTTTAATGGGAAGTGCATTGAATTTATAGATTGCTTTGGGTAGTATGGACATTTTGATGATGTTGATTCTACCAATCCATGAACATGGTATGTTCTTCCATCTGTTTATGGCTTCCTCTATCTCTTTTTTCATTGTCGTGCAGTTTTCCATGTATAGATCTTTCACCTCCTTAGTTAAGTTTATTCCTAGTGGGGCACAGACCCTCACCCCCCCCCAACTTTGCAAGGGCCTGAACCCTCACCCCGTCTGAGGGAGGTCTACTGCCCCCATGGCTGCTTTGCTTCCCAAGCCCAGCTCAGATCGGGACACAGGTGACAGACAGTGACATGGCCCAGCTCACATTGGGACTCAGGTAACAGACAGAGACTTGGCTGACAGCAGCTGCCCTATATCTAAATCCAGCCTAGCACCAGGAATGCTCAGGGCCTACTCAAGAATGCAAATAATCCTTTCCACTAATATTTACAGGGTAAACTAAGATTGTTGGTAGAGTATTAAATTTGACAGTAAAATAATAATCAAGTTTTCAGATTAATTTAAATAGGCTAATTGAAATAAGTGAATATTCAAGAAAATGTAATTGTACTGGACAAAAAGCTGTTCCTAATGTGGTAACTAAAATTTCTATTGGTAGTTCATATCATGATAAAACTCCTGAACATGCAATGAAACTAAAGCAGTCATATTTTTGTGCAAAAAATTAAAATTTAAAGTTATCAAGACTGCATTATAAAATTTACAAAAGCCTCCATTAATCAAAAAAGGGGGGATAGTAGGGTAATATCATGTAAGGAAAATATCCTATAAGTAAATTACATCTAGAAAACTTTTACTTTACAAAATTAGTTTTCATTTGTAATGCTAACAGCAAGACACCCATGAAAAACACACATGGTGTCTAAATAAGACAAAGGAAAATCGTTTGGGCAAAAATAAAAAAGGATCCCAAATCAATTATATAGAAAAGATTCCTTTATTAACTTTTGGTCGAGAATATGTTTGTATATTTTCAGAACACAGCTCCAAGACCATGTGGATTCCTGCAACAGAGAGGAATTGACAGGTCTTTTCCAACCACGAAGACAAGAGGAGAAACAGTCCAGAGATGGAAGACGCTGACGACGCCTTGCCACGCTAGCAGTCAGCAGCTGTGCATCGCAGCAGGTTGCCTAGGACCAAACCAGAGAGGGTCTGACCTGCATTGCCACCATGTGCCCACCATCCAGATATCATTGCTGACATGTACACTTAAGGAACTGTTTGACATTGAAACGGGGACTCAGAACTGTTGGACATTGAAATTGGGACTCAAACATTTTTTGTTATTATATGTTTATTTCTAGTCTGCAGAGGCAAGATTTTTTAAAGGAAAGAAATGGGGGAAAAATAGATACAGAGGCAAAGAAGCATTGAACAGACTGTCAAACTATAGCGGGAAGGCAGAGGAGGTTGTGGGGGTGGAGGGTGGGCTGTAAGAGATCAACCGAAGGACTTGTACGCTTGCATATAAGCATAACCAATGGATAAAAGACATGGGGGGGGGCAGGTAAAGGCATGTACTGTGGGGAAGGGGAGGCCGGGGGGAGGTCAATGGGGGAAAAAAAAAGGAGACATATGTACTACTATTTGTAATACTTCAAACAATTAAAAAAATTTTTTTGAAAAAAAAAAAACAACAAAAAACAAAAAACAAAATATATAAGGATCTTGTACAACTTAACAAAAGAAAACCAATTTAAAAAACTGGCAAAGAACCTAAATAGCCACTTCTCTAAAGTGGATGTTCAGAAGGCCAAGAGGCATATGAAAGAATGCTCAAAGTCACTGATCATCAGAGAGATGCAAATTAAAACAACAATGAGGTATCTCCTCACACCTGTCAGAATGGCTATCATCAACAAATCAACAAATGACAAGTGCTGGTGAGGATGTGGAGAAAAAGGAACCTTAGCACACTGGCACACTGTTGGTGGGAATGCAGACTGGTGTAGACACTGGGGAAAACAGTATGAAATTTCCTCAAAAAATTAAAAATGGAGTTGCCATCTGACCCAGTGATTCCACTTCTAGGAATTTATCCTAAGAGACCTGAAACACCAATCAAAAAGAATATATGAACCCCTATGTACAGTAGCTAATATCTGGAAACGGCCCAAGTACCCATCAGTACATGAGTGGATAAAAAAACAGTGGTACATTTATACCATGGAATACTATGAAGCTGTAGAAAAGAAGGATCTTTTACCCTTTGAGATAGCATGTAGGGACCTGGAGAGTATTATGCTAAGTGAAACCAGCCAATCAGAGAAAGATAAGTATCACAAGATCTCACTCATATGTAGAATCTAATGAATAAAATAAACTGATGCACAAAATAGGTATAGAGACATAGAAGAATGGGACAGACTGTGGAATCTCAGAGGGAAGTTTGGGGTGGGTGGGAAGAGATCAATCAAAGAACTTGTAGGCATATATGTATAACCCATCCACACAGACAACAGGGTGGTGAAGGCCTGGGTGGGGGGACATGAGGTTGGGCTAGATGGGTCAATGGGGCAATGAAATGAAGGGGACATACATAATATTTTCAACAATAAAAAATTAATTTTTTAAGAAGCTTACCTTATATGTTTACTTCAGATCTTTTTTTTAAAATATATTTTATTGATTTTTTACAGAGAGGAAGGGAGAGGAATAGAAAGTTAGAAATATCAATGAAAGAGAAAGATAAGCCTCCTCCTACACACTCCCTACTGGGGATGTGCCCGCAACCAAGGTACATGCCCTTGACCGGAACCAAATCTGGGACCCTTCAGTCCGCAGGCAAACACTCTATCCACTGAGCCAAACCAGTTAGGGCTACTGCAGATCTTATGTTCAAATTTTTAATACATTTTAAGTTGATTTTTGTGTATGGTGTGGTTTCATCATTTTGCATGTGGCTAGTTTTCTCAACTTCATTTATTGAAGAGACCATCCTTTACCCATTGAATATCTTGACCACTTTTTCATAAATTATACAGAGACCTAACAGCAGACTAGAGGACTGCAAGAATCAAGTCAAAGAGTTGAAATACAAAGAAGCAAAAAACACTCAGCCGGAAAAGCAAAAAGAAAAAAGAATGCAAAAATTTGAAAACAGTGTAAGGAGCCTCTGGGACAACCTCAAGCGTACCAACATCTGAATTATGGGGGTCCCAGAAGAAGAGAGAGAGCAAGATACTGAAAACCTATTTGAAGAAATAATGACCGAAAACTTCCCCCACCTGGTGAAAGAAATAGACTTACAAGTCCAGGAAGCACACAGAACCCCAAACAAAAGGAATCCAAAGAGGACCACACAAAGACACATCCTATATAATAAAAGAGTAATATGCAAATTAACCACCACTCCACTACACCCACAAGCCACGCCCACAAGTCAACCAGGAGCGAATATGCAAATAAACCCAACCAAGATGGCTCCGGCCACAGAGAGCAGGAGAGAGGCTTGGGTTTCCCCGGCAATGGAGGAAGCCAAGCTTTTCGCCTGCCCTTGCAGGCCTAGGCCTCCACTCAAGGCTACAAAGTTTCAATGATAGAAGATACATGAATCCAAACAAAAATGGAAACAGCCATGGAGCTGAAAAGAGCAGGAGGCTAGGGTTGCCCCCAGTAATGGAGGAAGCCAAGCTTTCCGCACGCACTGGCCGGCCCAGGCCTCCGCTTAAGGCTACCAAGTTTCAATTATAGAAGATACATAAATACCCAAAAAAATGGCTGCCGCCACAGAGCAAGCAGAAGGCTTGGCTCTGCTCCAGGCTACAAAGTTTCAATTGTAGAAGATAAATAAACCCCAGATACCAGGGCCTCCACTTGGGTCACCGGGGGTGTGTGGCCGGCCTGCAAACCACCACAGGCCCCTCACCCAGGCCACCCCATGCCCCAAGGGAACCCCCACCCTGATCCGGGACACCCTTCAGGGCAAACCAGTGGGCCCCCACCCGTGCACCAGGCCTCTATCCTATCTAATAAAAGAGTAATATGCAGATTGACCATCACTCCAACACACAAGATGGCTGCCCCCATGTGGTCAAAGATCCTGCCCCCATGTGGACACAAGATGGCCCACCACAAGATGGCCAGCAGGGGAGGGCAGTTGGGAGGGACCAAGCCTGCAAAGGAGGGCAGTTGTGGGAGATCAGGCCAGCAGGGGAGGGCAGTTGGGAGAGACCAAGCCTGCAAGTGAGGGCAGTTAGGGGTGACCAAGCCGGTAGAGGAGGGAAGTTGGGGGCAACCAGGCCTGCAGGGAAAGGCAGTTGGGAAGGACCCAGGCCTGCAGGGGAGAGCAGTTGGGGGGGACCAGGCATGCAGGGGAGGGCAGTTAGGGGCAAACAGGCTGGCAGGGGAGAGTTAGGCATCAATCAGGCTGGCAGGGGAGTGGTTAGGGGGTGATCAGGCTGGCAGGCAGAAACGGTTAGGGACAAACAAGATGGCAGGCAGGCGAGCAGTTGGGAGCCAGCAGTCCTGGATTGTGAGAGGGATGTCCAACTGCCCGTTTAGGATCTGGCCTAAATGGGCAGTCAGACATCCCTTGAGGTGTCCCAGATTGGAGAGGGTGCAGGCTGGGCTGAGGGACACCCCCTCCCCTGTGCACGAATTTTGTGCACCGGGCCTCTAGTCATAATTAAAATGCCAAGAGCAAAAGACAAAGAGAGAATCTTAAAAGCAGCAAGAGAAAAACAGTTAATTACCTACAAGGGAGCACCCATATGACTGTCAGCTGATTTCTCAACAGAAACTATGCAGGCCAGACGGGAGTGGCAAGAAATATTCAAAGTGATGAATATCAAGAACCTACAACCAAGATTACTCTACCCAGCAAAGCTATCATTCAGAATTGAAGGTCAGATAAAGAGCTTCACAGGTAAGAAAAAGCTAAAGGAGTTCATCACCACCAAACCAGTATTATGTGAAATGCTGAAAGGTATTCTTTAAGAAGTGGAAGCAGAAGAAAAAGGTAAAGATAAAAATTACGAACAACAAATACATGTCTATCAACAAGTGAATCTAAAAATCAAGTGAATAAAAAATCTGATGAACAGAATAAACTGGTGAATATAATAGGATCAGGGGCATAGAAAGGGTGTGGACTGACAATTCTCAAGGGGAAAAGCATGTGGGGGATGCGGGAAGAGACTGGACAAAAATCGTACACCTATGGATGAGGACAGTGCGGGGGAGGTAAGGGCAGAGGGTGGGGTGGGAACTGGGTGGAGGGGAGCTATGGGGGAAAAAAAGAGGAACAATTGTAATAATCTGAACAATAAAGATTTATTAAATTAAAAAAATAAAATAAATTAATTGGCCATATCAGCATGGTTTTATTTATGGACTCTGTATTCTGCTCCATTTATCTATATGTCTGTTTTTGTGCCAATGCCACACTGTTTGATTACTATGCTATCTCATAAAGAGGGAATATGCTAATTGATTGTCCCACCCTCAAAGATAGCAGTGCCCACAGCCAATAAAGAGGGAATATGCTAATTGACTGCCTAGCCCTCAAAGATGGTGGCACCCACAGCCACACGATGGCGGCGCCCAGTCCCCTCAGCCCCACCGGGGCAGCAGGCACACGGTAAGGCTGGGCCTGCCCCCAGGCAGCCTGATTTTGCCATGAACTTGCCTCTGGAGTCTCCCACTCCCCTCAGCCCCCCAGCTGCCCAGGGCCGGCCCAAGGCACAGGCAAGCCTCGGATGGTGGCTATACAGCCACCCAGGGCTGTTCTGAGGCACAGGCAAGCCTCGGCTGCTATATGCATAATTATGTGTTTTACTTTAATACCTAATCTCATTTATTTGCTTTAACTAACTGTCTTAATTTCTGTACTGGCCAAAGGAAAAAATAACTGGCCTTCTTTATGGTGAAAAATTTACTAAAACAGTGGGAAGTAATGTTATAATCAGATATTTTTTTGCAAAGGAATACTAGAGTATACACTAGTACATTTCTGAAGTATCGTTCTTTATATACTTTTTTGAAAGTTTGTTGGTTCTCTTTCCCTTTATGATTCATAAATAATGAATACAGGCTTGAAGACTAAAACTTCTGACCTAACAGCATTATGTAGATTTTTTATTTTTGGAAAATATTTTTCTACTAACACTTTAAAGAATATATTAATTAAAATTAAATGATATTTAGAAAATTTTGTGCCTAGGATTTAGTCAGATTACTCAATATTTTTACTACATCACATGGAAGTTAGCATATGTCATGCTCCTTAAATCATAGATCTTAGTTCTGGAGTGTGTCAAGGATTTCATTTTAGTGAAAGGTACTTAACCATTTAGAGATTACTATGTAAAAGTAGAGATACAGAAAACTGCATGTCTCAGAGCCTTGTGCACACATTTTCCTATAAATGAGTAAGATTACAAAATTAGATGTAATTATTAAACTTTAGTAAAGTGAAGATTGTCATATTTTTTCTATAAACAGCTTATTAAATCAATTACATAATGGTTCAATCTTTAATCTATGGCTCCTTTGCACTAATGATAATGTTTACCCTAGTATATTTTTTTCAACCACTTAATAGCCTATAATAGCTTAATCATACAACTCTGAAAAAAAATAATTTACAATTAGTAAAGCTTAGGGTAATTGAAACTGAAAAATGTATCTCTAGCATAATTTAGTATATTGTCAATGTAGGTTCTTAGTCAGTGTGGGTTGCTATAACAGATTATCGCAGATTGGAAAGCTTATAAACAACATCAATTATTCCTCACAGTTCTGGAAACTGAAAATCTGAGACCAAGGTGTCAGCATGATAGGGTGAGGACCCTCTTCCAGAGGGCAGACTTCCTAGTGTGCCCTCACTTGGTGGAAGGTCTAGAGAGCTTGTGAAGCATCTTTAATAAAGGCACTAATCCCATTAATGAGGACTCTACCCTCATGAACCTAAGCACCTCTCAATGACTGCATCTCTTAATACCATTACAATGGGCATTAGGAGTTCAACTTATAAATATTTGGAGGACAGGAACAGTTAGACCATAGAGGTAGCTATAACTCTAACGTAGGTATCAAGATCCATGTTTTCTAAAGTATGCTCTCTGAACTAACTCTTGTTAGCTTTATAAAATAAGAAGACATGCTGGAGAATGTTATAGAAAGTAATGGTCAAGTAACTAATGAACCCAATTTTTAAACATTTCTCTGGCATGTAGCTACACTCTTTGACCAATAAATGACAGTGTCCTCCCTCACGATCAGAGTGGCCTTGTTTGTCCCTCAGCTCTGGGTGTGGACATGTGTGTGCTTTGCTGAAGAGCCTGAAGCAGAAATAAAAGTTCTAATCCTAAACTTCAGAAGATTTTTGTGTGAGTCAAATTCCATTTCAATGTTGTGTTCTTGGCATGGCTTTGAAGATATGCTTAGGTTAATCTGCTGTCCTAGGAGGATGCATGTGGAAGAATTTAGTTTAGCCAGCTTCTCAAGATAGGTTGGCTAAGCAGAATAACTTAACTTTTCCCATGAAGTTTGTTTTCCAAATTACAAATGGTATTCCCAAGTACCTCAGGTAGCTGTAGCCAAACTGCTGCTTTACTCAAAAGTGTACCACAGTAAGAAACTGGTAATCAAACATAAGCAAATTGTGTTGAACAGCTTTATCTACTCCTCTTTACCCATAGGATGGAATATAATCAGCTTTCTTCTAAGCTAACTGTTTAAAAATAAAAAATATATATAAAAATGAATGATGAAACTTTGGAGAGACTATATTATCAGCAGAGATTGGGTAGTATGACTCCCTCGATCTTCAGAACACACATTATTCAAATGTGCTTTATAGATGAGTGTTTTGATCTTTAGCTATAATTTTAGGCAGTTTTTCAAAGAAATACAGGTTGTCATAATCTTATTCTAAACATCATTATACTAGTATATATTTTTTTACTTATGGGAAGACCTTTTCCACTTCATAATGCATAAAAGAACAACAAACTTTTAAACTTTCCACCTAAGGCAGTGATTGCTACCTGCTAAGTGTCAACTCATTTGTAAGCTGTTTTATGTGCTTACCAAAATTACAGAGTTATTTTGGAATGCTTAGGAATGATTCAGATATTATTCTTTACAATGCAACTCAGTTGTCCCCTAAAAGAGACAATATATTAATATTGACTTTGCTTTTTTTCTTAATTTTTTCTTATTGAAAGGATAAATTTTACTATGATTATTAGCCTTCAAATTATATTTTGCTGAAATAAAGTGTGTATGATATATCTAACATCAGGTAATTATTTTAACTGGAAAAAATAACTCTGTTTACATTTATATTTTCTTTAGCAATTTGGACTATACATTGTACAGGATAAGGCAAAGTAAGTTTATAGTTGTTCATATGGAAAATAATTCAATAATTAATAAGTAATAAAACTGTGTTTCACGGACTCACAACTGTAAACCTACGTTTTTCCCACCCTGTATGGGTAAAAACCAGCAACTAACCAGAAACAGATTCTGAGTAACCAAAACACAACTCAATTCCACAAATGTATCTTGAATGCCTGTTACCTGCCAAGCACTACTTTAGGTCAGCAATAAAGAAAACAAAGGCTCTTCTTTCCTGGAAATTATAATCTGGTAAAAATTTTTGCAATTAGCAGCTAAATTTTTATAATTAATTAATAAATTAATCAATTAAGTTCCACAAGAACTTATTTGACTCATTTTTTAAAAGAAAGAACACATGTCCACCCGCAGTACATTGATCTGGGATTTGGAAAACAGAGGCAGTAAATGAAGAACAATTGAGCAAGACAGTATAGGCTGTGTTATGTTCAATTTTCAGAGAAAGGAGAAAATAATTAGAAGTCACATAGAGGATGATCTTTAGTGGCCTCTCTAAAGCAATGCCATGTGTGCTAAGAACAGAGAGATGAGAATGAGCAGAACATACAGAGACTTGGAAGAACATTTCAGCAAATGCAAAGCATAGAAAACAAATGAACTGTAAATAAGTGAATTGATCTCCAAACACAAGAGTAATTAAGGAAGTGCAAATTTAGCAACAATTAGGTATGATTTTACACATTGGCTTGGCAAATATTTTAAAGTTGGCAATGTTTAAAGAAATGAGAACTCCCATAGTGTTTGAGAAAGAAAGATAAGGACCCAAAATGACAATGCTGATAAAGCTACAGTACATTGCAGGAAAAGGAATTGAAGTAAGGGTATACATCACAACCATGTTTAAGACATTAACAAAATACACTGTGGAGAAAAAGAAGGGAAGAATAATGATGGCATGTACAGTGATGACCCTAGAGTGATGGCCAGAGCAAGATTTTCCTGGATCTGTGCTAAGAAATACAATGTAGAGCCATTTAATAGTTTAACTGGAGCCCATCAATAATCAGATTTGTGTGGTGCCAGAGAGAAGGATACTCCAAGAAGCAAAAGCTCACACAATACCTACAACTTCCTGTTGTAGAAAATATGCACATGCCCTTCTAGAGCAGTCACATGCAGGTAGGTTTGCTTAGTGATTAATGGTCAATTTTTTATAGACAAATAGGAGAAAGCTTAAAAATAAGATTTCCATTTTTTTTTAACTTAAGACTTTTAGAAAACTATTTAAACTTTCTGAACTTCAGTTTTAAAATTATGTTTTTATTGATTTTTTTAGAGAGAGAGGGAGGGAGAAGAAGAGAGAGATAGAAACATGGATTGGCTGCACACCCTCTACTGGTGATCAAGCCCTCAACCTGGGCATGTGCCCAGACTGGGAGTCACACTGGTGATCCCTTAGTGCATGAGATGACACCCAACCAACTGAGCAACACTGGCTGGGCTTTTTCTGCCCTCAGACCCTGGGCACCTTACATAACTTCCTTTGCATTGATTTTCTCATGTATAAAGTGGAACATCTGTCTCAAGTATTTTGTTTGTCCTTTTCCAGGACCTAGATTAATTTGGTGGTGAGGGTGTGGGGGGAGGAGTAGAGGGAGTAATCACTTGCACTTTAACATAATTATATGTTTCTTTTAAAATTAGCATTTTAAATATAATTTAGCCATAATTTATCTTTTATTTTTAAATATTGCTTGCTTTAAAAATATCTATATGTGTGTAACTGTTTACATCTCTTCATATGTATCCATATCTATATGTGTGACTAAAAACAGAGTCTGGCCCATATTAACTGTGAAATAAATGATTAAATACTTATAATATTTAAACCTGCAAAGTTTTTATATGTCTGTAGTTGTGTTTTCTCTGTGTATATAAACTTATAGAAAGAGGTGCTCTTTGTTAATTAAAAGAAGTCAAGTAAGACTCCTTCCATGACTGTGGAAATAAATATTACATACTTTATTTAGTATCAGAGAAAACCATTTAGAAAAATATTACATTAATTGTAATTTTCAACATCCTAGAGATTCCATTATTTAAGTAAAGAAGAGATAAAGTTGTAAGCAGATGACAGGGCATGGATTTCACTTTTATCCAGGCACAACCTAACTTTGGCTGCCTGCACTGGATAACCAGCCTGAGGGCCCATGCTTCTGTCCTTACCACTGTTAGCCCCTTCGCACCAGGTCATTCATAGTGTTTCAGTTTTCATCTGCTCCATAGGTTCCAACAGAGTCTGTCTATTGATTGAGAAGCACCACCCAAATTCAAGATATATTAATAAGACTGTGTGATATTAATGAGTCTGTGTGTGTGTGTGTGTGTGTGTGTGTGTGTGTGTGTTTGAAAGAGAGAGACAGAGACAAAGGCAGAGAAATGGGAAGAAAGACAAAGAAAGCTATGAAAATGTCATTTACTATTCCCCTTTTCCCTTTTTGTTTTTTGATTATGACTTATGGCTGCTGTTCAGTGTAGTCACTCAGGTGGTCAAATTTTTCACATTTCACATATTTTGGGAGAGGATATTTGGGAGAGAATCACTCCTCTAGGGTGTAGTGATGATTTAAAAATTTCCTTTTTAGCCAAAACCGGTTTGGCTCAGTGGATAGAGCATCAGCCTGCGGACTGAAAGGTCCTGGGTTCGATTCTGGTCAAGGGCACATACCTTGGTTGCGGGCACATCCCCAGTAGGAGGTGTGCAGGAGGCAGCTGATCAATGTTTCTCTCTCATTGATGTTTCTAACTCTCTATCCCTCTCCTTTCCTCTCTGTAAAAAATCAATAAAATATATTTAAAAAATAAGTAAAAATTTCCTTTTTACACAAAGTGACTCATTTTTGTAAGAAGAAAAAACAATACCTGTATATCATTTTATCATTTGAGGATAAAATGTTATACATGTTATACAGATAATATAAATCATATAATCTAGGTTTTTGGGGTTTATAATAATTTAGAAAGAAAGTAGATCAAGACTATGAAATTGCACAATGTACTTAAAGAATTCAATGTAGTACCTAATAAAGAATTAATGCATAATTATCATCTTCATGATGAAATAACTTGAATCTCTACTAGAAATTTCCCAGAAATATTTGCTACCCAGTACAATTGTTTATTATATATCTGAATTAAAATATTGATAGGTAAAGTACATTAGTATTGCCATCTTATATCTACATGTTAACCATAAATTTGTATTCTCTTTCTTTAAAAAATATTTTAAATGATTTAAGAGAGTACAGGAGAGGAAGAGATAGAAACATCAGTGGTGAGAGAGAATCATTATCAGCTGTCTCCTGCATACCCCCTACAGGGGTTAAGCCCGCAATCTAAGCCCTGACTGGGAACTGAACCATGACCTCCTGATTCATAGGTCTAGGCCAGTGGTCGGCAAACTCATTAGTCAACAGAGCCAAATATCAACAGTTACAACTATTGAAATTTCTTTTGAGAGCCAAATTTTTAAAACTTAAACTTCTTCTAATACCACTTCTTCAAAATAGACTCGCCCAGGCCATGGTATTTTGTGGAAGAGCCACACTCAATGGGCCAAAGAGCCGCATGTGGCTTGCGAGCCCAGTTTGCTGACCACGGGTCTAGGCTCAACCACTGAGCCACACCGGCCAGGCTGTATTCTCTTTCAAGTGTTAATTTCAAATAATTGTACTTTAGAAAGTCCTTAATAACTCTCTTCTCAATTATTCATTCATTCAGTTCATTCAACATATATTTATTTTGCATCTATATGTGTCAGGAACTTCCCTAGGTGCTGCAAATGCAGCTGAGAATTAAATCCACACTTTCATGGAGTTAACATTCATCTGGGAGCAAACAGAACATAACAAGTCAATGTATATTGTAGAAGGGGTAATAAGTGCTTTAAAAAATAATAAAGCTACTTAATAGCATGGGAAATAGAGGGACGGTGTGGGATACTATTCTATCTAATAAAAGAGTAATATGCAAATTGACCATCACACCAAGCCATAAGATGGCCACCCCCATGTGGCCAAAGATGGATGCCCCCATGTGGACACAAGATGGCCGCCACAAGATGGATGGCAGGGGAGGGCAGTTGTGGGGGGACCAGGCCTGCAGGGGAGGGCAGTTGGGGAGGGACCAGGCCTGCAGTGGAGGGCAGTTAAGGGGGACCAGGCCTGCAGAAAAGGGCAGGTAGGGGGACCAGGCCTGCAGGGAAGGGCAGTTGTGGGCGATCAGGCCAGCAGGGAGGGCAGTTAGGGGTGACTGGGCCAGCAGAGGAGGGTAGTTGGGGGAGACCAGGCTAGCAGGGGAGGGCAGTAGTTGGGGGACCAGACCTGCAAGGGAGGACAGTTGTGGGGGGACCCAGGCCTGCAGGGGAGGGCAGTTGGGGGTGACCAGGCTGGCAGGGGAGGGCAGTTAGGGGCAATAGGGCTGGCTGGGGAACAGTTAGGAGTTGATCAGGCTGTCAGTGGAGTGGTTAGGGGGTGATCAGGCTGGAAGGCAGAAGTGGTTAGGGGCAATCAGGCAGAGGCAGGCGAGCGGTTGGGAGCCAGCAGTCCTGAATTGTGAGAGGGATGTCCCAGTTTGGAGAGGGTGCAGGCTGGGCTGAGGGACACTCCCTCCCCCTGTGCATGAATTTCGTGCACTGGGCCTCTAGTTTTAGATAAGAAATCATTTAGGCAGAGATCTGAATGAATGAATGAAACATTCAAATACATTAGGGAGAAAAAGTCAAACCATAGGAAATATACATAAATGTAAAATCTGTGAGTTGGAAGCAGGTTTGGCATATTAAAGGGTGTGAAAGAAGACCTGTGACTGAGTGAAGAGACAGGAGGTATGGTATGAAGTGAAAGAGGTAGCCCTGAGAACAATCATGCAGGACCTTGTATGCCAGGGTGAGATCCTGAGTGAATTGGGGACTTATGGGAGTACATTTTTTTTATCAGAAGAGTAAAATGATTTAGTATATGTATTCATTTAAAAATGAGCACTGCTATACTGAAAGTAGCCCTGCTATAAATCAACTTGAAAAAAATTGATAATTGAGAATGATGTAATCCTATATAATAAAAGCCTAATATGCTAAGTGTCCAGTCGGATGGATGGTCAACCATTCAACCAATCAAAGTGCAATATGTTAATGATATGCTAAGGCCGCTCAACTGCTCACTATGACATGCACTGACCAACAGGGGCAGACGGTCCAACCAGTAGGTTAGCTTACTGCTGGGGTCCGGCTAATTGGGACTGAGTGAGACAGGCCGGACACACCCTGGAGCCTTCCTGCGGTCCCTCCCTGTCTGGCCAACCTCCTGTGTCCCTCCCTGGCCCCGATCATGCACCAATGGGGTCCCTCGGCCTGGCCTGTGCCCTCTCGCAATCTGGGACCTCTCAGGGCATGTCAGAAAGCTGGTTTTAGCCCAATCCCCCAAGCCAGGCCGAGGGACCCCACTGGTGCATGAATTTGTGCACCAGGCCTCTAGTTCTAAAATAATATGTTAACTAGTGACTTGTTCAAGTTACACATTTTTTTTCATATCCAATCTGTTAAGCAGAAAGCTGTAGAATATAAATTACCATCTACCCATATGTTTTTTGTTTGTTTGTTTGTATGCTTAAAGAATAGTTAATAATGGAAAAATGTCACATAATCATTAGTCCCATAGTTTTTAAATGGGAATATCCTTATTAATATTTCAGTTATGTTGTTTAAAAATTAAAATAATGTCAATAAGTGAATTATACCTTAATAATGTTCTGTAACATCCTTTTTTTTCTTTATTAAGGTATTACATATGTGTCCTTAACCCCCCATTGCCCCCACCACCACCACCATCCCTGCTCATACCCTCACCCCCCTGGTATCTGTGTCCATTGGTTATGCTTATATGCATGAATACAAGTCCTTTGGTTGATCTCTCCCCCTTAATCCCACCATCCACTACCTTTCCTCTGAGGTTTGATGGTCTGATCGATACTTCTCTGTCTCTGTATCTGTTTCTGTTCATCAGTTTATATTGTTCATTATATTCCACAAATGAGTGAGATCATGTGATATTTATCTTTCTCTGATTGACTTGTTTTGCTTAGCATAATGTTCTCCAGGTCCATCCATGCTGTTGCAAATGGTAGGAGTTCCTTCCTTTTAACAGCAGCTTAGTATTCCATTGTGTAGATGTACCACAGTTTTCTAATCCACTCATCTGCTGATAGGCACTTAGGCTGTTTCCAAATCTTAGCTATGGTAAATTGTGCTGCTATGAACATAGGGGTGCATATGTCCTTTCTGATTGGTGTTTCTAGTTTCTTGGGATATATTCCTAGAAGTAGGATCACTGGGTCAAATGGGAGTTCCATTTTTAGTTTTTTGAGGAATCTCCATATTGTTCTCCACAGTGGCTGCACCAGTCTGCATTCCCACCAGCAGTGCACAAGGGTTCCTTTTCTCCACATCCTCGCCAGCACTTGTCGTTTGCTGATTTGTTGATGATAGCCATTCTGACAGGTGTGAGATGGTACCTCATTGTTGTTTTGATTTGCATCTCTCAGATGATTAGTGTACCCATCTGTTTTATTAATGTCAGGAAATAATTTAATGCTTTACTTCTATAATTTAGTAAAAGATAAACAACTATATATTTTTTAAATTGAAGTGAAGAACACTTATCAATATGTTTACTTTTTAATTATCATAGAATAATCAACATAACAAATGCATCTCCTAACTCTAGAAAATGTTTTTTTAATACATTGATTCATTTTCTGTCTTAGAGGAGAACTGTTGTGAATGCTTTTAAATTTATATTTATATTTACTGCTATTATTTCTCCCCTTTTCATTTTTAAAACATTTATCTATACTAAACCTCTTTTTATGTCTATTTTAGAACTGCCCCAATTAATTTTGATTGTACTAAAGTGAAAATAAATGGGCACATAACATAGGCACAATACTGTCAGCCATGCTTTCCCAGGCACAAAGCATCGAATAGAGCATAATCTTTCTTTTCAGTGTTCTACTGTTTAGTAGGAAAGAAAATATGTAATAGATAGTTATCATAACAGTATGTAAACAGTGAAAAATGTAAGATAGAAAACTTCTTTGACTAAGTAGCTGTGGACATATTGAGATGGTTCTTACTTTAAAATAGACATATGTTTAGAACTATGCAATAAAATCCTTTTTCTTTTTAAAATATATTTTTATTGATTTTAGAGAGGAAGGGAGAGGGATAGAGAGAAACATCAATGATGAGAGAGAATCATTGATCGGCTGCCTCCTGCACACCCCTTACTGGGGACTGAGCCCGCAACCCAGGCATGTGCTGTAATCGAACCTGGGACCCTTTAGTCCGCAGACCGACATTTTATCCGCTGAGCCAAACTGGCTAGGGCCCAGTTTAAACTTTTTAAACAGGGGGCCAGTTCACTGTCCCTCAGACCATTGGAGGGCCGGACTATAGTTTAAAAAAAAACTATGAACAAATTCCTATGAGCACTGCGGGCCCGGGATGAGTCGGCTGCTAAGCAGGACAGGCAGTGGCACCCAGTGGGCCAGATAAATGTCCTCGGCAGGCTGCATGTGGCCCGCGGGCCGTAGTTTGAGGACCCCTGGTAAAATCCTTTTTCATCTATTGCTAAAAATAGGATGTTTCTTCAGATATGTCATACACATACATATTATAAAAATGTGACTATATTAGAAAGTTACTCTGTAAATATACATATTTGATAATGAAATATGAAATGCTTGTTTTATTGGCATAATTCCAGGTTATGAGTGTCTATTTTTCAAGATACCTGAACTCAGACGTGGAAAAGACCTAACAATCTCAATGAGTTTCTATCTGAATAAGGGAAGATATTGCTTATCAATTCAAAAATGTCAGAGAAAATTCCCCATAACAGGGAGGTTATTTAATAAATAATATATGAAAAGAAGATCTAAGAAAGTAACCTTCTGCAACAACTTGAATTGTTTGCAAATGTTATTTGTTGTAAATCGTACAGGCAAAGAAAACTATAATCAACATATGTAACTAAGTAAATCAAAGAAGTTTTGTAGTATTTCCAAAGTAAATTCTTTGGGGCTTGAACTGTATTGAAAATTGATTCTTTTTTTTTTTCTTTTTTAATAGGTACTTGGTCAATTGAATATTTTTTAAAAATATTTTTATTGATTTCAGAGAGGAAGGGAGAGGGAGAAAGAGATAGAAATAATGAGAGAGAAAATTGATTGGCTGCATCCTCCACACCTACCCTACATTGGGGATCGAGCCTGCAACCTGCGCATGTGCCCTGACCAGGAATCAAGCCATGACCTCTTGGTTCATAGGTCAATGCTCAACCACTGACCACTGAGCTATGCTGGCCCTGTGTTTTTGTTTTTGTTTTTTAAAGAAAGCCCTAGCCCAAGCTATTGCAGAATCTACAAAGTTTGGTGCCTGTATATTAATTTGTGTTTACTTAGTGTTAATACTACAAATAGAAACATAATATTTTTAAATAAAATAAATCTAGGTATAAGAGAAATCTCTTACATAAGAAAGAATATGATCACATTTTTGTTTGTCTCTCTGTGTTTATTATGTTTTAAAGGATGCATTTATTGTCTTTCTTTTATTTGTATGAGGGTAAATCCTGTTTGATTTCATATTTGACTTCTTATTCACATGGCTTTGTAAGACTACACAGAATGGAGATAGCTATAATACACTTTGAATTATTTTAAAGATAAACAACAATGTGGGAAAGCATGATATATTATTTCTCTATCTACCCAGGGAAGTTGGGTTACCATTTTTTCCCAAATTAAAATAATAATGTGTGAGCATTTATTATTAGTTTATTACAATTTAAGTATTGGGAAAACAGTTACATGCTTGAAATTAATAATCCCTCTCAATATATCAACTAAATAAATACCATTGTCATTTTCATTTTACCAATAGGGAGAATGAGACTCAAAGAAGATGGGTTCTTTTCCAAAGATCGCATAGCCATGAGGAGGTAAACATTCTTACCACTAACTGTTTTCATGGAAGTATACCTGGCTTTCATTTTGAATAAAACCATATCCTTACTGAGTACTGGTGTCTCTGCTCTTTTAACCAAGTGTTTATACTTTTCAAAAGAGATAATATGTGGTCCTAGCTTGGCTGCCTTGGCCATCGGGCTGCCTTTTAGTGGTGCTGTAAGCGTTCTTCTACAAGTCATCTCACAGGTGCTGATTTCCCTGAAATCTGGCCCCTATATTTTTTGTTAAAGTCTTACAGTGACTTCTGGTCTAATGTGTTGAGATTGAGGTGACAGGTTTATTTCACTCCATATATGAGACACAGGCCAAAGATCTGAAGAGAAGTACTTGAATCTAATTTCAATTTTAATAGTGCTCTCTAATAATAGGCTTTTAAATAGACTTCTTTAAGTGGAAAACAGTTTGAATAGATTATTATTGATTTTTTAAAGATCCCTTGTTTTAAGATCCCAGCAGAAATATCTGAATGGTGGGAAAAAAGAAACGTTGAGCTTTGGAAATTTGGTCATAAACCCAACCATTATTTTGTGACAGGGATTACTATAAATAGTGCCTATTCTAGGGAATCTGTGATTATCTAAAAAGGGGGGAAAAACAGAAAGGAACCAAGCATTTAAAGATACAGTTCAAAATCCAAAGTATCTGTATGAACCACAGCATGGAAGCTGATCAGGGGAGAATGTATGAAGAAGAAAGCAGTCAGAATCATTTAAAAGTCAGTTAAATGATATATATTTATCCCTTGAATGCAGTAAAAGTTATAGATAACCTTAGTGAAAGCTGACCAGTGCAAAACATCAGGTAAAGTAAGTTGGAAGTGAATGTATGGTGATAGCAGATACCAAAAATGCCTTACCAAATATTTAATACTAGAGGTCCGGTGCAAGAATTCATGCACGGGTGGGGTCCCTTGGCCTGGCTAGCGATTGGGGCTGGCCAGCCGGGGGAAGAACCGCTGGAGGTTGGCTATAGGAGCGCACTGACCACCAGGGGGCAGCTCCTGCATTGAGTGTCTGCCCCCTGGTGGTCAGTGTGCGTCATAACTACCAGCCAGTCAACTTGTTGTCCAGTCGTAAAGGTCACTTAGGCTTTTATATATCTACACTAATAAAAGAGAAAGATGCTAATTGACCATACCTCTGCTACCTCCACAGCCAATCAGGAGTGATATGCAAATAAACCCAACAAAGATGGTGGGTAAATTTGCATATGCAGGTGGGGCAGGCAGCACCTGACCCCCCGTGGAGTCCATGGGGACTGGGAAGGCGGCATGGACAGAGCCTGTCGTTGCCCTGGGGTCCAGGCGGTAATCGGGACCAGGCAGGCCAGGCGGGCAGTGCCTGATGCCCCCCGCGGAATCCTGGCTGCGATTGGGACCCGGCAGTTCCAGCAGGTAGCACCTGACACCCCCTGCGGAGTCCAGGCGGGACCAGGCAGGCAGCGTGGACAGCACCTGATGTCACCCTCGGGGTCCAGGCGGCGATCGGGACTGGGCAGTTCCAGCAGGCAGCCCCTAATGCTGCCTGAGGGGTCCAGGCGGCGATTGGGACCGGGCAGCCCGGCAGGCAGCGCCTGACGCCCCCCGGAGTCCAGGCGGTGATCGGGACGGGCAGGCAGCATGGACAGCGCCTGACGTCGCCCTCGGGTTCCAGGCGGCGATTGGGACCTGTCAGTTCCAGCAGGCAACGCGTGATGACTCCTGCGGAGTTCAGGCGGTGATTGGGACCAGGCAGGCCCTGCGGGCAGCACCTGACACAAACAATAATAAAAATAAAACATTTCAACAACACTCCTTTCTGGACAAAATTCTTTCTTTTTAAATTTTTTAATTTTAATCAAAGTAGTAAATACAAAGTTCATAATGTATCTTTTTTTTTTTCCTAATAGGTGTGTAGTGTAGTGGTATATCATTATTGTTTTTATCCTATTGTTGACACTATTATAGGTGTCTCCCATCCCCCCCCCCCCCTTTACCCTCCTCCACCCAGCCCCCCCACCTCTGGCCATCACCACACTTTTATCTATGTCCATCCCCCTCCCCTCTGACCTCTGTCATTTGTCTATGTCCATCCCTCTCCCCTCTGACCTCTGTCAGTCCCTCCCATCCTATATAATAAAAGGCTAATATGCAAATCGACCAAATGGTGGAACAACCAGTTGCTATGACGCACACTGACCACCAGGGGGCAGACGCTCAATGCAGGAGCTGCCCTCTGGAGGTCAGTGCACTCCCAAGGGGGAGTGCCACTCAGCCAGAAGCCAGGCTCACAGCTGGCGAGTGCAGTAGTGGTGGCAGAAGCCTCTCCCGCCTGCACTGCAGGCGGGCAGTAAGGAGCAAGGGCTCCCAGACTGCAAGAGCCCGGGACTGTGAGAGGGATGTCTGACTGCTGGCTTAGGCCCGATCCCTGAAGGCAGACATCCCCTGAGGGCACCCCCTCCCAATGCATGAATCTCATGCACCAGGCCTCTAGTAGTTAAATAAAAGAGCAAAACTACCAAATTTGGAGATTTATATCCAGTTTCTTTAGGATATGCTGAAACTATATATATATATATATATATATATATATATATATATATATATTTTTTTTTTTTTTTTTTTTGCTGCACTGGAAATGATCTCTACCAAAAGAATTAATTTGAGTCATACTCTGGGAAAGAATAATAGGTAGTTAAAAATAATAACTGCTGTTAGAACTAGTAAATCAGAAATTTTACGATGCAAGCTTGACATCTGGGACACTGTGATGGTCAAAAACTTAGTATTTAAAACCATAGACAGATAATGAAATTGATCTCAAATGAGAGAAATGTTTCTCTTTCTACCATCTCTCTGTCTATCTAACTATCTAATATCTATTTATCATCTATCTATCTATCTATCTATCTATCATCTATCTTATATTTTTTGTTGAATCAGAGAGAGTTTTAGGGGGAAATAGAAATACATTTGATAAGTCTGCACTTCAATTTCTTTGTTTCACTTTAACTAATATGAGTATATAATTTTCTCAGAATCAAATCAAACAATAGAAATAATTTTTAGAGTAAGTGTTCAATTAATATGCTCTTCAGTAAAATAGACTTATCTCTTCCACTTCATTGCTCTGTAACCTTGGGAAATTTAACTTTCCTGCCTGTGACTCAATTTCCTCATACAGCAAATGAAAGCAACAATACTAACTTCATAAGGATATTGTGAGACTAAATAGGATATATGTATTTAAATGTTGTCCATCACAAAGCAAAAACTAAAAAAAAAAATTAACTTTTACTAGAATACTTTCTTGTGGCAGGCATTTTACATTCATTTTGTCATTTTATCTTCATGGTAGCTTTGTGAAGGAAGTAAGCTATTGTGCCAACTTGTTTCTTCCTGCCCTGTCTCTCCCTGCCTCCTATTATACATCCTCTTTCATTGTTGCTCCTATTTTTTCAGTCAGTGTATAAAGAACAAGGCACTACATTAAGGCCCAGAGCTACAAAGATAAATATGATATAAAAACTGCTTTAGAATTTATCAAAATATAGGAGGAAAAAAAGACACAATATATAAAAATTATGATTAGAGTGCTCTACTACTTCTTTTTAAGATCTTATGTCTAGTCACCGAGAAAGGAGATGCAGTGTTCAGGAGTCCTGCTTTCAGTATTGGGCCCTGTATACCTCAAATATAAGTAACTCAGACTTTCTTAGTTCATTTAATTTGTTTTGTTTTATTCTTGTTCTCCCAACCCCCATTAACTAAGATCATTGTATTAAGGATCTGAGCAATAGTTGGTGAAAGGGCTATAGTACATTAAAGATTCTTTCTAATTCTTAACATATTAGAGAAAAACATTTTAGCAGATTATAATTTGGATGCTATATCATCTTTCAGAGTTTTGTAGTAAAGTGTGAGATGAATTCCATTTGCTTGAAATGATAACAATCTGCTTTTTAAGATTCATTTTTTTTCAAACATCTTTTATTCAGTTCAACTGAAGGACAGAATAGAATGAAACAGATAATGAGCTAGCAGCTCATAAGACTAACCTTTTTGAATAATTAAAAAATGTACATTTGCTACCTTGTTGTGTTTCAACAGAAAAGACATGCATCCATCTCATCCAAAGGAATTTTAGGGATCTCTAAACATCAAAATTAAAGAATCAGAAATGCACAATTATTACAGGGGAAAGAAAATAGCTGTCAAATATATCTGTAGGAGAGAAATGTATTACAGAACAAATAGGAAGACTCAATTGTATTAGTGAATTTAGAAATCATCATAAGAAAAAAATGCAACAATGAATGGATAACAAGAACTTTTAACAGTTAATTCCTAATACTGAATAGAAATTGATGAAATTACTGTATTGAGATGGAAGAGAACAGCAAATGGCCATAGCCAAAACTAGTTAATTCTTTATACAACACCAGCCCTCCCCCCCGAACAGAGATGTTTAAATTTTAACCATATGTGATTAGTAGACTAGCATAAAACATTTAAGACAAAAGCTACAATTGTATAATATTTTTTATTTCTTAGTAAAATTATTCTTATATAGTACTAGAAAATAAATATTATATATATATATATTTTAATATATTTTATTGATTTTTTTACAGAGAGGAAAGAAGAGGGATAGATAGTCAGAAACATCGATGAGAGAGAAACATCAATCAGCTGCCTCCTGCACACCTCCCACTGGGGAGGTGCCCGCAACCAAGTTACATGCCCTTGACCGGAATCGAACCCAGGACCCTTCAGTCCGCAGGCCAATGCTCTATCCACTGAGCCAAACCTGTTTTGGCTAAATATTATATTTTGAGAGTAGTAGTTAATTTTCCCAGGACTGCCACATTTCTATATTTTATAATGTAGGCCATTAAGTTGAATTAACATGGCATTTTATAAACATTCTTAAGAACTAACTTAGCTCCCAAATTTTAAATATCTCTAATAAATTATATGTTTCTTAATATAGCAAAGAATTGACATTACAAATAGTTTTACTGCTTAATTGTGTCATGACAAAATACAACCCCAGAAGATGACTTAAAAATACCTCTCTTTAAGGTACTTAGTATCATAATTATTAATTCTATGGAATGAATCAACTTAAGGGAAATTCTCTTCATCGAAGGTTAAATGATCACTAGAAATACCAAATGAGAGGCAGGTATCCCAGTCATTGTTTTGTTGTCTCTTGATAACATTTTTTCATTTATGTTTCTTTTATTGACTATAAATGTGAATAATTTGTAAATGTGTAAATGGAGAAAATTCATAAAGAACAATAGCGTCTCCCAAACTTAAATTAGAGAATAGCCCAGTTGACTGTGTTACTCTCCTGAAACAATTTAATGTGGTGTTCTGTGAAACCACTTTCATTTCAGAATGCCTAGAATGGAAGGAAAATTGAAACAGATATGAAATCTTAAGTAACTCAATTTTATGTAAATTTATGTATGAAACAAAAAGCAGTGCTGCAATGTAATCTTCTGGGTTTTAATTTGATTCAAGGTCTGATACATATTTTGACCATCTTTCCCTCATGCAAAAAGAGAAATACTCCAGATAGAACAAGTCATTGACTGCTTAATGTACATCAATCAAGCTTGCTAACTTACGATGTTTCTCAAGGGTATTGGCTCTTTGGGAGTCGTCAGAAATATAAATGGACAACGTGATGTGGGTAAACAGTGCAATGGAGCAGGGAGGCATGGTTCAATGTGCCACATTCTTTCATTTTAAACATCTAATTAATGGTCTGCTGTATATCCTGTTTCTCAGGGGTCAGAGGTATTGTTAAGAATCTTTGATGTCACTTGATTAAATAAAAAGAGATGACAGACTCATCTGGGTGTTAGATAGGGAGGAAAAAGCCCTTATCTCTAGAAAACTCATGGGAAATAATAGAAGCAATGGAATACCAAGAGAATTAGTGCCCTTTGGTAAATTTTATTTATTAAACTTTTAACCCCTAAGGAAGAAAAATTAAAACAGTTTATTCTAAGCAAATAATTAATTTGATATATTTTGTCTGTGAAGCTAATTCCCTGAATACTTTTTTTTGATTAAACCACTTGTATAATGAGCAGAATATTTTAAAGAAAAATCATATTTATGAGAAAAATGGTGTCACCGATTGTAGAATTTTATTCTCTCTTTTGCAAAACAAAATATGTTATTGCAGTGAGAATTTAGATGTGTTTGAATACTGAGGTTTAGACATGAGGGCCTATATAGGTTATAGGAAAAGAAAATCAATAAACTTATGTCAGCTAGCATGTATTAAATATGGCAAAATTCACACTGAATTCAAATTGTATTACTTTTGATATTAATAAAGAAACTAGAGGCCCGGTGCATGAAATTCATGCATGGAAGGGGGGTGTGCTGCAGCCCAGCCTGCACCCTCACCAATCCAGGACTGCTGGCTCCCAACTGCTTGCCTGCCTGCCTTCCTGATTGCCCCTAGCCGCTTCTGCCTGCCAGCCTGATCACCCCCTAACCACTCCCCTGCCAGCTTGATTGACACCTAACTGATCCCCTGACAGCCTTTTTTCCCCTAACTGCCCTCCCCTGCATGCCTGGTCACCCCTAACTGCCCTCCCCTGCAGGCCTGGGTCCCTCCCAACTGCTTTCCCTGCAGGCCTGGTCACCCCCACCTTCCCTCCTCTGCCAGCTTGGTCACCTCTAACTGCCCTCCCTTTCAGGCCTGGTCCCTCCCAACTGCCCTCCCTTGCTGGTCATCTTGTGGTGGGCCATCTTGTGTCCACATGGGGGCAGGATCTTTGACCACATGGGGACAGCCATCTTGTGTGTTGGAGTGATGGTCAATCTGCATATTACTCTTTTATTAGATAGGATAGAGGCCTGGTGCACGGGTGGGGGCCAGCTGGTTTGCCCTGAAGGGTGTCCCGGATCAGGGTGGGAGTTCCCTTGGGGTGTGGGGCGGCCTGTGGTGGTTTGCAGGCCGGCCACACCCCCAGCAACCCAAGCAGAGGCCCTGGTACCTGGGGTTTATTTATCTTCTACAATTGAAACTTTGTTGCCTGGAGCGGAGCCAAGCCTTCTGTTTGCTTCGTGGTGGCAGCCATTTTGGGGGGGATTTATGTATCTTCTATAATTGAAACTTTGTAGCCTTAAGCAGAGGCCTGGGCTGGCCAGGGTGTGCGGAAAGCTTGGCTTCCTCCATTGCTGGGGGCAACCCTAGCCTCCTGCTCTTTTCAGCTCCATGGCTGCCACCATTTCTGTTTGGATTTATGTAAGCCTCCCTCCTGCTCTCTGTGGCCATAGCCATCTTGGTTGGGTTTATTTGCATATTCGCTCCTGATTGGCTTGTGGGCATGGCTTGTGGGCGTGGCTTGTGGGTGTAGCGGAGTGATGGTTAATTTGCATATTACTCTTTTATTAGATAGGATCAACTTTGAGTGAGCATATTTTAATCACTTAACTATTTTCCTGGATTACAAACACTATTAAAAATTGTGATTCATTCTTTTTTTTTTTTTCTCATACATTCAGTCACTGAATGCTGAGCTATCTGGTAGAAAATTAAAGGTGAATGGAATTTTAAAAAAATTAATGCTCCAAAGATATCTCTTCTCTGTGCCAGGCATTCCTCTTAGTGCTACTATTAATGACATCATGAAGCTTATATTCTTACAGGAATGATGTAATAAATATAAATGTAAATAACACTCAAGTATTACAGATGGTGTTAAACCATATGAATGAAATACATAGCATGAATTGACAGTAACTGGAAGAAGTCATTTTAAATAAGATTGTCAGAAAGACTTTTAAAATATATTTTTATTGAGAGAAACCAAGATGGCGGCATAGGTAAGCACCTAAACTGCTGCCTCACACAACAATTTCAAAACTACAACTAAGAGACAGAACAGACATCATCCAGAACCACAGGAAGGCTGGCTGAGTGAAAATTCTACAACTAGAAGGAAAGAGAAAAGCTCACGAAGAATCAGAGGAGTGGCAAAGGGCTGTGGTACGGAGACACTCACGCAGAGAGGAAGGGCAGCTGAGAGCCTGGCTGACTTTCTCTGGCGGGAGGGGGAAGGAAACACCCGACTGCACTGAACCCCAGTTCCAGGCGAAACCCCGTGGACCCAGGCTCATACAGGGGGAGTCTGGACTGTCAGGTAGTGAGAAAGGCACACGGAGACTTGGAGACTTGGGGGAACCACAGTGGGCAGAGGTCTGGAGGTGCGCACGTGCGAGTGCTCGCAGAGAGGACTGAATGCGGAGGTTGCCACAGGCTTTCCCTAGCAGAAGGGAGTCGGAAGCTCCTGACAGCACTGAACCCCAGTTCTGGGCTAGCCCCTGGGGACCCACGCTCTTACAGGGGGAATCTAGACTGTCAGGTGGAAACTCAGGGGACCTCGGAAGGCAGAGGTCTGGAGGCGTGTGCGCAAGGGCAAGGCTGATGGGAAGCCAAGACCGTCTGCTCCGCCCTGAGACTCCGCCCCATCCAAGCTGAGCACAGAGGCTTTTGCCTGGTCACCCCTAACTGCCCTCCCCTGCCAGCCTGTTTGCCCCTAACTGCCCTCCCCTGCAGGCCTGGTCCCTCCCAACTCCCCTCCCTTGTTGGCCACCTTGTGGTGGCCATCTTGTGTCCACATGGGGACAGGATCTTTGACCACATGGGGGCAACCATCTTGTGTGTTGGAGTGATGGTTAATCTGCATATTACTCTTTTATTAGATAGGATAGAGACCTGGTGCACGGGTGGGGGCCAGCAGCTGGTTTGCCCTGAAGGGTGTCCCGGATCAGGGTGGGGGTTCCCTTGGGGCAGGGGGCGGCCTGGGAGAGGGGCCTGTGGTGGTTTGCAGGCCAGCCACGCCCCCTGGTGACCCAAGTGGAGGCCCTGGTATCTGGGGTTTATTTATCTTCTACAATTGAAACTTTATAGCCTGGAGCAGAGCCAAGCTTTCTGCTCGCTCCATGGTAGCAGCCATTTTTGGGGGGATTTATGTATCTTCTATAATTGAAACTTGGTAGCCTTAAGCGGAGGCCTGGGCTGGCCAGGGCGTGCGGCAAGCTTGGCTTCCTCCGTCGCCGGGGGCAACCCTAGCCTCCTGCTTTTTCCAGCTCCGTGGCTGCCGCCATTTCTGTTTGGATTTATGTATCTTCTATCACTGAAACTTTGTAGCCTTGAGTGGAGGCCTAGGCCAGCAAGGGCAGGCGGAAAGCTTGGCTTCCTCCATTGCCGGTGAAACCCAAGCCTCCCTCCTTCTCTCTGTGGCCATAGCCATCTTGGTTGGGTTTATTTGCATATTTGCTCCTGATTGGCTTGTGGGCATGGCTTGTGGGCGTGGCTTGTGGGTGTAGCGGAGTGATGGTTAATTTGCATATTACTCTTTTGTTAGATAGGATATAGGAAGTTTATCAGATGTTATTTGCAAATATTTTTCCCAGTGTTGATTAATTTCTAAATATATGAAGATGTTTCTATTATTCTGTTATTGACTCCAGTTTAATTTCATTATGATCTAAGATAATTCTTGTTTGACTTTAATAAAATTCATCAAGGTTTGTTTTTTTTTGTTTGTTGTTGTGACCTCAAGATTTGTTTTATATTCATTGAATATGGTCTACCTTAGAGAATGTTATTTATGCATTTGAAAGGGATATCTATTCTATTACTTTTGGGTAGAGTGTTTCATAAATATAATGAAGTCCAAGTCATTGATATTTTTCATCCATTTTTGTCTATCTTGCTTATTTTATGTCTACTAGTTCCATTGATTAAAGGAGGAGTGTTGAAGTCTCCACTATGGGTTTATTTATTTTTTCTTTCCATTTTTGTGTTTTGTATTTTAAAATTATTTTGTTTGGTATATACACATTTAAGATTATGTGCTTTCTTAGTAAATTAACCATTCTATCATTATTTAGTAACTCCCTTTTTCCTTATGATCAACTTTGCTCTCATGTCTTCTTTGTCTGGCATTAGTATAGCTTCCACAACTTTTTGTTTTTGACTTGTGTTTGCATGCTATGGCACTTTTTATCCTTTTACATTTTTTCCTCCCTACCACATTGTATTTGAAGTGAATTTCCTTAAATAGCATTTAGTTGCGTTATAATGTTTAATTCATTCTGGCAATTTCTCACTTTTAATTCACATATTTAAGCACATTACATTTAATGTAGTTATAAATATGTTTTAATTTATATATACCATTAAATTTTTTAATTCCAGTTTATTCTCCTTTTTTTCTTTGTCACTTCCCAGCCATCTTTCATGTATATGCACATTTTTAGCATTTCATTTTTATTAATACACTAGAGGCCCGGTGCATGAAATTCATGCATGGGGGAGGGGTGGCTTTCAGCCCAGCCTGCACCCTCTCCAATCTGGGACTCCTCAAGGGATGTCCAACTGCCCGGTGAAATCAGGCCTAAACGGGCAGTCGGACATCCCTCTCACAATCCAGGACTGCTGGCTCCCAACTGCTTGCCTGCCTGCCTTCCTGATTGCCCCTAACCACTTCTGCCTGCCAGCCTGATCACTCCCTAACCACTCCCCTGCCAGCCTGATTGATGCCTAACTGATCCCCTGCCAACCTGTTTGCCCTTAACTGCCCTCCCCTGCAGGCCTGGTCACCCCTAACTGCCTCCCCTGCAGACCCAGTCACCCCCAACCGCTCTCCCCTGCAGGCCTGGATCCCTCCCAACTGCCTTTCCCTGCAGGCCTGGTCGCCCCAACTTCCCTCCTCTGCTGGCTTGGATATTTCTAACTGCCCTTCCCTGCAGGCTTGAAAACCCCCAACTGCCCTCCCTTGGAGGCCTGGTCCCTCCCAACTGCCCTCCCCTGCTGGCCATATTGTGGTGGCCATCTTGTGTCTACATGGGGGCAGGATCTTTGACCACATGGGGGCAGCCATCTTGTGTGTTGGAGTGATGGTCAATCTGCATATTACTCTTTTATTAGATAGGATAGAGGACTGGTGCATGGGAGAGGGCCAGCTGGTTTGCCCTGAAGGGTGTCCCGGATCAGGGTGGGGGTTCCCTTGGGGCGTGGGGCGGCCTGGGCGAGGGGCCTGTGGTGGTTTGCAGGCCAGCCACACCCCCTGGCGACCTAAGCAGAGACCCTGGTATCTGGGGTTTATTTATCTTCTATAATTGAAACTTTGTAGCCTGGAGCGGAGCCAAGCCTTCTGCTTGCTCTGTGGTGGCAGCCATTTCTATTGGGGTTTATATATCTTCTGTAATTGAAACTTTGTAGCCTTAAGCAGAGGCCTGGGCCAGCCAGGGTGTGTGGAAAGCTTGGCTTCCTCCATCGCCAGGGGCAACACTAGCCTCCTGCTCTTTTCAGCTCCTTTGCTGCAGCCATTTCTGTTTGGATTTATGTATCTTCTATCATTGAAACTTTGTAGCCTTGAGTGGAGGCCTAGGCCTGCAAGGGCAGGCGGAAAGCTTGGCTTCCTCCATTGCCGGTGAAACCCAAGCCTCCCTCCTTCTCTCTGTGGCCATAGCCATCTTGGTTGGGTTTATTTGCATATTCGCTTCTGATTGACTGGTGGGCATGGCTCATGGGCGTGGCTTGTGGGTGTAGCGGAGTGATGGTTAATTTGCATAGAACTCTTTTATTAGATAGGATTCAAGTTTTTGTTATATCTGTCTGTTAGTGCATATGTTGTTGTAGTGATCCATGGATTACAGTATACATATTTAATCTACATCTGTCTACTTATAATCAACATTTTTAAAGTGTGGAGTGAAATGTAGAAACATTACCAACATATCGATCTCTTTATATTGCAATTGCCTTATGTATTACATCTTTATTCATTGAAAATTCCATCAAATATTGTTTTAATTTTACTTACAAGCAACATACATATTTTAAAGAGCTCAAGTGAAGAGGAACATTTAATTAGATTTGGCCAAATGTATACCATTGCTTTGCCCTTTCCTCAGTTTTTGTTTTCAGTTATCTTCTGGTTTCATTTTCCTTCTTTCTGAATAAATCTTTTTAGCAATTCCTATAGAACAGGTCAGCTGGCATGAAATTCTCTTACTTTTCTACCTTATTCTTCATTCAATCTTATGCCAAAATTTCTGTTCAGATCTGAGTTCCTTGTCTCACAAAGTTGAAGTATTAATTCTTGGACTAAAACAGTTAGTGGAAGCAAATTTATTAAGAGATAGATGGATTCTCTCTGCCATAGGGAGCAACAGGAAGGGGGCCCAAAGTGGGTTACAGGTAAAGCTTCTTTCTCTCAGGCTCCAAAGGGATAGATATATGCTTTGCTAGCTCCCGATTGGTTCTTTTCAAAGAATTCTGTCTTAGCAACATCCCTAAGGATTGGTTATACGCCTCACTGCTTTGTGATTGGTTATTTGCAAGCTGCCTGTTTTAGCAGCATCCATACATTTTGAAGCTCACTTCTCTCACTGGCGCCCTTCCTTCCCCATCCAGCTGGGTTGTCTTAGCAACTCCCACCTAGCTAGGTTTTGTTTGTCTCTGTGGTGCAGTCAGCAAGCAACATTTTGCCTGTGTCTGCAATGCTCCACTACCGCCCCCCCCCCCCACACACACACACTCCAGTCCCTGATTACCAGTTTCCTTCTGCCCCCTCAAATTTTATTCATGAGGATGTTTTTCCTTTTTTTAAATAATATATTTTATTGATTTTTTACAGAGAGGAAGGGAGAGGGATAAAGAGTTAGAAACATCGATGAGAGAGAAACATCAATCAGCTGCCTCTTGCACACCACCTACTGGGAATGTGCCTGCAATCAGGGTACATGCCCTTGACTGCAATGGAACCTGGGATCTTTCAGTCTGCAGGTTGACGCTCTATGCACTGAGCCAACCAGTTTGGGCAAGGATGTTTTTCCTAAATGTAGCATTCCAGGTAAAAGTTATTTTCATTTTTATATATTAAAGTGTTTCTTAACTTACTTTTAGCCTTAATGGGTTCTCATGAAAAAATGCATACTCATTCAAAAAGCATTCCCCTGTCAAATGCTATATTACTGTATTGTTGTTTTGTAACTGTTTTCAAATTTTTTATTTTATCTTTAATTTTCATCTTTTCGACTAGGATGTTCCTTGATGTGTTTTTTTGGGGATATCTTTTGTGGGGTTTTTGATTATGATGTTTCTGGATGTGATGTTTCTGGGATATCTTTTGTGGAGTTTTCTGAGCTTCTTGACTCTGTGGTTTGATTTATTTGCCAAATTTGAAAAGCTTTCAGCATATATATATATATATATATATATATATATATACACACACACACATATATATCAGATTCAGATATATTGTCAAATTTGAGAACCTTTTAGAATATATGTATTCTAAAAGTATATGCATGAGCATATCATATATATATACTGATATATATATATATATCTGTATATGTATACATATACTTATATTCATATGACTGAAAGTTGGTAAAGTATTAGAGGTAACTTAATCATTATTTTATATTTTTGTCTCTTCATTTATTGACAGTTATGTTTTTGTGAATTACAAAATAAAAACATTTATAATTTATAATTGTTTGTTTATATCATAATATAAACATACTAGAGGCCCGGTGCACAAAATTTATGCACTGGGGGGGCTCCCTCAGCCCGGCCTGCCCTTTCTCACAGTCTGGGAGCCCTCAGGGGATGTCCTTCTGCAGAGGGAGGCCAGACTGCGGCTTAGGCTCGCACCCTCCGGGGAGCGGGCCTAAGCCGCAGTCTGGCCTCCCTCTGCAGAAGGTGACCGGCTGATCAGGAGAAGGCACTGTCCCCATCACCCCCTCGCTGTTGCTGCCTCTGGCCTCCCTCTGTGATCAGGGGAAGGCGACGCCCCCATCATGCCTCTGCTGCTGCCACTGTCAGCCATGAGGATGCCTGAGCCTCAGCCATCGCAGCCTCTGCAGCTTTCCTAAGCCTCGCCCAGCCCTCATTGCCTGAGCCTCGGGCCCTTGAAGCAGCAGCAGCCATCGGGAGTGCTCACAGCTGCTGCTGCCTTGTGGGGAGTACAGGCTGCCCTCCACCAGGCCCTGCCTCCCCTGCCTCCATCCCCGCTGCCACTTGCCCAGGGCTGGCCCGGGGCAAGCAGCAGCAGCCATTGGCAGCTTTCCGGAGCCCCGGGCTGGCCCTGGGCAAGTGGCAGCTGCCATCGTGTCCCCAACACTGCAAGTCCCCTCCCCTGTTCCCAATGCTGCAAGTCCCCCCCACCTGCTATGCACGCAGCCTGCTCATCGGTCATTACTGTGATGGCATCACAACCAATTGCATATTACCCTATTATTAGATAGGTATCTTTATTTTAAAAAATATTAATTATATTATAAACATTACCTTTTAATGTTTTATTTAAAAATATTAATTATGTTATAAACATTACCTTTTAATGTTTTATTTAAAATAATGTCAACATTATTTAAAATAATGTCTTCTATAGTGGCATTAGTAATGGGTGATAATAAAAAATATCTTTTAAACAATACTGATATTTAAAAATGAATTATGTAATATATATTAGGCCAAACCTTTTAAAAAAACTGCTAGTATGTGATAAGTATAATTATCTCAGAAAATATTGCAAAACATTTAGTTTTTGTTACTTACATGAATACAGCTAAATTTCTCATTATTTTCAGTGATTTAAAGTACTGACAAAATACACACACTTTTAATGTACTTTCATAATATTTTATTATATACATATGGGCTGGTAATATCTATTTCTCTATCTTAATGATAATTAGTAATTCATAACTCTAATTAAGGTGTCAATACATTCATCCCTGGTTGGTATGGCTCAGTTGGTTGGGTCATTGTCCCATACACCCAAAGCTTGTGGGTTTGATCCCAGGTTAGGGTGATCGGGGTGTGAATGGGAGGCAACTGATAGATGTTTCTCTCTCACATGGATGTGTCTCTCTCACGTGGATTTTTTTTCTCTCTCTCTTTCCTTTTACCTTCCTCTCTCTCTCCGAAAAAGAAAAATTGACAAAGATACATATGACAAAAATAAATTATCCATGACTTTATTACTGAGACTATTTTCCCTTTTCTCAGGTTGTATCTACTTTATGATCTTGTCAAGTATGAAAAAGCAAACGAGAAATTACAAACTTTTAGTTAAATACAAGAAAGAAGTACCTGTGCTCTGTACATTTAACATTTCACCTTGTAAAACCCTGTTCAAGCCCAGCTGGTGTAGCTCAGTGGTTGAGCATCTACCTATGAACCAGGAGGTTACGGTTTGATTCCAGGTCAGGGCACATGCCCAGGTTGTGAGCTCTATCCTCAGTAGGGGGCATGCAGCAAGCAGCTGATCAATTATTCTTTATCATCATTGATTTTTCTATCTCCCTCTCCCTTCCTCTCAGAAATATATATATTTAATATACTATATTAAAAAGAAAAAAAAAGAGATAAAGTGAGTCAAACTAAATTTGCTATGAACTTGACCCTCTCAGTCTCTGAAATCACATTTTTACAAACAAAGACAAATGAAAGAGTAGAAATTATAACATACCATAGATTGTTCTATCAATATCAACTGCAAACAAAATAATTTACATTGAATATTTTCCCCAAAATGTCATTTATTATATTTTTTCTTGCCTATTAATACTTAGATACAATAACGCTTTCTGGTTTATATGAAGAAAAAGAGCGCGTTAAAAATATCAATAGCTATTCAATATCATAAAACTATTAAGAAGTAATTTTGGCTTTAAGTCTGCTACTTTTTGGTTTGAAACTTTGTACTTATAGTTATCATGTTCCCCTTTTCACTTTTGTAGTTTTTGTAAATACATTATATTTATCACTGTGTGCATAGACTCTATATCTTTTTCATTTAAGCATGCCAATATACAAGGCATGAATAGGTGAGATATCAAGGGTAACAGATTTACATTTGGCTGGGAGAAACTAACAACAGCAATTAATATTTATATTTGCTGAAAAACAGACTTTGGAATTTTGATACTTAGTAACATAGAAGAACCTTGAGGGGGTGGGGGGTTATGGGGAAATAATTTGTGTTTTTGCTTCCCTGACAAAGTTTATATAAAGTTACAAAAAGAAATTGACAGCCAGCTTGAAATTGAATTGCCATGGCCTAGAGCAAAGAATATCCTTACATGATATTATTCTACAATGTCATTATAATTTTAGATATTTTACAACAGCATATTGTACAATTATCCCAAACAAACTTACAAACTAATTCTTTCAATGTTTGGCAGCAATTAAAAAAAAAAAAAAAAAAAGAGGACATGAACGGATTTAATCCCTTTCAGAAGGAATTAAGGCGCTGGGAAGGCACTTGAGCATTCTATATTGGCCCCTCTTGCTTTTTGTGCCAAGAGGGACCCTCTTCTCACAATCCAATTGCCCTCAGCTGTTGCCTGAGCTTTCTGTTCATGCTGAGCTTGAAGCCTCGTGGTGGCTGGTACCATGGATCTGTCTCTCGCCCAATCGTGTGAGCTGGGCCCTCCCTGGAGAAGAAACCTGAGTTCCCCGAGATATGTGATCAGTGCTGGGGCCCTGCCAGCAGGCGAGGGGATCCCAAGGCAGGTGCTGGGCATGGAGGCCACGGGGGGCATAGGCTACCAAGGAGACAGAACTGAACCTCACATCACCCTGCTTGGCCCCGGAGGATGACTGGTTAGAGACAGGGTAAGATTCCTCAGGGAAGGAACAAACAGGCACAGTCGCAGAGGGGCCATCAAGAGAGAACTTGGGAATCAACAGAGGTGGGGCACAGACCCTCACCCCCCCAACCTTGCAGGGGCCTGAACCCTCACCCCGTCTGAGGGAGGTCTACTGCCCCCATGGCTGCTTTGCTTCCCACGCCCAACTCAGATCAGGACACAGGTGACAGACAGTGACTTGGCCCAGCTCAGATTGGGACCCAGGTAACAGACAGAGACTTGGCCGACAGCAGCTGCCCTATATCTAAATCCAGCCTAGCACCAGGAATGCTCAGGGCCTACTCAAGAATGCAAATAATCCTTTCCACTAATATTTACAGGGTAAACTAAGATTGTTGGTAGAGTATTAAATTTGACAGTAAAATAATAATCAAGTTTTCAGATTAATTTAAATAGGCTAATTGAAATAAGTAAATATTCAAGAAAATGTAATTGTACTGGACAAAAAGCTGTTCCTAATGTGGTAACTAAAATTTCTATTGGTAGTTCATATCATGGTAAAATTCCTGAACATGCAATGAAACTAAAGCAGTCATATTTTTGTGCAAAAAATTAAAATTTAAAGTTATCAAGACTGCATTATAAAATTTACAAAAGCCTCCATTAATCAAAAAAGGGGGGATAGTAGGGTAATATCATGTAAGGAAAAATATCCTATAAGTAAATTACATCTAGAAAACTTTTACTTTACAAAATTAGTTTTCATTTGTAATGCTAACAGCAAGACACCCATGAAAAACACACATGGTGTCTAAATAAGACAAAGGAAAATCGTTTGGGCAAAAATAAAAAAGGATCCCAAATCAATTATATAGAAAAGATTCCTTTATTAACTTTTGGTCGAGAATATGTTTGTATATTTTCAGAACACAGCTCCAAGACCATGTGGATTCCTGCAACAGAGAGGAATTGACAGGTCTTTTCCAACCACGAAGACAAGAGGAGAAACAGTCCAGAGATGGAAGACGCTGACGACGCCTTGCCACGCTAGCAGTCAGCAGCTGTGCATCGCAGCAGGTTGCCTAGGACCAAACCAGAGAGGGTCTGACCTGCATTGCCACCATGTGCCCACCATCCAGATATCATTGCTGACATGTACACTTAAGGAACTGTTTGACATTGAAACGGGGACTCAGAACTGTTGGACATTGAAATTGGGACTCAAACATTTTTTGTTATTATATGTTTATTTCTAGTCTGCAGAGGCAAGATTTTTTAAAGGAAAGAAATGGGGGAAAAATAGATACAGAGGCAAAGAAGCATTGAACAGACTGTCAAACTATAGCGGGAAGGCAGAGGAGGTTGGGTGGGGGGCTGTAAGAGATCAACCGAAGGACTTGTACACATGCATATAAGCATAACTAAGGGATAAAAGACACTGGATGGGGGGGGGGGCGGCAGGTAAAGGCATGTACTGGGGGGAAGGGGAGGTCAATGGGGAAAAAAAAAGGAGACATATGTACTACTATTTGTAATACTTCAAACAAATTAAAAAGATAAATAAATAAAAGAAGAACCTTGATTGTGTTACATATGAAATGATTTAAATTAGTTCAGACACATTTCTAAGACACATCTTTTTTTTAACCTTGTGAAAATATAAGATTGAATTATCCATCAAATTGTTCCTGTCTTATACGAAATTATTAATACTCAATAAAAGAAGAGTGATTTATGTAAGTAAGTCAGTTTAAAGAGAATAAAGTATGAACAGGGAGACAAAATAAAAGTCTAAAATTCTGTGCATATTTTGCAAAGAGATAAAGGTCAAAAGGACTATTCTTAGAAAGGACATTAAAATAGCCACATTAAAATAGTAATATGTTCCAATCCATAAACTATAATTTCACAACCAGGGAGTAATAAAATACAACAGGATTCATCAATCAAGTGAACTATTATTTTTAACTCATTACCAATATATCCAAAGAAAGGATGCATAAACTCAAATTCAAATGAGGTTACTCAAAAATAATAGTTCAACGGTAGGTAACACAGGTATCTATAAGATACCTGCATGCTATAAGACAGTTACTACTTGAGCAAGAATCAGTTATTTCTTATTTTTACACTTTATCTCAAGTTATATTGGTGGATGATCAAGTCTTGATCTCTGATAATAATTGAACTAACCAAATACCATGGTAGACCCTGATATGGTACTTTTTGTCCATGTCATTATATACCTACTTAAGAGCAAAATAATTTTTTTTAATGCATATGAATTCAATAACTACAACAACAGTGCAATGCAATGGATATTTTATTTAGAATTGAGTGTCTACTCTGTGCCAGTTAGCATTTTATAACACTAATTTCAGTAAAATGTTTACATTGAAAAAAAATCAAAGGCAATATATAATGAGGATTAAGTGCAAGTCTTTACTGCCAGACAGACATTGATTTTGTCACTATCTGTGCAATTTTCCTCAAGTTCTACTTCTATATGCTCCTATCTCATCATCTTTAAAATAGTAATGATAATATTAATAACTAGAGGCCCAGTGTATGAAATTCATGCATGAATGGGGTCCCTAGGGCTGGCCAGCGATCAGGGCTGATCGGAGAAGGGGCAGCAGTTCCTGGGCCAGGCATGGAAGGAACCACCACCGGGCGGTTCCCCACCTATCCCCCTCCTCCTTCCCTTGCTGCCGTGCAGCCACCACGGCGGGTAGGCTGCGAGCGATCAGTGCACAGAAGGTTGGCTACTGGCTCCAAGGAAGGAGCCAGCCCTCAGTCCCCATGGAAAAGGGGCCTCGTCCACCGCCACCCACCCCCGGTTCCCTGTCCCAGCCCGGGGCCCGGCCATGATTGGGTAATCAGGGCCTGCTGGCTGTGGGAGGTTGGCTGTGGGAGCACACTGAACTGACCACCAGAGGGCAGCTCCTGCATTGAGAGTCTGCCCCCTGGTGGTCAGTGAGTGTCATAGTGACTGGTCATTCCAGTTGTTCCAGTCGTTCCGGTCACTTGGGCTTTTATATATATAGAATAATAATGATACTAATACATTTTCAATAAGCTTGTTAAAAATAATAAATAGTGCATTGCATGTATAGCTTAGTAGATTAGAATTTTTAATTAATTGTGAAGTGTTAATTTAACAAAACTTTGGGGACATTAAGTAACCCAAACTTCAATTACTGACATTATCAATTCATCTATAACTAAGATGCTGAGAAAATACATGCAAGAAGAAAAATATCCTAATGATTTTTTTAGTCCACATTGAAAATATTGGCTATATCTAATATTTGCTGAATATCTTTATTCAAAAGTCTTCCTTGGAGATGAAGCTCTGAAACTAGATTCAACTAATAAAATGTGTGTTCTTGGAAGAATGCTGGCACTTAGGGATTCTTTGACCTGTCTGATTTTTACCCTTGAGCTAACTTTTAGATAGAATAACTATAATCAATTATTTTTGGTGGAAATACTAGATTTTAATAATCAGTGATAATTTTGGCAAATTGTTACCTATACCCCCGTGCATTAGTCATACAAACTTGCCTATTGCAAGTGATGGATAAGGCAGATATTCATGTTGGGTGACCTGAGCATAATATATAGGCTATCTAAGGGTTTTACTGGTATCTATCCTACTGAACATAATTGTCTAAATTCCTAATCATGAAATTTCACTGCCATTTTTCACCCCTTTTTCTGATCTGTTCCTTTCTAAATCACAAAGTCAATAACACAACTTTTAAATAATTGACATATCCACATTATAATTTGGTCTGGGAAACAATTGGTTAGAAATTCATGTATTATTATGTTTAAGAACAGTATTTCTAAAAAAAATGTATTATGTATTAAAACCTAGTTGGAGGAAATTCACATCAGGAGTGTAGAGTTCTATTCTGTTCTAAATTTTAGAGGCTATTAAATAAAGAATTGTTAAATGACCTCTAGGCATTTATAACACACTAGAGGCCCAGTGCACAAAATTTGTGCACTGGGGGGGGGTTGTCCCTCAGCCCAGCCTGCACCCTCTCCAATTTGGGACTCCTCCTGGCAGTCGGACATCCCTCTCACAATCCAGGACTGCTTGCTCCTAACTGCTCTCCTGACTGCCCCTAACTGCTTCTGCCCACCAGCCTGATCACCCCCTAACTGCTCCCCTGACAGCCTGATTAACACCTAACTGCTCCCCTGCCGGCCCGATCGCCCCCAACTGCCCTTCCCTGCAGGCCTGATCTCACCCCCAACTGCCTTCCTCTGCCGGCCAATTTGGTTCTGATTAATAGGTTTCTATGCCAGTCAATGTCAAAAGCTCCACCTCCTAGGCAGCCATTGGCTCCTCACAGTTGACCCAGATTTGGTTCTGATTGGTCAGTTTCTATGCCAGTCAGCATCAAAAGCTCTGCCTCCTAAGCAACCATTGGCTCCTCACAGTGACCCAGATTTTGTTCTGATTGGTCTGTTTCTATGCCAGTCAGTGTCTCTGGGCTTATCAATGGTGCCTGATCAGAAAGGCGGGGCTGATCAGCAGCCCCGGTGGATGCCTGGAAAGAAATGGAGGCATGGCTGCTGGCCAGGCCCAGAGAGAAAGAGAGAGGCAAGTGCTGATCAACAACTGCCACAGAGGCTATGGATCACCCTGCTTCTCTCTTCAGGCCTCTCTCTGGGCCTGATTTGTAGCCCCCTCAGTAGTCAGTGCTGGGTCAACCCAGCACTGACTGCAGGACTGACTTCCGGTTGGTTGAGCCTCCCGTTGTGACAGACCCAGGGTTTTTATATATTAGGGTTAATTGTAGTCATTGTCTTTAGTTATGGATATAAAGCAAATAAAGTTTGTGAAAAGTATCCATATGAATAAAATAAACAACATAGTTACATTCATATTGGCACTAATAAACCTTTAAACAAACTTGCCTTTATAGTAAAAATTCCATTTCAAGCTTTATGTTATCCATAGTGTCATGCCATACTACCTTAATTCACCAAACAATGCATTGATTTCATAATATAATTTACTTGAATAGCCATATTATAAAATATAGCATTTTTTTTTTTACTAGATATCAATTACCTGATATTTTCCCTTTAATTTACTATACTGTGGCTTGTTTCAAATTGAAATGAATAACATAGCACTCTCTTCAATAACTATAGCCTTTTACCTAATGATCCAATAAATTAATGCTTGTTTGATGGGTGTGTATACTGCTTTTGCAAACCCAATAGGAAGTTGCCAGTGCTTTTATGCAGAGGCAATATTTTCTCTTGTTCTAAATTTCTCAATGGATCAGCTGTTAATATAGTATTTTCTGTAACAATTAAATTAAAGTGCCAGAGATTTGTTTCTCCAGATGTTCAATTTTTTTGATTAAGTAATGCCTTAAAGGAACATTTTAATATGGTAAGTGCACTACCTTCATGAACCAAGTTTTACTTGTTAAATGATGAGTGGCTTCCTGCCATTACATTTTCATGAAAAATGATGATTGTATAAGCCTTATACAGTGGAAAAAATATATTTGGCTGTGTAGGCCAATACTGAAAGACAAACCCACAAAAATGTTGCATTGTTATCCAAAAAATTAAAAATTATAGATAATAAAGAGTTGTATAACCTTTAGAAAATAAAGTAATATCATTTATGAAGCTAAAGGTTAAGTAAACATATTTAATATCTCCAAAACAAAAGTCTACATAATGTGGCATTTATTTACTGATTCATATTCTATCAGAATTTGAGATTCCTGTTAAATCACAGCATTGGTAATAGTAACTTCCCTAAAATGCATGAGACTAATTGTGAAATGTAGGCAGACCTGCAAAGTCAAACAAAGGTTTTCAAAATGTTTACACATTATCATGAAACAATTCCAACAGAGGGGGCAAATTCTTATGCAAAACATTTAAAAGTCTTCTACTTGTAGATATGATGTAGTTATTAGCACCATACTTCCCTCTATGAGCAGATAGAACACTGAAAAAAGACATTTTTAAAAAAAATCCAACTTATTTTTGTTTTCAAACAATAGGCAATGTATGACTTTAATCCCTCAGCAAACTGGATTCACTTATGATCCCTGATGAGGCCTACAATTTTCTTGGCTTTCTGCCAGAAAGTAGTTTCTAGGTAACAATACAGGAGACAATAATAGCCTCCTTGAATTGAGGAGACAATCAGAGGTTGAGAAAGCAGATACACCTATAGTTTGCTAGACTGTAGACCATAGAGGATGAAAATATAGAGAAAACGCATTTCTAAAATGTGGGTGGTTTTCCCCTTGGAACTATTGTGCAGTAACAAGCTGCACGTGGGAGGATGATATCCCATTAGGCTAAACAAAGAAAGGCTTTAAGAAGGAAGCTGAACAATTCTCAGAACTCATACTGGGTTGGAAATCATTCTCGTGCTGACTAGTCAGAGTGGAAAATCCTCACTGAAACCGGGTGTATTTAGTGGACACATGATAAGACTCATGCCTTAGTAAAACTGAATTATTCCTGGAATAAAGCCTGTTCTTAACTCACACTAGCAACTTAAAATGAGTCTCAAAGGATCCAGATAAACAACAAATATCATAACAGCCTGACTGATAAAACCTCCTCTACTCTAAAGGATACAACAGTACCTAGAGCACAAGAATGCAAAATTTACAATGTGCAAGCCCCAGCCAATAGCTTCTACATATGTGTGAATCTACGGTAGCTTCGAATGTGCAGAGCTGCAAGACAAGTTCCCACCCCAATCAATAAGAGGAATCTTTATAATCTACAAAATCATGTTTTGAACCCATGAGAGACACTGATATTCAGGACAATGGGTGAACTGAATTCCAATGGGTAATGAGCTACTCTGAGGACAGTGGGAACACATGAACTGTTTTAACTTTGGCAGATCATGAGAGATGGCATGGGAAGAAAACTTATGAAAATTCAGTGAGTTAAGGCCATATGTGAACTGGCATGAGAGTTTTGAACTGGGAAGCCCTATAACCAAAAGGGGTCCTCAGCCAATCAATAGCCCTTTTCAGTGACTCTCCATTAAGTGCCATGAGCGGGAAAGGTGGCCTGAGAGTCCCCGTGATGTAGGCATGGAGGCCGCTGAATTCTGAAACTGGAATAGAAGAATTATGCAGTGCCTATTTGTGCTCCTGCCACTGTGGAAGGACAGATTAGTGACCAGCTGGTAATAGGGACGAAATCTGCCGGCACCGCGTGCCTTTGCGATGAAGCAAAATCTGACTGCTGTTGGGGGATGAGCATACTGACCTGGAAAACCCTGCTTTGACCCACAGAGGAGCAAGTGGTTGGAGAGCAATTTCATCCTTGGAGCAGTGGATGTGCAAGACCTGCTGAAAATGTAATGTCGGGCAAGAATACTAAGGAAAAGCCATCTGGCACTTTAGGCTTCACATTAAAAAGCAGTTAGTGGTTGTCAACCACGGAAGGGATTTGAAGCCTGTGGCATATGTAAGGTAGTTATAGCAACAATAAAACTCAAACCAACATCAATTACAGTCCAGATTGATTTTAACCCTCAGAGGCCTGAAAAAAAAGGTGCACCCATGTGAAAGCATACATATATATTTAACTCAGTGTTTATAATTATTTTGCACACATCATTAAAACTACTGTGAAACACACATAATAAGCAATAATAAACTACATATTATGAAGAGGTAAACAGTCAATATAACCAGGAACAGATAAGACCAGATATTGGAACTATCAAAGATGGTCTTCAAAATAACTATAAGTAATATTCAAGGAAATAGTGAAAAAGGGGAAACTACAGATAGACAAAAATAAATTTTATTGGAGTAAAAAAACAAATAATCAAATTAAAATGCTAAAAATGGAAAACAGGATACCAGAAATTCTTTTAGAAGAGTTATCAACAAACTGGATGAAGCAGAGCAAAGAATGACTTAACTTGGAGATAGGTCAATAGAAATTATACAGACTGAACCATAATGAGAAAATCAAAAAGAAAACAAAGATAAGAGAATCTAAGTGGACAATATCAAATATCTTATATATGTAATTTTTGTTTCAGAAGGGAAATGAGGTAGAATAAATATATAAAAGATAATAGACACAATTTTCCCAAATTAATAAAAAATAATGAAGAGGCTCAAAGAATCCCAAGTTAGGTAATTACATTAAAACAACAATAAACAAAACACCAAGGCACATCAGAGTAAGACTTCTGAAAACCAATGAGAAGAAAAATCAAACTCTTCTTTTTATCAAGAATAAAAAGAATCATTACATACAGAGGAAAAATAAAAAGAATAGACTCAAATTTCTGACCAAGATCCAGAAAGAGTGACCATATTTACCCTATTACTTAAAACAACTGTAACAGAGAGATCAACTATACTAAAGATATTCAAGACATTAGACTTTAAACAAGAAAAGTGCTACTCCTTGGAAGCAGGACACAAATGATGTAAACTATTGCCCCAGCTTACTACCTGGAAATATTCTTCAATGTAAATTACGTTAAGAATACTTTATTTTCAATCAACTTTTATTTTCTCTTAAAAATAAGTAAAATTGATGACTCATGTTATATATATTTTCAAGGCTACTGATACAATTTAATAAATTTCCCTGCAGGCTAGTCAAACCAAAGTATATACTAGTACAACAGTGTCTGAGTGTATTACTTTCAAATTTTTATAATTGTTTTGTTTATGTTTGTCTCTAACACTTCTTGCAAGGGAAAATTCTATCTTATTTTTATCCCAAAGCCTAGCCCAACCCCTATAATATGCAGTAGCTAGCAGTCAACAAGGCTTTATAAATCTGTACCTATGCATGACAGGCTTATCTATAAGCACAAAATTATACCACATAACCTCTAAATGCAAGTATCTCTGAGCTCAGAAAGAAGACATGCATGTTTATTATCAGCTTGTAAATTAGATGTCTCAGAAGAGATGATGTGTAATCTAAGTTCTTTAGGAAGGAGGAGAAAATAACAATAAAAAGGCCACATCACTTAATAAAGACAGGTACTCAAAAGCTATTGAAATTTGAGCTTGCCCTTGAATGAAGATGAAATTTCAGTGTGTACAATGAAAACTTAAAAGACAGGAGGAAAGCAATATATTGCTTTTTGAAGAATGATGAAATTGTGTTGGGGAGTGACTGTGAAGTAATTGAGAATTTATAGGTATTTGAAAACTAAACCAAACAGCTGGGACTATTTTTGTCTTTGTTTATTTATTGTTTGATGGTGATGGTGGTGTTTTAGTTTAAGCAGTAAAGAGAGAGAGTACCTTTTTGTTTGTTTTATTTATTAATTTTAGATGAATTTGTGAACACTATACAGAATTAATTGGCTGTGAATAGAAGGATGGAAAAACACTAGAGATAAGATGGATATTAGGAGGCCACTAAGATGATTTAAATAAAATATTGTATAAGCCTATACTAAGTTTTAGCATAATTTATAGAATAATAGACTAGCAGACAATTGGGAGTCAGACATCCAAGCAGATTTATATCGTTCTTCCTTTAATAATAATAAAATGTTTAAGAAAATAAGAAATCCCAAAGTAACAGTTGGTCTCAACAGTTTATGATTCCTCAGCCATAACAAAATACTATGTACTATCTACAAGACTTGTCTCAGTTTTGTGCTACAGACTAATAATTTTTTATACATTGGTTTGAGTCTCTTGGGAAATAAGAAATACAATAGTAGGGCAATGTTGTCAACAGAAAGAAATCAACGATGCACATAATTGAGGAACAGAAAATAAGAAAGCAATCTTGATTGTGTTTTTATAATCAAAGACAGTGAAGTCAATCATTACTGTGATTACCTAGATTCTCAATCAACTAAGTAACTACACTATTTATTAATGGCGTGATTATTTAGGAGTATTTAGATTGTTAACCACTAATGGAAGTAATGAGAAAACAATGTACTTGATACATTATTTCTCATACAGAAATAATTGAGATAATGTGGGGAATGGACAGAAAGAAATAAATCAAAATAGAACTGAAATCAGAAGTAGAGTGAAAGGACAAAATATGTCTTTAAATTGATAATTTTCTTACCCAAGAACAAACAATATACCCTGGATTAGAGTCCTGGAAATTTTTATATTCATTTTTATTTAAATGTAAAATAAATAACATCAAATAACATACAAAAATCTTAGAATTTATTTTTCTATACTTAATGTGAGGGAAATCATTCAAAATTATGAAATAGAAGACTTCATTTTAATGCTTATGATGCTGGACAACTCACAGGACAGCCAAGGGAGGCCTCAATCCAGGTTCTTGTCACTGAGCAGGAAAGAATTCAAGACTGAGACAGAGAGGTTTATCGAAGCACAGCAGATTTATTCAAGTGATAGTATGCACTGAAGAAAGGTGAACTCAGACAGTGAGTCCCACTGATTGGTCTGTTGGGGAGGTTTTTATCAGTTATGGGCAGGGGAGGGAAATGGGTGGTTCCTGGTCTCTGATGCTGGGGGTCAGCTGGGAGAGTGGTTGTCTGCACAGCTCATCTCAGTCCCTCCTTTCCAGATGGTGTCAAGGTGATCTGAAGGGCTGAGTGGCTTCAAAACTGTGACTAGTAGGTCAACATGGCTGCATCTCAGGCTGAGAAAGGTTTTTATTCGTCTGAACTATTTAATACTCCCAGAAAATTGGGAGGTGGATATCAGGAAGCAGTTATGTAGCCACCAGTTTGGTCCACAGTGTTCTAACTTAGAAAGGGAGGGGAGGGGTAGAGCCTGGGACCACTCTTTTCTATGCTAACTTTCCTGCCTCACAGAACATTTCATACATGTGAATAATAAAAATTATATTTTAAATGTATTAATTTTGGATATTTGTCATATTTCTAAAATAAAATCTTAAACCATGTTTGAATGAACATGCTTGTCTATATAGTTTTGTTTCTACTGATGATTATATTATTGGTGTATATTTCTAGGACTTACATTACCTAGTTATTTAGTATGTCTTCTTGAGATATTTGAAAGGCTTTTTTTTTTTTCTTCAAATTTCCCTCTAGAAAATGTTGAAATCATTTACATTCCTATTAACTGTGTGAACTGCCCAGCATCACTGGAGTAATATATATTTTAATATACTTTTATTGTTTTCAGAGAGGAAGGGAGAGAGATAGAAACATCAATGATGAGAATCATTGATCAGCTGCCTCCTGCATGCCCCCCAGTGAGGATGGAGCCTGCAACCTAGGCATGTGGTCTTTGCTACTGATTAACTTGATACAGATTTCTTATAGACTTGCAAGGCAATCTGTACTTGATAAAATTCAGAAGGTATTTGGGCTGTAGTTACAAATATGCCACCAAGGGTAATTTTCAGTGTTTTTCCCTTTTGACTATGCTTCTTGTTTTTCAATATTAGTTCTCCAATATTTTTTTCTAGAAATAACCACTTCTATGAATGGCTTCTAAGATTGAATGATTTTGGTGAGACCTCTGCTCTTCAGTTGTCCCCAGGATTAGTGGTTCTCGGTATTCAAGGATAGCTTTGGGCTTTGTGGATAAGGAATCTCTTCTACCCCATCTAACTCATTTCCTCTTTGGATTCAACTCTAGTTCAGATTTCTCTGTTCATTTTGTTTCTTATCTTCTGACCTTTTTTTTCCCAAACCACTAGGGACACAGTCCGGGTGGACTATCAGTACTCTCTCATCACCTCCATTTTTTGGGCCTTCACAATCTCACTCAGTCTCTGACTAAAATGAAAGATTACCAATAACATCATCATCATCATCATCATCATCATCATCATCTATTTAATGTCATTATTTACAGCAAAGGATTTCAACACATAAAGATAAAAAAGTAATGGTAGGAGGGATTGGCTCAATAGGGCAATGCCTAAGCCTCATCTTGAGCCACCAAAATTCTCTGTTAAATAAGATAATAATAAAATAGTCCTCTCTATCTGTGTCGGATAAGGTTCAAGACCCCCAGCTGATACCTGAAAACAGATAGTACCAACACATATCCGTTGTTGTGTTTTTCTTTCCTCCTATACATGAATAGCTTTTCTCTTAAAGAACACACTTTATGGCTTCTCTTTGACATATCTAAATTGCCAGAATCACTACTTTATTTATTTATTTTAATTCTTTATTGTTTAAAGTATTACATAAGTCTCCTTTCCCCCCATTGACCTCTCCCCAGTGGTTCCCACCCCACCACATGCCCTCACCCCCTACTGTCTGTGTCCATGGATTATGCTTATATGCATGCACACAAGTCCTTTGGTTGATCTCTTAACCCCCACCTCTGCCCTGCCTTCCCTCTGATGTTTGACAGTCTATTTGATGCTTCTATGTCTCTGGATCTAATTTTGTTCATCAGTTTATGTTTTTCATTGTATTCCACAAATGAGTGAGATCATGTGATATTTTTCTTTCTCTGACTGGCTTATTTCACTTAGCATAATGCTGTCCTGGTCCATCCATGCTGTTGCAAATGATAAGAATTCCTTCTTTTTTACAGCAGCATAGTATTCCATTGTGTAGATGTGCCACCATTTTTTAAGCCACTTTTCTGCTGATGGGCACTTGGGCTGTTTCCAAATCTTAGCTATTGTAAATTGTGCTGCTATGAACATAGGGATAAATATAAATATCTCCTTTCTGACTGGTGTTTCTGATTTCTTGGAATATATCCCTAGAAGTGGGATTACTGGCTAAAAAGGGAGTTCCATTTTTAATTTTTTGAGGAATCTCCATACTGTTTTCCATAGTGGCTGTACCAGTTTGCATTTCCACCAGCAGTTGATGAGGGTTCCTTTTTCATCTACATCCTCACCAGCACTTGTCCTTTGTTAATTTGTTGATGATAGCCATTCTGACAGGTGTGAGATGGTACCTCATTATTGTTTTGATTTGCATCTCTCAGATGATTAGTTACTTAGAACATGTTTTTATATGTCTCTTAGCCTTCTGTATGTCCTCTTTTGAAAAGAGTCTATTTAGGTCCTTTGCCCATTTTTTTGATTGGATCCTTTGTCTTCCTTTTGTTCATTTGTATGAGTTCCCTATAAATTTTGGAGATTAAAACCTTATTGGATATAACATTGGGAAATATGTCCTCCTATGCAGTAGGCTCCCTTTTCATTTTGTTGATGGTTTCTTTTGCTATGCAGAAACTTTTTATTTTGATGTAATCACATTTGTTTATTTTCTCCTTAGTTTCCATTGTCCTAGGAGCTGTATCAGTAAATATTTTGCTGTGGCAATGTCTGATATTTTGCTGCCTATGGATTCTTCTAAGATTTTTATGGTTTCCCATCTTATGTTTAAGTCCTTTATTTATTTTGAGTTTATTTTTGTGAATTGTGTAAGTTGGTGATCTAGTTTCATTTTTTTGCATGTATCAGTCCAATTCTCCCAACACCATTTATTGAAGAGACTGTCTTGACTTCATTGTATGCTCTTGCCTCCTTTGTCAAATATTAATTGAACATAATGGCTTGAGTTGATTTCTGGGTTCTCTGTTCTGTTCCATTGGTCTATATGTCTGTTCTTGTGCCAGTACAGGCTGTTTTGAGAACAGTGGCTTTGTAATATAGCTTGATATCTGGTATTGTGAGCCCTCCAACTTTGTTCTTCTTTCTCATGATTGTTGTGGCTATTCAGGGTGTTTTTTTTTTAATTTCATATAAATTTTTGGAGAGTTTGTTCTAGATCTATCAAATTTGCCTTTAGTATTTTAATGGGGATTGCATTAAATCTGTAGATTGCTTTGGGTAGTATGGACATTTTAATGATGTTGATTCTACCAATCCATGAACATGGTATATTCTTCCTTTTGTTTATGTCTTCCTCTATCTCTTTTTTCAATGTCCTTTAGTTTTCTGACAATGTCCTTTAGTTTTCTGAGTACAGTTCTTTTACCTCCTTATTTAAGTTTATTCCTAGGTATCTTAATTTCTTTGGTGCAATGGTAAATGAGATTTTTTTTTTAGTTCCTCTTTCTGTAAGTTCATTATCTATATATAAAGCCTAAGTAACTGTCTGACCTTGACATGCAAGGACCAACAGGGGTAAGATGCTCCAACCAACAGAGGAGGTCCTGGAATTGGCCAGTGAGATCCCTTGGCCTAACCTGCAGGGATCAAGCTGAAACCGTGCACCAGTGGGGTCCCTCAGCCTGGCTTGCAGGGATTGGGCCAAAACTGTCTCTCTGACATCCCCTGAGGGGTCCCAGATTTTGAGAGTTGCAGGCCTGGCCGAGGGACCCCACCAATGCATGAATCCATGCACCAGGACTCTAGTTAGTATATAAAAAAGCCATAGATTTCTGGGTGTTAGTTTTATATCCTGCCACATGGAAAAATTCATTTACTAAGTCTAGTAGTTTTATGATGGAGTTTTTAGGGTTTTCTATGTACAATATCATGTCATTTGCAAATAATGACAGTTTTACTTTTTCTTTTCCAATTTGGATGCCTTTTATTTCTTCTTCTTGTCTGATCACTATGGCTAGCACTTCCAATTCTGTGTTGAACAGGAGGGGTGAAAGTGGGCATCCCTATTTTGTTCCTGTTTTCCACAGTGGCTGTACCAATCTGCATTCTTAGGGGAAATGCTTTTAGTTTTTGCCAATTGAGTATGATGTTGGCTGTAGGTTTGTCATATAAGTTTTTATTATGTTGAGGTATGATCCCTCTATTCCTACTTTGCTGAGAGTTTTTATCAAGAAAGGATATTGGATTTTGTCAAATGCTTTTCTGCATCAATTGATATGATTATGTGATTTTTGTCTCAATTTGTTTATGTGATGTATCACGGTTATTGATTTGCAGATATTGTACCATCCTTGCATCCCTGGAATAAACCCCACTTGGTCATGGTGTATAATCTTTCCAATGTAATGGTGGATCCAATTTGCTATAATTTTGTTGAGGGTTTTAGCCTCTATGTGCATCAGGGATAATGGCCTATAATTCTCTTTTTTTAAAATGACTTAATCTGATTTTGGAATTTGGGTAATGCTGGCTTCACAGAAAGAGCTTGGAAGTGTGCCTTCCTCTTGAATTTTTTGGAATAGTCAGAGAAGTACAGGTTTTAATTCTTCTTTGAATGTTTGGTAAAACTCCCCTGTGAAGGGCTTTTATTTGCTGGAAGATTTTGATTACAGAATCACTAATCTTGAGCTTTGGAGCCATTATTAAGTAAGCTAAGGGTTACTTGAATAAAAGCACTGCAATTCTAGTTCTTTATGAAATGTTAAAGGGTCTTCTTGAAGAAGAAAAAAAGATAAAAATATAAACAATAAGATGGCAATAAATACATACCTATCAAAAATTGAATACACTAAAATTTTCTTTAAAGCCATTTCACTAACTTATCTATTTAAAAATGTTAATTTTACAGAATTACTTTAAGTATAATTTTTGTATATTTACTAAAGATAACCTCAATTATCTATCTACATTTGTATTAACCTTTTAAGTTTCTATGCTTGTTATTTTTGAGTGAATTAGAAAACTGGTACATCTACACAATGGAATACTATGCTACTATATAAAAGAAGAAATTTTTACGATTTGCAACAGCAAGGATGGAACTGGGGACCATTATGCAAAGTGAAACAGGACAGTCAGTGAAAGAAAAATACCACATGATCTCACTCATTTATGGATAAAGAAAACATAAACTGCTGAACAAAAATAGATACAGAGGCAGAGAAGCATGGAACAGATTGTCAAACTATAGCGGGAAGGCTAGGGTGGGTTGGATAGGGGAGGTAAGAGATCAACTGAAGGATTTGTATGCATGCATATAAGCATAAATGATGGAAGCAAGACACCAGGGGGATGAGGGCATGTGCTGGGGATAGGGAGTACTGGGGGAAGGAGAAAAGGGGGGGGGGAAGGAGACTTATGTACTACTATTTTTAATATTTAAACAATAAAATAAAAATGAAAAAAGACTAAATCAGTAATCAAAAAAATTCTAGTGGCAGATGCTTCACTAATAAATTCCACAAACGTTTAAAGAATCAACACTAATCCTTCTAAATCTCTTCCCCCCAAAAAAGTGGAAGAAAAAACTTCTGAAATCATTTCATGAAACCAATCATATGTAATAAAAGAGTAATATGCAAATTGACCGTTCCTCAGCAACACCCACAAGCCACGCCCACCAGCCAATCAGGAGCGAGTATGCAAATTAACCTAACCAAGATGCCTACGCCCATGGAGAGAGCAAGAGGCTTGAGTTTCCCCGGCAATAGAGGAAGCCAAGCTTTCCGCACACCCTGGCGGGCCCAGGCCTCCACTCAAGGCTACAAAGTTTCAAATATAGAAGATAAATAAATCCCAACAAAAATGACTGTGGCCATGGAGCAAGCAGGAGACTTGGCTCTGCTCAAGGCTACAAATTTTCAATTATAGAAGATAAATAAATCCCAGATCCCAGGGCCTCCGCTTGGGTCGCCAGGGGTGTGGCTGGCCTGCAAACCACCACAGGCCACTCTCCCAGGCCACCCCACACCCCAAGGGAACCCCTATCCTGATCCAGGACACCCTTCAGGGCAAACCAGCTGGCCCCCACCCATGCACCAGGCCTCTATCCTATCTAATAAAAGAGTAATATGCAGATTGACCATCACTCCAACACACAAGATGGCTGCCCCCATGTGGGCAAAGATGACTGCCCCCATGTGGACACAAGATGGCCACCACAAGATGGCCAGCAGGGGAGGGCAGTTGGGAGGAATCAGGCCTGCAAGGGAGGGCAGTTGGGGGTGATCAAGCCTGCAGGGGAGGGCAGTTGGGGGGAGATCAGGCTGGCAGAGGAGGAAAGTTGGGGGCGACCGGGCCTGCAGGGGAGGGCAGTTGGGGGGGACCGGGCCTGCAGGGGAGAGCAGTTGGGTGGGACCAGGCCTGCAGTGGAGGGCAGTTAAGGGTGACCAGGCCTGCAGGGGAGGGCAGTTAGGGGCAAACAGGCTGACATGGGAGCAGTTAGGCATCAATCAAGCTGGCAGGGGAGTGGTTAAGGGGTGATCAGGCTGGCAGGCAGAAGCGGTTAGGGGCAATCAGGAAGGCAGGCAGGTGAGCAGTTGGGAGCCAGCAGTATTGAGAGGGATGTCTGACTGCCCGGTAGGATCGGGCCTAAAAGGGCAGTCGGACATCCCTTGAGGGGTCCCATATTGGAGAGTGTGCAGGCTGAGCTGAGGGACACCCCCGTGCACAAATTTCATGCACTGGGCCTCTAGTATTATCATAATACCAAACCACACAGAGGAGAAAATTGTAGAACAAAAGAGACATAACAAAAAAAAAAAGTTTCAAAATATAAATAATTTTCAGTACTTAACAGCATATAAATATAAAGCAATTGTATCTCTGTATAAACAATAGTCCTGACAGTTGTGTTTATCAGGTAAAATTATTACTACAAACATGGGCTTATTGGATTCTTAGTAGTATGAATCAATACCTTTGTGGAAAAAGGGATTGTAGCAAAATTATAAAATATTTACTCTATAAATATAATATCCTGGGTGCATGTTAAATAAAGAGCCACATAACAATAACTTGTTCACATACACATTAAATACTAAATAATTTAACACAAGCAATTCAAAGAATATTAAACAGCTATGCTGCTGTTTTTCCACTTATTCCAAATTTATTGATTCTGCTGCTACTCAAGTTAAACTTAGAAAATGATAGTGTCATTTATTGCTTAATTCTGTAATCATTGTTTTCTTATACATTACAGATACATGAAATAACAATATGGAAGGAAAAAACAAATTACATTATTTGGCTTGTTCTTAATTTACTTACACTTCCCAAAATAATTCAAGACCTCATGATATTCCTGTTTGATTAGATTTGAAGGTAATAGGCCATTTTATTGTATGAATAAATTCAATTCACTCTTTTGTAGACTATTATATTTTCCAGATTTTACAAATTATCTCATCTTATTTATATTTTAAATGTTGTAATTTCTTTGTCATAAATCAGAATATTTTAATCCAATTATATTTCTACTTTGGTCTTGCTTTCTATGTTTACTAGAGGCTCAGTGCATGAAATCATGTGCAGGTATGGTCCCTAGGCCAAGCCTGCAACCAGGGCCATCTTCCCCTGCTGCCAGCAACCAGCCTCGCCCCCTGCTGCCACCCACCTGGGTTCCCATTTTGCCGTCTGGCAATGGGAGCCTGAAGGCTCGGGGGGAGGGACTGAGAGGTTGGCCAGTCCCACCTGCCCATGGCCCTGCCCCTGCCATGGGTCACCTTCTGTGTGTGGGGTGACCAGCAGGATGGAGGCTTTGTTTTGGTGCCACCTGCATCCCCTGACACCCACCCCTGGGTCCTTGTTTGCCATCAGGTGATGGGAGCCTGCCGGCTGGGGAAAGGGACCGAGAGGTGGTCAATCCACCTCATAGTGACTGGTTGAGTAGCCTTTCTGGTCATTCTGCTGTTATGGTCACTGGGCTTTTATTATATAGGGCTAGTGGCCCAGTGCACGAAATTTGTGCATGGGAGGGGGGTTGTCCCTTAGCCTGGCCTGCACCCTCTCCAATCTGTGACCCCTTGAAGGATGTCCTACTGCTGGTTTACAGGGATCAGGCCTAAAACGGCAGTCTGACATCTCTCTCACCATCTGGGACTGCTGGCTCCTAACCACTCACCTGCCTGCCTGCCTGATTGCCCCTAACCACTCTGTCTGGCAGCCTGCTTGCCCCCAACTGCCTCCCACTGCCGGCCTGCTCACCCACAAATGCCCCCCCACCAGCGTGCTTACCCTCAACTGCCCCCCCCCCCTGCTGGTCTCCTCACCCTCACCTGCCCTCCCCACTGGCTTGCTCACCCCCAACTGCCCCCCTGCCTGCCTGCTCACCCCAAACTGCCCCCTGCTGTCCTGCTCACCCCCAACTGACCCCCCCCTCACCAGTCTGATCACCCCCAATGCCCCCCACTGGCTTGATCACCCACAACTGCCATCCCATCCTGGCCTGATCACCCACAACTTCCCTCCCCTCTTGGCCTCTAACCACCTCTACCTCGACCCCACCACCATGGCTTTGTCCAGAAGAACATCTGGAAGGTCTCCTGGAAGGTCTCCCAGTCTAATTAGCATATTACCTTTTTATTAGTATAGATAGAGGCCTGGTGCACAATTGGGGGCTGGCTGGTTTGCCCTAAAGGGTGTCCCAAATCAGAGTAGGAGTTTCCTTGGGGCATGGGGCAGCCTGGGCGAGGGGCCTGTGGTGGTTTGAAGGCCAGCCACGTCCCCCAGCGGGGACTCTTACTCCATTGGGCGTGGCCAGCCTGGGTAAGGGGATGAGGGCCATTTTCAGTCTGGCAACACCCCTTTCAGGGTGGGGGTTTCCACTGGGGTGCCTGGCTAGCCTGGGTGAGGGGCTGATGGCTGTTTGCTGGCTGGCCAAGCCCCCCAGTGGGGACCCTCACTTCATGGGAGTGTGGCCAGCCTGGGTAAGGGGCTGAGGGTTGTTTTCAGGCTGGTCATGCCCCCTGGTGACCCAGTCCCCCAGCCCCTCCTTGAGTGGAGGCCAAGACAGGTGGGAAGCTTGGCTTTCTCCATTACTGGAGGCAACCCAAGCCTCCTACTTGCTCCAGCTCCATGGCTGCCACCATCTTTGTTGGGTTAATTTGCATACTCACTCCTGATTGGCTGGTGGGTGTAGCGGAGGGACCGTCAATTTGCATGTTTCTCTTTTATTAGTGTAGATTAGTAGAGTTAAGTTTTCTCTATCATGTCACTTTTTTCTTAACATTTCCAGTAGTTTTTAATGGTCCTTGTTACCTCATCCTTAAACAAAATATCCTACAAATTCTTCTTTTTCCTCCTAGTTTCTTTACATTATTACACATCTTGTTAATTTTTAATACTCTCTTATTTTGCAATATCTCTGTTTAAAATCATTATAGATATTTCAAAATCTGACTTGAGTTAATATTTGTAGTTCTTTGACACCCCCTTTATAAAGACACATTTGTTTTAACAATAATAATTTGTTAAATAACAAAAATAAGTAAATAATAAAAAACTGAACATCTGGTTTTTGCATTAAAAAATCTAAACTTTGGTTTATGGCACTTTTCACTCTTTATCTTCACCATGTCATTCTACTATTTCAAGTCCATTCTTCATTCTGTTCATAAGTCATTATAAAAAAAATTAAGATGGACCTCAAACAATAAAAAAACAATCAAAGTTAAATATTTAGAAATGGAAAAGTGGTTATATAAAACATTACAATTACTGTTTTGATTTCATTTGGAATATAAATTTAGGGATCATGTAGATTATAGTCTGAAATACCTCACACTACTATTTTTATTTCCTCCTGTGTTTCTTTTAAAAGTACCAGAAAAAGATTTTTCCACTAAATCCTTCAACACAGAATTTAATTAGACTGATCTGCATTAATAATCATACATATTTTATTTTCTACCAATTTACCAGTTCATATTTTTATTTTACATTACACCCTAGTCTCCAGCCAAAATTCATTTAAACACAACTTGCAATTTCTTTTTTGGTTCATTTGCTAATTCAATTCTCCGACCTGTAACACCCTTGTTTAGTCTCAATTAGTAGACTAGGTGGAAGATAACAGCCTGTAGATATCAGAATGAAAATACAGTAACAATCTGGGTGTCCGTTGATTTTTTAAATTACTAAAATAACTAACAGGGTATTTTTTTTTATTATTATTGCTTAAACCAGGCAATTCTGTCAATACAGAGAATAGTAGTGGTGGTGAGGAGCTATATTATAAATTCTTCAGTGAATCAATAGGGATTGAGGGTTTGAGAGGTTTCCTCAATAACAGAAGGCAGGAGAGTAGTTGGACTGATGAGAAACATTTAAAGGAAGCAGGTTTCTTTAGAAAGATGAAAGGGACAATATTTTTGAAATAGTTATCAGAAGGATGTGTCATAATGGAGCATTGGAGAATCGTAGCCTGCACTTTAAAGGAGTCCAGAGAAAGCAGTTTTCCACTGACAAGTACTGGATTAGAACACCATGTTGCTTGAGGACATATCATAAGGTGCAGAGGACACAGTGTGGGATGTAATGAAATTTTGAATAAAATAGGAGGTATAAAAGAATCAAGAAAAATAAAAGTCTTAGTAATGGTGGATGACCAAAGAGGTTTAGTTTTTAGATGCTGAGTCAAATAAGTAAGGCAAGCATGGTGGAATTATTCTTAAAATGTGTAAATGGAAGTTGGCCTCTTTCTTGGAATCCATTTTTTCAAACTTGAGAAGCAGAATCTGTTGTGACTTGGTGAAGAAAGACCAGATATAAGAGAACTTAAGATCTGTGGGCATCCATTATAATTGATTTTAAAAGGCTTTGTTGGAGTAAAAGTTCTAAATCCTAGCATTTGGGGCTCTGAAAATCTAGTTTAAGAATAAGTATATATGTACTATTTTTAGACCCCCTTTATAGACACAAAGCCTAGTGTTGTTAAATGCTGGTTAAGTGATCAACTAAGCCAAGATTATACTTTATTGCAAATGCTGTGCCAATGATGTAAGATAAAAAGGATATGGAAATCATTATACACCATCATATAATTCTTTCATGGCACTAATATCAAGGAGAAAAAAAATGAATATATGGATATATCTTGTGCCCAGGCAAAAACAAAGTTCTCAGGTTAATATTTTTTCTTCATTTTAACTTAATTAAATGGACCCGCATAATTGATTATTTCTAAGTGAGCACTCTAATAGAATCCTGCCTCACAAGTATTTTTTAAATATGTTAGAATGCACTACATGGAATGGGGTTGGTCTAATTGTGCAACCTCATAGCAACTCTCTACATTATCTGTGTTCCAATGATCAGGGTTTTTGTTTTGTTTTGTGTTATTTTTAAGGATCATTTTTTTCTGCTAGGCTTCTGCATTTGTACATACTACACACTATTCACACTAATGGCATGGCATTATCAATTTCTTTACCTATCACTTCATCAACAAACTAACTCTCATTCAACTTGAGATCTGAACATTCAAATGTTATTTTTTCAGAGTGGGTTTCCTTTGACATATGGCATCACAGTGCTCTGAATGTGTATCCATCGATAATTAAACACTGGTTATTTAATATACATCTGCCTCAAACACAAGAATATAAGTTCAATGAGTTAAAACATTGCTTATATGATGCAAGCAATTTAGTTACTTTATTTTCTCAGAACTTAACATATTAGTTCTCAAAACTTAAAATATTAAATGCTTATTTTATACTAGAGGCCCAGTGCATGAAATTCATGCATGGGGGTGTGTGTGTCCCTCAGTCCAGCCTGCACCATCTCCAATCTGGGACCACTCGAGGGATGCCCAACTGCCCGTGTAGGCCCGATCCCACCAGAATCGGGCCTATACAGGCAGTTTGGCATCCCTCTCACAATCCAGGACTGCTGGCTCCCAACTGTTCACCTACCTGTGTGCCTGATTGCCCCTAACCACTTCTGCCTGCCATCCTGATCATCCCCTAACCACTCCCCTGCCAGCCTGTTGGAAGCCTAACTGCTCCCCAGCTGAATCGATTGCCCCTAAGCCCTCCCCTGCCAACCTGGTCTCTCCAACTTCCCTCCCTTGCTGGCCCAGTCACCCCTAACTGCCATCCCTTGCCAGCCTGGTCACCCCCAACTGCCCTCCCCTGCTGGCCATCTTGTGGCAGCCACCTTGTGTCTACATCGGGAGGTCCATCTTGTGTGTTGGAATTATGGTCAATTTGCATATTACCCTTTTATTAGATAGGATATATACTAGAGGCCCAGTGCATGAAAATTCATGCACTGGAGCAGGTGTCCCTCAGCCCAGCCTGCCCTCTCTCACAGTCTGGGAGCCCTCAGGGGCGGGATGCAACCTGGCGATCAGGAAAAGGCGATGCCCCCATCACACCTCTGCTGCTGCTACTGCCAGCAACGCAAGCCTTGGCTGGCCCTGGTTACCTGAGCCTCGGGCAGCCCTGGGCAGCTGGGCAGCCGCCATCCAAGGCTTGCCTGCACCTCGGACCGGCCCTGGGTGGCTGGGGGGCTGAAGGGACTGGGGGACTCCAGAGGCAGGCGTGTGGCAAGGCCAGTCCTGCCTGGGGGTGGGCCCAGCCTTGCTGCATGCCTGCCACCCAAGTGGGGCTGAGGGGACTGGGTGCTGCCATCTTGTGGTTGTGGGCACCGCCATCTTTGAGGGTGTGGCAGTCAATTAGCATATTCCCTCCTTATTGGCTGTGGGTGCCTCCATCTTTGTAATAGTGTGAGGGTCAATTAGCATATTCCCTCTTTATTAGATAGGGTATCTTACCTAATAATAGACAAACATGCTAATTGACTGTACCTTGGTGGTTAATTTGCATACGCGGCTGCTCTGGGCCTCTGAGCAGCGTAGGAAGGTGGAAAGGCAGCTCTGGCCAGAGCGAAAGTGGTGCCGGCAGCCAGGGAAAGGAAGGCCCATTCTGGCATGAATCTTTGTGCATCGGGCTTCTAGTCAACTAATAATAACCAATAGCCTCAGATGCTAAGCATACTCCAGAAATTTCATTTGTATAAATTTCATCTTCAAGATATTGTTAATGATGGATCAAAATGATGCTCAAATTCACTAATCATGAATCATCAGACAGATGCAAATTAAAACTACAATGAGGTATCACCTTACACGTGCCAGAATGGCTATCATCAATAAATCAACAAACAAAATGTGCTGGGGAGCATGTGGGGAAAAGGGAACCCTTGTGCATTGTTTTGGCAAATGCAGAATGGTGCAGCCAGTATGGGAAACAGTATGGAATTTCTCAAAAATTAAAAATTGAACTGCTGTTCAATGATCCCACTTCTGGGAATATATTATAAAATATTGAAACACCAATCAGAAAGAAAAAAATCCATTTTGTGTTCATAGTAACATTATATACAATAGCTAAGATCTCAAAACAGCCCAAGTGCCCATCAGTAGATAGCGGCATAAAAATGCTGTGGTACATTTACCCAATGGAATACTATGCAACTGTAAAAAAGAAGGGTTTCTTGTCCTTTGCAACAGTATGGATGGACTCGGAGACCATTATGTTGAGTGTAAGTAGGCCAATCAGAGAAAGACAGATATCACATGATTTCACTTATAAGTGGAATCTAATGAACATAATAGACTGACAAACAAAATAGGTCCAGAGACATGGAGGCATGGAACAGACAGGCATATCTCAGGGTGTGTGTGTGTGTGTGTGTGTGTGTCGGGGGGGAGGACTGGAAGAGATTAACAAAATAATGTATATGCAAAAGGGAACATTTGTAATACTTTCACCAATAAAGATTTTTTTAAAAAAGGTAAAAAAAAAAAGAATGTATATGCATATATGAATAAATAGCCCATGAACACAGACAATAGTGTGCTGGAAGCCTGGGAGGGGGTGGGGGCTCGGTGGAGGAAAGCAAATGAGGGAAAATGAGGGACATCTGTAATTCTATCAACAATAAAAAATAAATTTAAAAATAGATGGATCAAATATTCAGAAAATGGATGCACTTATAGTATTTTTTTGAAAACATCTGTCAACAGGGGAAATAAATTATACATTCAGTGAGACATTAAACAATTCAAAAAAATGTTGGAAACTAAAGGTTAATTTTTTGGGGGGAGAGGGGTTAGTCCTCACCAGAGAATATTTTGGCATTGATTTTTAGAGAGAAGAAGGAAAGGGGAGAGACAGAGAGGTAGAGAAACATCAATGTGAGAGAGACACATGGATTGGTTGCTTCCTGCACATGTCCCAACCAAAGCAGGGCCCTGACCAGAGCCAGGAATCAAGCCTGCAACCAGGGTATGTGCCCTTGACCAGAATCAAACTCAGGGCCAAAACTCTATCTACTGATCCAAACTGGCTAGGGCTTTTCAAGTGATTCTTGTAGATAATCTTTATCCTAAATGCTGAAAACATCTTTGGTTAGATAAGGATTTATATGTTTTTCTCCTCTGAAATTTTAACTATTATAATTATATATTTGGCCTAAATAAATACTGCTGGGATAAGTACACATCAGCAAATTTGAGGTATATGTTCCTGACAAGCAAAATTTTCCAAGGTATTAACATACCTAATAAGGGGGTTTTATTTTGCTAAAATTGACAATAGAAGTAAAATTTCAGTGTCTACACTTTATTATAATTAATTTGTTGTAAGTAACTGTGATCTGGAAATGTTATAGAAGGGATAGCTAACTCTTTGAGTAATGAATCAACCATGAAAAGATATGCTCTGTGCTTCACAGTAGAGAACTGGGGAGGCAGCAGTCTTACATCACACTCTTCCCCTAAGAAGCCCAATCATATATTTTTTGCACTTCATAATATGTCTTAATAATGAAGGTTGTTTAATGCTTTCTGGGTAAGGAGAGAAGCATAAATATCTGTTATGAGGTGGTATTATTAAAATGGAGGTGATAGATAGTAGTACTTTATGAAGTGCAGGCAACAATGTGGGATGTTTAAACAATTATTCTTCAAACTTTATTCTCTATAAAACTGCCTGTGTTTTGCTATAATACTCATGAGTTAATATTTTGAAAGACCTAGTTAAAATGCAAATGTGCTACCTAAGACAAGTACAGGAAAGCCATTTTTGTTTATTATCAACATTTATACATCATAATCTTTCAAGTGTGTAAAATTAGATGATAAAATTTAAAATTGTATTGAAAAAGTTGTTTTAAAAATAAAGAGACTTCTATCCTTAAAATTTTTCATTAGTACTGGTTAGTACTCTACTTTTCCCTCTTTTTGCTATCAGGAGCCTCAAAGATATGAAAATAAAGTAAATCACAGTAGTCCCCACTTACCTGGGATTTCTCCTTCTGCTGTTTGTCACCCACAGTTAACCACCAGCTGAAAATATTAAATAGAAAGTTCCAGAAAAACAATTCTCATATTTTAAATTGCAAGTAATTGTAAGTAGTGTAATGAAATCTCATGCCTTATTGTTCCCTCACACCCAGGACCTGAATCATCACTCTGTCCACCATATCCATGCTGTATACACTTCCCAACCTTAAGTCAGTAGCCCTGTGGGTTATCAGATCTACTCTCCTGGTATCACAGTGCTTGTATTTAAGTAACCCTTATTTTACTTAACAATGGCCCCAGGTAAAAAAATAGTGATGCTGCAATTCAGATATGCTAAAGAGAAGCCATAAAATTCTCCCTTCAAGTGAAAATATGAATATTCTCAATTTAATAAGCTTATATGAACACTCTGAAAGGAACCTCTGAAAAGTGACACCAAGCCATTTACTGCAATTAAGGGATGGTTCTGTTTTCAGATAAATGTGTGGATTGCCTTTCTCCTTTGCTAGTGCTGTTATGAATTGGAGTTACCACTGGGATCTCAGTTCTTTTCCTAGATGCGGAAAAGATTTTAAGGTCAACGAAAATGAAAGTAAAGCAAAATGAGGTTTATTGAAGATACACTCATTTGGTAAATGGTGTCTGAATTGAGTTAAATTATAGGATACTTAGCTTGTGTTTTGAGAACTAATTGTGGATGTGGGGAATACTACTCTCTTCCCCCACCCCACCCCCCAACCAATATACACACATTGAAACTGGGTCCAGAAACAAAAAGGGCTGCATATTTTCAGGGGCTTGGGGAGAATCTATAGAAGGATCTGACCTCAATAATGGAGAGTACTAATTGCTATTGACAACAACTGAATGTGAGTTAAAAATGCAGAATCTCAATATCAGCCCCACCCCAGATTTACTGAAGCAGGTTACTCATTTGACGAGTTATACACGTGATTGGTATAAATGTTAAAATTGGAAAGACACAGGATTATAATAGTAAAATAGTTGGCCCTGATCCTGTTAAAGTCTGCTTTGTTTCCAGGGCCTTTAGATTAATAGCTTCTGCTTGGTCTTGCATATAGACATGCTAATGGTTAGAGAAATTCTTTTTGTGGCTTGAGTTTTACAAAAATAGCCTTTTATCAGAAAATGCCTCTCCCGAGGCTATACTTGGAGTATATACAAAATCAGTGATTATTTATCAAAGATTTGCAGGCACTCCTTGACCAGACTCCCATCAATTAGAGTCACCAGGCTAAGAACAAATAAGTTTCACAATCATACTTGAACTCTGCTGGTGCTCAAATGTCTTCTGTCATCAATCACCTCTTGCCCCTTCCATTTTCCCCTTCTCTTGACATAAATGAAGCCTGAATTCTGTAATTTCTTAAGATGGTTCTTTAGGTCATCTTGAGTTTCTGAATAAAATCCCAATTCCTTGTCACTTAGCTTATTGGTACCGATTTGGACTTGTTTACACAAATGCATTAAGCAGTGATAACAAATAACAATAAAACCTTGGTTTTTAATTTAAGTGGAGAATTGAACCTTTTGATGGTCACAGGGAAGTATAACCTCAGTTAAATGCCCTTGTTTAAATCTTGGAGACTTTATCCTTTTTTTTTTTTTTTTAATTCTGCATCTAGCTTTCTGGCAAAATTCCTGTATTATGGAAAGTGTTAAGTAATTACTTGTTATGTGAAGAAATAAGTTTTATAGTTTTAATCATTTCAGGTTTACTGCTGCATGAACCACACTACAACTTTAATGGCATATTACAAATCAATTTAAAGAATTGAATAAGAAATACTATATCGAATAAGATCACTAGTATTTAGGAATTTGTAATCCCATAGACTCCATTAGATAGAGATAAGCTTTGCTGACACTTTCATATACTAAGATAAAAATAAATACATATTGCTTCAGGAAATATGGTGCAGTTAGTATCTATAATATATGACACATATCTCATTCATAATAAACTTATGATTGCTAAAAATTGTACTCCTTATTAATGCTTATAGCATAGCCCACTACTATTTTCTAATCATTAAAATACATAATACAATATCTAAAAAATTACATATATTTTAATTTTTATTGATTTAAGGATTAGATTACATGGAACAATATATACCATAATCTCAATTTATAATTTTGCATCTCCCATTTTAGTTATTTTGCAAGCAGAATAACTATTTCTTTATATAAACAATATTGCCTAATCCTTGCATGGCAAGGAGCATATCATAAACAAAACATAAGAAATTCCAAGCACATGATAAATTTCTCAAGTATTTATTGAATGAGTAAATAAACACACTTGTTATAAATTATTAAATGGCCCCTGAAGATAAATTAATGCATTAGGAGAAAAAATCATCAATTTTTATATATTGGTTTAAAAGTTTTTATATGGATAATCTATACTAATAAAAAGGTAACATGCAAATTGGTCAGGATGCCCTCATAGTAATGACTAAACAGCAGGCTGTGTGGAATGACCAGGCCGTTAGGGAGGTTAGTGAGGGATGACCACACTACTGAACAGCAGGCTGCGTGGGGCGACCAGGACAGCAGGGGGGTTAGTGAGGGATGACCAAACTACCAAACAGCAGGCTGTGTGGGGCAACCAGGCTGGTGGGGGATGGGGAAGTTGGGGGTGACCAGGCCAGCAGGGGGGGCAGTTGGGGGTGACCAGGCTGGAACGGGGGGCAGTTAAGGGCAATCAGGCAGGCAGGCAGGCAGGTGACTGGTTAGGAGCCAGCTATCCTGGATTGTGAGAGGGATGTCTGACTGCCGGTTTAGGCCTAATGGATTGGGCCTAAACCGGCAGTCAGACATCCCCCAAAGGGTCCTGGATTGGAGAGGATGCAGGCTGGGCTGAAAGGACCCCCCTATGAATGAATTTTGTGCACCGGGCCTCTAGTTTTATATAATGTTATATTCATAAATGATAATTTCTTACTTCCACTTATTTAATGTAGAATTTAATATAGATGTTAATAATTATTTTAGATAAAGCACAAAATGTTATATCTACCAAGTTACACAGTTAATTCTTAAATACTTTTACATTAATTTTTAAATAGAATTTTCAGTCTAAGACTTTTTTCCCCCACTAAAATTTTGTTTCTTATATATTATGTTACAATTTTCTTAACTACCACTAAGATACATTTTTAACTTATAGCTATCGAAGAGGACCAAAGTATAGATACCCTAAAACTGCCTCTTGGAATATTGATTTTATTAACCAAAAAAAAAAAAAAATCAGAAAGAGCTTTTTACCCTCCCCTTTCCCCATAAGAAATTCAGATGGAAAAATCTGATTCAGGAAGGGAACATTATCATAACCACCTTAGCATTAGATAGGAAGGATCCAAGCAGGGGCCAATTACCTAGAACAACCTCTGTGTCCCAATGTTCCTGAGTTGCCTAGCAAACATTGCATGTTCTGCCATATATGTTGTGCTCTTCCTCAACTACCCATAATTTGCCCATTTTCACTTTTAAAATTTAGGACTCCAAGCCCTCTTTTATTTTTCCTTCAAAATGATACATGTGGAGATTAAAAATGGTGGCAGAGTAGGAGGATGCTGCATGGGCATGCTCCCAGGAACAAGCTGGAATTACAACTGAAATACAGAAAGGCTTCCTGATTAATCAATGGAAAAATCACAGGAGAGAACCCTGATACCCAAGGACCGAAGGTGGAGACCACACAGAGACTGGTAGGAGGAGCAGAGGCATAAAAGGGCTGGCCAGGCACCCACAGACAGCAACTGAAGTACCGAGAACTATCTCAGCTGTGGGGGGGTTGCCACTGAGAACTCTGGGATCTAATCCCCAAGCTGGGCTCCCCAGCAGAGAGCACCAAACTGAGGAGGGTAACCGCATAACATCTAGCTGTGAAAAACAGTGGAGTGCTGTCTGCCAGGGAGTGGCAGCTGAAAGTTTGTGCACCCTCTTAAAGGGCCAATGCACAAAAATTCTCTATGGAGCCACCCACCTTGTGCTCTGGTAGAGGGAGGGTGAAGTGTACTGGAGCTATGAGAGCAGAACCCAGGATTGGGGATTCATGGAATAGAGCTCAGAAGGCAGACACCTGAAGTATCCTGGGCTGAGTCACTCCCTCACATGGCAGAGGACACCTTTCCCACACAGACATTTGCCTTGCCTGGGAGGAAGACAGTTGACACACCCTATTGGAAAACACCTTGTCCTGAGGCCACTTAAGAGATTAAAAGTAACAATTAGCCTCCAGGCAGAAGCAACTGCCCCACCCTGTTGAAAAAACAATTGCCTAGGGGCAATTCAAGCCAGAATCCTATTAGTCTATAGGCAGAGGTGGTCTCTGGAGGCTTTGAGTCTTTGCCTGATCCAGTTAGTCAGAAACAGCCTTTAACACTGTCCTACACTAGAGAGATGTAGAGGATTTACCTAATACATAGTCACAAACCCAAACAGACAACCAAAATGAGGAGACAAAGAACCCCCAAATGAAAGAACTAGGGAACTCTCCAGAAGAAGAGATAAATGAAGCAGAGATAAGAAATTTATCTGAAATAAGAGTTCAGAGTAATGATGTTAAAAATGCTCAACAGTATGAAAAAAGAACAGTCTGAGATAAAGTAACATAACACAAATAAGAATGCATTGGAAGGAATATACAACAGATTAAGGGAAGCTGAGGGTCAAATCAGTGAATTAGAAGACAGAGTTGAAAATATCACTCAATTAGAGAACCAAAAAGAAAAAACAATTAAAAAACAGGAGGACAGCTTAAGGGAGCTATGGCACAATGTGAAACGTAATAATATTAGAATATTAGGTGTGCCAGAAGAGGAAGAAAGGGAGAAAGGAACAGAGAAGGTGTTTGAAGAAATAATGGTAGAAAACTTCCCTAACTGGTAAAGGAAAAAGTTAGATAAATTCAGGAGGCACAGAGAACCCCAAACAAAAAGAACCCAAACAGACCCACAGCTGCTGACTGCTAGCGTGCAAGGCGTCATCAGCGTTTTCCATCTCTAGACTGTTTCTCCTCTTGTCTTCATGGCTGGAGCAGACCTGTCACAATTCCTCTCTGTTGCAGGAATCCACATGGTCTTGGAGTTGTTTTCATCCACATCATAATTAAAATGCCAAAAATTAAAGACAAAGAGAGAACCTTAAAGGCAGCAAGAGAAAAGAAAACTGTTACCTACAAAGGAGTTCCCATAAGGCTGACACCTACAGGCCAGAAGGGAATGGCATGAAATACTCAAGGTAATGGAAAGCAAGGATCTGAGACTAAGATTACTATATCCAGCACAGCTATCATTCAAAATAGATGGTCAAATAAAGAGGTTCCCAGACAAAGAAAAAAAAAAAAAAAAAAAAGCTAAAGGAGTTCATCACCACCAAGCCAGTATGACAAGAAATGCTAAAGGGATTGCTGAGAAGAAGAAATAGAGAGAGAAACATAGTCATGTAGAATTAAAATCTCTATAAATAAGTACCTCTCAATAATAACCCTATGTGGGAACCCCTTTCACGTCCCACATGGTTCAGGGTTCCAGTTCAGGGTTCGGGTTCTGGAGAAGGTCTCACACAAATGAAAAGAAACTTGGAAAAGTATTAATTTGGGAATATCGGGGGCCAGACGGGAGCCCACCTCTAGTGGGAGAACTACCCCTTGCTCTGGCCTTGCAATCCCTTTTATTGAGACTATGGGATACACCCATAGCCCTTAGGCAGGAAATTCCAATAACAGAAATTTACATAGGAGAAACAGAGGTGGAGGCTGCTTCAGCTAACAATGTTTCAACTAAACAGTGAGTGATTAGAGCAATTAAGGTTGTTGACCAGCCTTCCCGGTTTCCTGTCCACATCTTTCTATTAGTAGGACAATGATTGGTTTCCGGCACCCTAAATGTAAATGGATTAAATGCTCCAATCAAAAGGTGTAGGGTAGCTGAATGGAAACAAAAATATGACCCAACTATATGCTGTCTACAAGAAACCCTCCTCAAAACAAAAGACACACACAGGATGAAAGTGAAGGGGTGGAAAAAAATTTTCCATGCAAATAGAAAAGAAAAAAAAAAAAAGCTGGAATAGCAATACTCAGATCCAACAAAATAGATTGTAAAAGCATCATGCTAATCAAAATAAGCCAGTTGGAGAAAGATAAATATCATATGATCTCAGTCATTTGTGGAATATAATAAACATCATAAACTGATGAACAAAAATAGAGCCAGAGGGGAAAAATATTCTAGAATATAATAGAAGTAAAATGCCTGTTATTTGCAGAATTTTAATATTTCCTACAACTTTTGTGATATCATACTATATTAGTACAGTTTTGATAATATTATTATACTTAAAATTCTTTTATTCTTGAAATATTAATGTTTATTGCATGTAATATTATTATATATAATATAATTTTTCTTGAATAATTGGTGTTTATTGCATGTAATTTTATCATATTTAAAATTGTTTTTCTTGAGATGTTAATGTTTATTGAATGTAATATTATTATATTTAAAATAGTTTTTCTTGAAATAAAAAAAAAAACTGGAAAAAAATGACATACATACTCAATTTGGCCTCACTGTCTTTGGAATTTTCATTCTTATGTGGGTTTTCCTTCTGCACATATAAAATTTGATTTTCACCTGTTAATCTGTCTGTCAGTTTGATTTTTAGTCCAGTGGGAGAAAAACTTTTATTTTGCTTTTTACTCCCCACATCATTAAATTAACAATGAATTTGTGAATTCTCTCCTGGACCCTATTGTGAGTATGAGGCAGGTAGTACATAATACACAATCAGAATGTGAAAAACAACACCATTGCTATAAATCTTTCTAAAAAATTATTGCATTTTCTAAAATACCTAAAACCATGTTATGATACCTGATATGAATTCAGATAGGTATTAATATCTTAATTTCTATTGCCCATAATACTTCCTTGTACATATATTATACATACAGAGATCATGGAAAATTTACCTTACTATTTGAACAGGATTTACAGCAAAAAAAGCATATTTCAGTGGGAGGTAAGCAATATACTTTATTGAGTGTTTTGTCTATAGAGGTTTCCATTTAAAAATCAATACAGCCTCCTTCAAATGCATTTTTCATTTCTAACAAAACTATAAAGATTTATTTCTTTGCTTCTTTTTTCCTATAGGACAACTCTATACTTGATTATTTAAGTAAAATGTTACTTCCTACTATCACTACAGTTTTTTCTGAATTCACTATATTCATCTTTTCAATTATGCAATTTTTCAGTTACCTTGTTATTTTGACTCCTAGTCCATTTTATTTTTATGGTCAGTATGACTGGTGGTCAAATTTACACAGCTAACTGGAGGATGACTAATCCCTAAAATAGGTAAAACCAAAAATAATATTTTTATCACGTTTAAGAGATGAGATAGCCATGTAAGTTACTGCCTGTGACATTGTAATATAAGAAATATACACTGAGAGGCCAGATTATTATGATCTCTGAACGCATAATAATCTGGCCACTCAGTGTATATCTTATATAATAAAAGGCTAATATGCAAATTGTCCCCTCGACCAGGAGTTCGACCAGCAGGCAGGCCGGCCAACTGCCCATGTCCCCTACCCCTGGCCAGGCTGGCCAGACCCCACCCATACAAAAATTCATGCACTGTGCCTCTAATATATATATCTTTATCTATCTATCTATCTATCTATCTATCTATCTATCTATCTATCTATCTATCTATGTAATACACACACACACACACACACACACACAGACACTGAGTGGCAAGATTATTATGGGTTCAGAGATCATATTACCTTTTTATTATATAGGATATATCATATCCTATATAATAAGGCTGCTCAACTGCTCGCTGTGACGTGCACTGACCACCAGGGGGCAGATGCTCCAACTGGTAGGTCAGCTTGCTGCTAGAGTCCAGCCAACTGGGACTGAGCAAGATGGGCCGGACATGCCCTGGAGCCCTCCCATGGTCCCTCCCTGGCCCAATTGTGCACCGGTGAGGTCCTGCAGCCTGGCCTGCACCCTCTCAGAATCTGGGATCCCTCAGGGGATGTTGGAGAGCTGCTTTCAGTCCAATCCACAGGCCACTTCCCTTGGGAGGGCACCAGATGCAGGGCTCATGGCTAGCGAGGACTGCTGCAGGCCTCTCCCAATCAGGACTGATTGGGCACGAGCCCATGGCAGGCACAGTGGGGTCGGGATGAGCAATGAGTGGGAGCAGCAGGTAGGAGCTGCAAGTGGCATTGGACTATGGGTTTCGGCCCGATCCCTGCAAGCCATCCACAGAGACCCCACCCATACACAAATTTGTGCACCGGGCCTCTAGTATATATATAGGTATATATATTTATATATATTATTGATTTCAGAGAGGAGGGGAGAGGGAGATAGAAACATCAATCATGAGAGAGAATCATTGATTGGCTCCCTCCTTCTTGGGATTGAGCCCACAACCCGGGCATGTACGCTTTACTGGAATCAAACCTGGGTCCCTTCAGTCCACAGGCCGATGCTCTATCCACTGAGCCAAACCATCTAGGGTTATAATAAGCCTCTTTTAATGTTACCTGGGTTTATGCTAATAAACTCTTAATGGACCCCTAGATAGCTCTGGAATGGGAACCATGTGATTAGAGGGTCAGAACTTTCAGCCCCACCACCTGACCTCCAGGGGAAGTGAGAGAGGCTGGGACTGAGTTAATAATCAGTATATCTCATAATGGAACTTCCACAAATGTCATCAACAATGGGTTTGAGGAGCTTCCAGGTTTATGAGAGTGTCTCCATTCTGGGAGGTTGGCATACTGCACTGGACAGAAGCTCTTATCCTAGGACTCTTCAAGACCTTTATCTGGTTGTTCATTTATAGCCTTTATAATATTCTTTCTAATAAACTTGAAGTAGTAAGTAAACTATTTTCTCCAAGTTCTCTGAGGCATTCTAGCAAGTTTATTGAACCCCAGGAGGGGGATATGGGGGTCCCTGATTTATAGCCAATGGGTCATAAAAATGAGAAACCTGGGACTTATAATTGGCACCTGAAGTGGGAAAGGTCTTCTTGGACTGAGCCCTTAACTTGCAGGGTCTGTCTCTGGCTCTGGATACTTAGCATTAGAATTGAAGTGACTTGTAGGACACCTAGTTGGTGTGTGCAGAGAAGCAGAGAATTGCTTAGTGTGAAAACCCCACATATTTGCTGTCAGAATTGTAGATACAAACAGATCTTACTGGCCCAAAGTTTATTGGCTCTAAATCACTATTACATAAATGTCATAAGCAAGTCCTGGTCTGCAGAAGGAGTAGCTGAGACTTATTTAAACAGGCATAGCCGATGGGGTGTCGAGGTAAGAATTATTGAGCATTACTGAGTGCTCAGCACTCTGGTATGTGTTTACCATATATTATCTATTTTGTCCTTGAACAGCTATATAGGATATATTTTATGCGTGGAAAATCTTTAGTGTGTAACTCATGCAAGCCACTAGCAATTTGAAAACAGGCAGACAAAGCCAAAGATGAGACATTGCAGGAAAAATTTTAAAGGATTTATAGTTATGAAACTCAAGGTAAGTTCTACATGAGGAAATAAGTCCACTGAGAGGTGGTAGTGGATATGTGTGTTGGGTTGAATGTAAATATTAGTACTAAAAAATCTAAAATGGAGTACATTTTTAAACAATGAATAAGTAGTTAGATAAGTACTTCATTTTGCAAGCACGTACAGGGTACTAGACACAGTTCAAACACTTAGAACTATTAACTCATTTAATCATCATAACAACCCACGGGGGTAGGTAGGCACTTTTATTAACATCATGGAGAAGAAATGTGGAAACACAGAGAATCATCAGCAAATTATCCCAAGTCAAATAGGTATGAAGTGGTTCAAATTCTATCAAAGTTCCAAGCCCCAGGCTACAAGTCACAGAACTTTGAGTTGAGTTCCACTGGAGATTAGGGGCTATCTTACAGAATAAAGGGGGCATTCTTAAGTCCCAGTGTCTAAACAGTTGAAGTTGTAGGGGTAGGACATTCATGATCTGAGGCAATTAGATACCAATAGATTTGAATATTAGATGGACTAGTAAAAAAAGCAGAAGCTTAATTACTTAGAAATAAAGGTGAGGTTTATGGGGTAAAAAAGAATAAACCTGCTCTAGCTAGTTTTTTCAGTGATTAGAGCATCAGCTGAAACTGAAGGGTCATGGGTTTGATTCCCGTCAAGGGCACATACTTCAGTTGCAGGCTCAATCCCAGGCCAGGGTGCTTGCAGGAGGCAACCAATCAATGTGCTTCTCTCACAATGATGTTCCTCTCTCTCTGTCTCTCCCTATCCCTTTCATTCTCTCTAAAAATCAATGGAAAATATCCTCAGATGAGGATTAATTTTTAAAAAAGCATAAAAGCAACCATCAATAAAATAATAAGAATGCCAACTCCATGGGAGAACATATTCACCAATGATACATCCGATAAGGGGTTAACCTCCAAAATCTACAGGGAACTCATACAACTTAACAAAAGGAAGATAAACATCTAATAAAAAAAATGGGCAAAGGACCTCAATAGACACTTCTCCAAAATGGACATATAAAAGGCCAAAAGGCATATGAAGAAGTGCTCAAAGTCACTGATCATCTGAGAGATGCAAATCAAAACAACAAGGTACCACCTCACACCTGTCAGAATGGCTATCATCAACAAATCAATAAACAACAAGTACTGGTGAGGATGTGAAGGAGAGGGAACTCGCGTGCACTGCTTGTGGGAATGCAGACCTGTGCAGCCACTGTGGAAAACAGTTTGGAGTTCCCTCAAAAAACTAAAAATGGAACTCCCATTTGACCCAGTAATACCACTTCTAGGAATATATACCAAGAAATCAGAAACACCCATCAGAAAGAATACATACACCCTTATGTTCATAGCAGCACAATTTATAATAGCTAAGATTTAGAAACAGCTTAAGTGACCATCAGCAGATGAGTGGATTAAAAAACTATGGTACATCTATGCAATGGAATACTACGCAGCTGTAAAAGAGAAATAACTTTTTCCATTTGCAACAGCATGGATGGGCCTGGAGAGCATTATGCTAAGCGAAATAAGCCAGTCAGAGAAAGATAAGTATCACATGACCTCATTAATATGTGGAATCTAATGACCAACATAAACTGATGAACAAAGAGAGACCCAGAGACACAGAAGCATCAAACAGACTGTCAAGCCTCAGAGGGAAGGCAGGGAAGGAGAGAGGGGGGTGGGGAAGAGATCAACCAATGACCTCATATGTGTATATGCATAACCCAAGGACACAGACAGTGGGTGGTGAAGGCCTATGGGGAGGAGGGTGGGAGGGAGCAATGAGGGGAAAAAATGGACATATGTAATACTTTCAACAATAAAGATTTATTTTTGAAAAAAGCATAAACCTAATTATAAAAACCTAATATACCAAGATAAGAGATAATCAAACCCTGGTTAAAGATGAGCTATTAATCTATTGACAGAAACATAATACATATACTAAGACACAAAAATTGTCCAGAAAGCACTGAAGCTTTCTGCTAGGATAAGAAGTACGGAATCCAAGCAGAACATGACAAAAAGATAGACATGATTAAAAAGTGATAAATAAAACCTACTAGATTTTCCAGCTTTTTCTAATACAATAATCTTAACAATTTCTTACACATTTGACCTTTTTTTTTCTTATTTAGTTGCATATTACATGTTTACATTTATGGCAACATTTTCATAATAGAAAAAAAAATAGATCAATTTTCAATTTTTTGAACATGCATAGAATTTGTGATAGCTGTATTACTAAAAGAGTAAACCCCTAGAAAATTGTGCCATGATTTTAATGGATATGTTCCTCACAAAACTACTCAGATGACTTGATACCTGAATCAGATTGAGTCAGAGGCCACAGCACAAATTAGATATAATGTCAAAATGGTTTTATTATTTTCTAGCATGTGTGTGACTTCTTATATTTATTTCCAGGAATATGAATCAAAGTATCAGTGAAGTGCAGGTAAAACCAAACAAGTTTCATAGATTCAGTTCATACATCATTGATCAATGAATGTTATCAATTTTCACACAGCCCAGGATCCTGATAACTTTCCTGTTGAGTGCATAGCATAAATTTTAAATGGCCTAGGGCTTGCCATGAGGAGAATTGCTAGAAAGCACTCTCAATGCCCTAAAAAATATTCTGAATTACTAGTCCATATAATAGAAGAAACTTTTAATGCAATTCTCAAAATCACCTAAAACAAATAGAAATATACTTCTTTATATTTAAATTTTCTAAAGATCAACTTTCAAATAAACATTATGATAATATAGGTAACAAAAATATTTTTCACAGTTGATAACCTCTGTAGTTTGAAACTACAAAGCACTTATTAAATTAAAATGAGAACAACTCTAAACTCCAATTGTCCCAATCATATTTTAATATTCTTGTTATAAATTCAGAAGATAGAACTAATCCATAAAACATTTAATACCAACCATCAATTAAAGCACATTTTGAATGGAAACCTGGTGTTCACAACATCCAAATAGGCAGTGCCATTGTGGACCACTGACATGATACTATTGTGAATCTGTCTTCCTATGTTCTCCCAACCCCCAACTCTTCTCAACATGGGGATCACATGATGATTGCCTGATTCTTCTCAGAAGTCACTGCTGTATTAACTGTTGCTTCTAACACCTAAGGAAGTAGAAAGACCATCTAGGCCCACATTACAACTATAGGGATTCTTTTATAAAGTAGCAGAATAATCTATATTCTTCTGGGGTTAGTGGGGATGACATTTTCTATGCCTTTCCACTCCGTTTTATTTTGTAGCTGACAAAAGTAGAAGTCTGTCCTGCATCTGTCCAAAATAGAAGAGTCTTTCACCTCCTATCAGAATTTAACTTCCTTATTCTTCCTTTCCTCTAAGTAAAATCATTTTCTCTATTTTCTGTCCCAACACTTGGAACTCTTATTTCATGGTAGCAGCCTTCTCTACATGTACAAAGTCTTATTTGGAGGCAAACTTCTTTATTCTCTTACCCAACACATATCAGGGTCTTTGTTTCTGAATTTCAGTCCCTTACTGAAATATGGACCTCTACCATATTTTAAAAATATTAATGTTTAGGCCCAGCCAACATGGTTTAGTGGTAGAGTGTCAACCCATGAACCAGGAGATCACAGTTCCATTCCCCATCAGGATACATGACCCAATTGTGGGATTGGCCCCCAATGGAAGGCATGCAGGAGGCAGCTGATCAATGATTCTTTCTCATAATTGATGTTTCTATCTCTCTCTTGCTCTTCCTTCCTCTCTGAAATAAATAAAAATATATTTTTTTAAGAAATACTACTGTTTAAAGACTCATAAAACTCGAATGAAACTTTTGCTCCCATCTTATGGTATACTGATCTACCAACACTCCCTTTTATTTATTAGTACCTGAGTCAATCTTAATTTTAATACTTTTATCCATTAATTTGATTTTGTCATGCTCACAGATGACTCAGCCAATGTGATTATCTTTCAATTCTCTGGGAAACTCTTACTATGACTATTTTCTCTGCTAAATTTCTGGTAAAAATTCCCATGTTTATATACCGGAACTAGCAGCCAAGGTGCATCCATCCACCTCTGAAATTTATAATTTAAATGATATATACTAGAACATTACAATCTTCTACTTTGAGCTACACTTAACAAAATTTAACTCTGACTTTACAAAGAACTACAGCATTATTTATTTATGTTTCCCTACCCATTAACACTGTTTTGTTTTCTCCTTTAAGACAGCACGTATTTATAATCAATTGTTTATATTATTGTCTTTGTAATTCCTTAATATTTTGTCCTAATCTTTGTACTTGTAAAAGACACCACCATCTGCCCTAACCGGTTTGGCTCAGTGGATAGAGCGTCGGTCTGTGGACTGAAAGGTCCCAGGTTGGATTCTGGTCAAGGGCATGTACCTTGGTTGTGGGCATATCCCTAGTGAGGGGTGTGAAGGAAGCAGCTGATCGATGTTTCTCTCTCATCTATGTTTCTAGCTCTTTATCCTTCTCCTTTCCTCTCTGTAAAAAATCAATAAAATATATATTTTAAAAAAAAAGACACCACCATCTACTCAGTTATTTAGGTCAAGTGCTTGTGAGCAATACTGGATATTTACATTTTCTTTGTCCCTCATACCCTGTGAATCAGGTCCAATGATTCTGTCTTGTAAATGCACTATTATTATATTTTTCCTTATTTGCAATCTCATCTCAGTGTTTTGAGCTATCCTTACCTTTCATCTAAACAACATGAACCACACACACACACACACACACACACACACACACACACAGACACACACACACACACGCATGGGTGCGCACAGCAGGTACAATATGCAAAATAAATAAAGCATAGGTCAATATTTGTGGGCATAGTGAAACACTTTTTAAAGGGTCCCTTCAATTCTCATGTTTAGTTTCTATTTTTCTTTATTTTTAAAGCACTGAAAAAGATGTTTATTTGGTGAGTTATGTTTACAGTAGGTAAAGGCTATACAGAGAAAACCAACAAGAGCAGGTACCTGTCAAAGAAGTTACTGATCTGTTTCCATATCAACAAAATTCCAGTAAGGCATGCCTCAAAGAATCCCAATCTAGACATGAGTGGTTGAATATCTTCAATAGACTTTTTTTTTTAATAATAAGAACTACCATTTATGTAGTGGTATATTATTTCTAATCATTTCAACAACCCCGCAAGTTGGGCATTATCACCACCACTTGGCCCACATTTAAGGAGAAGTAGGAATGTACCTTGCTCAAGGTCAACAACTTATAATTTTAGAGCTGCAATCTAAACCCAGGCTCTCTGACTTGAAAGACCACCATCTTTCCACTTAACTCCACCATCACTCTCTGTCCAAAGCAGCCCCAGTTTTTATTTGGCTTTATGTACATCCTTATTCATCTGCCAGTGAATTATCTAGAGCACATTTTTTGTACTTTTAATATGTTTTTTTCTTTATTGATTAAGTTATTACATATGTGTCCTTATCCACCCAATACCCCCCCATGACACCACCCCCACGTTCGTGCCCTCACCCCCCTAGTGTCTGTGTCCATTGGTTAGGCTTATATGCATGTAAACAAGTCCTTTGGTTTATCTCTCCCCCTTCCCCTCACTGTACCCTGCCTTCCCTCTGAGGTTTGAAGGTCTGATCTATGCTTCTCTGTGGGAATTGAGGGGATGCATATTTTGTGTCATTGACGATGTCTTGTGATAGTATTGTTCTGATTTGATATTGGGAAATAATTGCAAGGTAAATTTAGTTTATTTATTTCATAGCTTTTAAAAATGCTAAACTTTTTGTCATACTGCAGCATGAATGATACTTTTTGCTTGATAGATTTTATTTTTGAGCAGTTTTAGGTTTATAAAAATATTGAGTTGAAAATATAGTCCCCATATAACCCTTCTCCCAGCCACCATGCACAGTCCCCCTTATTGTTAACATCTTGCTGTAGTGTGATATATCAGTTACAATTAATGAAGCAATATTGATGTATTATTATTAAATTCTAGAGTTTACATTAGAGTTCACTCTTTGTGCTGTGCATTTTATTAATTTTGACAAACATATAATAACATAATTCCACCATTACAATATCATTCACGATAGCCCTAAAAATTCCCCATGCCACTTATTCTTTGCTCCATTGACCCCAATGCACTCCTAGTAATCACTAGCTTTTTACTCTCACCATAGTTTTATCTTTTCCAAAATGTCATAAAATTGGAATCGTATAGCATGTAGCTTTTTCAGACTAGCTTTTTTCACTTAGCTATATGCAGTCAATTTTCCTCAATGTCTTTTCATAGAGCAATCTTATAAAAATAAAAATCACATCATGTCACTACCCTGCTTAGAATGCCTTGATGCATTCCCACTGTTCTAAAATAGAGTCTAAACCAAGCTTCTCAAACTCGCGGCCTATGGGCAGCCTGCGGTCCACAGTCAATATTTTTGCAGCCCAGCCAATATAACAGTATGTAAGAAACGTTTTAATAAAAGTTTTGTACTTAATTTTTACAATATCCTGTTATACATAATTATTAATAACAAACTACAATGTTCACTAAAAACTGGTTATCATAATTGTTATGCATGCAATTCCCTTACATGCCTTATGCACAGGCACACCATTTCTCTCCACTAATACTAGCAGCGAATATTTTAGCAGCTGATTGTCATGTCATTAGTCTTGGGCTGACTTGTTTGGTGTGTGCAACAGGAAATATTTCGCTTTTGGAGAACAAGAAAAATAGGTTTATTTGCATTATGCTTATTAATTTATGCAGTTATTCAGTGTCTGTTAAGTTAATATTCAAGAAAAAAATTAATTTTTATTAAAATGTTCTATTATTTTATGTTAACAATACTCATTTATTTCAGCCCTTTGTATTCAGCATGTCTCTATAGAAATAAACCTATGCTATGAAAATTGAAGCTTTTGATTTTTTACGGCCCACATAAACTTAAACCTTGCTTATTTGGCCCATGTTAGCTTTTAAGTTTGACATGCTTGGTCTAAATGATGTTAAGACTCTATTACTCAAAGTGTGTTTTCTAGAGAAAAAAAATACAGCTTCACCTAAGAGTTTATTCTAAATATGGATTCTCAGGGACCATCCCAGTAATATAGAGTCATTATCATATACTGGGAAGACCCCTAGGTGACTCAGATGTTTATTGAAATTAGAAAGCACTGGAGTTAAAGGTCCTGGATGATTTTTACTCTGCATCCTCTTTCTAGCCCTATTGTGAACCATCTGCCCCTATGTAAACACTGAATAACAAGGAATTCCAATCTTCTAAAAATAAAGACTTATTTTTCTCTAGATGAATAAAAAATTATAGAAGGTTTTTATTTGAAAGTAATGAAACAGGTAATAAAGTCGTATTAGTAAATAAAAGTTCTACTTTTGTAATCATACCTTTTCTCTTAATGGCAAATTACTTTGAGTTTTATTCTTTCAAGAATGTAAGTATTTTAATGATTTTTATTCTAGAACTAGAGGCCCGGTGCACGAAATTCTGCACTGGGCCCGGGGGTGGGGGTGTCCCTCAACCTGGCCTGCACCCTCTCCAATCTGGGACCACAGACTCCTAACTGCTTGCCTGCCTGCTTGCCTGCCCCTAACCGTTTCTGCCTGCCAGCCTGATTGCCTCCTAACTGCTCTCCCTGCCAGCCTGATTTACGCCTAACTATTCCCCTGCTGGCCCGATCGCCCCCAAATGCCCTCCCCTGCTGGCCTGATGGCCCCCAACTGCCCTCCCCTGCCAGCCTGATTACCCACAACCGCCTCCTCCACCAGGACCCACCTCCTCCATGCGAGGCAATGGAAATGCCAGGACCGGCCTCCTCCTTGCTGTGCAGAGCTGCAGGAGCCCCAGGCCTCACTGCACAGAGCGGCCACCAGGCACCGCCTCCACTGTGGGCACGGCCATCTTGTGGCAGCCATCTTGTGGCAGCCATCTTGTGACCACACCGCACGAGGGCATCACACGAGGGCGTGATGCCACCTAGGCTTTTATTATACAGGATAAAAATCTATGCAAAATGTATAAGTGTTTAATTAAAAATTTTACTTTCATTCCTTTTTCTTTGAAAGTAATCTAAAATATTTGAATCTATATGGACATTTAGTCCTAGATTAACATTTCTTTTCTTTATACTTTATATTTCTTTGATGAAGAACAGAGCTATTTCAGCTTTTAAATAAACCCAGAAAGGCATATATATGTATGTATGTATATATATATGCCAAGTGACCAGAACGACAGAATGACTGGAACAACCAATCACTCTGACATGTACTACAGTGGCCAATTGACCTGATAGGGGCCCCAATCGCCCCCTCCCAACTTCCTGTGGCCCCTCCCAGCCAACCTCCCTCAACCCTCCTGCAGCCCCTCCCAGCCATCCTCCGGCCAACCTCCTACATCCCTTCCCCCCAACCAGCCTGGCCCCAATCGGCCCCCATTGGGGCGGCTGGCCAGAACCCACCCGTGCATGAATTCATGCACTGGGCCTCTAGTGAGTTTCAATAAGAAAAGAAGGCATAACAACTTAGTCACATCAAAGCTCACCTGGCTAATTTCTATCTATCTATCTATCTATCTATCTATCTATCTATCTATCTATCACATAACAGCTTAAACATAATTTCTTTAGGAAAACCTAATTTGAATTCATCAGTTAAGGGTAGATCCTTGCATTAGCTTGATATTATTTTTGCATATGTCATTGTCACTGCTAAATTGTGAATCCCATTGGGAATTAAGAATAGAATGTTTCTCATTTTCTTCAGCATCCTCAGGCTCTAGGACACTGATTAAGTCACAGATGACTCAATCAAAGATATTTTCTCAGTAAACATGCAATTGCTGTGTGATGTCAGTAAATATTCTCACTCAATCCTGATATCTTTAACATGTATATCTGTTGTCTTGTGCAAAGAACATTGATTTTCAGAATCAAATACTTTTTAGTTGATTTTAAAGGAAGAGCCTAAAATATCCTATATAATAAAAGCCTAATATGCTAAGTGTCTGGTTGACCAGTCAGCCATTCAACCAATCAAAGTGTAATATGCTAATGATATGCTAAGGCCCCTCAACTGCTCACTATGATGTGCACTGACCACCAGGAGGCAGATACTCTGACTGATAGGTTAGCTTGCTGCTGGGGTCTGGCCAATCAGGACTGAGCGAGACAGGCTGGTCAAGCCCTGGAGCCCTCCCGCAATCCCTCCCTGGCTCGCCAACCTCCTGCGTCCCTCCCCGGCCCCAATTGTGCACCAGTGGGGTCCCTCAGTCTGGCTTGCACCCTCTCACAATCTGGAACCCCTCGGGGGATATCAGGGAGCTGGTTTCAGCCTGATCCCACAGGCCAGGCTGAGGGACCCCAGACTGGTGCACGAATTCATGCACTGAGCCTCTAGTGCTTCTATAATTTCAACTTTATTCTTCTTTGTGTTTAGCCTAAAATTTAAGTGTTTCTTCTTTTGCCAACATTGAGTATAATCCACAAATTTTTCTTAGTTTCATTTACAAAACAGATATATTCTTAGCAGGCATATTGGTAATTTTAGGTCCTCTCTAGGTACAATTTCTTTGGGGAAAAGGATAAGGTTTTTTTGACTGTTACTTTTCATTTTGTTTGATTGCTTGCCGTTTCATAGCAAGCATTCAGCAATTGCTCAATAAAAATTAATTTCATTTTTCCTATATATCTCAAGTATCCTTTCAGAATTTATTTTATAAGCTTTCTAACTACACTTGTTTCTAGATAAATGTCTTTTCTGTATATTTTTATAAAAGCCTGATGGAATGAAATGGCAGGTTCAATATCATACAGTAAAACAAAGATGAAATAAAATACAGGCCTCCTTAATCTTGGTTCACTACTCCCATCACGGCACCAAATTTCTTTGTGGAATATTAATGGGAAACTGTATTCTAACTTGCAGGCCAACAATAACCAAGATCAAAATAGAGTGAATAGCTTGAAATAAAAACACCTAGCACATCAGCAATAAAGACAGAATATATCCTTGAAATACTGCTTTCCTTGGGATTCAGAATTTATATTCAAAACAATTGCAGTTGCTCTGAGACACCACAATAACACTTTTACAGCAAAGTTTCAAAGGTCTAATAAATTAGATTCTTCCTTGGCTCAGTCAAAAATACTGTGTTCAGCAGTTTCAACAATGGGAGCTTCATCTAATTAAATTAAGTGCTGTAGAAGCCCATGCCAGCAATGCTACCTTGAGCTGATAGATTCAGGTTCCCAATATTGCTAATCTGGCACGCAGCCACCAGAGACTATGAGCCAACAATTTGATCTTAAGTAACTGAAAGACAAGAAAGGGGCAATTTTCTTTTTAATGGTACAACAGTTCTAACATGAAAATTTATATCTCACACTACTATCTATCTAAAACATTTTTTGGAGGCCCACTCATTAAATTTAGACATTTAATTCTGAAAAACACTGTGAGCTCATTACTATTTTAATATTATAACTAATTTTCCTCCACAATCATCTATGACAAAATGGCAAGTTTTACTTGAATGTACTTTCAACACTGAAAGATCTCATAGTATATGGAAGATTTAGTGCTTTTCAGCTTGTGGGTTTTTCTTTTTTTTTTTTTTTTACTTGTTAATATGTTTGTTTTGATAATTTAAAAAAATAAAAGTAAAAGTAAAACTTGCTACAAAAATTTTAATTATTATAAAATTTTAAATCTGGAGCAAAATTACTAGTATATTTTTTACAAGTGTAGAGCAGTGAATTTTTTCAGTGAATTTATATATTTAGATAGTTTACTAAAACTCATAATAAAATTTTCCATAATTTAATTATCAGATTGTTGATTTGACTCATAGTTTAATTAAGACTGATTATAAAGTAATCTTTCAATCATAAATAACCATATTATTATATTTATTCATTTCAGTCATGGTCTCACAACTACCAGAGTACATAAATGAAAGTAAGCAAAAAGCATGGTGTATATTAGAATTACCAGGCATATTGATAATTTCTGGTCCTTTTCCTTTTTTTAGATGTAATCTCTTTTCAAGGAAGTCTTATAAGAAACTGAGAATATTAAACTGTAAACATCAATAAAGGGACATGGAGTAAAATATAATTATCATTGTAGTGGAATGAGTGTTATAAAATCTTAATCTGGCTTTTGAAACATGTTTAAAAATGTAAGGTTTATGTAGCAGTCATGAGGGATCACATCCTGGGTATGTAATGATGGAAAGATATGTTTAACGTATGGAGGACTTTAAATATCAGGGCAAAAGACCAAAGCTTTAAACATAGGGCTAGTTCTCAGCCAAAATGTGAGATCAAGTGTTTAAAACAAGATCCACAGGTGATTTGTATGAAAGTTAAAGTTTGAAAAGCACCGATTATGTAGTATGTGTATTTGTAGTCTGTAAAGTTCATTATGATAACAACCCAAACATATTCACTTTTGTATTTGCACTACAGGCCCAGTGCACGAAATGGGTGTGGTCCCTAGGCCTGGCCAGTGATCAGGGCCTATTGAGGTTGTCTTGCCCAGTCCAGATCAGGGCTGGGCTTGCTGGGGCCTGCCAGATGGGGCCTGCCAGCAGGGGGAGGTATGGGGGGAGGGACCGCGGGAGGTTGGCTGTGGGAGTGCACTGACCAACTGGGGGCAGCTCCTGCGTTGAGCATGTGGTCCCTGGTTGGTCATTGTGCATCATAGTGACTGGTCGACTGGTTGTTCTGGTCCTTCGGTCATAAAAGTTGCTTAGGCTCTTATATAAATAGACCAGTGGCCCAGTGCACGGATTCAGGCACATTGAAAGGAAATTAATTAGAAGGTGGCTGGTGGGGCAGGACTGGGCAAGATGGGCCATACATGCCCTGGAGTCAACCTCCCATGGTCCCTCCCCAGCCAGCTGCACATGGGGCAGGACTGCGGCTCAAAGGGCATCTGTGAAGTGAGCGGGGTCCCTTTGGCAAGTGGGGTCCCTTGGTCTGGCCTGCAGGGATTGGGCTGAAACTGACTCTTTGACATCCTCTGAGGGGTCCTGGAGTGTAAGAGGGCACTTTGCAAAATTGCTGTTGTACAGGGTGTGGAACGCAAACACAAGTGTGCAGTAAACCAGGTAGAGGTAAAACAAACAAACAAACAAACAAAAAACAGTAAAAGAGGTAATATGCAAATTGACGGTCACACCCTCAGGCCGGCAGGGGGGTTAGTGAGGGATGACCAAACGACTGAACAGCAGGCTGTGTGGGGTGACCAGGGCAGCAGGGGGCCATGAGGGGCAACCAGGCCACAGGGGGGGCAGTTGGGGGTGACCAGGCCAGCAGGGGGGTAGCTGGGGGTGATCAGGCTGGCAGGGGGGGCAGTTAGGGGTGACCAGGTTGGCAGAGGGGGGCAGTTGGGGGCAACCAGGTAGGCAGGCAGGTGAGCGATTAGGAGCCAGCGGTCTAGGATTGTGAGAGGGATGTCCGACTGCTGGCAGTCGGACATCTCCCAAGTGGTCCCAGATTGGAGAGGGTGCAGTCTGGGCTGAGGGGACCCCCCTCATGCACGAATTTCATGCACTGGGCCTCTAGTATATAATAAAAGGCTAATATGCAAATAGACCAAACGGTGGAACAACCAGAACAACTAAACAACCAGTCGCTATGACGTACGCTAACTACCAGGGGGCATGTGCGGAACATGGCGGGTGTTGACCATGGTGGGATGGCGGAGCAGGTAAGCAGGGGCGCTAGACCAAAACGGTGTACCGGTCAGTGTCATCGGGGTGAGCCTTTGGTGGTTACTGAAAATTCTTTGCTCCCGTGCACCACGGTTCTGCCCGGCATTTGCACCTGCTGCCAGCACCAGCCCCGCTTCCACCCATTACCAGGCCTGGAGCTGCCACTCACACCTGTTGCTGGTGCCTGGTGCCAGTCCCAATCACTTGGTGCCAGAAGCAGGTGTAAGTGGCGGCTGCTGACCCTGATCGCCCCTGAGTGCTTCTCCACCTCCCCCTGCTCCTGAGGGACAATCGGGGCAGCCCCTGTGCCTACCACAGCCTCACGGCCCACAGTTCCTTTCAAGGTGCATGAATTCGTGCACTCGACCCCTGATATATATATATATATATATATATATATATATATATATATATAGAAGATACCTTTGATTTTGTCAATCTCTATTCAAAACTCTTCAATGGATTTCGTGCAAACAGGATAGTTTTATCTTCCTGCCTGGCATGTGTGGCCATTCTCTAGCTAGCCTTAACTACCCTAAACCCACCCTGGTCTCTCATGAGGCCCCTTAATAGCAGAATAAACTTCTCCTTTCCCAACACACCCTGCTCTTTTCAGCCTCCTTGCTTTGTTCCTGGTATTCCTTCTGCATGGGATGCCTTCTCTATGTACCTCCATATAAGTTGCTGACCCTCCAAGCTAGCTCAGGTGCCACCAGCTCCACAAAGTTTTCTCTCATCCCTCTAGAAAAGTGAGTTTTCCCCTATGGATTCCTGAAACAGTTGTCAGTTCTTCTACCTTAAAAAATTGTTACTTAGTTTCAGATTATCTCCCAAACAAAATATAGTCCTCTAAACCCAAGGTTCTATCAGTTTTATTTTATATCCCTACTAGAGGCCCGGTGCATGAAATTCATGCACAGGTAGGGTGCCTAGGCTTGGCTGGTGATCAGGGCCAGCTGAGGCCTCCCTTCCCCAGCTGTTGGCTGCCAGCTGGGGCCTTCCTTTGTTCCTGAAGCCCCCTAGTGGTCAGTGCACGTCATAGTGAGCAATTGAACTCTTGGTCTCCCAGTGGAACTCCCGAGGAGACAATTTGAATATTAGGCTTTTATATATATATAGATATCAATTAACTAATTAATCACTCAACAAATCAACTGAAATTAGTATTATATCTATCAGGAGATATAGTGCAGAGGTTTTTTGTGTGTTTGTTTTGTTCATTTTTTAACCTTCACTCAAGGACATGCTTAGAGAGAGAAAGAGAGAAAGAAAGAAAGAGAGAGAGAGAGAGAAGAGACATCTATGTTAGAGAGATATGGGCAGAGTTTGATAGGAAAAAAGGGGGGCATGGGAGATTGTTTAACAATAATAAATGCACTGACATTCTTTCTCTAATCACAGATTAACACTTCATTATCCCACTTTATTGAGTCAGGTGATATAATTATGTAATTTATATGCTCAGCTCTGCTGAACAGAGTCATTAGGATGACTTTTAGTTTAATATGTTATCCCCTTCAAATAAAATGACTTTAAATGAGTTTTCAGTTATTTACCTAATAGTGAAAATTTTCAATCTAAGCATTTTGATGATTAGCAGCTACTATTAATACCTTCTTGACTATCATATATTACATTGTCAAACTTTTTATAAATATTCCATCAGGATTTATGAGTTGAAAATTGGGTCTATGACAAAGATTACCACTTACGTATTCTAGATACCGAAGAAAATATCTACTCACTAATACTTTCCTGAGTGTAAAATATTATTAGGTTAATTCAATTAATTCTTAGTTTACTTTACAGATATTTAATAAAGGTATCAAAATCTTTTAAATTTCTTTTCAGATTATCTACAGATTATCAGGTATAAAGAGGATTCTTTAGATAATCGAAGTCAAACAATGAGAAACACTAAAATCTATATTTAATTTAACAGAAGGAAACTCTATTAGACACATACAATGTATACTAATAAAAGGGTAATATGCTAATTAGATCAGGAGACCTTCTGGAGATCTTTTGGACATCCTTCCTGGACAAAGCCATAGTGGCGGGGCTGAGGCAGAGGCAGTTAGGGGTGATCAGGCCAGGAGGCGAGGGCAGTTGGGAGTGATTAGGCTGGCAGGGAGGAAGTTGGGGGTGAGCAGGCCAGCAGGGGGAGGCATTTGTGGGGATCAGGGTGACAGGGGGGGCAGTTGGGGGTGATCAGACTGGTGGTGGGGCAGTTGGTGGTGATCAGGCTGGCAAAGGGGGGCAGTTGGGGGTGAGAAGGCCAGCGGGTGGGGGGACAGTTGGGGGCTAGCAGGCCGGCAGGCAGAGTGGTTAGGAGAAATCAGGCAGGCAGGCAGGTGAGTGGTTAGGAGCCAGCCATCCTGGATTGTGAAAGGGATGTCCAACTGCTGGTAGTCAGACATCCCCTGAAGGGTCCCAGATTGGAGAAGGTGCAGGCCAGGCTGAGGGACACCCCCTGCCCTGTGCACAAATTTTGTGCACTGGGCCACTAGTATTGCTTATAAAATCCCTTTGGTTCAACTCTTGGTCCAGCTATGATTACAGCAAAGCAATGCCAACCAGGCTCTAACCAGCATAGCACAAAGGTAGCTCTTACCTGATGCAGAATACAGCTTCATTCCTTTTTTTTCCCTTTTCATTCAACTTAACAAAATTATACAAATTTCAGGTGCACAATTCTACAATGCATTATTTGTGCACTGTACATTGTACTGTTTGTTCACCACTCTAAGTCAGGTCTCAGTCCATCAACATGTATCCCCTGCTATACCCTTCTCCACCTCCCTCCAATCCCTACTCCAGCCCCAGGCAATCACCACACTGTTGTCCATGTCCATGAGTTTTTTTTCTATTTCTGTTTTATACAATTTTACTCAATCCCTCCAGCTCCCCCATCCCCACCTCCCAGACAACTGCCAGCCTGCTATCTATTTATCTATCACTATTTTGGTGTTAGTTTATTTTGTTCATTAGATTCCTCATATGAGTGAAATAATATGGTACATGTCTCATCAGTAGATGAGTGGACAGAAATAGTTGTGGTACATTTACACAATGGAATACTACTTAGCCATGAGAAATCTTTTCCAGTCAATGTTGCTCAGTGGTTGAGTGTTGACCTATGAATAGGAGATCATGTTTTGATTCCTGGTCAGGGCCCATGCCAGGGTTGCCTGTTCTATCCCCAGTGGGGAGCATGTAGGAGGCAGCTGATCAATGATTCTCTCTCATCATTGATGTTTCTATCTCTCTCCCTTCCTCTCTGAAATCAGAGAAAGAGAGAGGTAGAGAGAGATAGAAATCTTACCCTTTGTGACGGCATAAATGGACCTGGAGAGCATTATACTAAGTGAAATAAGCCAGTCAGAGAAAGTAAAGCTTCAATCCAAATATCCTATGACTCTGTGGTACTGGACATCAAGAAAATCAGCTGAGTACTCTTGCTTATACAACCTAAATGGCCAGGAGTAAAGTTCAAGGGGTCACTTTTTCAATCGATTGAAGCCAAGAGATGAAGCCTTTTCATTTTTTGCCTCCCACGCCAATGCTTCTGAAATCCATTTTATGTCTTCTCAGACTGTTGGATCATATCAAGCACCAGTCATATGTGGCATCCTCAATGAGGAACATATCCTCCTCCCTTGCCTTCTTTTTTGCTTTTTGTTTTTCTTTGCTTTTCCATGCTTGCCACTCATGCTCCTTTGGATCAGTTTCCAAGTAAACTATCTGCAAAATACCCTATGTTTGGGGTTCACCTTTTACTGAAAAAGAATATAAATATGTAAGAAAAAGTTCATGTTCAACTATGTACTTATTACAAGCTTTTTCTCTGTCAAATATTTGCTTTTATGTGGAAGGAATGAAAATACCATTTCAGTAAAAAGTCTTCTGTTCCCCATTAAGGATCATAAAATTCCTAGACCTATACCTCTGGAGTTTATTGGCTGTATCATTTCCTTGCTCAGTTTTCCTGGGTGCAACTCTCTTTTGACAGCCCATCAGATAAACCATCAAAGAAATCTTGTGGATGTCATGCTTGTGCTTTCTCTTCCATCACCGAATTTAAACTTTCTCACTTTCAGACCTATACATATATAGTAAATAGCAGTGGCTAGAATCAATAAACCCCTCAATCAAACTATGAACTAACACCATATCACCAGACAGAAGTAATAGAGTTGAGAAGGGTCAGAAAGGGCAGCCAGAATAATGAAGGGGATGAAGTGGCTTTCATATGAGTATAAACTAAATCATTTGATGATAATCTGACTTAGATTTAATTTGATCCAGAGTCAAAAAGTCTGTGTAAAGTCACAAAGTTTTGGAGAGGACAATCTATTTTCCAACTTTCACAATGTTAGAATCATGATGCACGGTTCATTTTGAAGGCACAGTATTAAAAGTTCCTCTTAAACCTATGAGTTGTAGTTATTATTACCCCATGGGGAGCCATCTATTGAAACAATGGATAAGAACACCAAAAACCGTGGCTGATAAATATTCCTAAGTAGACAATATTGGCATCTGGCATACTAAAGAACATATCTGTGACACCTGCATATAAAATGTAGGTTTCTGTCTCTGGCTAAAACAGCTGAAAAGCATTTCTTTAATATTTTAGAGCTGACAGCCTTACAAGTTATTCAAAATAAGATATATATTGCCATCACAATCCAAATAGGGACTCTTTTTCATGGTAGGCAGTGCAAGATTCATCACTTGTCTCTCACCTTAGAAGTAATATTGCAACATACTACAAACCACTGGGGCCTTGGCAACTTAATTAATGTGTCAAGTTGCTGTAGTTTCCTGGGGATTATCTCTGATCTGCTGTCAGACACGTATTTTAGGCAGTTAAAGTGTTTCTCCACTTTTTGTTCACTAGGATCTAACATAATATCAGTGATGAAATAGGCTTGCATCATTTTTTAAGGAATATCATGATAATCAAGATGCCTTTGGACTGGGGAGCACAGGGAACAGAACTGACATACCCTGGTGCAAATACATGCTGGTATATTATTGTCCTTATTGTATTGAAACAAAGCACTTCTGATTTTCTTTGGTAATAGTGATAAAAATAGATTAATAACTGCATTTCAGGTTACAAAGTGTATTAGATTTGATATACCACATCCATTACTGCAGGTTAAAATAGTGCGATCAAATGAAGGAGTTTGGATGATAGATGATCAATAATTAGACTTTCTTCACAACTTACCTATTTTTGAGTTAACTGGTGATGTTAACTAGTTATTTAGTAGTGTTGATCACTCCTACCATGTTCAAGAATTTCATGATAGGACTAAACTCTGCCATCACCTCCATGGATGTAGAATTGGTTTTATTATCTTGATTGAGAGGGGCTTTTCTTTGGCTTTCAGTTGTCCCTTTCTGCCATTCCTGGGGTTAGGGAATTGATGTAGGCATTCTAAGCATATGTATTTCATTATGTATTCTCTGAATGGAAAGTAACCCTCAGATAAATCTGTGTTCCCAGGAATAGAGGAGGAGACAGATTTAGGTCTACACTCCCTTTCCAACCTGTGTACAAGATCTATTTTAGTGGGCCACTGTGATTTCTCAGGGCAACATGAATTAGAGTCAGTCAAAGCCAGTACCTCAAAAAAACTCAGAAATTCTAGTTATTCCCTGTTTACTTGCAAAATTAGTCTGGTAACTGGTGTTAAGTTTCTCTAGAGTAATTATGGACTAATATTCATAGTATACTACCATACCTGAGATGTAGAATCCCTTCCTCAAAGGAACTGTGAGCTCTCTGTGAACTGTCTAAGAACTAAGCAAGAGGCTATGAATAGTTTTCTGACCACTTAAACAAGAACTGTTTTGCCTAAATATAACAAGTTACATCGGAGTATTCTACCAAGCAATTTCATTTCCACAGACTCCTTGATCAATGAGATATATCAAATATTATTTTTTTTCTTTAATTAAACCTTTTGAGATAATTGTAGATTCACATGCAGTTGTAATAAATAATACAGAGTTCTTTTGTGTATACCCTTTACTTGTCACCCAGGGATAACATCTTACAAAATGATACTGCAATATCACAACCTGAGTATTGGCATTGATAAAATAAAGATATGGAACATTTTTATCACAAGAATTCTTCACATTGCCCTTTTATACACTTACCTGATTCTCTCCCAACTCACCCCTCTCTCCTAATTTTGTCTTTGCAAGAATGTTATATAAATAATACCATACAGTATGTAACTTGTAAGGAAAACCTTTTGTACTCAGAATAATTTTCTGGGAATTCCTTCAGGTTGGCGGTTGTGTCAGTAGTCAGTTTCTTTTTTTATAGCTGAGTAGTATTCCATGGTAGGGACTTCCAATGTTTTTTTTTTGTTTGTTTGTTTGTTTTAACCTCTTCAACTATTAAAGGATATTGGCTTTTTTCCCTATTTTTTGCTATTATGGGTATAGTTGTTATAAACACTTGTGTCCAGGTTTCTATGTACCTATGTCTTTCTTGATTACTGTACCTATATAATAAATCTTGAAATTAGATGGATTCCTCTTTATGACAGTTATTTTTGGGTGTTTTTATTGCAGTTGATTTCATTCCACTGTGATCTGAGAAGATGCTTTATATGATTTCAATCTTTTTGAACTTGTAAAGACTTGTTTTTGTTCTAACATGTGGTCTATCTTTGTGAATGACCCATGTGCACTTGAGAAGAATGTATATTCTGCTGCTTTGGAGTGAAATGTTCTATAAATGTCAATTAAATCCAGTGTGTCCTTTAGAGTCACTGTTTCCTAGTTAAGTTTTTGTCTGGAAGATCAATCCAGTGAAGTCAGTGGGGTGTTAAAGTCCCCTACTATGATTGTATTATTGTCAATCTCTCCGTTAAAGTCATCTAGAAGTTTTTTTTACATATATTTAGGTGTTCCTATATTGAGAGCATATATGTTTACCAGGATTATATCCTCTTGTTGGATCAATCCCTTTAGTGTTATGTAGTGACCTTTGTTGTTTCTTGTGATGGTCTTCATTTTAAAGTCTATTTTGTTGAAAATGAGTATTGTTACTCCATCTTTTTTTTTCTTTTCCATTTGCATGGAAAATTTTTTTTCCATCCCTTCACTCTCATCCTATGTGTCTCTTTTGTTTTGAGGTGTGTCTCTTGTAGATGGCATATACTTGGGTCATGTTTTTTGTATCCATTTAGCTACCCTATGCCTTTTGATTAGAGCATTTAATCCATTTACATTGGACAAGAGTCCCCCATATCTTCCAGGTAGCTGGCACCTGAATAAACCTCCTTCTATTCACCAGCTCCTGTCTCATGAGTTTGGCTTTCATGGTGCCATGCAGCCAGGGAACTTAGTTTCTTTCAGTTACAGCTCTGCTTGGCTGCTTTTCTAAGCTGGGGAAAAAGTGGGTTTGCATGAAAAAACAGGCTTTTTTTAAAAAGGTGGGCCATTGGAACCTTCCATGTCAGTATATAAAATGCAATTGTTTGAGTGGGACATAACATTTTGCATTTTTTTTCCAAACAGAAAGTGGAGGTGTGGTGATATTCCTGTGGTCAATTTATTGGGCATTCCTTCTGGCCACCTGGTCTTAACTTGGCTTTCTGGTCACCTGGTATTTCTCTATTCCTGGACTCAAGTCCCTATACTGTCTCACTTCCTTTCATAATGAGGCAGGGAGTAATGAAGTTTAGATGAGAGCCATAATTTGCAATCACTTACTCTTTCAGGTTGGAATTCCTAAAAGAGCCCAGGACAGAAATTCTGGTGCATGTGACTTAGTGAGGAATTTATTTCAAGAGAAGGTGATTGAGAAAAACAGAATAGGGAAATATCTTTCTATATTTCAGGCTTATTGAATGTTTATTGTCTGTGCTTGAAGCAAGCCCCTGGATAAACTCACTGTTTTATCTGGACTCAGCTGGGGGTAGACTAGGTCCTTCCACAAATTGCCCTGCAATTGATGATGGGTGCTAGGAGGGACCTGCTGGCCATGGGTGACCCACACACACTATTGAATCTGATCTTGTTCTGTCTCTTCTCTATGTTAGTAAAGTATTTTCTATCTAGTGCTTGACTATATTGTGTTTTTCTTGGCGACCCCAACACCAAAATGCAATGGGCAGAAATATTTATCCTGCCTTGGGTTTGATAACTATTGCACAGTTCTCTGCTTGCCAGTCCCGTCTTCACAAAGAGCAGAATCTCTACCTCTGCTGGTGAGGCTGCTCCACCTCCTTGGAGAGTAAAAGCAACCAGCAACGGGCATTGACCTTGACTTAGCTTTTATTTAAGGTTATAATTTGCGGTTTCACATCTGCTTCAAACTCTCAGAAATGACGTATGCTATATAGTATTGTGATCAAAAATAAAAATTTAAATTTAAAAACACTACATCAAATTATCCATATAGAAGATGTGGAACAACTGAAACTCTTAAATTGCTTATGAAATTGTAAAATGGTACAATAACTGTGAAAACAAATTTTTAAGTGTACTTAAAAATCTTTGCATGTAACTCAGATCACCTCCTTGAAGCCAGAGGCTGGAGAGGAAGTGGTGTGTTTTGAAAAAGAATGAAAAAAAAAAAATAAAAATTAGCAAAAAATAGTTAACCATCTGCTATGTGAGAGGAGAATTATGTAAACTCCAGAGGCAAAATGTCATAATTGGAATAGGAAGGCAAAGAATTGAAAGAAGCACAACTCTGCAACTACAGCTGCATAAACAATATTCCAAATATCATCCTGATGCAATTATCTTAAGCCCTGAATGGGAACTTGGGAGGGGGTCTCAGAGCAACCTTTAAGTCCTTCACAGGAGGAGTGATTCTAAAGAATAGATAAAGTGAAATAAAACAAATTAGGCTAGGAAATGTAGTCCCTTTTTTAAAAAAAATCTTTATTGTTGAAAGTATTACATATGTCCCTTTCCCCACCAAAGACCTCTTCTAGCCCACTCTTGCACCCCACCCCAGGCCTTCACCACCCTATTGTCTGTCTCCATGGGTTGTGCATATATGCATACAAGTTCTTTGGTTGATCACTTTCCACCCACCCATGTAGCAGTTGTTATAAATATGGGTATGAACAAGGCTGGATTTTTTTTTTTATCTCTTGGATCTACCAATTTACTTAATATTTTGCTGATTTATGTAAAAAAAAACAACCCTCAAAAACTGTTAAAAACAACAAATAATATGTACCAATTCTACTAAGGTTTTGCCTTTTGGTGCCCAGTATACCACATGAGAAATACTGTATACATGTATATATAGGGTGTCCCAAAATGTATATCTACACTCTGAATAATTATAAAGACAGTGTTTATTAAATACATTTATTTTCAAAACTGAGCTACCAGGTGTTAAAGTGGGTATACATTTTTGGGACACCCTCCATATTTAACTATATTCAAGGTTAAGCTGTTTGCTAAATTTATAAGCAAGCAAATTTTTCAAATAATCATTTACATGTATTGGCAGGTATAAAAACTTTATTGAATTTAAAAAAAAGAAAAAAAGATTTTTTAAATGTATTTAGGTGTTTAAGTTTTTTTCTATTTGAACACTGTGTTCATGTGTGTGTGTGCACAGAAGTCTGAGCAGAAAGATAGGGAGGGAAGGACAGTGAAGAACAGGGTATTTCTGCCAATTTTTTATCTGAATAATTTTTTGAGGCAAATTATAGAGGTTTGAAGTAGGGCAGCTGCTTTAATGAGTGAATTTGTGAATCTAAGATGAGTACATTTGAAAGTATGGGCACAAGCATTGTTGATTTGAATACTGATGGAAGAGTTGGGAACAGGACCATCTATTCCATTGCCCTGATCTGGCACACTGTGGGCCTGGGTAGTGCCCTGGAAAACTAGAGCTCCTAGAAGACAGAGGTCAGTAATTATGGCCATCAGAAGGCTGGCATTTTTTCAAGGGCACTAGACAATGTGAAAGCAACACAAACACAGGTCACTCACATTGGGAGCAAATCTTCAATAAGAAAACTGAGGCTGAATAACATGACATCCTAAGTTACACACAAAAATAATTGGGGAAAGCTTAGAAATAAAGTTGCTAAGGTCTAGGATGTGGAAAGAGCAATATGGGAACAGAATTTGTTCACAAAATTAATGGTGCAGCTTACCAAGTAAGTGTAAAAATGGTTTCATGAACATTTGGATTATTGTTCAAAGAATTTTCACTTGCAATAATGACAATAATACAGCATCCTACATACATAATTGTAATGCTTTTTATATCACATTGTTTTTTATAATATGAAGTTTTACATTAAAATTTTAATTAACAAAAAGACAAAGTGATAGCATTAAGAAATCTATCACCAGCTTTCTGAATATCTGAATGACCACTGAAAGATTTTCTATTATTTCTTGTATATAACTTGCAGTATTTAGCAATTTCAACAGATTTATATATTTTTATTCACTTAGCTTATACTCTTAGTTTTCTTGATAGACACTTTCCTCTGACCTTTAATATGTGCAAATACACATGTGTGTATATATAGACTAGAGGCCTGGTGCACAAAATTTGTGCATGGGGGGAGGGTTGTCTCTCAGCCCGGCCTGCAACCTCTCCAATCTGGGACCCCTCAAAGGATGTCCTACTGCCAGTTTACAGGGATGGGGCCTAAACCAGTAGTCGGACATCCCTCTTGCAATCCAGAACTGCTGGCTCCTAACCGCTCACCTGCCTGCCTGCCTGCCTGATTGCCCCTAACCACTCTGCCTGCCAGCCTGCTCGCCCCCAACTGCCTTTCCTGCCGGCCTGCTCACCCCCAACTGCCCCCACCCCTGCTGGCCTGCTCGGCCCCACCTTTCTTCTCCACTGGCCTGCTTGCCCCCAACTGCCCCCCTGGTGGCCTGATCACTCCAAACTGCCCCCACTCACTGTCCTGATCACCTCCAACTGACCCCCACTGAAAGCCTGCTTGCCCATGCTGGTCTGCTTACCCCCAACGGCCCCACCCCCCACCAGCCTGATCACCCACAACTGCCCTCCCCTCTTGGCCTCTAACCGCCTCTACTTTGGCCCTGCCACCATGGCTTTGTCCAGAAGAACGTCCTGAAGGTCTCCTGGAAGGTCTCCCAGTCTAATTAGCATATTACCCTTTTATTAGTATAGATAGAGGCCTGGTGCACGGGTAGGGGTGAGCTGGTTGCTTTGAAGGGTGTCCCGGATCAGGGTGGGGGTTCCCTTGGGGCATGGGGCCTGTGGTGGTTTGCAGGCCAGCCATGCCCCCATGGGGTGAGGGTCCATGCTGGGGGGGCATGGCCAGCCTGGGTGAGGGGCTGAGGGCTGTTTGCAAGCTGGCCAAGACCCCCAGTGGGGACCCTCACCCCATGGGGGTGTGGCCAGCTTGGGTGAGGGGCTGAGGGCTATTTTCAGGCTGGCCACACTCCCTTCAGGTGGGGGTCCCCACTGGGGTGCCTGGCCAGCCTGGGTGCATGGTTGATGGCTGTTTGCAGGCTGGCCAAGCCCCCCAATGGGGACCCTCACACCATGGGAGTGTGGCCAGCCTGGGTGAGGGTCTGAGGGCTGTTTGCAGGCTGGCCAAGCCCCCCAGTGGGGACCCTCACACCATGGGAGTGTGGCTAGCCTGGGTGAGGGTCTGAGGGCTGTTTTCAGGCTGGCCATGCCCTCCAGTGATCCAGGCTCTCAGCCCATCCCTTTTTTCTTTTCTGTTTTTTTTTTTTTTTTTTTTTCAGTGCCTCCTTGAGCAGAGACCAGGGCCAGCTGGAAGCAGGTATCTGGGATTTATTTATCTTCTATAATTGAAACTTTGTAGCCTTGACCAGAGGCCAAGGCTGGCCAAGGTGGGTGGGAAGCTTGGCTTCCTCCATCGCCGGAGGCAACCCAAGCCTCCTGCTCACTCCAGCTCCGTTGCCAACGCCATCTTTGTTGGGTTAATTTGCATACTCGCTCCTGATTGGCTGGTGGGTGTAGCGGAGTGATGGTCAATTTGCATGTTTCTCTTTTATTATTGTAGATATCTGCATAAACATATACATAAGACTTTCCTCATTTGTTTGGTTTCTTTGCTTTTGTTTTTTGATAAGTTTGCATTTTTTTAGTAAGATACAATGTGAAGTTGAATGAGTTTTGCTGCTATTTTTCTCAGGAATACAACAGCAATGAAAGAAGACTTCTATGGGACATTGGCAAGGCCATTGCATATTTTTAAATTCTCTTCCTTCATTAATTCATCAAGTGTTTATTGAGTACCTTTGAATGCAAAGTACTGTGCTAAGCACATAGGGGTTACATAGATAAATTGATCATTATCCCAAACCTGGATGTCTTCAATTTAATAGTTAGAATTAGACACAAAATTACTATAATCAAATGTGACATGCAAAATGCTGTGAAAACACATAGGAAAGATAAATGTGTTATATCATGGACAAGGCATAAGGAGTTTCAAGGAGAGCGATGCCGAGATGGAACATGAGAGATGATCAGGAGGTAACTAGGCAGAGATGAATAAACAGGCACTCTCAGTACAAATAACTGAAGGGGAAAGAAAGAGGAATCAGGAGCTGAAGGTGAGCTACAGGTGTGCAAGATACTAATGTGGCTGTAAGTCAACAAAGGAATGTGTGCCCAGAGATTGCAAAAAATAATGCATGCTGGTCTATATCCCTGTGAATTTTAACCTTCAAAACAAATTTACTAATGCTAGTCTCTGCTATTCTCATTGGATTTTCTTCTTAAACTTATTAATTTTTAAGACCCCCTCAAACTCTTTATAGTACTTGAAAATTTATCCCCCCAATAGATGAAATCATTTCTTTCATTATATCAACTCTGTCATACCTACTTTATATTTTATGGATATCATATCAGAGGCCTTTGTTTTTAAAATCTATGTAATCCTATTATTCTAAACTGCTATATAGATTTAGAAAATAGCGAGTACAATGAACATAATAAGCACTCAATAAATATCTGTAAAATATATGTCTGTAATTCAGATGTCAAGGTCACCCAAGCTGTTTTGTAGAGGAGCAAAAATTGAAATGCCTAAGCTGTGATGTTCATGCTCAGACTCTGTTCCCAGACTCTGGTTCAGCTTCTTAAAGCTGCCCTCTTTAAGGCTCTTTCAGTGGCTGTTATCTCCATGTTTCCTCCATCCCTCCCTGTTTGTTTTAACAGTGTAGCTATTTCCAGTTGCTGCTCAGAAGTATATTTACGCTGGAGCTAATGAAGCTTAATCTTACTCATGCTGTTGCCTTTCTAGGCTCAGAGGGAGGGTCCAGCAATGTTCTCTCATGCTCATATATTTTCATAAAATTCGCAAAACTGAGATAATAATTGCAATCAGTTAGGACTGCTTCTTCACACTCTAATTTCCACTCTGTCACACTTTCTCTAATTCTGTGTGGTATTAGGGAGACTACTGCTAAAGTTGAGGATTCATATTTTTTGAATTTTGTTTCATATACAGAGTGGGGCAAAATTAGGTTTACAGTTGTTTGTATGGAAAATAATACAATAAATAATAAATAAGAATAAATTATGTTTTGTATACTCACAGATGTAAACTTAATTTTGCCCTATCCTGTATATATAAATATATATTATACATATCATTTATGTTATAATAGATATAAAATGTAAACATAAGTAGATAATTATATGCATATTACATTTGCATTAATTATATTGCATTAATAAATTACATATGTTATATTTATATTACATATACATACATATAGACAATTTTATATGTACTATATATTAATTTTCACATTTATATATGCATATGTGAATATATGAACTTATATATATATATAATTTTTCTGCCCTTTATGATATATTTTTATAAGTTTAATGTAATAATTACATGGCTTTTAGTACTTCATTTTTATACTCAAAATGTATTGCAATTATGTTTTCCTTAATATTTGGGGTTTATGAAATTTGGATTTTTTTACTATACACAAGAATGATTGTTCTAAAACATTAGCAATTGAAGCTTCTTACCTTCACCCCAACTGATGTTTGAATATTTCCTTCTGCAGAATGATTGTTTTAATATCTGAAAAACTGCGTGTTTTTTGGTGCATATTGCATATTGTATAGTATAGAGTTGCTTCTCACTACAAAGTTAATCAAGTTTACCTATCACTTTGTCTGCACTGACTTTATTATTTGCAACACCACTCCCTTCCTTTTCCCACCCCATTTCCCATTCATTCCGTATTGTAGCCAACATCCTCACATTTCAGGATATTGTTATTTTTGAAATAAAATCACAGGTTTTATTCTAATTTATAGCCAATACCAAGAAAAATAAAATGGTCCATAGAAGAGAAAAATGATTAAATTGTTTAGTTGGTGTACATGTATGTAGGTTAATACTTTGAACTAATACAATCTTAAAATGAAGCCATATTATTCTCTAATATTAGTCTTTCTGAAGATATGATTTCTGAATTAAATTGACAACTATATTTGTATTGCTCCATTTGAGTCAAGTTATATTTATAATTTGGTGAGAAAATAGAAAATAAAATTAACTTTGAGTCTGATGAAGGAATTGGTGACTGTCAACAGTTTTCGTTTCTCTATGCAGTTACATGCTACACAGAAAAGGAGAATTAAAACCAGATATTTAATTAAACAAAACAACAAAAAAAAGAGAGATTGATATATGTAGTCAGAGTATCCCCTGAGAGAAAAATAAATGAGCAGTTAATTAAATACCAATTGCCTTAGGTTGTAATCACTTAATTAAAAAGATATACTGAAAAGGAATTTTACATAATTAATACTCTAAAATTATTCAGTTACTTAAAATAATTAGTAGCTCACCACCATTCTTTCTTTACATTTGAAAAAGCAGTCTATTTCTGAAAACATTGTGATGATTTTTACATGAAAAATAATTATTTCAGTAAAGCAGTAGATCAAACATGAAAGAGCTAAAATAATTTGGTTCTCTATTTATTTTTGCTGTAGATAAAATATAAAAATGTTTCTTTTCAGTAATCTTAATTAAAAAATCTAATGGAAACTATATAACATTTTTAAAAGTTTTGCATGAGACTATATCTATAAAATATTTCTTTTCCCCTCTTTTCAGTCTGTTGATACCCAAACCTAATATCAAAACAAAGTAAAACACTATTTTCTTCCTTAATTTACTCTCCTATGTGTTGTTCTATATTATAAACTGCCTGTGTGCTCTCATTTTTAATTCATCCTTTACCTAAGCATTTGATTCTCACAAGTTCTAAACTCTTCTTAACTCTCAAACCACCATTTTTAACTTGTCTCTGTTCCTAGTTTCTACTTAGTTGAATTTTGCTCTGACTACCAAATTAATTTCAGTAAAACATAATCTAGATTATGTTCCTCACTTGGGGCAGCAGAACTTACTTGAGCAATGTATTGAGATAGAAAACTGCCCCATAATTAAATGTTATTCAATAAATGAGCATTAGGAATTATTAATTAATAATTATAAATAAAACATTGGGAACCAAATTACATTCAAAGTATATATAAAATTATTTAAATTAAAAAACATGTACAATTATTTTAAAAGTGTTACTAATTGAATTATTCATAATACATTTATGGTTGCCTAGGAACTAAAATTTCAAGTCTTCTAACAGCTGTACATTCTCCCCTGAGAAAGCAGTGAGATCAGAATTGCTCCCCACTTCCTCTTCTATGTCAGAAACTATCCACAGAGCTTCTATTCTCATATCCTTCCAATAAATCAATATAATTATCACCCTACATTTTACTTTTACCTTTAGAGGTTTTATTCTAAGAAACAACCGTTATAACTTTTGGTCTTGAAATGGCAGGACAAGACTAGCTAATTTTCCCCTTTCTGCTGATATTTATAGTAAAAATAGGGGAGAAGATGTAGGTACATAGCTGGTAAATAAGAAAAAACAATATAAATAAATATGTCTTAAACCCACCCATCACAAATGCTACATTACTCTTTTATTATTGAATGATCAAACAAATATCTTTTGTCTTCAGAACACCCAGCAAAGGCAGAATGTTAATTCTGATAAGGTAAAAACAAAAACAAAAAACAACAACAACAACACTAAAAACCACACAAACAAAAAAACAAAACCAACAAACTATATAGCTTCCCTCCCCAAAGAAAGATACAAGGGGGGCATTTACTTCATAAATTTCATATCATTAATATATGCACTGAGTATAAAGGTTAATTTTTGTCTTCAAACACTAATTTATGGCTATACTATTTCTTTTATATATGCATTTTATCTGTTTTTGGCTTCAGTTACAACTGGGAGGCAACTGGGTAACATGAACCACAGTGTCTGGGCAAAATACTTTTCATGAAATATCTGAAGTTTAACCCTTCTCTATCATCCAACTCCGGTCTTTCCAAAAGTGAGAGAGACATAGCTCTTATTTTAACTTTCATATCATGCTTAATTTCTCTAGAAATCTAATTATTTTCAAATTAGGTATTGAAATTGTCTTTTAACTAGAAGTACGCATTGTTAAATGTAGTCAACCTTTGATCATTAATTAGCAGCAAATAATGTCCATGCTTGTCAAGTGTAAATATAAATGCATTTCAAGTACTATATTTACCTTTACTAATGAATAAACTAAGGTAAACATGTATATTTATTTTTATGTGTATTCTATATAATAAATTGGTAATATGCAAATTGACCATCACTCCAAGACACAAGATGGCCACCCTCATGTGGTCAAAGATGGCTGCTTCCATGTGGACACAAGATGGCCGGCAGGGGAGGGCAGTTGTGGGCGATCAGGCCAGCAGGGGAGGGCAGTTAGGGGTGACCGGGCCAGCAGGGGAGGACAGTTAGTGGTGAATGGGCCAGCAGAGAAGGGCAGTTGGTGGGGGACCCAGGCCTGCAGAGGAGGACTTTTCGGGGGGGGGGGCAGGCCTGCAGGGGAGGGCAGTTGGGGGTACCTGGCCTCAGGGGAGGGCAGCTGGGGGAGACCCAGGCCTGCAGGGGAGGGCAGTTGGGAGGGACCAGGCCTGCAGGGGAGGACAGTTAGGGGCAACCAGACCTGCATGGGAGGGCAGTTGTGGGGGGACCAGGCCTGCAGGGGAGGGCAGGTAGGGACAATCAGGCCAGCAGGGGAGCAGTTAGGCATCGATCAGGCTAGCAGGGGAGTGGTTAGGGGTGATCAGGCTGGCAGGCAGATGCAGTTAAGGGCAATCAAGCAGGCAGGCAGGCGAGCAATTGGCAGCCAGCAGTTCTGGATTGTGAGAGGGATGTCCCAGATTGGAGAGGGTGCAGGCTGGGCTGAGGGACACATACTCCCTCCCCTCATGCACTAATTTCCTGTACCGGGCCTCTAGTTATTTATAAAAGAAATCTCAGAATATTTGTTAATGACATCACAAAAAATCAATAAAACATTTTTCATGAAGTTAGTCAAACAGCCATACTGCTGTATTAAATTGATGTTAATAAAAGACATTAAACTGCAATTGAATAATTATTACTCTTTACTAGTGAGAAGCAAATATACATTATTTTACTAAGATGTTTAAATATTGAAAGAATCCTGTGAATAGCAGTGGAACCATGTAAGGGCAAATGAACCACATCAAAATGAGAGAGCTTCATGACTCCCTAAATACCCTCAAGTGCTTTACTTATGTTAAGTATTTCGTAAGTATATGGTTTATGCATCACTCTGTGCAAAATGGTGCCCTATTATTAGTACTTACTCCTCCTAAACACATACTTGTATTGTCTGATTAGATGGTTTTAGAAAGGTATCTCAGGAAGAGATTCAAAAATGGTGGAGGAGTTAGTGGAAGCTTCACTGACACTCTTCCAGGACCAAACTGGAATACAACTAAAAAGGAGAAGAACCACCCTGAAAAATCAACTGATTACTAGCTGGGGAGAATAACCAAGGATGGTAAATGGAGATCCCATAGAAACTGGTAGGATGTACGGAGGCCCTAAAGGGCTGGCTGGGCTCTGACAGAGAGTAGCTGAAGTTCTGGAGATATAGCTCAGCTGAAGGGGGTTCCCACTGAGAACTCTGAGGTCTAGACCCCAAGCTAAGATCCTGAGCCCAGAACACCAGAACTGAGAAAGGTGCCCACATAACAGTTGACTGTGAAAAGCAGCAGAATTGCTGTCTACCAGGGAAAGACAGCTAGAAATTCAGGCATCCTCTTAAAGGGCCAACACACAATATTTAGTGTGCAGCCACACTCCTTGGGCTCTAGCAGAGGGAGGGCAGAGTGGACTGGAGCTGTATGAGCAGAAACCAGGTTTGCGGGGGTCTGGGGTTGAAGCTCAGAGGGCAACCACCCCAGTTTCCTGTGCTGAGTCATTCACTCACACTGTGGAGGACATCTTTCTACAGTGAACCTTCGCTATCCAGGCAGTGTTCTCTTGGGGGCAAGGCAGTTACCCCCTCTGTTGGAAGACCTCTCAGCCCCACCCTGTAGTCAATAGCCTAAGGCAAATCAAAACTGAGTGTCAATGGGCCCACAGGCTGGAGGCTTTGACTCTTTGCTTGATGTAATCCAGGGCCCAGGGCTAGGAAAAGAAGACCCTGGTGCACATCTTGGTTCGTTCCAAAAGCATTCAGCACCATCAGAGGGAGCTGCAAGCTGTGCATTGCTGATAGTTCCAAACAGGGTACTCAGGGCCAGTTACAGACAGCATCTGACATTGTTCTGCACTGGAGATTGGGACTCATAGCAGATCTACCAAATATACAGACACAACCCAAACAGGCATCCAAATGGGAAGCAAACAAACAAGTCCCAAATGAATAAACAAGAGAACTCTCCAGAAGAAGAGCTAAATGAAATGGAGATAAGAAATATATCAGGCATAGAGTTCAGATAAGAAATATATCAGGCATAATGATGGCAAAGATGCTTAACAGTTTGAGAAAAGATATAGTATTTATGAAGAATGACATAGCACTAATAAAGAAAACAGTGGGTGGCATACACAGCAGATTAGGGGAAGCTGAGGATCAGATCAGTAAATTAGAAGACAGGGTAGAAAAAAAATCAGTCAATCAGAGGACCTAAAAGAAAGAAACAATTAAGAAAAACAAGAGAACAGCTTAAGGGAGCTGTGGAACAACATGAAACATAACAATCCTATATTAGAAAAGCCTAGGTGGCATGACGCCCTAGCGTGATGTCATGACAAGATGGCCATGACAATGGCTGCCACAAGATGGCTGCACACACAGCCGAGGAGGGGCTAGGTGGCCACTCCACATGATGAGGCCTGGGGGTCCCACAGCTCTGCAGAGTGTGGAGGAGGCCTGTCCCGGCATCTCCACTGCCTCGTGTGAAGGAGTTAGATCCCGGTGGAGGAGGTGGGTCGCGGCAGGGGAGCACAGTTGGGGGCAATCAGGCCAGCAGGGGAGGGCAGCTGGGGGTGATCAGGCCAGCAGGAGAGGGCAGTTGTGGGCGATAGGGCCCACATGTGGCTCGCGAGCTGCGGTTTGCTGCTCTGTTGACTAATGAGTTTGCCGACCACTGGGTTAGGGGGTGATCAGGCTGGCAAGCAGAAGTGGTAGGGTCAATCAGACAGGCAGGCAGGTGAGCAGTTGGGAGCCAGCAGTCCCTGATTGTGAGACAGATGTCCGACTAAACCGGCCGTTGGACATCCCCTGAGGGGTCCCAGATTGGAGAGGGTGCAGGCTGGGCTGAGGGACACCCCCTCCCCCCAGTGCACTAATTTCATGCACAGGGCCTCTAGTATTCACATAAAAGGAGTGTCAGAAGGGGAAGAAAGTGAGCAAGGGATAGAGAATGTGTTTGAAGAAATAATGCTGAAAACTTCCCTAACTTGGTCAAGGAAAAAGTCACACAATTTCAGGTGGCACAGAGAGTCCCCCAAACAGGCCCACACCCAAATACATCATAATTAAAATTAGAGACAAAGAGAAAAATCTTAAAGGCAGCAAGAGGAAAGCAATTTGTTACCTACAAAGGAGCTCCCATAAGACTATCAGCTTATTTCTCATCAGAAACTCCAAAGGCCAGAAGGGAATGAGATGAAGTATTCAAGGTAATGAAAAGTATGGATCTGAAACCAAGATTACTATATCCAGCAAGGCTGTCATTCAAAATAAATGGTGAAATAAAGAGCTTCCCCCACACACAAAAAGGCTAAAACATTTGGTCATCACCAAAGCAGCACTGCAGAAATGCTAAAGGGATAACTGTTATGAACAGAAGAAATATATAGAGAGAAACAAATGGAACTACATCAAAATAAAGACCTTCTGCACAGCAAAAGAAACCATCAACAGAATAAAAATGGAGCTCATTGTATGGGAGAACATATTTGACAATGATACATCTGATAAAGGGTTAATATCCAAAATATTAGAAACTCATAAAACTTAAAAAAAGGAAGAGAAACAATCCAATTTTAAAAAGTGGGCAAAGGACCTAAACCAAGCATGTCAAACTCTCGGCCAGCACATGACTACGGCCCACCAGCTGTGAGTTTGACATGCTTGACCTAAACAGACACTTCTCTAAAGCACACATACTGATGGCCAAGAAACATGAAAAAATGCTGAAAGTGACTAATCACCAGAGAGATGCAAATTAAAACAGCAATGAGATATCACCTCACATCTGTCAGAATGGCAACCATCAACAAATCAATAAATTACAAGTGCTGGTGAGGATGTGGAGAAAAGGGAACCCTAAACACTGCTGGTGGGAATGCAGACTGGTACTGCCATTATGGAAAACAGTATAGAGTTTCCTCAAAAAATTACTTATGGAACTGCCATTTGACCCAGTGATCCCACTTCTAGGAATATATGGTAAGAGACCTGAAACACCAATAATAAAGAATGTAGCAGCCCATTTTACTATAGCTTAGTTCTGGAAACAGCCCAAATGCCCATCAGTAGATGAGTGGATAAAAAAGCAGTGGTAGCCCTGACTGGTTTGACTCAGTGGATAGAGCATTGGCCTGTGGACTGAAGGGTCCCAGGTTCGATTCCAGTCAAGGGCATGTACCTTGGTTGCAGGCACATTCATAGTAGGGGGTGTACAGGAGGCAGCTAATCGATGTTTCTCTCTCATCGATGTTTCTAACTCTCTATCCCTCTCCCTTCCTCTCTGTAAAAAATCAATAAAATATATTTTTAAAAAAGCAATGGTAAATTTACATGATGAAATATTATGCAGCAGTATAAAAGAAGGATCTGTTACCCTTTGAGACAGCATGCAGGGACCTAGAGAGCATTATGCTAAGCTAAATAAGCCAGTCAGAGAAAGACAAGTATCACATGATCTCACTTACATGTGGAATCTAATGAACAAAATAAACTGATGAACAAAATAGATCCAGAGACATAGAAGCATGGAACAGATTTCAGAATATCAGAGGGAAGGCGGTGGAGGGTGGGTGGGTGGGAAGAGATCAACCAAAGAAGTTGTATGCATATATGTTTAGCTTATGGACACAGACAATTGAGTGGTGAAGGCCTGGGACAGGGAACGGAGGCAGGCAATAAGGATCAATGAAGAAAAAAAAGGGGACGTATGTAATGTTTGCAATAATAAAGATTTTTTTTAAAAGGTAACTCATATTTTTATTACACAATTTCTTCACACAAAGAAGATTAATTAAAGAGCAAATATTAAAGGAATGTGCAAATAAAATCAGTAATGTGTTGTTATGTATTTCATCTAAATGATATAGTATCCAAGTAATTTTGAGATACTTTTTAATTTATTAGGCTCAAAAGAAAATATATATTCCCTTGAGAGAGTACTGTTTTTATTATTCTTGTTGAAACTAGGAAATATCTGTAGTGATGCTAACTTATCTAACAAAATTGATTACCCCTTGCAGCACTTTATTTTTTCCTGCAATCTATATGGTTTTCCAAGAAAAAAGTTCTGGGTTACATTTATGTTTTATAACATAATATTAGCAATGTGAATCCTGTCTACTTGGTTTAAAACACCTGGGACATTTAAACAAACATAAAAAAGGAGATTTTTTTATTTCATATATTTTTTTATTATACAGATTGCTTAAAATAATAATAGTTATTTATGTATTTATTTATTTACTAGTGGCCCAGTAAATGAATTTCATGCATGAAGGGGAGTGTCCCTCAGCCTGACCTGTGCCCTCTCCAATCTGGGACCCCATAGAGATCAGGCCTAAACTGGCAGTCGGACATCCCTCTCACAATCCGGGACTGTTGGCTCCTAACCGCTCACCTGCCTGCCAGCCTGATCACACCCTAACTGCTCCCCTGCAGGCCTGATTGATATCTAACTTCTCCCCTGCTGGCATGATTGCCCCCAACTGCCCTCCCCTGCCAGCCCAATCACCCACAATTGCCCTCCCTTGCCATGACCTGCCACTTCTGCTGGGACCCACCTCCTCCGCACAAGGCAGTGGAGACACCGGGACCAGCCTCCTCCATGCCATATGGAGCCACGGGACCCCCAGGTCTCACCATGTGGAATGGCCGCCAGGCCCCACCTCCTCTGTGTGCGTAGCCATCTTGTGGTGGCCATCTTGTGACGACGTTGCATGAGGGCCACCTAGGCTTTTATTAGTATAGATTATTAATCCTCACCCTAGGATATTCTTTACATTGATTTTTTTTCCCTTAGAGAGAGAGTGGACAGGAGGAAAGGAGGGAGGGAGAAAGGGAAGGAGTAAGGAAGAGAGAGAGAGAGAGAGAGAGAGAGAGAGAGAGAGAGAGAGAGAGAGAGAAACACCAATGATTAGAGAGAATCATTGATCAGCTGCCTCCTGCATTCCCCACATTGGGATTGACCCTGCAACCTGGGCATGTTTCCTGACTGGGAATCAAACTGTGAACTCTTGGTTCATAGGTCAACATGCAACCACCGAGCTGTGCCAGCTGGGCTAAATTGGGAATTTTAAGTTATTAGGGTGACCTTTATTTATCCCAAAATTTTAAAAAATAAGGATTTTGAATAGGCATTATCTAGAAATCTGTGCAAAATTTTTAAATGTTTGTAGAAATTGCAGTGTGAAATATTCTAGAGCATTAGTGAAACAAAAATGCTTGTCTCTCAAATTTTAGGGTTTTTTTTTTTTTGCTTTTTTTTTTTCTAACTATATAAAAATTGGCAAATGAGATATGGATATTTATGCTTGTGTTAAATAAATCTTTATTTTTGAGTCTCAATCACTGTTATAAACTTCTATGTAGATATAAACTATTGAAAGCCCATTGTAATAAGGAATGCATTTTTAAAAAATAAACATTTCCAGAAGTGTAGTCCCAAACTTTGAATTTCATATGTTAAATTACAAAAATAATTATTTTATAAGGTGTTTTAAAATTAGAAAGAAAAAATACTTTGAAATAGTATGCATTCTATTTCTCCATTATCAAACCCATAAACTCTAGTCAGAGGCTGATTCTCTATCCTGCTCTTTAATATTAGCAGTGATGGGCAGTCTAAAATCCCCATTAAAATATTAATGCATACTGCACTAGCTTCCCCTTTCCCTGAATAATTCTTATTTATCATAATATTGCTGAAGATGGAAAACAGTAGATTAGCACCTTCAATCTAATTGAAGCGCAAACTATTTTTTGTTCCCACCTATCCTGCATATTCTTAAATGCTGCACCAATTCCATGAGTGCCCTTTCACTTTTTTTCTCTTTATGTAGAGTGCTTTCTTTTTCCTTCTGTTGGTAAAACATTTGCTCAACACTTATCACCAAAAATAAAGGTCATCTTTGCTCAAACTTTTCTACCTTATCCTGAGTCTTCCCTTTGTTCTTATTCATACAACAGAGTATCAGGTTGTGTTACAATTGTTTGCTTAGATGCAAATCTTCCCCATTGGTTTTGGCCATTTTTGGCAAGGACATATTTCTCTACCCAGAATCTAGCATAGAGCCGAACCATTTCCAAGTACTTAATAAATGAATTAATGTGCAAATACATTCACCCTAAGCAATGGTTTTTCAGTTCCAGCTACACCTGTAACTTTTTTTCTACAAATATAAATACTCTAAGATTTAAAAAAAAATTAAGAAGAACAAGTATTCTGAACCTTCAGTTGAAGTATAATCAACATAAAAAGGGAGAAAACCCTGTGAATTTTTAAATTCGAAGTCTTCGTTATTTAATTAATCACTTCGACAAGTGATTATTTGCCACAAGCATTCTGATAGGCTCTAGGTAGGTGGCCAGTGGTGAAAAAACTATATTCCTGAATTAAAGAAGCTTATTATCTAGTGGTGGAAGCATACCAGTGAGAAGTGAGCGGTAATTACAAAACTTGAAACAAAATTAAGAAATCAAACAGTAAATTAAAGTAAAGGGTAAAGGGAGGATAAATGGTAATGGAAGGATACTTGAGTTGGTGAACATATGAATACGATATGCAGATGATGTATTATAGAATTGTACACCTGAAACCTATATATTTTATTAACAAATGTCACCCAATAATTCCAATAAAAATAAACAAATAAATAAAAAAGTACTCATGGAATATAACTTATTAAGATTGTTTGGAGAAGACCTCATTAATGAGGTCCCTCATTTCTTATTTTACCTCTTAAAAGCATTTACAAACATATGCACACAGAAATTATGGTAAAACTATTACACATTTGCTAATATTCTCCTTAGGAATTATTCCCTTGCTGCCTTTTGTTGTTTTTGTTGTTGTTGCAGTTTAAAAACTATCAGCAGTGAGTTCTCATTCACATTAACTGTTTGTAGATTTTTAAAGGTGGTGACAGGTACATAGGTGAGCAATGTATAGAGTTTGTTTGGTGAATTTTCATCTTCATTACATTTTCTGGACACCTGCACCCAAATACCATACAAGACATTCCTTATTCCTTTGGCCCAGACAGCTTTGTTGAGCCTGATGTCAATGTGTACATCTGCAGTTCCCATTTCTCCTTCATGGAAAATTTCCAGATCTCTTTGATTACCTGAGGGACACACTTCTTGAAACCCATCCCATGGATACACTTGTGAATGTTGATGGTGTATTCTCTGATCATTACCTCAATGGCAGAACGCCCTTCTTGTTGTCACCCTTCTTTGCAGAAGCCAATATGCCAGGCCAAGTTGGAAAACCCTTGTTGCCCTTTTTACCATGATAGTTTATTTCCTTTGGTGAAAGATTATTTCTTTTACTTTTTCTGATTCTCACCTGGCATATGGAAAGCGTGAGATGATCGAAGGATTTTCTATCAAGAGAAGCAGGGAACAGAGGTGATATTCTCAATTCTAGATTTTCCATTTTGATTCTCAGCTATGAAAAATCTACATTTAACAAACCTAGACATTTTAAATGTGTGTGTGTGTGTGTGTCTGTGTGTGTATGTTAGGAAGAGAGGTAACTTTGATCTGAATAAATCCATGAAAGGAAAGACTGAACAAAATGGAACTGAGCATAACAAGTTGCCCCTGAGCTAGGGCAGTGGTGTATGTACCACATTGTTACTCTGTGATTCAGTAGAAATGCCCCATGTCTGAGAATATGCAGTAGCAACATTGATTCTATGGAGATGCCACTGTCCAGTCTACCCTGCAGAGGCCATAAATCTCATTTTTCCTGCTCACAGAGGGAATCGCAAATAAAGCACTTATTGGCTCCTTGGTCCCATGCTCTTCTTGTTTGCAGCTTTCTCTACTGAGAATACATGAAGAGCTTCTCAAAAATTTAGTGGAAGAAGAATTGCATGTATGCTTACCAAATTCTCATGCTATTCTAACTTGGGAGTCTGTTCACAATAAAATGAATTAAACTCTGACTTACCATTCTCCATGGCACATACCCTTAGAGTGGAATAACATTGCCTATATTTCTTGGTTACAATGGAGCGTTTATGAAGTTAAAAGTGCTCTATTTCTCTATCATATATTTCATCAGTGAGACATTGTTAATGTGGGTGACCTAATTATAAATAAACTAGAGGCCCCATGCACAAAATTTGTGCAAGGGGTTCGGCCCTCCTAGTCGTGGCAGCTTGCCTCAGTCCTCGCAGCCCTGGCTTCATCCAGAAGGTTCTCTGGAAGGTCGTTAGGCTGGCTGTCCAGTCTAATTAGCATATTATGCTTTTATTATTATAGATGAATAAATAATTTCAAAATGTCTCATAACTGCCACTAGATGCAATTAATTTCCCTATATAGCCAGGTATATAAATAAAGATTTCCCTATATATCTAAAATGATGTCTTTCCAAAGAAATCAATAAGATGAACTGTTACATATAATATAGCATTTAATCCAAAATACAAATCAGATAGTCCAGTCTTGGTTTATTTCTTGCAAGATATATCATCCTGCAATTATTTCTCATATATTCTTACTTTAATAGCAATGTTTTTCTCCATTTTCAAATATGTCATTCTGTATGACTTTATTTTTCCTATATGTGGTTCAGGAATAATATTAAATGATTTGCTAATGGTTAAAGAACAAATATTATCTGAGATTCTGGAGATAACTTCTAGATTCTTTGGAGAAAGAAAAGCCATCAAGTATTCCTAATCATGATGGAGTGAACAGAATGGAAGGAAACCAGATAAAACACTCATTTTTCCTGTTTTCTCCTTTCTGCTCCTTTTCTTTGGATTCACTTTATAAAACTGTTGATACACATACAAATTAATTATATGTTTAACCATCTTCAGGGAATTTGCAACCCAAGAAAAGTTTGGTTATCCAAAATGGATCTCTGATTGATTAAATACATAAAGAGGCACTATGGGGAGTGTCATGGGTTTTGCCTAACTCACATAAAGTATTTTATTTTCATATTATGAAGCCCCTATCTAGTCTGTTAGGGGGTATTTTTTTAAATATCAGGTTTGATTATACCCTGCAATAGTTTCATTTATCAAGCACCAATATTTGCTAGGCCAATCTTTCATCAATTCCTCAATGAATATTTATTGAGCACCTACTATATAATATGTATGAGAATAACTCTGAGGACACAGATTTCAACAAAGAGATAATTCTCTTTTTTTCATGGAGCACACCCAAATCCTAAATCTCTCATTTCATCCTTGTAGAAACCCTGTGAAGTACTTGTGTCATTACTCCTACCATATTATCATTCAGAGCTTCACAGATGTAGCTGAGGTCATGTGAATATAAAGTAAGAAAGTGAGGAGTATCTGTTAAGTTTAGTATTTGGTTGAATGATCATTGTTAAAAGTTAAATGTGCCCCCCAACCCCCCCAAAAAAGAATATATATGCATATATTCTAAACCAAAATACCTCAGGTATTTAAAGTGGTAATTAAGGAAAAATGCAGTCATATGGGTGGACCCTGATTCAATATGATTGGTGTACTTACATAAAAAGGATGCATGGAACAGACTGACAGGTCTCAGCGAGGAAGAGGGTTGGGGGCAGGGAACAGAAGAAATTAAGCAAGGAACATATAGGAATATATTCATAGTTCATGGACACAGACAATAATCTGTGAAAGGCCTGGGTTTGGGTGTGGGCTATGGAGAGGGGAAGAAATGGGGGAAAATGGGGACGTCTGTAATACTGTCAACAATAAGAAAAGACACACAGGCACAAGGAGAACACCTCATCTATAAGAAGAGAGAGGTCTCAGAAGAAACCAATCCTGTTGATACCTTGATCTCTGATTTCTAGCCTCCAGAACTGGAAAAAATGACTTTCTGTTGTTTAAGCCAACCAATCTGTAGTTGTTACAGCAGATTAAAGTTTTCTAGTGCCCTCCCCTCCCCCGCCAAATATATCCCCTATGTCCTAATCTCCAGAACCTGTGAATTCAGCTTAATTTGAAAAAATATATATATTTTCAGATGTCATTTAATTAAAGATCTCAATGTGAGATTATTTTGGATTATCCATGTGGACCCTAAGTCTGATAAGCATCATTAGAAGAGGAGAGACACACAAGGAAAGGAGGAGAAAGCCTTGTGAAGAAGAAGACAGGAATTAGGATTGTGTCCACAAGCCAAGGAACTTCTGGAATTCCCCCAGAAGCTAGAAGAGACAAAGAAGGATTTTCCCTTCAACACTTTAGAGTGTGGCTCTGCCAATACTTTGATGTGAGACTTTTGGCCTCAAGAAATGGGAGGGAATAATTTATGTTGTTTTCAGCCACCTATTTTGTGGTAATTTGTTTTGGCAGCCCTAAGAGAAGGAAGCCTGCATTCTGAAGAGTGTTTTCTCTGGATTTCCAACTTCTGACTCCATTTACTCCACTGTACCATGTTCACTGAAGTTTCTAGAGAAGAGACAAGAATGAAATGTTAAATTACAAATATGATTGCTGATGTTATATATGCCTCAGTCTTGGCTAACAACAACAACAACAAAAAACCACACTTCTTTAAAAAACAAAACAAAAAAATCTTGTGGATATTTACTTTCCTAATCTGTTATTTTAATGAAATCTTTGTACTGTCTAATCTCCCTCTGCTAAAACTTTTAATGTAGTTGGCCTGTTGCAAAATTTGATAAAAAGTAAATATTTAAAATGATTTCTGACTGTGCAAACACTTCTTTCATTGGTATTCCCAATTCCTTCTATATCTTTGCATATTAATTCAAATATTATTTTATACTCTGAAATAATAGAGTATAAAATAATATACTTTGAAAGTGATTGTAAACAATCAGAAAACAAAATATTTCTAATAGACCCTGAAGCTAGAGAGGACACTCTAGAAGGAACAAAGATATAGGATGGGAGAGATGTGAGGAGGCACTCAAATTATGTTCCTTGATCACTTTTTATGGTGCTGTAAAGAAAAATATGACAGCAATATATGAAAGAAAGCCCAGAGAGATAAATGATTTGACCTTGATTATAAGTGGAGGATTAACTAATGTAACCCATTTCTGTCCTGGGAAGGAAAGCAGGATGTCAGAAGTTAAAGATGAGCAAGCAGGTAAAAGAGCTCTGGTCAGACTGATGGGTAAGAGTTTTGTGGAACTGCTCCATGTGATTATCAGAAGGCAGTAGGATCAAGGCCCGGCTGGCAGGCATTCTCCCTCATAGGTCTGTCTCGAGAAAGACTGTTGTAGTCAAGATCTTGTCTTACCAAAATGAGTAGGGTAAAAAAGAAACAAACCATAGGCTTTCAAATAATAATAAAAATCTCTATAATATCAGGACCTAGGGAGAGTTAGTAAAAGCATACAACTACCATTAAATAATAATAATAATAATAATAATAATAATAAAAAGATTTTTGCCCTAGCCAGTTTGGCCTGTGAACTGAAAGGTCCCAGGTTTGATTCCAATCAAGGGCACATGCCCAGGCTGTGGGCTCAGTCCCCAGTGGGGGTCTTGCAGGAGGCAGCCGATCCATGATTCTCTCTCATCATGGATGTTTCTATCTCTCTCTCCCTCTTCCTTCCTCTCTGAAATCAATAAAAACATATTTTAAAAAAAGATTTGTGGTAGATTATTTCAGCTGCAGTTATCTAGAGAAAGAAAGTGCTGTTTTAAAAGCACAATGGGTAGAAAATTGGTAGTAGAAAACAACACAAATTGTATAGACAAGAACATATGGGCTGTAAAGTCAGCTTAGCCACTATGTTGCTTTGTAGCGAAGGGCTATTTAATTTGTTTTTCTGATCCTCAAATGACTTGATAACATTTACTTTGAAAGATTTATGTAAGGATTAGAGGTTTTCTAAAAGTCAGGCAAAGTGTCTATACATATGCAATGTTATATCATTATTTATTTTTACTTATAATATAATTAAGGATTTGCCAAGAGAATAAGACATTGCCACAGTCCTAAGCTCATGAAGAACCAAACAGGTGGAAGTGTCTGGACTTGCATTTTGCAAATTCAAGTTGTTAAAGTGGTAAAATATGGATGGTGATAAAAGGCTACCCTACTCCCTCTCTTCTTTCCATAATATCATTTTACACTTCATGGAATTGTTTTGTGTCAGGTGAAGCAGTCATAATCAGGATCAAACTAGACATGCCATAGTTTCAATTCACTGACTACCAATTACAATAGTTCAATAGGAGTACATGCAACCCATGCTTCCCTCCTTGATTATGCGAGGTAAGTTTTATATCAGAACTTAATAAATGATGTCTCTGGAAACTGACAGAATTGAGGAAGCTAGCATGGTTCCTGGAGTATAAATTGGGATGGAGAAGAACAGAGCTGAGTAGAAAGCAGGTCATGTAACAATACAATGTACTCATGAGCTTAAACCGGCATGCTACCCAGGAATATTGCAGAATTGTCAGCCATCATCAACTTAAGCCATAGTTCAATAGAGTTTGTTCCCATTCCTGATCGATTAGTTTTCAAAAATCTTGGCAGTTTTTGATATTCTGTGATTCTGATTTATGATTGATGATTTATTTATGGCTTAGTAGACCAACATGGCTCTCTGTGTATTATCGGTGGGCTCGTGTTGAACAGACATGATAGGAAATGGTCTGAAAAGAGCAAGTTGAGGGAAATAAATACATATAATATTGACAGGATGTAAAACCCACCTTCACTTTAATTCTTCACTTTTACTGCTGATGACAGGATTTGTAGAGATGAAGTGGCAAAGCCATGACCAGAGCACAGTGATTTTGACACCAGGTTCAGTATTTGTTGTGTTAGCCAACAGTTGTTCTGTGACCACATTTATTTCATCCAAGAACTCAACTAGTTACAGAGGATGTAATTCCTCTTCTGAAAGTCATGTCTTATAGGCATTATTTGTGCCCATTTCTATGAATCTTGAAAACTTTTCAGAAATGAACATTTATTTAAAATCCAAAATATAAGATAACAATCTTTTGTGGTCCTACCAACTAAAACAACTATGACAACTTAAAATAATTATGCTTAAATGTAAACATTTTTTTGTTGTTGTTGGTTACTACTGTCTTTTCATGTCTGAAACATAAATCCCAGCTACTGTCAATTTAGAATTCCTTTAAATGTAAATTACCCTTTGTAAGAAAATTGGTAAAATTATTTACATATCTAAACTCAAGTTTAAACATATTAAATTTGCACAAGTTAATAGGACTGATCTTTTGTTTTTATATCGTTGCCTGGGTACAAAATAAAATAAACAAACTATTATTTAAACATAATTAAAACAGTAAAATAAGTTACAAGGTTAGAAAAATAGTCACACAATATCATATTTATCTTTATTCAAAAGCAGCAGTCATCAGAACTCTGATATTGTTGCAAAAATTTCAGCAGTTGTTTATGCTAAAATGGAAAATATAAATAAGTAAAACTGCCACATGAACATTAATCAAATGTTTTATAAACAATTGGTCAATAGAAGAAATTTTGAACTCTGGACATTTTAAGTTATGTTATAAGTTGTTTTTAATATTCATGTAATAGTTTTTAAATATAAATTAATTTTAAAAATGAACATTTTTTCTATAACTACTTCTTTTTCAGTTATTAATGATACAGTGAGCCAGTAGACTAGAATCACAGAAAGAGTTGAAAATGACCATGACATAAGGAAAATATTACTATTATAGTTTCTGTTTATAAATCTAGGAATAATTCTTTTTTTTTTTAAATATATTTTATTGATATTTTACAGAGAGGAAGAGAGAGGGGTAGAGAGCTAGAAACATCGATGAGAGAGAATCATCGATCAGCTGCCTCCTGCACACCTCCCACTGGGGATGTGCCCGCAACCAAGGTACATGCCCTTGACCGGAATCGAACTGGGGACCCTTGAGTCCTCAGGCCGACGCTCTATCCACTGAGCCAAACCGGTTTTGGCAATAAATCTAGGAATAATTCTTAATAAAATGTTGAGAGACAAGGAAAACAGGAGTCTCAATGGATAAATAAAATATCTTTTCTGTTGAAAATAAATTAGTAAGGAATGCTTGAGGAAGAATTGCAAAAATATAAATGAAAGTCTGTACTTTTTATTTTTATATCTTCGATTTTTCAGTATTCCCTCGTTCCTGCTGTTTCTATTGCTGCTGTTTTTACCAAAAGGTGTATTAGCCTCACTTGTGATTTCCTGATTTACAGACATCAGTGAGTTGGAGGACAGCACACAGCACAAGAAAGAGCATTTGGGGATTCAATGAGTAGGTGTTAATCCTTTACAGAGAATATTTCTCTTTATCAACCTCCAATCTTCTGACTTCAGAATTTTTAAACAAATATTTTAGACACATTTTCTCTACCTTGTGTGTTTCCATGGGGTTGTATCTCACCTGCTTAATTGTTTCGTTGACAAATAAAATGAAAGAAAAAGAACACAAAATAAGCATTCTCACTTCCCCTTTGTGAAGAGTTTCCTATTTGATTTTCTACATTTTTGTTCACTTTCCTTTGAAAGGTAGAGAGTTGGTAATAGAACTGAAATGAACTTCTCTACTAGATTTTAAGACTTTTGACTATATGGACTACCTCCCCAAGGTTTAGCATTTTCCCAGAGTTTACAAAGTTTCTTGACTATCACAGCTCTTCAACCAATACCTTTCCTTTATCCAGACAGATGACTATTTCTTTTTTATTCAAGTCTGGAAACAGAAATAGTGAGTATAACTATAGGCATGATGAAAGCTTAGATTTAAGAAGTTGGTACAAGCAAAGAAATGTAATACTTAAGATAAATGAAACTATGTGTCAGATATATTCGTTTTTTTTTATATTACATAGAAATGACATTTCTTTAAATGTCTGGCACACTGATAGACTAATCTTGCCAGAACTTTATAAATATATTAACTCCGATGTGCTTTCTGGAGCTATTATTTTAAGGCAAGAAGTGTGCTTGTATAATGAGCTCGAGTCATCAAGAAAGCCTTAGACAGAGAAGTGGAGTAGGGATGGTGAACGCAGCATAGTAGCATTATCAACCACATTTCTGGCCTAACCACAGTAAAATGGGTTCTTATGTGTCTCAGCTGGTACCTAAAAAGAGATGTTTGAAAAAATTTTGTTCAGATATCAAACAATGGGAACAATAATACTAGTATTTCTTTGAGACTTGTTTACTGCAAAGCTTTGCTACCATACATGTTTTTATGCATGGTGCCACAATCAAGTTGGAAAGAAGAGCAGCTCAAAGACTCACTGGAGGGCTTTGAAGATTACCTGGGTGAAAACAGAATAGAGTTCTATTTCCTTTGGGTCTATTTCACTGGGATAAAAGATGCCAAGAGAGCTGGTAAAACATTATTTTAATGCATATCTGTGAATGTCTCCAGAAGAGATTATCATTTAAATCAACAGACTGACTAATGATGCTTGGCTTTATAATTGTGGGTGGGCATCATTCAGTACACTGAAGACCTAATAGAACAAAAAGGTAGAGTGTGGAAAGTTTTCTCTCTCTACCTGAGCTGAGACTGCATCATTTGCCTTCAAACATCCGTGCTCCTGGTTTTTAGCCGTTTGGACTCAGACCACAACTTCACCCTTTCACCATTGCCCCCTCTTCCCTGAACCCCATTTTCAGGCCTTTGGACTCAGACTGAATTACACCATGGGCTTTCTTGGTTCTCAAGCTTACAAATAGGCATTAATGGGACTTGTTGTCCTCCATAACAACATGAGCCAATTTCTGCAATAAACTCTTCTTGTGTGTATGCATGAACTTGTATTAATTTACCTAGTTTCCATTGGTTCTGTTTACCTGAACAACCATGACTAGTATGGTAGAAAGTTAGAGAATCTGAGCTAGCAAATGACAGTGAGGGTTATTCAAATTTAAATTACATCACAGAGTTGTTCAATATCAATGCCAAACTCCTAAATCTCTCTTCTGGGCTGAATTGAACACTATATACTAACTCTCCTGGATTCCTGTGCCCCTTAGGTTGTAGATGTAATTTAAATTCTGCAACCAAGTACAGTGAGTTGAGAAGTAAGACATGGGGCAGAAATGACATGGTTATAAAGCCAACAACAGTGGTCTCATTTTCCTAAGTGAACTGAGGATTTGTTATTATTACAGAAAAAGCAATGCCATTTCTGTCCAATTTTGTAATGTGGTCTTGGTAATATGACTGAAGATGTGAACTCATTCTTGAATCTGTGTCTTTACCTTCCTCATGATTCTGTAATCCAATTAATACCTTGAAAATCACTTTTTGCTTAAAGTAGTTTTAGAGGTATCAATTATTTGAATCTGAAATCTGAACAATATAATTAATAGAGATGTCATCATCACTTCCTGAAAGTTACCAAGGGAAAGAAAAATTAGATTTCATATAGTGTAGCGAAACCAAAGTGTATTGAGCTGTCATAATGAGGAGTGCATACAAATAGAAAGGAGAAATCAAGTGGAGCATAGGCAGTCACAAAGTGATCCCGCACACACACCAAATATCTCACCTAAGTTTTCTAAACAGAATATTGTGCATATTGAGAGCCTTAAAATACTTCTGCCAGACTCACTGGAGGGCTTTGAAATCCCTGGCATTCATTTTTGGTAACGCTCACAAGCACAGAATAGCCCAGTGGTCGCAAATTGCAGCTCGCGAGCCACATGCAGCTCGTGAGCCGAGGTTTGCCTCTCTGTGGACTAATGAGTTTGCCGACCACTGGAATAGCCTCACTTGTATAAACTACTATTCACTCTCCTAACTTCAAGACCGTCTCTACTGTAAATTAGCCAATTATAAGTATGCAACTACAAATATGCAACAACTAGCTCTCATCACCCCTCCACCCAGAAACACTCCAATTTAAAATGTAAAATCTTAAACATGGCAGCATAGGTTAACATAGTACTTCGACAACCATATCAAAATTTACAACTAAAATATAGGATAGCCATTATTCAGAACCACCTGAAATATAGCTGAACAGAAGTTCTACTACTAGGGAATTAAAGAAGAAGCATATCATCAAGACTGGTAGCGGTGGGGTGGGGGATGTAGGGCAGAATGGTGGAACCTGCTGGTACTATACCCAGGTGTGGTGGTTTAAAATTGGGAGGGATATCTTGAGGTTTCCCTGAAGAGTAATGGGTACATGCCCCACCCCAACCCCCAGCCTAGGGTTCTAGTACTTGGAAGAGAAGTCCCCACAGCTTTTGGCTGTAAAAAACAGCAGAGAGTGTGGCTGAGTAACACAGAGGCTGCCTGAGACCCAGGCAGTTCCTCTTGAAGGGCCTATGCATGAACTTTGTGGAACTCACTCCCCCTGAGCTCCAGTGTTGGGGCAGTAGCTTGAAAGGAACCTGGGATATTTGAGGAGGAATATAAGGAAGGGTAAAACACCCCATCAAAACAGCAAAAAGAATCCAAAAATATGAAGATAGTGTAAGGAGCCTCTGGGACAACTTCAAGCATATCAACAGTTGAATCACTGGGCTACTGGAAGGAGAAAAGAGAGAACAAGAAATAAACCTATTTGAAAAAAAAAAATAATTACAGAAGACTTCCCCTACCTGGTAAAAGAAACAGACATACAACCCCAGGAAGCACAGAAAGTCCCAAACAAGAGGAACCAAAAGAGGCCCACACCAAGACACATCATAATTAAAATGCCAAAGGTTAAAGACAAAGAGAGAATCAAAAGCAGCATGAGAAAAGCTGTTAGTTACCTACAAGGGCGTTCCCGAATGACTGTCAACTTATTTCTCAACAGAAACTGTGCAGACCAGAAGGGAGTGGCAAGAAATACTCAAAGTGATGAAAAGCAGTGACCTACAACCAAGATTACTCTTCCCATAAAAGCTATTGTTTGGAATTGAAGGTCAGATAAAGAGCTTCCCAGACAAGGAAAAACTAAAGGAGTCCATCACTACCAAACCAGTGTTACATGAAATATTAAAGGGTCTTCTTTAAGAAGAAGAAGAAATAAAAGATCAAAAATATGAACAATAAAATGACAATAAATGCATATTTATCAACAATTTAATCCAAAAATCAAAATAAATGAACAAGGAATAGAATGAAAAAAGTAAAATGATGAATAAAATAGAACTAGAGTAATGGAAACATGGAACAGACTGACAAATCTTAGAGGATGCGGGGAGGGAGGCCAGGAAGAGATTAAGCAAAGAATTTATATGCATATATGCATTACCTATGGACACAGACAATAGGGTGGTGGGAAGGCCTAGGGTAGGGTGGGAACCAGGTGGAGGAGTCAATGGGGGGAAAAAAAGGAACATCAGTAATATTCTCATAAATAAAGGTTTAAAAATAAAATAAAATGTAAAATAAAATATCTCATTTTCTCACATATATTAAGACTCATCTTTGACAACAATGCTGTTTTTTGGTGCCCACACCCGCCCCCTGTCTAAGCTCACAGGCTATAATCCTCCCTGACTTTACCTATCTTAGTATTTTGTGTACACCAGATAATTATTTTTCACTAGAGGCCCGGTGCACAAAATTCAGCTTGGCTTGTGCCCTCTTGCAGTCTGGGAGCCCTTGGGGGATGTTCGACTGATGGCCCACAGGGAGCGTGCCTCAGCCATCAGTCGGAAATCCTTAGTGCTGCTGCGGATGGCGGGAGAGGCTGCCACCACCACAGCTGCACCGGCCAGCCGTGAACCCAGCTTCTGGCTGAGCAGCGCTCCCTCTGTGGGAATGCACTGACCACCAGGGGCAGCTCCTGCATTGAGCATCTGCCCCCTGGTGGTCAGTGAGCATCATAGCGACCAGTCCATTCACCATTGAAAAAATGACAACTTTCTTTAGGCATTTTCAAGATGTGTCTTGCATAGGATATGACATTTCGTTCTTTTTTTTTTATCCTCACCTGAGGATATGTTTCCATTGATTTTTAGAGAATGTGGAAGAGAAAGGGAAAGACAGAGAGAAACATCAAAGTGAGAGGAACACTTTGATTGGTTGCCTCCTGCATGAGCCCTGACCTGGGCCCCAGCCAGGGAGGAGCCTGCCCTTGATCAGAATCGAACTGGACCCTGCAGTTGGCAGGCCTAGGCATTATCTACTGAGCCAAATCGGCTAGGGTAGGATATGACATTTCTTAGCCCTCCAGCAGCAGACCTTCGTTTTTTTCTCCAGGAGTGTGTTGGAAAAATGCTAGATCACCTTTTTGGATTCTTATACCCAAGTTACTAAGAATATTACCACTGGCATACAGAAAGCTTAGCCAATGAGCGGTCAGAAAAGGTGTTTCCTCTGTAGTTCACACCGATCACCGATTGCCTCCAATTGCCAGCTCCACCCCTGCCCAGGCCCAAAGCCTCTGGCCGAAGCTTGGGGCCTGAGCAGGGGACCCCCAGCTCCTTCCCATAGCCGCTCCGCCCCTGCCCAGGAGCCCTCTGTCTCAGGCCCTTCCCAGGTTTTCAGGACCCACGCAGGGCCTACCTCAGAGTGACCTGGGTGCCGAGAAAGTTCCCGGCACCCAGACTGCTGGGCGCCTATGTATGCAAATTAACCACCATGTTTGTTGGGTTAATTTGCATACTCACTCTAATTGGCTGTGGGCATAGTGGAGGTACAGTCAATTTACATGTTTGTCTATTATTAGGTACTAGAGGCCCGGTGCACGAATTCGTGCACCAGTGGGGGTCCCTCAGCCTGGCCTGTGGGATTGAGCTGAAACTGGCTCTCCGACACCCCCCAAGGGGTCCCGGATTGTGAGAGGGTGCAGACCTGGCTGAGGGACCCCACCGGTGCATGGTTGGGGCCAGGGAGGGACACAGGAGGCTGGCCAGCCGGGGAGGGACCACGGGAAGGATCCAGGGTGTGTTCAGCCTGACTCACTCAGTCCCAATCGGCTGGACCCCAGCAGCAAGCTAACCTACCTGGTCGGAGCATCTGCCCCCTGGTGGTCAGTGCATGTCATAGTGAGCGGTTGAGCGGCCTTAGCATGTCATTAGCATATTACGCTTTGATTGGTTGAACGGCTGACTGGTCGACTGGACACTTAGCATATCAGGCTTTTATTATATAGGATGATATCTTTATGACTACATACAGGGGTTGACAAAAGTAGGTTTACAGTTGTTCATATAAAAAATAACATGCAGGTTATTATTATTACAATAGATTGATTAACTCAAAAGAATGTTACAATTCAACTGTAAGCCTACTTTTGTCCAATCCTGTATTTTTATTTTGTTTTATGGATACCAATACTTTATTTCATCAGTCGCTCATTTTGTGGTAGCTAGATGATTTCTAATTTTCCTTATTTATTTATTAGTGCTTCTTTACATTTAGCAAATTAATATTTAAAGTGTTATATAGAAATGTGGTTATACAGTTCCTAGTTTACCTTTTAACTTTATTATGTGATTTGTATTCAGAAATTTGCTTTTAATTTGTGTTTTCCTTTTAACTTTGGACCCATTTTATTCATATCTTTCACTGCTAGCCCCCTACCTCTGCTAACAACCAATCTATTCTTTGTATCTGTTTGCTTGTTTTTTGTTTTTGTTTTGATTCCACAAAAGAGAGATTATACAGTATTTGTCTTCCTCTGTCTTAATCGTTTCACTTAGCATAATGTTCTTGAGGCCCATTAATTCTGTTGTAAAGGAAAGACTTTATACTTTTTTATGGCTGAATTATCCATAAGTGGAATGCCTGGATCATATATTAGTTCTATTTTTAATTTTTTGAGGAACCTCCATACTGTTTTCCATAGTGACTGCACCTATAGTCACCTATTTACATTTCCACCTATAGTACATGAGGGTTCCCTTCTCTCCATATCCTCTAGAACACTTGTCACTTTTTTGTCTTTCTGATAATAGTCATTCTAACAGGTATGAGGTGATATCTCATTGTAGTTTTGATTTGTATTTTCCTGATAATTAGTAATGTTGAGTGACTTTTCAGGGACTTATTGGCCATTTGTGTTTTCTTTAGAAAAATGTCTATTCAAATTTTCTGCCTATTTTTTTAATAGTACTGTTTTTTGTTTATTTGTTTGTTTGTTTTTTGCTATTGACTTGAATCTGAGTTCTTTATATATTTTGACTGTTAGCCCCTTATCACCTATATGATTTGAAAATATGTAAATATGTTCTCCCATTCAGTAGGTTGCCTTTTCATTTTGTTGATGGTTTCCTTTATTGTGAAGAAGCTTTTTTAATTTTATATAGTTTCACTTGTTTGCTTTTATATTTTCTTTATTAATTAAGGTATTACATATGTGTCCTTATCTCCCCATTGCCCCCCAACCTCCCACTCATGCCCTCAACTCTCTGGTGTCTGTGTCCATTGGTTAGGCTCATATGCATGCATACAAGTCCTTTGGTTGATCTCTCCCCCTTACCCTCACCCTCCGCTACATTCCCTCTGTGGTTTGATGGTCTGATCAATGCTTCTTTGTGTCTGGATCTGTTTTTGTCCATCAGTTTAAGTTGTTCATTATATTCCACAAATGAGTGAGATCATGTGGCTTATTTAGCTTAGCATAATGTTCTCCAGGTCCATCCATGCTATTGCAAATGGTAAGAATTCCTTCTTTTTTACCGCAGCATAATATTCCATTGTGTAGATGTACCACTGTTTTTTAATCCACTCATGTGGTGATGGGCACTTAGGCTGTTTCCAAATCTCAGCTATGGTAAATTGTATCACTATGAACATAGGGGTGCATATATCCTTTCTGATTGGTAGTTCTAGTTTCTTGGGATATATTCCTAGAAGTGGGATCACTGGGTCAAATGGGAGTTCCATTTTTAGTTTTTTGAGGAAACTCCATACTGTTCTCCACAGTGGCTGCACCAGTCTGCATTCCCACCAGCAGTGCACGAGGGTTCCTTTTTCTCCGCATCCTCACCAGCACTTGTCATTTGTTGATTTGTTGATGATAGCCATTCTGACAGGTGTGAGATGGTACCTCATTGTTGCTTTGATTTGCATCTCTTGGATTATTAGTGACTTTGAGCATGTTTTCATATGTCACTTGTCCTTCCTTATGTCCTCTTTCCAAAAGTATCTATTTAGTTCCTTTGCCAATTTTTTGATTGGGTTATCTTCCTTTTATTAAGTTGTATGAGTTCCCTATAAATGTTGGAGATTAAACCCTTATCGGTGATAACATTGGCAAATATGTTCTCCCATGCAGCAGGTTTTCTTGTTGTTTTGTTGATGGTTTCTTTTGCTGTACATAAACTTTTTATTTTGATGTAGTCCCATTTGTTTATTTTCTCTTTAGTTTCCATTGCCCTAGGAGCTATATTGGTGAAGATATTGCTTCAGCATATGTCTGAGATTTTGCTGCCTGTAGATTTCTCTAATATTTTTATGGTTTCCCATTTTATGTTTAAGTCCTTTATCCACTTTGAGTTTATTTTTGTGTATGGTGTAAGTTGGTGGTCTAGTTTCATTTTTTTGCATGTATCTGACCAAGTTTCCTAACACCACTTATTGAAGAGACTGTCTTGACTCCATTGTACTAGTATGTTCTTGCCTCCTTTGTCAAATATTAATTGAGCATAGTTGTTTGGGTCAATTTATGGGTTCTCTATTCTATTCCATTGGTCTATATGTCTGTTCTTGTGCCAGTAGCATGCAGTTTTGAGAATAGTGGCTTTGCAATACAGCTTGATATCTGGTATTGAGATCCCTCTTACATTGTTCTTCTTTCTCAGGATGCTGCAGGTATTCGGGGTCTCTTTTTCTTCCAGATGAAGAAATAATGTGAAATCCTCAACAAAATTTGTTCTTGGTCTGTGAAATATGCCATTGGTATTTTAATGGGGAGTGCATTGAATCTATTGATTGCTTTGGGTAGTATGGACATTTTAATGATGTTGATTCTACCCATCCATGAACACGGTATGTTCTTCCATCTGTTTATGTCTTCCTCTATCTCTTTTTTCAGTGTCCTGTAGTTTTCTGCATATAGGTCTTTTACCTCCTTAGTTAAGTTTATTCCTAGGTATCTTGATTTTTTTGGTGCGAAGGTAAATGCAGTTGTTGTTTTTTAATCTCTCTTTCTATAAGTTCACCATTGGTGTCTAAAAATGCCAAAGATTTCTTGGCATTAATTTTGTATGCTGCTACATTGCAGAATTCATTTATTAAGTCTAATAATTTTTTGATGAAGTATTTAGGGTTTTCAGTATCATGTCATCTGCAAATAATGACAGTTTTATGTCTTCTTTTCCAATTTGGATGCCTTCTATTCCTTCTTGTCTGTTTGCAATGGCTAGCACTTCCAGTACTATGTCGAACAGGAGTGGTGAATGTGGGCATCCCTGTCTCATTCCTGGTCTTAGGTAAAATGGTTTTAGTTTTTGCCCATTGAGTATGATGTTTGTTGTAGGTTTGTCATATAAGGCTTTTATTATGTTGAGGTATGATCCCTCTACTCCCATTTTGCTGAGGGTTTTTATCGAGACAGGTTGTTGGATTTTGTCAAATGCTTTTTCTGCACCAATTGATATGACTGTGTGATTTTTATCTCTCCATTTGGTTATGTGATGTATCATGTTTATTGATTTGTGGATATTGTACTATCCTTGCATCCCTGGGATAAATCCTACTTGGTCATGATGTATGATCTTTCTGATGTAATACTGGATCCGACTTGCTAGAATTTTGTTGAGGATTTTGCATCTATGTTCATGAGGAATATTGGCCTGTAATTCTCTTTTATTGTGTTGTTTTTATCTGGTTTTGGTATTAGGGTAATGCTGGCTTCATAGAATGAGCTCAGAAGTGTTCCTTCCTCTTGAATTTTTTGGAATAGTCTGAGGAGGATAGGTTTTAGTTCTTCCTTGAATGTTTGGTAGAACTGCCCTGTGAAGCCATCTGGTCCTGGGCATTTCTTTGCTAGCTGCTTTTTAATGACTGCTACAATTTCCTCCATAGTTATCAGCCTATTGAGATCAGATTGAGTTTAAAAAGGTTGTATTTCACTAGGAATATGTCCACTTCCTCTAGGTTGTCTAGTTTGTTGGAATAGAGTTGTTCATAGTATTTTTTAATAATTCTTTGTATTTCCTTGGGGTCTGTTGTTATTTTGCTTCTTTCATTTCTTATTTTTTTTATTTGGGTCCTCTCTCTTTGCTTTTTAGTGAGTTTAGCTAGAGGTTCATCAATCTTGTTTATCCTTTCAAGGAAATAGCTCTTGATTTCAGTGATCTTTTGTATTTTTTTTTTTTTTTTTGGTCTCTTTGTCATTTATTTCTGCTCTGATCTTTATTATCTCCTTTCGTCTGCTCACTCTGGGCTTTTTTTTTGTTGCTCTATTTCTAATTCTTTAAGTAGTAGAGTTAGATGATTTATTACCATTTTTTCTTGTTTTTTGAGATAGGCTTGTAGAGCTATAAACTTCCCTCTCAGGACTACTTTCACTGTGTCCCATAGATTTTGGGTTGTTGTGTTTTCATTGTCATTCATTTCCAGGATGTTTTAAATTTCTTCTTTGATCTATTTGATAATTCAATCATTGTTTAATAGCCTGCTATTCAACTTCCAAGTGTTTGAATTTTTTTATTGTTTTATTGTAGTTTATTTCTAATATTATGCCATTGTCTGAGAAGATGCTTGATACGATTTCAATCTTCTTGAATTTGGAGAGACTTTGTCTGTGACTCAATATGTGGTATATCTTTGAAAATGTCCCATGTGCACCTGAGAAGAACGTATATGCTGTGGTTTTGGGGTGAAATGTTCTGAAGATGTCAATTAAGTCCATCTGATCTAGTGAGTCATTTAGGATTGCTGTTTCTTTGCTGAATTTTTGTCTGGCGGATTTATACAGTGATGACAGTGGGGTATTAATGTCCCCTGCTATGATTGTATTGTTGTCAATTTCTCCCTTGATATCTTCCAGCAGTTGTTTTTTTTTTTTTAATGTATTTGGGTGCTCCTGCATTTGGGTGCATGTATGTTTACCAGAGTTATATCCCCATATTGTATTGATCCCTTTAATATTATAAAGTGGTCTTCCTTATCTCTTGTTATGGCCTTCACTTTGAGGTATATCTATTTTGTTAGATATACCATAAGTAATGCCACCCCAGCTTTTTTTTCATTTCCATTTGTCTGAAAGATATTTTTCCATCCCTTCACTTTCAGACTGTGTGAGTCTCTTGTTCTGAGGTGGGTCTCTGGTAGACAGCCTATATATGGGTCATTTTTTTTTGTGTGTGTGTTTTTTTTGTTGTTGTTGTTGTTGTTTTTCTTTTTATCCATTCAGCCACTTGATGTTTTTTGGTTGGAGCATTTAGTCCATTTATGTTTAAAGTTATTATTGATAGGTGCTTGTTTATAGCCATTTTTATTTTATTTTTTTGTGCCTGTGTTCCTTCTCCCCTTTTTATTTCTTCTTTTACAACAGTCCCTTTAGCATTTCTTGCATTGCTGCCTTGGTAGTGATAAACCTCTTTAGCCTTTTTTTTTTTCTGTCTGTGAAGCTCCTGATTTCCTCTTCAATTTTGAATGATAGCCTTGCTGGATAGAGTATTCTTAGATTCAGTCCCTTACTTTCCATCACTTTGTAAATTTCCTTCCATTCCTTTCTGGCCTGATGTGTTTCTGTAGAGAAATTGTTTGATAACCTAATTGGAGATCCCTTGTACTTAACTTTCTGTCTCTCTTTTGCAGCCTTTAAGATTCTCTCTTTGTCCTGAACGTTTGCCATCATAATTACAACGTATCTTGGTGTGGGTTTTTCTAGTTCATCTTGTTTGGGACTCTCTGTGCTTGTGTGACTTTTTTTCTTTCCCACATCAGGGAAGTTTTCTGACATTTCTTCAAATATGTTTTCTAACCCTTGTTCCTCTTCCTGTTGTTCAGGCACCTCTATTATTTGTATGTTCCTTTGTTTCATGTATTTCGAAAGCTCTCTTAGGCTCTCCTCTTGTCTTTTAATTTTTTTCTCCAATTGCAGTTAAGTTTGGGTGCATTTTGCTTCCCTGTCTTCTAATTTGCTAATTCGGTCATCTGCTTTTCCTAGTCTACTGTTGAAACTTTCCATGGTGTTTTTTATTGCAGCTGTATCACTCTTTATTTCTTCTTGATTCTTACATAAGTTGTTGATTTTTTCATCTATCCTGTTTATGAACTGTATGGCCCTTATTTTGATTTTTTTCTGACATATTGCATGCCTCTATTTCACTTAGCTGCCTTTCTGGTGATTCCTCATTTTTTTCCTTTGCGGGTTTCTTTGTCTCCCCATTTTTGCTCTCTCTGAAGGATCTAGGTGTTGAGTGATAAGGGGGGCTGCTCCTTGGGCAACAGCAGCTCCTCAGAAGGTGGATGCTCCTCTGGTGGGTTCTGCTCAAAGCAGTGGTGGCTCCTCTGGCTAGTTGGGGCAGGCTGTTCCCATAGCTGCTGCTCCTTGGATGGGGGTGGGCAGCTCACAAGGCAGGAGCTCCTTGGACGGGAGCGTGCTGCACATGGCTGCTGCTCCTCAAATGGGGTCTGGCTGTATGTGGCTGCTGCTCCTCAGAACGGGGCACACTGCTCACGGGGCTGCTGCTCCTCAAATGGGGGCAGGCTGCTCACAAGGCTGCTGCTCCTCAAATAAGGGCAAGTTGCTCACAGGGTTGCTGTTCCTCAGATGGGGGCAAGCTGCTCACATGGCTGCTGCTCACATGGTCACAGTGCCCTGGGCTAAAGCATTGGGCCAGCCAGAGGGGAACATGTTTCAGAACTCACAGGAGCTCACACCCAGGGTGGCTGGAGTCTCAGTGACCATGGGACCATAGCTGAGGCAGCAGGTCACTGGTGGGGGTGGCTGTAGAGTCCCGGCTGTTATCTGAGGGCACCCTGGGTGGAGGTGAGGCTGGGATCCCAGTTACAGCAGCTCTCCCCTTCAAAAAGCCAAGGCTTCTGCAGAAGAATCAGCCACTCCAGGACTGTTTGCAATGGTAGCAGAGGCTGCCTGGTTAGGCGAGCCCAGTCAGCCTGCCCCCGAAGGTACTACGAGATCTAACTGTGCCCTACTCATACACACACACACACACACACACACACACACACACACACACACAAACACCACACATCCACACACTCCTCTTTTGCTCCCTCACTCACTCACGCTCTCTCCTTTACTGCTGCCTTCTTCTTGCCTCTGTAGTTGAGTATGGAATGTTATTGACCCGTTTGTGGATGGAGTCTCCTCTCTGGGTGTCTGGTTATGTGGCTCGCTCTCTATTACATTGGCTAAACGGGATAAATTTCACCTCAACAAGACATGACACAAAGAGAACAAAACATGAATGTACTCACAACACTGATAACCTCAATATAAGTGACCACCAAAGAAAAGAGAATTAGGGGAGAGAAAAGAGAACACAAATTATATTGAAGAGAGAAAAAAATGGTATGAGAGTAAAGAAAAAAAAAAGAAAAAGGAAAAAAAAAAATATATATATATACACACACACTAGTATATGGGGAGAAAACACCAGAGAATAAACAGATAAAGCAAAACATACAAACACCAAATACCCAGTAAAAAGGGTGGGGACAGAATTTTATATACAAAAAGTAAGGATAAGGAATTGGATGAATATGGGGAGGACCTCAGTACAGTATAGAGGAAGTAGAAAGAGGATGAGTGGATAAGAAGAAAAAGAGAAGAAAAAAAAATGAAATTAATTAAAAATAGGATAAAATAAAAAAATTAGTATGATAAAAAATAATGCAAAAAAATAAAAAATATAGAAACAAACAAAAAAAGGAAAATAAAGAAAAAAAAGAGACAAAATAATAATAAAATAAAGTAAAATAAAAATTAAAAAGTGAAGTGTTGTTCCTTTCTGCCAATTTTTTATTTTCCATTGAGGGCTGGTTTAAGATCCCACTCTTCTGTACTGTCTGCCGCTTCTGTTTCCTGTTGCTGGGACTGAAGGTCTCTCTTTAGGCCACTTCCTGAGGGCTGTCAGGGACTATTCAGACTTTTTTTTTGTATCCTTTGTGCCACTCAAGGTGTAGTCTGGGTGTGGCTGTATTCGTTGCCTGGAGACTCCAGGGAGGGGCTATCTCTTCAGGATAAAATGGCTGCCTAGGTCCAGCATGTCATGTATGACTCAGCGCTAGACTCGCGGCCACCTCTCCACAACCTTCTCCTCTCCCCAGACTCCACAAGTCTGCACCTCCACCTGCACCTCAGCCATGGGAGAGTGTCTGTATTTGAAAGGTCCTATGAACTAGGTTCAGCTAACAAAAGCAAAGACCAAAAAGAGGGGAAAGAGCTGTGCCACTGCTAGCCCCTCTCCCCACAGAGCAGTGGATCCTGGGCAGCTGTCCAGGCTGCCCCCTCTGGGCTCAGTCTTTCTTGGCTGTGGACCCAGATCTAGAATCCTTTCCACAGTCAGACACTATGTCTGTCCCAAGGGATGAGGCCTCAGTGCAGTGCGGTTTCCCTCTGACCCTCTGGACTTGGAGGTCTTGCAGTTCTCTCCAGCCCAGATCCCTGATTCTCCAGGCATCCTCTGCCATTCCCAGCTGCAAATTGTCTGACCAGCTGTGTCTACTTTGCCAATTCGGGGTGGATGTTATTTGATTTAGTTGCTTGTTCTATCTGTTCTGGGACAAGGCTCAGGACATGTCCATCTATTTTGCAACCCAATACACTTTTGCTTTTGGTTTTATTGTTTTCAATTTTTTTTATAAAATAAAGCTGACATGTGATATTGTGTAAATTTGAAGTGTACCACGGGTAAATTTGATACATTTATATACTGCATTATGATTGTCATTATAGCAATATTTTGCATCTTTATCACATTACTAGAGGCCAAGCACATGAAATTCATGCATGGGTATGGTTCCTAGGCCTGGCCTGTGATCAGGGCCATCTTCCCTGACTGCCTTCAGCTGGCCCTGTCCCCCACTGCCACCCACCCACAGCTCCCCATTCACCAGTGGGTGATTGGTGCCTTACAGCTGGGAAAATGGACTGAGAGTTTGTCCATTCCTGCCCTTTTGCCAGCCCCACCCTTGCAGCGGGTTGCCCTCTGTGTGTGGGGTGACCGGCGGGGTGGGAGCCTTGTCTTGGTGCCGCCCATGTCCCCCACCATCCACATCCAGTTCCTTATTTGCCATCAGGCTATTGGAGCCTGCTGACCAGGGAAAGGGACTGAGAGGTTGTCAGTGCACATCATAGTGACTGGTCCAGCGGTCGTTCTGGTTGTTCTGCTGTTAGGGTCAATTTGTATATTACCCTTTTATTATATAGGATAGAGTCCTGGTGAACAGATGGGGGCCAGCTGGCCTGCCCTGATAAGGTTTTCGGATCAGGGTTGGGGTCCCCATTGGGGAGTGGGGCTGGCCTGGGTGAGAGGACACCAGGGGTTTGCAGGCCAGCCACACCCCTGATCAGGGTGGGGGTTCCCATTGGAGGGTGGGGTTGGCCTGGGCAAGAGGCCTGGTCATTCTAGTCCAGCCGTGGGCAAACTACGGCCCGCGGGCCGGATCTGGCCTGTTCGGCTGTTCTATCCGGTCCGCGGAGCCGAAAGAGCGGAGGGTTCTCTTGCTCTCCCCTCCGCTCCTTCACCAGCAGCAGTGTTAACATGGCAACATTGGGAAACACGGCCGCAGCTCCTTCTTCTGAGTGGGCGGATTTATATCCACCCATTCAGTAGAAGGAACAACCTCTCAATCTTCCAGAGGCTCCTTGTAATGCCCGCGGACGCGTCCCCCGACATCACCCTGGGAATGCGTAGACACGTTATCATGGTGATGTAGGGAGACACGCCCCTGGAGAGCACAGTATCAGAGCATTAGCTAAAAAGGAGACCAACAGCACTGTTCCCACTGAAGTGGATGTTTTAAAGACCAAAAACCTTTCAACCCAGTCTACATTGCCATCTACATCTATGTCCCGGGCATAATTTGGAAGTTGCACTAAAGAAAATGTTTAATTTACTGTTTACACATTTTGTTCTTTTCTATTTGTTTTAGTTTTAAATTATTTTATTATATTTAAGTTTAATTTGAAAGGCTTTTGTACCTTTCCTTTGTTAGGCAATTTTATTTTGCCTTTGCCATCTTCAATATAAGGTATGTTATTGTGCTATGATTCCTCTGTTTTTTGAAGTTTCAAATTATAATAATTAGTGTTTACATTCTTCTTGTTAAAATGTTTGAAATGAATAAAACTATTGAAATAAAAAGAAAAAGACCATACCCTTTTATGTAATGATGTTTACTTTGAATTTATATTAGTTCACACAAACACACCATCCATGCTTTTGTTCCGGCCCTCCAGTCCAGTTTAAGAACCCATTGTGGCACTCAAGTCAAAAAGTTTGCCCACCCCTGTTCTAGTCTCTGGTTGTTCTGGTTGTTCCTCTGTTTCGGTCACTGGGCTTTTATTATATAGGATATCATTTTCAGCCTCTTTGTAGTGGTTGAGATAATTAAGTTATTTGTTCCTTAACAAGTTTGATAATTATAGACCATATTGTTGTCTACATTACTATACTCTGCATTAGATTTCAATGGCTTATTTACTACTCATAAGTTTGTACCCTTAAACAACATCAATCTTATCCACCTCCTTTCATCCCATGACAACCACCATTTTGCTCTCTGCTGTTATAAGTTTGATTTTTTTTTATATTTCACATATAAGTGATATTCTACATTAGTAACCTTTTCATGACTCTTCGTACTTAAGATAATGTGCTTGATGTTCACCCACTTAGTCACAAATGGCAGAATATCTTTCTCATGGCTGAATTACATATACATGTATATCCATTCATCTGTTAATGGACATTTAAGTTGTTTCCATGTCTTGCCTATTGTAAATAATGGTGTGATAAACATGGGAAAGCATATATATCTTAAAAATCCTGTTTTCATTTTCTTCAGGTATGTATGCAGAATTGAACTTGCTGGATAGTATGGTAAACTTTCAGTCCTAAAAGATTACTATGTAAGCAGAAAGTACAATAGACAAAAGAGGGATGTCAATTACACCTGTGAAGTATTTAGGAACCTCTTAAAGAGCAATTTGAATAACATGTAGGCAGATGTGAATGACAAATAAAGAGAAAATAAAAGAACATTGCAGCAGAGAAAGCAACATGATAGTAGAGCTAAAGTCTGTAGAGGGACTAAATTTGATGCTATATGGTGAAAACTCAGAAGGAGAGAGAGTAAAAGAGGGCTGTTATTTTTAAGCAACATTACTCTTTTTTTTTTTTTAAATAAATCTTTATTCAGATTATTACAATTATTTCTCCTTTTTCCCCCCATAGCTCCCCTCCACCCATTTCCCACCCCACCTTCTGCCCTTACCTCCCCCCGACTGTCCTCATCCATAGGTGTATGATTTTTGTCCATTCTCTTCATGAACCCCCCATACCCCTTTCCCCCTGAGAATTATCAGTCCACTCCCTTTCTGTGCCCCTGATTCTATTATATTCACCAGATTATTCTGTTCCTCAGGTTTTTAATTCACTTGATTTTTAGGTTCACTTGTTGATAGATATGTATTTGTTGTTCATAATTTTTCTCTTTACTTTTTTCTTCTTCCTCTTTAAGAATACCTTTCAGCATTTCATATAATACTGGTTTGGTGGTGATGAACTCCTTCAGCTTTTTCTTATCTGTGAAGCTCTTTATCTGACCTTCAATTCTGAATGATAGCTTTGCTGGGTAGAGTAATCTTGGTTGTAGGTTCTTGCTATTCATCACATTGAAAATTTCTTGCCACTCCCATCTGGCCTGCATAGTTTCTGTTGAGAAGTCAGCTGACAGTCGTATGGGTGTTTCCTTGTAGGTAATTAACTGTTTTTCTCTTGCTGCTTTTAATATTCTCTCTTTGTCTTTTGCTCTTGGCATTTTAATTATGATGTGTCTTGGTGTGGTCCTCTTTGGATTCCTTTTGTTTGGGGTTCTGTGGGCTTCCTGGACTTGTAAGTCTATTTCTTTCACCAGGTGGGGGAAGTTTTCGGTCATTATTTCTTCAAATAGGTTTTCAGTATCTTGCTCTCTGTCTTCTTCTGGCACCCCCATAATTCTGATGTTGGTACCCTTGAAGTTGTCCCAGAGTCTTCTTACATTATCTTCAACTTTTTGGATTTTTTTTTTTTTGCTTTTTGCTTTTTCGGTTGAGTGTTTTTTGCTTCTTTGTATTTCAATTCTTTGATTTGATTCTTGGGTTCCTCTATTCTGTTTCTGGGTCTCTGTATAATATTTTTTATTTCAGTCAGTGTATGTTTAATTTCTAGTTGGTCCTTTTTCATATCTTCGAGGGTCTCATTATATTTATCGGCCTTTTCTAGGATATTCTTAAAAAGTCTTATAACCGTGGTTTTGAATTCTATATCCAGTCGTTTGTTTTCCTCCATTTCTTTCGTTTGTGATCTGATTCTTTGATGCCACATTTTCACTGCTTCCCTGAGTTGGTAGGGTAAATTTGTGTGCTAAGTTTCCAATATGGCCCAGTGGGTCTGCCTCCCCAGTTAACCTGAGGTGGACACTCTTGGTGCACCCCTTTGTGGACTGTGTGTACAGCCTTGTTGTAATTAAGTCTTTATTGTTGTTGGTATCACTGGGAAGAATTGACCTCCAGGCCAGTTGGCTGTAAGGATCAGCTGTGTCTATGCTGGGAGAAGTTCGGTGCTGGAGACAGCCTTATAGGATTAGACTTGCCAAATTGCAATAGCCTCTGTGCTCAGCTTGGATGGGGTGGAGTCTCAGTCTTGGCTTCCTGTCAGCCTTGCCCTTGCGCGCATGTGCGCTTTCAGTCCTCCTCCTTCCCCAGCTCGAGTCTCCGCCTGAGAGTCCAGACTCCCCCCACAAGAGCGTGGGTCCCCAGGGGCTCGCCTGGAACTGGGGTTCACTGCAGTCAGAACTGGGGCTCAGTGCAGTCAGGATCCTCTGACTCCCTTCCACTAGGGAAAGCCTGTGGCAACCTCCGCAGCCTTTGTGCGCACTGGCCCGCTTGCGCCTTCAGACTTCTGCCTTTCCCAGCTTGAGTCTCCGCCCGAGAGTCCAGACTCCCCCCGTAAGAGCGTGGGTCCCCAGGGGTTCGCCCGGAACTGGGGTTCAGTGCAGTCAGGACTGGGGTTCAGTGCGGTCGGGGGCTTCCTTCCCCCTTCCGCCAGAGAAAGTCAGCCAGGCTCTCAGCCGCCCTTCCTCTCTGCACGCACAAAGCCCCTTTGCCGTACCTCCAATTCTCTGTGAGGTTTTCTCTTTCCTTCTAGTTGTAGAATTTTCACTCAGCCAGCTTTCCTGTGGTTCTGGATGGTGTCCGTTCTGTCTTTTAGTTGTAGTTTTGAAATTGTTGTGCGAGGCAGCAGTTTAGGTGTTTACCTATGCCGCCATCTTGGTTTCTCCTACTCTTGTTTTTATGCTATAATTTTTAAATATATATTTATTTTTATGCTATAATTTTTAAATATATATTTATTAAATATATTATTTATTTCAGGGAGGAATGGAGAGGGAAAGAGAGCTAGAAACATCAGTGATAAGAGAGAATCATTGATAAACTGTCTCCTCCACGCCCCCTATCGGGGATCAAGCCCACAACCCAGCCATGTGCCCTTGACCAGAATCAAACTGGGAAACCTTCAGTCCACAGGCCAACGCTCTGTCCACTGAGAAAAATTGGCTAAGACTGTGCTATGATTTTCTTGTAATTAAACATTGACCTAAAGCCACAGTAAATATTTCTTTATATTTTTTCCTATTGGACATGGCATATATTTCAGATTTGTCTGTTATGTGTGTGTTTCAGATACATTGTATTTAACACCAGCATAAGGATTCTTTTATAATAAAGATTGGGAGATTCTGGATTGATAATATCTTAGAAATTAGCCTAATTCTAAAATAATTAATTACTTGTCTTATTAAATAAACTAGAGGCCCGGTGTATGAAATTCATGCACGGGTGTGTGTGTGTGTGTGCCCCTCAGCCCAGCCTGCATCCTCTCCAATCTGGGACCCCACCAGGATTGGGCCTAAATGAGCAGTCGAACATCCCTCTCACAATCCCAACTGCTGGCTCCCAACTGCTCACCTGCCTGCCTGCCTGATTGACCCAAACCGCTTCTGCCTGCCAGCCTGATCACCCCCTAACCACTCTCCTGCCAGCCTGATCGAGGCTTAACTGCTCTCATGCTGGCCTGATTTCCCCTAACTGTCCTCCCATGCAGGCCTGTTCTCCCCCAACTGCCTTTCCCTGCAGGCCTTGTTCCTCCCAACTGTCCTCTCCTGCTGGCCCGGTCACCCCTAACTGCCCTCCCCTGCAGGCCTGATCACCCCCAACTACTCTCCCTTGCAGGCCTGGTCCCTCCCAACTGCCCTCCCCTGCCAGCCATCTTGTGGCGGACATCTTGTGTCCACATAATGGTGGTCATCTTTGACCACATGGGGGCAGCCATCTTGTGTGTTGGGGTGATGGTCAATTTGCATATTACCTCTTTATTATATAGGATAATACATTCTTAGAAAAATTAAGTTAAGTAATAGGCATTCAGAATGCAAATTGTCTTAATTTAGGTGAGGATAGGGATATGGATGAAAGATGTCTCTTTTCTCTAATACTTGGTTATAAAACAGTATGTTTTTGTATTTTCATAGGATCATTTGGGCAAAGCTGCTTCTTTGTGTCACAATTAATGTTATCTGATTTAGAAATAAATCCATAAGACTAGTATCAGAAATATGGCTGGATCTGAATAAAGTTTAATGCCTCAAAAATAGCACAATGTAGCTTGTACAATTAAAGTGATATTATGAAATTTTAATTAAAGGGGTGATTTGCATAGGCAAATAGTAATTATATAAGTTGAAATTCAGTCAAGTCATTAAAATCACTGAAAGTACTGACCTTGATATATTTTTATAAACCAAAATGACAAGTGACTTTTCCTCCCATAATACCTAAAATAGCATATTTAAATTCACATATTGTATGAACAATGTATAAAGGAGTAGAATCAGGTTAACTCCATGTCTTAGAAGGTTTTCAAATCTATATATATGAAAGGCTAATATGCATAGTGTCCCCTCAGAAGTTGGACTGGGAGAATGGGAGTTTGATCACTTGCTATGTGTGCTCATCACCAGGGGGCAGCACGGAACATGGTGGGCAACCAACAACAGCAGTGGGATGCTGAGGGAGCAAGGGAAGGAGAAGGTGGGGAGGTGGGGAGGTGGGGAGCGAGAGGGAACTGCACAATGGTGGAGAGCATGGGCGGCGAGAGAAAGAGGAGGTGGGGAGGGCAGGTGGGGGAACCTGATTGGCCCTGATCACCGGCCAGGCTTAGGGACCCTACCCATGCATGAATTTCATGCACCAGGCCCCTAGTTTAAATATAATATAACATTTTTTTAGTGTGAAATAACCCCCCCTCCAAAGATAAACAAATCCTTGTAAAAGTGGTTGTAATTAAGTCACTGTGATGACGTGAGATACTTTAGAAAGACAAGAGACTGGCAGTGGCCTAGCTGGTGTGGCTCGGTGGTTGAGCATCAATACATACGCCAGCAGGCCATGGTTTGATCCCTCTTCACAACACATGTCCTGGTTAAGGGCTTGATCCCCAGTAGGGGACATGCAGCAGGCAGCCGATAGATGATTCTCTCTCATCATTGATGTTTCTATCTCTCTCTCCCTCTCCTTTCCTCTTGGAATGAATAAAAACATATATAAAAAGAAAAAATAACTTACCCTCTAACTTACTTTTAAAAAATATAGTCAGTGAAAGAAACAGAATTCGTTGTTACTTGTGCTTAGTAATTAAAAGTATTTTCCCTTGCAAATAAAAATAATATAGATGCAACATCTTAAAAAATACTGTTACCATGTAAAATCTCAAAAGCCTAAATATGTTTATTTACATACTTTGATGAGTATAGATTGGATATTGATGAGTTTTAAATGATCTTATATGTCACTATTGGGTAAGCTTAAGAATGAGTTAATGGAGGTCAGATCTAATTTCATGTAAGTAAATGAAGAGCTTCTTTATCTAAAGCCTCTTGTAACCTAGAATAATGAGCACAGCAGTTGAGATGGGTTATGAATGAAAATGTAATCAACTGGCAGCTGACTATGTTACTTGTATAAACATGTTCAGGTGGCCAATGTAAACCAGGCTCTGACAAAATAGTTTATCCAAAAGGGAATCTAGAATAAAATTGTCATAACACCTATAAAAATCCTTGTAGAGAACTGACACTTTCCTTAATTGCAGAGGAAATTTTTCTAGAATATAACTTGAACTTATAATTGATTTTAAATGTATGGCTTTGTTGAATTATTGACACTGAAAATGCTTACATAATCTAAATGGTCTGGCTGGCCCAATATGGAAGATATAATAGAATCACAACAGCCTTAATAAAATTGAATCCCTCTAGCTTACTCCTGTCACCAGCAGCATTTGTTTCAAGATTGGAGACAGAAAAGATAGCATTTTTTTCTATAACATTTTATACATACACTAGAGGCCCTGTGCACGAAAATTGTGCACAGAGGGGGGCGTTCCCTCAGCCCAGCCTGCACCCACTCCAATCAGGGACCCCTCGGAGGATGTCAGACCATCAGTTTAGGCCCGATCCCAACAGAGTGAACTCTCTCTCTCTCCCAAGAATGCCAGAACCTCTCCTCCCTCTTTTGTTCTTTTGTCTCTCAAGGTACCCCACCCCCTCTCTCCTCCAAGAGCCCTTCTTTGGCTCACTTCTTCCACCTCTGTGACTTTCTAAATAAACTTTCTCTTATAATTTGAGTCTTGTCTCTGAATCTTTTTCCTAAACAGAATTCAAGAACAGAGGTTGCTGGACCCAGGTTAATCCCTGGTGCCATTTTCCCACTGCTGACACCAGGATGAGCTTTTCTGTCTCTTCACAATGAATGACTTCCCCACCTTACTGCAGTTTAAAAACTATCCCCTGTGTTTTGACATTTTAAAGAGAATCAGTTCTAAATCTCCAACTACTGATAATTCACCCATTTTCCTACCCAAATACACATCCTATTTCACACTCTGACTCTAGTCCACTTAGTCACTAACACTCTAGATTCTCTAGTCTCTCATAAGTTTAATTGTTATTTAATTTTTAAAAAGTTAGCAGCCAAAACTGCAGTTGAACATCCCCCCAAAAAAGTTTCCACTCATTATTTGTTCTTTTCCATACATGTTAACAAAGGATTCTTCATCTCTTTGAATAGTAAACATTACTTACTTTGGTCAGTAAATATTTTTTGGTATCTGATAAACATAATAAATTTGCATTTTAACTTCAAAATAATAAACAAAAATTCTTAAGAATTTTTCTAAAATAGCTTAATTTATTTTATTCTGATGTTAAGAAAAATGTTGTTGTTGTTGTGTGTGTGTGTGTGTGTGTGTGTGTGTGTGTGTGTTGTGTGTTTTAAAATTCTGTGGGGCTATACTTTTCCCAATTAAATGAATTTCTCAAACTAAAGACAAAAATGTCAAACATATTTAATCAGCTATAAGTGAAATATTGTACATGAAATTCCACTGGGTCATGAATCAGCAGAATGGGCTCTGATCACTCGCTATGTGTGCTCATCACACATAGCGAGTAATCAGTCATTTTAGTTTTCTGGGTCTCATAAACTAATTGTGACTGTTCTTGGTAATAATCCACTTTTACTATATTTTTAGTTAGTATGTACCATCATGAGACATATGGGTTTGTCTAGAGATTTTTCTTTTTTAGAAAGTACCAGGTTTTATTATCTTTTTATCAAAAAGTCAGTAACAGACAACAGTGTGAGGGGCTACAAGAGGTGCTCACTTCCAACACAGCCAGACAGAGGAAAGGACCTGGGGATGGGTGGGTGGGGGATGGAGAAGAGGTCATAGCCAGCTGGGAACCATGGATTGTGGGGGTGAAGGGTACAGGAAGTGAGGCTGATTCCCCCCACCCCAGGCAGTGGGGTCAGAAGGTGCAGCCTACCCAGGCTAGGCCACCAAGGAAGCCCTCCTCTCTGGAAGGGAAGGTCATGGGTAACAGGCTCTGAGCTAGGGCCTAATCAGCCCTCTTCAACCCCGTCCTTTGCCCAGGAAGACAAAGGTCATGCCAGCAACGCTGGGGCTGTGAGTTGGTAATCCAGCTTAGTTCTCTAGCAGTGCTGTCCTATAGACGGAAATGGCCTCCACCTGCCTGCTCACTACAGTAGCCAATAGCCACATGTGGCAGCTGAGCACTTGAAATGCGGTTAGTGTAACTGAGGAATGGATTTTTTACTTGATGTAATTCTAATTGGCTTAGTCACCTGTGGCTGGTTGTTAGTGTATTGGCTAGCACAGTTCTCCATTTTTCTTTTAAATTTGGAGAAATGAGGAACACCAGCTGAGTTCAAAGCAGAAGCTAAAAGGAAGGCAGAACTATCTACCCACAGCTATTCTAGCCCCGTGAAGGGGCACCAGGAATGGGCAAGAGAAACAGGCAAACCCCTCTCAAGCATATAAAAATTCACACACTCAACCGCCCAGCCAACTTCAAAAGGGAATATCACACTATCTCCTGAAAAAATATATTCATCTATTCTTCTAGAACCAAGAAAGAATAATAATATATTACAAGAAAAAGAGACACAAATATCCCACCATCCCTTACATTATATTTTGGGATGTGCTAGAAAACTATGTTTCAGCAAAAGCCACTTCTTAGAAGAAGCAGCTTCAGAAAGGGTCAAAGTCATGAGCAGAGGACTGTAAAGTCTGTTTTCTAAAATGGGGAGGGGACTTGAAAGAAAACAGAAAAGTGCGGCCCTGTTGGAAGCTGTAAATAGTAAACATAAATAAATAAATAAATAAATAAATAAATAAATAAATAAATAAATAAATAAATATCGTATATCCGGCTCTTCTCCCATTTTCGAGAAACAAAAACCAAAACAAAACCAAACAACCATTAAATACAAACTTAGCAGGTACGGTGGAAATGTGCAAGAGAGCAGAGAACGCCTCGGGGCCTGTGCACTCCTGCCCAGGCAGAGACTCTACACAAAGGAATGCACTGTTGAAACAAAAACAAAAACAAAACAAAACAAAACAAAAAAACCCACTAAAAATAGATTTACAAAATTCTACAAATTCATTTCAATATGAACTTTCAGCTCCCCTGCCCCTTCCCTCCCCAAATAAAAAAGGTTGATTTCCAAAAGTCACTAAAGAGCCCAGTGGCCCAAGGTATACCACAGAGACTCCTGTAGTGTGGACACAGTGCCCTTGATGGGCACATCTCAAGGTGCGGATGGTTCTAGTTCCTTCTCCCAGTTCCTGGCAGAGGGGCCGCCGGCTATGAAAGGGAAGCGCAGGGAGGAAGGCGCTGGAGACAGACCTCCAGCAGGACTCATTCCACCCCTCAGAGGAGCTCTGGATGAGGCGTGGTCAGTACAGGCTCTAAGCAGGCCCCAGATTCTAAACTGGAAGATGCAGAAATAATGCAATCCTAGGCTTGCCTTTAGAAAGGCCAAGTTGAGCCTCATTTTTCTGCTGGGACCATGGAGACCCAGCGAATCCAGAGGCAGGAAGGAACAGAAGATGATGTGCCTCCTGTCCCTTACAATGTAATCAGAGCTGAAGATGCTCACAGGTCAGTATTAGGGTGTTCTCTCCCCTACTCTAACGTCCACCCTCCAAAATCCTCCGGCTTCTCGCCCCCCTCAAGTCCAAGCCGGTGTCCATGAGGAAGCTTCAGGCGTAGAACTCGTTGGTGGCGGCTTTTTGTAGATGGGTTTCTTGCCCAGGTCGTAGCTGCCTTCGTCCTTTATCTTCATGCGGTTCACCAGCAGCAGGACCAGGAAAACGGCAAAGCGGATGCCACACTGCCTCCCACCTCAGAGCTGCCAGCACCTCTTTTCTCTCAAAGATGTTGCTGCTCTGGGCAGTGCTGGACATGGACACCCTGTTGGATACATCCTCGTTCCCTTCAAGCGGTGTTGAGAGCTCCTTGGGGATGACCTCATTCTCCTCCAGTTCCTTGAGTTCGGTGGGGACCCGGCTCCCAGGCCCTGCCCTCTCAGGAATGTGGTTATCTAAGGGCACCGAGGGTTGGATAACTTCGGGGAAGACCTGGGGGTCCTCTGAGTCATCCAGATCTCCATTTCCTGCACGGGCTCCCCCACATCCTTATGGTCTGGTAGAGGTCCGGAAAAGTATCGGCCTTCTAGGAGGTCTTGATGACCCCGGTCTCTCGGATCCACTCCGCGGAGGCGGCGGGGGAACCCACGAGCAGCAGCAGGAGCGCGAGCAGGCGGGTGGGGGCCATGGCGTGGCGGTCTGGAAAGCTAGAGATTTTTGTAAAAATATAAAAATAAAAACTTAAATATCAATAAAAATAAGCAACTATAACTTATTTGGTTTACTGATATTTGTATTAGTTTCCAGGGGTGCCATAACAAGGTACTACAGACTTGGTGGCTCACACAACACACTTAATTTCTCATGATTCTGGAGGCTAATGGTCTAAGATAAAGGTATCAGCAGGTTTGATTGGTATCTTCTGAAGCCTTTCTCTTAGTTTGTAGATGATTTATTTTCACATGTCTTCCCCTATGTCTATTCTGTTCTAATCTCTCCCTCTTATAAGATCACTATTCATATTAGATTAAGGCCTACACATACCAGTATGAGCTCATGTTCTGAAGCACTGAAGGTTATGATTTCAGCATATGAATTTTGGGGGATATAATTCAGCCCATAACAGCATTAAATTAAATAAAACAAATGTAGAAAACATGATACCATAAAGGTATCAAAGCAAATTTATATGTTTGAAAAATGACACTAATGCTAAGTGTGAAGCCAGGAGAGTGGTTGTGATATGCATATACTTTATTTATAATGTTGACTTTATGTATATGCTAAAATGTATAATCTGGAAAATCCACACATATCTCTCCCAGAGCCTAGAATACAGCTCTCAGACTATTCCACTGAAGATCTTAATATCACCAAAAGACATATGGATAAACGTGTCAGCAGCATATTTCAAGATCAGAGATGAAAAGGCTGACATGTTTTGTGACATTTTAAGCATTTATGAAAGAAATTTCTAGATATACTAAAGTTGAAAAGTAATTATCAATTATAATTTAAGAATATTTTCACCATTCCATAAACTATTAAATCCTTTAATAAGCAAGAAAAATGTCTCTAAGTGAAAGTTTGAAAATTTAATATCAAGGAAGAAATACAGTATATTTTAGATAAATCTCAAATAAAAAAATGCTGCCCTGTGTTTACAATGTCTGTAATGGACTATTCTCAAATCTGATCCTTTATTTTGATCACCTTCATACTCAGTTAATATTGCTGCTGGGCATATGTAATAAAATTTTAATCTTTGACCTACTTTGATCATCACATATAAATTTCAAAAATATCTGTATTTTTTCTATAGTTGCTTCATCTGGGAAATTTTGATTTTTAATTATGAATACATTGTTATAGTAAGAGCTTAATTGCATAATGCTTTATGGTTTGCAACATATTTTAAAAATGTAACGTTTCATTAAATTATTAAAACAACTTATAATATTTTATTATAATTTAGATAAGAGCACCAAAAATCTAGGAAATATCAAAGTTAACAGTGAATAAGTGACAAGGTTTCTTAATTGTAAAACAGACACATGCCTAGATTTTTAAATTTTAATTATTGCTTATTCTGCAGGATATGATTCATTTGACATAATGTCAATAAAATTGTTTTTAGTCCCCATTCTATTTTCAAAATTAAAATAATAATGACTTACTGTACAAGGTTAGAAAGCAGTTTGAATACTGAGCAAACTAGCGATTTTTTGAATTATTATCAAGGGCATAGACCTGGACATTGCTTGTTTATTTCATTCTGATGAGATAAATTTAAACTAAAACAGCCATATAATGGAGAACATATTTGAAGGAGGTTTCTTTTTTTCTTTTGCTAGGAGTACTGAATAACACAAAATTATTTCAGTTTTAAGTGAAGAGTTGGTTGCAATAAAAGTTCATAAGATTTCTTTAACAGCCACAGGTAAAACCATTTTATATTTTTAATATTTACCTTTAAATGTAACACTAAGTTTGTAATATCTAATGATGTGACTTGAGAAAGATTAAATTATCTGGTTACAGAGGTACTTTATTTCTCCTTACTTTTATCAAGTCAATATATAATCTTACTTAAAAGTATACTTTTTTTATCCATAGAATTAAGTAAATTTAGCAGATCACAAAATTATAGTTTTCTAAGGATTCCAAGAGAATAAAAACCTTCTTTTCAGAAGTAATACTAATAGTTCAGCTCTGTTTTCTACACTATTCCAAAAATATTCTTCCATTATCTATATACTAGAGGCCTGGTGCACAGATCCATGCACTGGTGGGGTCCCTCTGCCTGGCCTGTGGGGATCGGGCTGAAACCAGCTCTCTGACATCACCTGAGGGGTCCTGGATTGAGAGAGGGTGGTTCTTGGGTGAGGCACCCTGGAATCGGGCTCTCTTCAGCTCTGTGGCTGCTGCCATTTTTGTTGGAATTTATTTATCTTCTATAATTGAAACTTTGTAGCCTGGAGTGGAGGCCTGGGCTGGCCAGGGTGTGCGGAAAGCTTGGCTTCCTCCATTGCCAGGGGCAACCCTAGCCTCTTGCTCTCTCCAGCTCCGTGGCTGCCACCATTTTTGTTGGGATTTATTTATCTTCTATAATTGAAACTTTGTAGCCTGGAGTGGAGGCCTGGGCTGGCCAGGGTGTGCGGAAAGCTTGGCTTCCTCCATCGCCAGGGAAACCCAAGCCTCCCTCCTGCTCTCTGTGGCCACAGCCATCTTGGTTGGGTTAATTTGCATACTCGCTCTTGATTGGCTGGTGGGCGTGGCTTTGTGGGTATAATGAAGTGGTGGTTAATTTGCATATTACTCTTTTATTAGATAGGACTAGAGGCCTGGTGCATGAAATTCGTGCATGGGGGATTGTTTCCCTCAGCCCAGCCTGCACCCTCTCCAATCTGGGACTCCTCGAGGGATGTCCGACTGCCCGTTTAGGCCCGATCCCTCTCACAATCCAGGACTGCTGGCTCCCAACTGCTCGCCTGCCTGCCTTCCTGATTGCCCCTAACTGCTTCTGCCTGCCACCCCCTAACCACTCCCCTGCCAGCCTGATTGATGCCTAACTGCACCCCTGCCACCCTGATTTCCCCTAACTGCCCTCTCCTGAAGGCCTGGTCACCCCTAACTGCTCTTCCCTGTAGGCCTGGTCCCTCCCAACTGCCCTCCCCTGCTGGCCATCTTGTGGCAGCCATCATGGGGGCAGCCATCTTGTGTGTTGGAGTGATGGTCAATTTGCATATATAAAAGCCTAAGCGACCATCCGACCATTCTACCTTATGACCGGTAGCTATGATACACACTGACCACCAGGGGGCAGATGCTCAATGCAGGAGCTGCCATGATGGGCACTGGCCATTTAAAAATAAATGGCACCACAGACCTGGCACCAACAAAACAACACTTGGCTTCCTCCAAGTGGAACACAGGCCCCGTCACCACCCCGGAGCAACACCCTACCAATTTGCAGCCAATGCTGCCAGGACCCCATGGTGTAAAATGTGGCCCAGAGCACAGCCCACCCGAGAAACGGTCACTGTGGGTGCTGGGTAATGATGTCATGTAGCAATACCAGGCTTCCTATCCCTAGTGAGTAGGCTCCTTGGAGTTCCTTCAGCCCAGGAACACGACTTGCTTTATAGACAGGTGCAAATATTTTATACTTTAACCAAACGTTTGTGAAGCATTTTCATGTGCCTCAGCTCATTTGATCCTCACAGAAGTCCAATCTGCTTCAGGTTGATATTTACTGCTGTGTTGCTGATAATTATCTGAAAGAGAAGTTGGGGTGCTTCACTGAGCTGGAAAAAGTTTAGCTAAATCAGAAAGCAGGTCTAATTAAGCAAGTTTATTCTATATATATAAAAGGCTAAGTTGACTCACGCATGAGTGATATATATAAAGTTCTCACTGGTGCCAATCACATGGGTGTGTTTCCATCTGTCATTGTCTATCATGAATTTGGTGGACACTTCTGTTATAGAGAAGGGGCAAATAGTGATATTAAAATATTTCTTCTAATTAATTTCCTTTTGATGTGCACTAATCCATGCACTGGGACACTAGTTAATACTAGTATATAAATATTTAATAGCAATATAAAGACACTAGACATGATATTAAAACCAAATTTAATTTCCAGCACCTATGTTTTTATTTGTGTAAATGCAGAAAGTGCCAAGTGTTCAGCAGAAGAATAAAAGCATTCATATTTTGGATCAAATTATGATGGGGTTGAGTAAAATTAAAATGCATATCCTTGGTAAACATATTAATTAAAATCCAGCCATGTAATTGGAATGCTGAATTATTAGATGGAGATTAAATGAGTTTTTCTTGGGTGAATGAATATTCACTATATATTCTAAGACACATTCCAATTCCATCAACATTCTAAGTGTGCTCCTCTGTTATCACTGTGCTTTCCTGATTTATAGTATTTTCTTTACTCACACTTCCCATATTTTAACAAACGTTATATATATCATTTAGAATATTGAAAGTGATGAATTAAGCTCAACTTTTTTTCTAGTTAATTTTAGCCTCTATAACACCCCTTGCTTCAATAACTGTTAAGTGAGTTGTTAGCCAAATATTTTAAATATGTGAATATGTTGGAATGCAACTAAAATCACTATACAGTCACTTCCTTTTGAATGGTTCAGAAGATTTCTAACAAACTGTTTAGAACATTTAAACAGAATAACAGAATTATTTAAATTAAAATCCACTAAACAATGCTCTTAAATAGTGAAGTGAAACCTGCATAGATAGCAAATTTACACGCATGCAATTAACATTTGCTTAACATCAAACAGCTCACACGGTTTACTGACTTTAGTTTGAGTAATACTGTCTATATATTTCAATCTATGAATACCAAGTACCTTAGGCAACTTAGACAATAATATGTTAGAAGAAAAGTGGAATATCTAATGGAGAGCAATATTTCATATTTTCTTTCAAATCAGCAAGGTATATCAATCCATTACTTTTGAATCCTCTCCTGAAGATATATTTTTATTGATTTTAGAAAAAGAGGAAGAAAGAGAAAGGGAGAGAACCATCAATGTGAGAGTGAAACATTGATCTGTTGCCTCCCATAAGTGCCCCAACCTGGGATCAAACCCACAGCCTTATATGTGGCCTGACCGAGAATCAAACCTACAAGCTTTTTGGTGTATGGGATGATTCTCCAATCAACTAGGTCACTCAGCCAGGACTCAATCTATTTTGAATTGTTTACTTTCTTCTGGACAGGATCTAGACTATGCTCCATAATAGTGATTATTTTGATGCAATAGATATCAATAGTTTAGAATATATTTTATCAAAGAACAGAATAGAATAGAATAGAATAGAATAGAATAGAATAGAATAGAATAGAATAGAATAGAATAGAATAGAATAGAATAGGAATTGTCAGAATACATAAGAATGGCAAGACACTGTAGTGTTCAGACTCTGGGGTAAGGCTGCCTAGATTTAAATGCACATGCTCATGCTTAATGGTGTAAAAACTCTGGTTACAATAATTTTTTGTGCCTCAGTTTACTCACAAGGATAATACAGATGCTTCCACTTCAGAGAGCTCTTGTAGAAAATAAACTAATCATAATGAATAAAGCACTTATAACAGCACCTCATAGTGAATAAAGTACTTATAACAGCACATTTATACCCTTTAAATGGAAGCTACTACTCTACAACATTATGTGATTTTCAAATCATCCACTTTGTTTAAATGTGTATTGCCGGCAGGAAGAAAATATTTCTCATTGTCTTTATTCTGGGAAAGAATACATGTTGAGAACATGTTAAAGATAAAAAATAATTTTAAAGTCAGAAAAGAAATTAGTGATACCTTCAGAAGAGGAGTCTTAATTTAAAAGACATTTAATTTAAGTATGTGAGTTCAAATACTTGTTATGTCAGTGTTACATAACAATCAAATCAATTAAAATACAAGTTTTTAAAATGTAAGGTAAACATTGTTATGTATATCTAAAAACAAAGAAGTAAATGTGTTTACCATAGCTGGAATATATTGAACATTTTTGTGGATTGTGTTTTCTCAGTAAGTTTAAACTTTTATTTAATATAAATTGAGCTAAATATCATGTGCCTAATAAATGAATGATTTTGAGGGAAGAGGGCAATTTCTCATATGGTCACTGGTTCCATTCCTGGTAAGGGCACATGCTGGGGTTGTGGGCTCATTCACCAGTAGGCAGCATGCAGGAGGCAGTTGATCAATGCCTCTCTCATTGACATTTCTGTCTCTCCCTCTCCCTTCCTCTCTCTCTAAAAAAAAAAAAAAAAAAAAAAAAAAAAAAAAAAAAAATCAATTAAAAACATTAAAAATTTAAATAGGTATGCCTTTCAAGAGGGAAATTTGGCAAAATGTATGCTTTTGGGAAGTTGTTCAGAGAAAATAAGCAGAGTCAAAAGTCTATTTTGGCAGAGCACAAATGCAGAAAAATATGCCAAAACCTTAGCATAAGAAGACCTCACTTTTCAGTCCCACCTCATGCATTTGTTACCATGACTTAATGGTTTAGTTAAATAGCACCAGTTCACCAAGAAGAGTGTACAAACTTTGTTGCAGTTATTCAGTCAAAAATTCATTATGTAAAAACAAATGTGCATCATAATAGATCACATCTCTCAAAGTCCACACATCAGTTATTTAGTTTATGCATTAACATAAAGCATATTGTTGTGGTGTTTTCTTTTCTCTTAGTAATAAACACATGTGGTATTGTATAAAAATGAATAATCATGAGAGGAAATTAGACAAAAAAAAAAAAAGACAAGCAATAATTTCTGGTAGCAAGATTTGAATCAAATGTAAATGGAGATATGAAGGAAATAGTTAACCATTGAAATGTCTACACTGTGGTCATTTAAAGTACTCTAAAATGGACACAGAGAAACTTGGAGAAGGCAAATTTATAGAACTAAATGAGGAAAGCAGTTGTGATGGAAAGGATAAAGATATCCCAGAGGAAGTGGCACCAGAAAAAAATTCTCATTAAAGGCAATCTTGAGATACTCTTCAACATTAAAATTAAAAAAAAATCAAATGTTGGAAGCGAATCCAAATTTAGCAGAGTATGCTAATTAGCCAAGGCATGGAAAAATTTCTCACTCTTTATTCAGAGCATAGTAAAGACAAATACTTTTCAAACTACTTTAGATAAGACTTTTGTAAATAAGCAGAACTCTTTACTTCTCAATGTATGTAATGTTTTAAATAACAATATATTAAATAAATATTAGCTTTATTATTTTCATATCTATAATAATAAAAGTATAATATGCATATCGACTGAACAGCCGAACAGCAGGACGACCATCCGCACGACCTTCAGGAAGAAGTCGGAGCTGCAGGAATTGAGGCAGACAGGACTGCGAAGGCCTATTCTTGCACGGATTTCATGCATTGGGCCTCCGGTATATTTATAACTAATGATAAGAGAATTTTAATACTCTGCTTAAAATTTTTAAAGGTCTTGAAATAATCATAATTTTTCCCTTTAAGGTCACCTTGCATGATTTCAGCCTGCATGGAAAGTGAGGACTGCCTGCTTTACTATGAGTAAAGAATTGGCATGTGACTTTCACTTACTACATGAATATGCATTCCTTTTAGTAAATGTATGCATATTAATAAAGTAATAACAGTATACATATTTATGTACATACATAAATAGAATTGATTGTTTTAAAAATATAAAGTTTGATATAAACTGTCCTCCAGTTTTTTATAGTACTGAAGATAAAATGGTATTAAACTATATGGACTATTATCATTAATACTAAGCAAACAAATGAGACTACCAAACCAATGATATCATTTCAAAGCTAAATGTATAACCAAAAAAATGGTGCAATCTATATCAGAGATTTTCATGTAAGTCATATCCAAATACATCACAGAGGTTAATAATAAAAGGATAATATGCTAATTAGGACGGACATCCTTCCTGACTTCATTCCAGACGTCCTTCTGGATGAAGCCAGCACCGAGGGAAGCCCCTGCCCCTGGTGCCTGTGGGTGGCCGGAGGGAAGTAAGCCTGGGTCCTGGGTGCCAGAGGGAAGCCGGTGCCAGCAGCCGGGTGAAGGAAGGCCTACTCTTGCATGAATTTTGTGCATCAGGCCTCTAGTGTATTATATTAAATCAGAAGAAACATATATTTGAATTTATATAATAATATTTATGTGATATGATTTCTAGTAAATTATTAAGGTGTGAAAATTGACAGATAAATATTAAAAATCTGAATACCATTAAAGGGATAATATCCAGGGAAATAAACTCTTGTGAAAATCTGAGAAATCTAGAAGAGTAAACATCAATACCATACTAACTGGACTATTGAAAACTGTTCTTAAAAGTCTCCATAATAACAGTATTTCTATAATGTATAAGATCTAGAAAAATGGCTAAAAACAAGGACACATGATGATAGCAAAAGGACCTGGAGCTACATGTTATTAAAAATATAAATACATGCTGAGAAATCTTCCTTATGATGAACAAGACCAAGTCCACAGCTACACGTATTGTGAACATCTCCAGATTTGTTTCCTTAACCCCACAGTGACAATAAGCAGATATCCATCTATGCAGAGCATAGCCCATATTTATAATGGGGTATAAATAAAATGTGTTCTATGAAATAACTTATATCCCTCAAAGTGTAGTACAAAATTAAATTACTATAACTGACATGTTATCTTAGTTTAGTTAAGTAAAATATGCCCTACTGTCTTTATTAATAATCAAGACTAAATTATACTGTATAGACCAGGGGTGGGCAAAATTTTTGACTCGAGGGCCACAATGGGTTCTTAAACTGGACCAGAGGGCCGGAACAAAAGCATGGATGGAGTGTTTGTGTGAACTAATATAAATTCAAAGTAAAGGAGCGGAGGGAAGAGCAAGAGAACCCTCCGCTCTTTCGGCTCCGCGGGGTGGATAGAACAGCCGAACGGGCCGGATCCGGCCCACGGGCCGTAGTTTGCCCATGGCTGGTATAGACCCACCCTTTTCAGAGAACTGTTTCAAATATATGGTTTGAGGAAATAAAGACATCAGCAATTTTTATAGTTTCATCTTGCTTTGTATTTTCAACATTAATTTAAATCTTAATGAATCACAGAATATGTGGACTCAACAAGAGATGATTCTGATATGGGTAAAATAGATTAACCCTATTCTTCATGTTATTGAGATATAGTGGAGTGAATATTGTCTAGCAGGAGGAGGACAATAAAAAAGAGTTTTAATAGTCACTTTACCACACACTAAGCTGATCTGACTACAACTTATTTCTGATGAACAAATGGTGACAATGAGCTATTCATGACTGTATATGCCACAAAAGAATTTCAAAACTCATGTTGTTCTGAAATCAGTGCTTGTTTTATAATTTATGAAGCATTATATCTGACTAGAGGCCCGGTGCACGAAATTCGTGCATGGGGGAGGAGGGTGTTCCTCAGCCAAGCCTGTATCCTCTCCAATCTGGGACCCCTTGAGGGATTTCCGATTGCCCTTTTAAGCCCGATCCCACCACCGGGATAGGGCTTAAATGGACAGTTGGACATCCTTCTCACAATCCAGGACTGCTCGCCTGCCTGCCTTCCTGATTGCCCCTAACTGCTTCTGCCTGCCAATCTGATCACCCCCTAACCACTCCCCTGCCAGCCTGATTGATGCCTAACTGCTCCCCTGCCAGCCTGATTGATGCCTAACTGCTCCCCTGCCAGCCTGTTTGTTCCTACCCTCCCCTGCAGGCCTGGTCACTCCTAACTGCCCTCCCCTGCAGGCCTAGTCCCGCCCCCCAACTGCCTTTCCCTGAAGGCCTGGTCGCCCCCAACTTCCCTCCTCTGCCGGCTTGGTCACCCCTAACTGCCCTCCCCTGCAGGCCTGGTCTCCCCCAACGGCTCTCCCCTGCAGGCCTGGGTCCCTCCCAACTGCCTTTCCCTGCAGGCCTGGTTGCCCCCAACTTCCCTCCTCTGCTGGCTTGGTCACCCCTAACTGCCTTCGCCTGAAGGCTTGATCACCCCCAACTGCCCTCCCTTGCAGACCTGGTCCCTCCCAACTGCCCTCCCCTGCTGGCCATCTTGTGGTGGCCATCATCTTGTGTCCACATGGGGGCAGGATCTTTGACCACATGGGGGCAGCCATCTTCTGTGTTGGAGTGATGGTCAATCTGCATATTACTCTTTTATTAGATAGGATAGAGGCCTGGTGCATGGGTGGGGGCCAGCTGGTTTGCCCTGAAGGTTGTCCTGGATCAGGGTGGGGGTTCCCTTGGGGCATGTGGTGGCCCGAGCGAGGGGCCTGTGGTGGTTTGCAGGCCAGCCACGCCCCCTGGTGACCCAAATGGAGGCCCTGGTATCTGGGGTTTATTTATCTTCTACAATTGAAACTTTGTAGCCTGGAGCGGAGCCAAGCCTTCTGCTTGCTCCCTGGCAGCAGCCATTTCTTTTGGGATTCATGTATCTTCTATAATTGAAACTTTGTAGCCTTAAGCAGAGGCCTGAGCCGGCCAGGGTGTGTGAAAAGCTTGGCTTCCTCCATCGCCGGGGGCAACCCTAGCCTCCTGCACTTTCCAGCTCCGTGGCTACTGCCATTTCTGTTTGGGTTTATGTATCTTCTATCATTGAAACTTTGTAGCCTTCAGTGGAGGCCTAGGCTGGCAAGGGCAGGTGGAAAGCTTGGCTTCCTCCATTGCCGGGGAAACCCAAGCCTCCCTCCTGCTCTCTGTGGCCGTAGCCATCTTGGTTAGGTTTATTTGCATATTTGCTTCTGATTGGCTTGTGGGTGTAGCGGAGTGATGGTTAATTTGCATATTATTCTTTTATTATATAGGATCATTTTCTGACAAAGGAACCAAATCCTCTGAATCCATTCTTTTGTTAGAATATATATATAATTTCCTAGAGGATATTTTGACCTGCTAATTGCTTCAAAATCTGCATTTATATTTATTATCACATTTTCTAAGGTTATGTACATGCTAAGATATTTTCTCTTTCTAATGTCTTTCATTATACTAAGTGATATATAAGGTACTCTCAAGATAAAGTTTTGACAAAATATTATTCAATAGAACACTTCTATATTCATTATTCATTGCATTATTTTAGGAGATACTGGTAAAATAATTAAAGGGAATAAAGGATATTTCAAATACAAAATTTAAACGTAAAGGGCATAAAATAGTAAACTGAGAACTTGGAGTCATAGTTCTTAGATTTGAGGTTAAACATTTCCAGGATAATGCATGGATTAAGCACACTGGATCTCTAACAATGATTGAATTATCCATTATCTGTTTTCTGATCTATAACATAGTGATGAAAATAGCACCTAATCTTAGTTAGGAGAGTGAAATATGCCTATAAGAGCACAATGCATAAAGTAAATGCTACATAAAATTTTGAAATTATTATCATAGCCCACAAAGTAGCATGGAAAGAAGTAACTATAGAATCATGGTAAAGGAAGTCCAATGGAAACAGGCTGTCTTACCAGCATCCTATATAATAAAAGGCTAATATGCAAATTGTCCCCTCGACAGGGAGTTCAACTGGGAATTCGACAAGGTGATGGGGCTGGCCCACCAACTGCCCACAGCCCCTCCCCATGGCCGGCCCGGCCCAATCGGCCCCAATTAGGGGCAGCCAGACAGACCCCAACCATGCATGAATTCGTGCACCAGGCCTCTAGAGTGGGAATATGAACAGATGTTGTTATTAGAATAATTAATGTCTTAATCCATTCTGGCTGCTGTAACAAAATACCATAGACTGGGTGGCTTATTTGTACACAATAAAATTTATTTTTATCAGTTCTGTGCAGTTCAACATCAAAGTGCCAGCAGATTCAATGCCTGGTGAGAGCTCACTTTCTGGTTCAAAGAATTCTGTCTTCTTGCTGTGTCTTCATATGGCAGAAGAGGCGAGGGGAGATCTATCTGAATCTCTTTTATAAATATGGTAATATTATCCACGCTGATGACCTAATCACCTACCATCATCTCGGGATTTACAAATATGAATTTTGGGGGAACACAAACATTCAGACCATAGTGAGGGGATATCCAGATTTGAAAAATGCAAATATTATATACATTTTGGGTTCTTCCTTTAAAAAATGAATATTAATATGAGAAATAAATCACCTCAAATTACATTGCAAGAATGTAACAAAATCCATAATTACGATAAAATCTATAAAAATAAAAAGCTATTTTATTGACCCCACTCCTGACACTTCTATTATAATTTTTAAAAGACTAATTTTTGGCTTTTGATAATCTAAACATTGATTCTCTTCTACTATTTATGTTTCTGATGCCAGTTGCAGCTGAACACTTTGCTATGGCTGTTGACTCTTGGCCTGAAACGTCTCCTCACAACACTGGGTAAGTGGATCTATTGGCCTGTGAGAATTGTTATATAAGTCAAACATTTACTGTAATAACAAGGAAACCTAACAATTCATGGCCTTGGTTTTGAAACCTCTTAATAAATCCACTAAATGCACACACTTAGATCATCTTCTTACTTGGCCAATCCAAAAATAAAGCCTAATCAGTCAAATACCATCTCACAAAGAGGAAGTATTTTTGCTGACTTATCTTGCTAGGGTTACTCTTTCCATGAATGAATGGCAGATAAATCAGTATTAGAGAGAATGTGCATGTGAAATATTTGTAATCCTTTTTCTCCACAAAGGTCATAGTTGTGGTGGATTTCAAAGGCATGAAAAAATTTAATATGTACTTGTGGATGTGACAGTGACAGTACACCAACCACTGAGTATTAAGAATGTTGAAAGATGATATGTCCCCAAAATATACATATAAGTTAAGAATATGAAAAACAAAGAAAAATAGATACAATTTGTGGAAAATAATAAAACTTAGTGAGACTGACAGGCCACAGTGTGGCATTTGATCTCAAATATTATAATGTAGAGAAAATATTTTGACCTTGGTAATTTTAGAATTTATATATATATATATACATATATATACATACATACCCTAATATGCAAATAGACCAAACGGCAGAACAACTAAACAACCAGTCGCTATGATGTGTGCTGACCACCAGGGGGAGTGTGCAGAACATGGTGGGCGTTGGAAGCAGGCGGCAGAGTGTGGAACATGGCGGGTGTTGGCTGTGGCAGATGGAGGAGCAGGTGAGCCAGACCAAGGCGGGATGCCGGTTGCTGTCATCAGGGCAAATCTCTGATGGTTACTGAAAATTCTTTCCTACTTCTCTCTGCGGTCTCACCCCGTGCTCGCACCTTCTCTGCTGTGGGCACTGGCACTGTTTGCACCCACTGCTGGCACTGGAGCCGCTGCTTGTACCTGCTGCTGGCCCCAGGCGCCGGTCCCAATTGCTTGGTGCCATCAGCGGGTGCGATTGGCAGCTGCCAGCCCTGATTGCCCCTGAGGGCTTCTCTACTTCCCCCTGCTCCTGAGGGGCAATAGGGACAGCAGCTGCCACTAGCACCCACTGATGGCACCGGTCCTGCTTGCACCAGCTGTTGGCGCCAGCCCCAATTGCTTCAGCCAGTATGAGCGGGGCCAGGCCGGCGCAATCAGCATATGGGAGTAGCAGCAGCAGAAGTGAGGCTGCCAAAAGACATGGGACCAGGGCAGAGGTGGAAGGGGCTGGGCAAGGGTGCAGAGGATGGGCCAAGACCCGCCCCTGTGGCCACCACAGCCTTGCAGCCCACAGTTTCTTTCAAGGTGCAAGAATTCGTGCATTGGGCCCCTAGTCATATAATAATAGCCCACATGTGGAATCCTATCTCAACTGTGTGAGACACCTTAAACAGACCATGCAAGGTATGATAAAACTCTTCTCTACCTTGATTGTGGTATTGGTCACATGTCTGTATATGCTTCTCAAAATTTACAGAATGTTACACTAAAAAGAGTTAATTTAATTGTTCATAAATGATATTCTAATAAAAATATTTTACAAAACCTTTGACAATAATAATAACAACAATAACAAAGTAAATGGAAAACATAGGCAAAGAATTTGCAATTGAAATCACAAAAGGCTCATATTTTTGAGAAACCCCATACTGTTTTCCATAGTGGCTATACCAGTTTACATTTCAATCAGTAGGGAATGAGGGTTCCTTTTTATCCACAACCTCTCCAACACTTGTTATTACTTGTCTTGTTGATGATAGACTTTCTGACAGCTGTTTATTGTAGTAGTTTTGACTTGCATTTCCCACAAAGCTAGTGAAGTTGATCACCTTTTCATATATCTGTTGACCATTTATACATCTTCTTATGTCCAGTTCCTCTGCCCATTTCTTACTTGAATGGTTCCTTTGTTTGCTGTTGAGTTATATGAGTTCTTTGTATATTTTGGATATACACTCCTTGTCAGAGCTGTTGCTTGCAAATATCTTCTCCCATTAGGTTGGTTGCCTTTTTGTTGTGTTGGCATTTTCTGTGCAGAACCCTTTTAGTTTGTTATGGTCCTATTCATTTATTTTTGCCTTTATAGTATAAGGTACTTCTAAAACTAGAAAAGAAAATATGTGAAAATAATTGAACAAAAACTATAAACAGATATTTCATGGAAAATAGAAACACAAAAGACCCTTCAATATATAAAAATATGTTCACCCTTACTCATAAATGAAATGCAATTTAAAACTAAACTAATCATGTCTAATTAATTATTTATAAAAATCAATGTGTGATGACATAGCAAAGCTCTGGGGAAATAAGCATGCTCATTAATTACTGGTGTATATGTAAAATCTGAAAATACTATGAAGAAATTGTGGCACAGGACTAGAATTGTCTTCACCCAAGACATGGTGGCCATATTTACTGGACAGGACTCACTAGAAAAATGATGTTTCAATGAAAACAATAAAGACCTCAACAAAGGCCATATAAAGATTTTAATACACACAATAGGTGGCTGGACTTTACAGTATTTCAAATTTCTAAATTTTGGAAAAGGCAATAATGTGCCAAATTTAGAAAAAGATATTCAACAATGAAAGACACCTTTCCTTCCTCTTACCCCACCCAAGCAAGTTCTGGTAAACACACAATGACAAAATTTGCTGAGAGATTTCTCCCAATTAAGTTTAAGTACACAGGTTACATCATGGATTCTAGATAAATAAAAAGATGATTCAGCATCCTGGGGAAACTGCAATTAAGGTTATGGCTGGATTCTCAGAATATAATTTCCCCTGAGATATTTGCTCTAAAACCTGGAGATTGTTTTTTTGTTTTTTGTTTTTTTTTTATTTTAATGTGGGCATAAAGATTTAGGTTTTGATAATTTTGTGTATCTGAGTTACTCATTACAATCCTTAAAAGTGAGACTCATAGGGTTTGGTATTGATATTATACAGTTTCTGAGATCCTGAGAAATGATTGCTATTCTCTTGAGATAGCTCTCTATCTTCAATTGCATAACCCTACTCTACCTAATCAAGAACTCCTCCAGCTCCGATTCAAAAGTATAAGTGAATAGGTGAGGATGAGTTTTATAATGTGATTAATTTGGAATGCAAGTGACAGTCATATACTTTTATTTCAGATTATAATTCTTTAGAAAATTAACATCATTGGATTATAATTTGCAATGGCATTTGAGAGTTGACATTATCTTTTCTGTAAAAAGTGTAATAAAAGGGATGGATTGTATTAAGTAAAAAATGGTTGGATTTTCAGTCTTGTGTGCAAAGAGTTCTTTGATTTTAGTTCAGCTAATGCATTGTTTAACTTATAAATTGTCTTCATAGATATTTGCATCACCCTATTTCTATATGGTAATAAACTAACTATTTCCAAAGGAAAATAACTAAGTAATATGAGATGGATCTCTTCTTTTTACTCCTGATTTTTTTTCCAAATGAAGGTAGATAAAATAATTTGAGGTTACTGTCCTCTCTCTGCTCCGTTCTTTCCAAAGTATTTTGAGTAAAATCCTCTGTTCAATATGATAAACTGAACATGCTTTACTCAGTTTTTTGTCTGTTTGTTTTTGTTGTTGTTGTTTTTCCTATTGGGAGTGACTATTTGGAGCAGAGTTTCTCTTCTGTTATTTCAGACTATAAATCTTATTTGGCAAAATACCTGTGTGATGTGTGTGTGAGTGTGCTGGTTGTGCAGCATAGGTAAGTATGCTCTATTTTCCCACTTTTGTTGTCTAAAGAAATCCTTTTTTTCTCACATAAAAGTTAAATCCTTAAAGATAGTCTTTATTGGTAAGCTGCTAATTTGGCCTCCACCTGCTACAACTTGGTTTATTTCTCAATTTAATAAAAAGTCACTTAAAATGGTGTCACTTATTGGGACTTTGACCAAACCCTTTTAACAATCTTTGATAATTCTGGGATTTAGAGGGAGGCAAAAATACTCAATCAGAGATTTAGCCACAAAATTCAACAAGAAAAATATACTCAGATTTCTCCTCTACCTTAACCCAACATAAGTGAGTTAAAGACCTTTAAAATATTATTTGGTATTAAAGACCTTTAAAATATTATTTGGTAGTATATTGTTTATTTACTTCTTATGTCATTTATTGAATCAACATGTGTTACGTTAATGTTACATAACATGTAACACAGGCTATATGCCATGTCATGTACATAATATATTAAATTTCTTTTTTATAGCTCTGTTATAAGAGTTACTGGACATCATGTCTATTGTATATTTTCAGTGTTCACTGGAGTTGAGGAATAGGATAATATGCCAATAGAATCTCTATTTCATGGAAATAAATTACCAAGAATTCCTACAAATAAAGAAACTTATATTCATTAATTTATTAAATCAAAATAAGTTAAAATGTTGGTTAAATATCTAATATGTACCCCATATATTCTAGGTCATGAGATATAATAATGATCCAAATAGACAAGGCTTTTCATATTACAGATCTTGTATTATACTGAGGAGAAACAGTCAATAAATGGTAAAATAAATAAATTCATTAATAAATTTGATGTTTCTAGGTAGTAATTATTCCCATAAGGAAAATAAAACTGTACTGTCATAGAAAGTATATCAGTTCTATAATGCTATGCATCAAACCACCTAAAAGTTAGTGGTTTAAAAGAAATAGCATCATTTATGACAACATGGATGGACCTTGAGAACATTATGCTAAGTGAAATAAATCAGACAGAAAAAAGCTAAGAACCAGACTGGCACAATTTCACTCATATGTGGGATATAAAATGGAAACTTATGAACACAAATAGCAGTGTGGTGGTTGTCGGGTGATGCAGGGGAAAAGGGAGTCCTAATATGAGGTGACAGGAGAAGACTTGATTTTGGGTGGTGGACACATGGTGCTATATACGACTTTGTAACTTAGAAATCCACACATGAAACCTATATGTTCATGTTGACCAATGTCATCCCAATACAATTTAATATAAAAAAATAAAAATAAAGTAAAAAAAGTACTTTTGTCTATTTCTCATGATTTATTTGATTGACAATTTAGGCTAGGTTGTTCATTTAGTCCAGTGGTGGGCAAAATGTGGCTCGCGAGCCACATGCGAGCCATGGTTTGCCGCTCTGTTGACTAATGAGTTTGCTGACCACTGGTTTAGTCTCATCTATGGTCACTTCTGCAGCTATATTCATCTAGTTGCTTGGCTGAGGCTGAAAGATTGAGGAAGCTTTATTTGCATGTCTAGAAGTTAGTGCTGGCTTCTGTATTTTTATTTTAATTTTTTATTTAATTTTTAAATTTATCTTTATTGTTCAAAGTATTACATATATCCTTCTTTTTCCCCCTTTGACTCCTTCCATCCTGCACTCCCTGCCCCACACCTACAGTACTATTGTCTGTGTCCATGGTTTATGCAAATATACACATAAATTCTTTGGTTAATCTTTTTTCTGTCTCCCCTCCCCACTTCCCTCAGATATTTGTCAGTCTGTTCCATGTGTCCATGTCTCTGATCTATTTTGTTTGTCAGTTTATTTTGTTCATTATATTTCTTATACAAGTGAGCTCATGTGATACTTGTGTTTCTCTGACTAGCTTACTTCACTTAGCATAATACTCTCCAGGTGGCTTTTGAATGGGCCTTTTCAATAGCTTCACAAGGGATTCTTTACATGATGGTCAAAATGCAAAAAAGAATACAAGCTCCAATTTACAGTACTTATTAAATCTCTCCTTATGTTAAATTTGCTGATGTTCCTTTAGCCTATGCAATTCATATGGAAAAGCTCAGTCAATATGGATGGGGGCTATGTAAAGGCATGGTTATTGGGTATTGTGTTCATTGGGGGCCATTAATGTAACAATCTCCTTAGGGAGTTACTGGTATGCCTGTGTATTTGTGTAAGAGTTTCTTTGGGGTGGTTGTGAGTATACCCCAACTTCAGTAGCCATGAAAGCTTTCAAACAGAAAGCAACATTTGAACTTAGATCTGAATATTGAGACCAACAAGCAACTTCAGTAGCCATGAAAGCTTTCAAACAGAAAGCAACATTTGAACTTAGATCTGAATATTGAGACCAACAAGCTTTGCATTATAATCCTATATAATAAAGAGCTAATAAGCAAATGGTCATCATGCCCTCATGTGGTAACACTATAATGGCTCAGACACTCAACACTGGAGAGAGAGGAATGGGGACCAGCCAGGCTGCGGCCTAGGAGAGGGACAAGCCACCCGCCTTGTGGTCCCGGGTACCAGCAGCTGGGGCTGTGGCCTGGGAGAGGGACAAACCATCCACCATGTGGTTCTAGGCACCAGCGCCTGTGGCTGTGGCCCAGGCAAAGCCACCTGCCCACGATCCCCAGCAGCTGCAGCCAGCCCGGGTGAAGCCAGTGCAGGTCCTGGGTGCCAGAGGGAGGGAAGCCCAGGTCCCAGATGCCTCCGACTGACCAGAGGAGGAAATTCTGGGTTCCTAGTGTGGGGCGAGGCAGAGGCAGTTAGGGGTGATCAGGCTAGCAGGGGAGCAGTTAGAGGCAATCAGGCTGGTAGGGGAGCATTTAGGGATGATCAGGCAGGCAGGCAGAGGTAGTTAGGGGCGATCAGGCAGGCAGGCAGGTGAGCGGTTAGGAGCCAGTGGTCCAGATTGCGAAAGGCAGTTGGACATCCCCCAAGGGGTCCCGGATTAGAGAGGGTGCAGGCCAGGCTGAGAGACTCCCCCGTGTATGAATTTCATGCACTGGGCCCCTAGTCTAGTAATAAATGGATGAAGTGTCCTACATATTTTTTTAATTCAATAAATCTTTATTGTTCAGATTATTGCAATTGTTCCTCTTTTTTCCCCCCATAGCTCCCCTCCACCCGGTTCCCACCACACCCTCTGCCCTTACCTCCCCCACACTGTCCTCATCCATAGGTGTACACTTTTTGTCCTGTCTCTTCCCGCACCTCCCACACCCCTCTCCCCCCGAGAATTGTCAGTCCACTCCCTTTCTATGCCCCTGATTCTATTATATTCACCAGTTTATTCTGTTCATCAGATTTTTTATTCACTTGATTTTTAGATTCACTTGTTGATGGACATGCATTTGTTGTTCATAATTTTTATCTTTACCTATTTCTTCTTCTTCCTCTTCTTAAAGAATACCTTTAAGCATTTCATATAATACTGGTTTGGTGGTGATGAACTCCTTTAGCTTTTTCTTATCTGTGAAGCTCTTTATCTGACCTTCAATTCTGAATGATAGTTTTGCTGGGTACAGTAATCTTGGTTGTAGGTTCTTGCTGTTCATCACTTTGAATATTTCTTGCCACTCCCATCTGGCCTGCATAGTTTCTGTTGAGAAATCAGATGACAGTCGTATGGGTGCTCCCTTGTAGGTAATTAACTGTTTTTCTCTTGCTGCTTTTAAGATTCTCTCTTTGTCTTTTGCTCTTGGCATTTTAATTATGATGTGTCTTGGTGTGGTCCTCTTTGGATTCCTTTTGTTTGGGGTTCTCTGCGCTTCCTGGACTTGTAAGTCTATTTCTTTCACCAGGTGGGGGAAGTTTTTGGTCATTATTTCTTCAAAAAGGTTTTCAGTATCTTGCTCTCTCTCTTCTGGCACCCCCATAATTCTGATGTTGGTATGCCTGAAGTTGTCCCAGAGGTTCCTTACACTATCTTCATATTTTTGGATTCTTTTTTCTTTTTGCTTTTCCAGTTGAGTGTTTTTTGCTTCTTTGTATTTCAAATCTTTGACTTGATTCTTGTGATCCTCTAGTCTGCTGTTAGATCTCTGTATAATATTTTTTATTTCAGTCAGTGTATGCTTAATTTCTAGTTGATCCTTTTTCATATCCTCGAGGGTCTCACTAAATTTATCGGCCTTTTCTAGGAAATTCTTGAAAAACCTTATAACTGTGGTTTTGAACTCTATATCCAGTCGTTTGCTTTCCTCCATTTCTTTCATTTGTGATCTGTTTCTTTATCTCTGCATTTTGGCTGCTTCTATTAGTTGATAGAGTGGCTTTGTGTGCTAGGTGTCCTATAGGGCCCAGTGGCTCAGCCTCCCCAGTTACCTGAGGTGGACACTCTTGGTGCACCCCTTTGTGGGCTGTGTGCACAGTCTTGTTGTAGTTAAGCCTTGATTGTTGTTGGAATCACTGGGAGGAATTGACCTCAAGGCCAATTGGCTGTGAGGATCAGCTGTGTCTACGCTGGGAGAACTTCTGTGCTGGAGACACCCTTATGAGAGAAGACTTGCAAAAGCCTCTGTGCTTAGCTGGGATGGGGTGGAATCTCAGGGCGGAGGAAACAGCGATGGCTTCCCATCAGCCCTGCCCTAATAGGCCCCTGTGTCTGAGTGTCCCATGGTAATCGCTGCAAGCACCTCAGAGAGAAAGCCGCCCTCGAGTTCCGCCCGCTGCCAGACAGTCCAGTTTCTCCCCGAATGAGTCTGGTTCCCCAGAGTCTCACCTGGAACTGGGGAGCTTTTGTCTCCCTCCTGCTTGAGAAAGCCAGCTGCGCACTCAGTTGCCAGTCCTCTGCACGTGCGTGTCTCAGTACCTCTGCCTCCTGCAGCTCCTCTGAGTCTCAGTGTGCTTTTCTCTTTCCTTCTAGTTGTAGAATTTCTACTCAGCCAACCTTCCTGTGGTTCTGGATGATGTCCATTTTGTCTTTTAGTTGTAATTTTGAAATTGTTGTGCGAGGCAGCAGTTTAGATGTTTACCTATGCTGCCATCTTGGTTTCTCCTTCGAAGTTTCCTACGTATTAAAATTTCTTTCTATTATGAAACAACTGTGATACACTAAAAAGCAGAGAGAAAAAATAAACACTGCTGATACCAAAACTTGATTTTAAATATAATTGTAACATCTTTCATTAGATTTATTCCTAAATTGTTCTTTTGATGCTAGTGTAAATGTTCTTTTTTATTTAATAGATTTTATTTTCTAAGTATTTGTTGCTAGCATATAGAAATGCAAGTTATTTTACTATGTTGACTGGTTATCCTACAATCTTGCTGTATTGACTTATTAAATCTAGTTGGTCTTTTATAGACTCCTTAATATTTTCTAATAATCATGTTTTCTGCAAATAAGGCTGTTTTACTTTTTTCTTTCCTCCCTGTATGCCTTATATTTCCTTTTCATACCTCATTTCAATGGTGACTTGAAATGGTAGACATTCTTGCTTTGTTTTGAATTTCATGTTTTTGTTGTAAATGTACTTCAATAATGGAGGATAAAGCCATGTTGTGGATATGATCCTTCAGTCTACACATGTATATTTTCCCTCTACCCATGCCTTTTTAAAAAATTATTATTATTGATTTTAGAGAGAGGAGGGTGGAGGGGGAAAGAGATAAATAATGATGTGAGATACACTAATTGGTTGCCTTTTGTACACGACCCTGACCAGGGATCAAACCCACAACCTGGGTATGTGTCCTGACCTGTAATTGAACTCCCCACCTTTTGGTGTACAGAATGATGGTTCAACCCACAGAACCACATAGGAGAGGGTCATGTTTTCTTGTTGTCTTTTTCCATGTACTTGGATTAATTTCACATTTATTATTATTTTTTTTAAATTGATTTTAGAGAGAGAGAGTAAGGGAGATGCTGGGGCTGACAGGCAGACCCTGACTGATGGATGAATGATTACTTTGACATGTGTTTCTCTGAAAGAGAGGGCTAAGGGACTGCCTGCCTAAAGGAACCAGACAGCCCCATTCGCCTGCCTCCTTTGGCTTTATTTGTAACAACAGCTTGAACTAAAATTAACTATTAGCTACTATTAACAGGGTAAGTATCCTTGAGAAAATATACATATCTGTAGTGTCTTTTAAACAAGGATGTTTTGAAGTCTAAACATAAAAATTCCAATAAAACACCTGGGGGCTCAGACTTGTTTAGAAAAGTCAAGGCAGGATCTGCTGCCTTCAGTTAGGTCCCCGAGAGGCCTCTGACCTTTCAGAGAATCCTCCTTACAGACTTTCCAACCAAGTCCCATGCTTCCCCATAGGGAGATAGATATATGATAGATAATTAGATGATAGATATAGATAGATAGGTAGATAGATGATAGATAGATAGATGATAGATAGATAGATACATAGATACATAGATGATAGATAGATAGGTAAATAGATAGATAGAAACATTGTTTTTTTGTCCCACTTATTTATGCATTCATTGGTTGCTTCTTGTATTCTTGTATGTACCCTGATCACATTCATTCTTAGGCTAAATGTGTATTCCCAGGAACCCAAGTTTTATGCTCTAGTGTCCTATTAGTTTCCCTAGCATGGACATCCTGGATTTTATTCCCCTTTCCCAATTCATTCATATAGCAGAAGTCTCTTATATCCAAGGTTCATTGAAAATTCTTGGGCTGAGTGCTATGTTTGGAATCTGTGTTTCTTCTGTGACATTAGTTGGAAAGATGGCATGTGGATAATTTGAAATGTGACATGAAATAGAAATGAACTCTGCCTGAGAAGAGAATGAGGAAGAATCCACATTGCTGAGTGCTTCATATATACCAGTCACATGTATTTTACATAACATTACTTCATGTAATCTGAAAGCTGTAACTTCAAATAATGAATGTTAACATAAATACTCACATAATTATATGACAAAATTGAAATACAAATGATTAAATGCCAAACCTAAACCAGCTTGTAGATGATGAAGCTTTATTTTTAAACAAGATCATTTTTTAAAATTAATGAGTACAGTACTTAGTACCAGTTGGCATTTAATAATTCATCTATTGTACTATTTTTTTATTAATTTCTTTATCGATTAAGGTATCACATATTTGTCCTCATCCCCCCATTCCCATCCCAGACCCCTCCCCACACATGCCCCCACCCCGCTGTTGTCCGTGACCACTGGTTGGGCTTATATGCATGCATACAAGTCCTTTGGTTGATCTCTTCCCCTTACCCCCACCTTCCTCTACCTTCCCTCTGAGGTTTGAGAGTCTGATCGATGTTTCCCTGTCTCTGGATCTGTTTTTGTTTATCAGATTATGTTGTTCATTATTTTCCCCAGATGAGTGAGATCATGTGTATTATTAATTTTGCACCATGTTCATAACACAACTAACTTGTTTATTATTGAATCAAAGAAGTTACAGTTGTTCATGTACTCATTTTGGAATAGCCACAAGGTTATATAGGTAGAAAAGTTGTCACATATTGGTAATTAATTACAATAATAGTGCTCATTCTATATCTCTTCTTCAATGTAAAAATAATATGTGCCAAATCTACAGTTATTGAAGTAATCATTTTAAAGTTGATGAATTTGAGGCATAGCAAAATAAAAATGAAAATTGTGAGGCCAAATCTATACCCCTGCCTCTTACAGTATATTATCTTTTTATGTAAATGATAATACACAGTTCAAGTAAAGGCATATAATCAACATATGATTTGAAATTTCAATGCATATTAAATATGAAAAAAATCATCATACCAAAATAAAAATACATTTTGACTTAAGAAAATGATAGTTATCCTAAAAATATGTAGGTATGGATACTAATATAGATTAAATGAGAGAATTGACTTCTATTTTCTATTTTTACTTGAATTATTCTAGTAATAGTCACATGTTTATATAGAGAGATAATTAAACATAGTGTGTTTAGTAGCATGTTTATTAACACCATCTACTAAACATGGTGCTGGTCATTTTTATAGTTTAGGGCATGTTAACCTGTGTAACAAAAATCTCAATGCCTTAAACAACAAAGATTTATACCTTTGTTTTTTTTTGTTTGTTTGTTTAATTTTGTTTTCTTTTGGAGAGGCTTTGTTTTATATACTTTGTTTTATACGGTCTTAGCTTATCTAGCTGGGCTGCCTTTGTCTAGGATCTCAGAACCCACTGAGGCAAGGAGGTAAAGAAAGAGTGAGCATAGAGTATTGTAAGTCAAATGAAATGGGCTGGGCTGTAATTTTTTAAACTTACTGTTGCCTACAGTCCATGGCCAAAATTAAGTCACATGGCCATACCTACCTGCAAGGGGGCTGCATATGTAAACAGTGTTCTTATGAGGGGAATAAGAAGACTCTGGTAAACAACTAGCTAAAATAGTATACAACATTTTAAAAAATAGGGTAAATAATGTAACTTAGTGCACATTGTTATGCTCACTTGCCCATAGCTCAGACAGGAGGACCAACAAGCATAAGATTACTGAAGCTATAATCAGAAACCGTGACTTTAATTTTTTACTTTTAATTTTTATTTTTTAAATAATTCTTTGTTGTTAAAAATATTACATATGTCCCCTTTTTACCCCATTGACCCCTCCAGCTCACTCCCTCCCCAGGCCTTCACCACCCTATTGTCTGTGTCCATGGGTTATAGATATATGCATACAAGGTCTTTCATTGATTACCTCCCACCCATCCATCCTCCCCTGCCTTCCCTCTGAGATTTCATACTTTTAGATGCAGGGCATTAAATGAGAAAACACATGGGGGAAGGAAAAGGGCTTAATATAAAATTTAATGAATTACTAGTAGATGCATCTTCAAAAGATAGGAGAGAAAGATAATTTAGGAATGTAGTTTAAGTCTAATTAAGAATTACCAATGCAGTGATTTGTAGCTGTTGAGTGATTTTCACATAGAGAGTAAATGGTTACATGGATGTGTTATGAAGAAAAATTTAAGAAGTAAATATTCTAGAGGCAGGAAAGTTAAGGAGAGAGGTACCCCAGAAATTTAAGCCTGGACTATAGTGGGGCTATGAGATGAAGATAGGCAAACAAATTGGAGATATTTTGGAGATAAATAGAATGGATGCTACCATTTATTTAATAGACTTATAATCCCGAATATAAATTTTGAAAATAAAGATGTCTTCACATAAATGCAGTGAATGTGTCTGGGCGTGACTGGGGTTATATCTCAAGTGTCAGGAAAATATAAAAATAACTATTTTTAAAATATGTTTTTATTTATTTTACTTTAGAGGGAGAGGAAGGGAGAGAGAGAGATAGAAACATTGATCATCTGCTTCCTACCTTTTGGGGATCGAGCCCCAACCCTGGCATGTGCCCTGGCCAGCAATCAAATCAGTGACCTCTTAGTGCATGGGACAAAGCTCAACCAATTAATCCACACTGACCAGGCTCAAAATAACTATTAAAAAGACAGGTTACGAGAGCATGTAAATAAAAGGAGAGAGTGACATGTTTGCTAATGGTTACCATAAGATGTTGGCTGTTGGTATAGTTGATAAAATTATGGCAAAAAATAAAGAGATGATTGAGTATTTGTGAAGCATCTTAACAGTGAGAAAATTATATTGAAACTTGTTTAGTTAGTTTGGTCACTATAATTTTTTTTTTAAGTAGAGTTTACATGCTAATAAAACACGGAACAAAACTGAAACTCACGGTTTTTTTCTAGGCAGCATGCAAAGGTGATTTCTTTCTCAGGTTCTTGTCCAGGTGGATTTGAAGAATGAAACCATGGACAAAAGGTGCTATATAAAAAGGTGGAAATTTATTGGAAACAAGTACAGACTCCCACATAGGGAGGGGCTCCCAAAGGCGGTAGCCCACTAAACCCCTCTTTCTAAGGTTTATAAAGGCTGAAGTTCTTTGTGTCCTGATATTCCCTTCTGACTGGTCACTATAGCAGCTTCAAAGCTCAAACCCCACATAGGGACCCCCTTTTAGTCTCCCCCTTCAGTGGTAGAATTCTCTATCCCCTGTGAAAATCTGTTCTTCTCTTTCTCCCTTTTGTTTCTCTACCCGCTGTGGCTTTCCCCTGTCTTCTGTGAATGGGTGTATTCCTCTCCCTTATCCTGTGGAGCTTTCTGTTCTTTGTGAATGTATGCCTTTTAGCAGCTCCCAGCTCCCAACTATGCAGTCCTCCCCCATGGACCCTCTTTATTTCTAAAACTTCTTAGATCTGCCTATTTTACCCTTAAAAACTCCTTTCACTAACTTAAAGTTTTCATGTTTTGTAATATTGACCTCAAGAAAATATTATAATTGAATAATTTATAATAATTATTTAAGATTTATAAAATAGGGCTTCAATGTACCTCTGAAGATCTAGCTAGCTAGACCAAGAGATAATTTCATTTTATAAAACAGAGATTGTTAAAGGCATTTTCATTCTAAGTGGACAGTCTAATATTTTTATGAGAACCAATGAATCTATACTCTTCTTAAGAGAGATCTTTATTTCAGAAGTCATGGCTTTAAGATATCTTTAAAATAGTGTCTTCCTTTTAAAGTACACATCTACCAAAACAACAGTCTGTTTCTTTATGGTTTCCTGTTGGAAGCCGCCCATTGTCTTCACTAGCAGAGAGGTGTGGACAAGGAACCCGGAAGGCAGGTCAACCTTGAAGCTCTAAAAGGTCAGAGCCAACCACCCACTGTCTAGTTGAGACAACGGTAGCTAAAGCAACCTCCACCTATTAATCTTATGTAAATCCTTGCTGATTGGCTATTACTGGAATTGCCTGCCTAGAGCTCTGGGTGGATCCCATAGTCTTAATAAAAGGGATCACTAGGCCGGAGCAAAGCGGAGTCCTTCCCCTTGAGTTGGGCTTTCGCCTGGCCCCCAATATTTCCAAATTAATATTTTCTAGTCTCTTTCATTTGTGTGCTGCCTCCTCCAGAACCTGAACCCTGAACCTGAACCCTGAACCACGCAGGACATGAAAGGGGTTCACTACAAACTGGAGTCCAAACCTGGGACACTACAATTTCCACCAGTCAGTTTTGTTTTTTAATTTTTTTTGCTGACAATGTAACTGCATATTTTCAATGGATTTATACCTTATCAAGGCAGACAAGCACAGTTTTCTATTATCTGTCTACAGTCCACAAGGTCTGCTTTTAGAGAACTTTTCTGAAAAGGCATAATTTGTTCTTATTAGTATTTTATAACAAGTTCACTTGACATAGCAAAAACCAGGAAAGTCATGTTTTTGAAAATATTTTCTATTTGTTCTTTAAAACCTCTAGAAAATCACAAAATCATCATAAGAAACTTTTAAATGTTTTTTTTTAAATTTAATTTTACTGCATTGTTTCTCAAGGAGATAGAAGTTTCTGCATCTATCTGGAAGATAGCTTAAACCAGTATAATAAGTTTCAACTCACAGATAGTTAAAATTAGTTATATACATCACACTTATTAGATTTTTAATGAAATGATGATAGACCATTAAGTATAACAGCCATTAAAAGCAAATTCAAAATATAATGTGGCTTTTTTTATTGTGTGCTAATTTTCTCATTTAATAATTTTTTTATAACACTATTGTTTTGGTAGATTTGTACTTTGGTAGATGTGAATCTTTGATGTCAAATAAACAATAAGGTTTTTGGGAGTACTACTAGCATTTAAGGCATTTCTCTCCATATTTTGTACCTAGTTATTAAAATCTTAATAATACTGTTTGAAAAAATAAAAAGGAAAATAAAAATTGTTGAAAGTTATCAGACCATGGCACTGAAATGTGATTATTAATAGAAATATAAAAAAAATAATTCATTCTTGCTAATTCTATTGCATTTATCTCCTTGATATTGAATTAGTATGAATACGGATTTCTGAAATAACTTTTCATGTATTCAATTTAAATAGATCCAGAAATATAGAATCATGGAACAGACTGATGAATCGCAGAGGAAAGGCAGGGGTTGTGGAGCAGGGGTGGGTGAGAAGAGATTAACCAAAGAACTTATATGCATACTAGAGGCCCCTCGCACCAAATTTGTGCGTGGGTATGCTCCCTAGGCCTGGCCTGCAATCAGGGCCATCTTCCCTGGCTGCCAGCAGCCGGCCCCATCCCCCGCTGCCACCCACCCCCATTTCCCCATTTGCCATTGGGCAATTGGAGCCTGCCAGCTGGGGAAAGACACCAAGAGGTGGTCAGTGCACCTCATAGTGACTGGTCGAGCAGTCATTCTGGTTGTTCCGTTGTTAGGGTCAATTTGAATATTACCCTTTTATTATATAGGATAGAGGCCCGGTGCACGGGTAGGGGCCACTCAGCCTGCCCTGATGGGGGCCCCTGATCAGGGTGGAGATCCCTGAAGAGGGGTGGGGCCGGCCAGGGCAAGGGGCCGTGGGTGGTTTGGAGGACATCTATAATATTTTCAACAATACATACAAATTTAAAAAGAAACTAAATAGACACTTTTTGAAAGAGAACATATAGAAAGCCAAGAGACATATGAATACATGCTCAAAGTCACTAATCATCGAAGAGATGCAAATCAAAACAACAATGAGGTATCATCTCACACCTGTCAGAATGGCTATCATCAACAAACTACAAGTTCTGGTGAGGATGTGGAGAAAAAAGGAACCCTCGTACACTGCTGGTGGGAATGCAGACTGGTGCAGCCACTGTGGAAAACAGTATGGAGTTTCCTCAAAAAACTAAAAATGAAACTTCCATTTGACCCAGTAATCCCATTTCTAGGAATATATCCCAAGAAAATAGAAACACCAATCAGAAAGGATATATGCTCCTTTATGTTCATAGCAACACAATTTACAATAGCTAAGATTTAGAAACAGCCTAAGTGCCTGTCAGCAGATGAGTGGATTAGAAAACTGTGGTACATCTACATAATGGAATACTATGCAGCTGTAAAAAGAAAGGAACTCCTACCATTTGCAACAGCGTGGATGGAACTGGAGAGCATTATGCTAAGCGAAATAAGTCAATCAGAGAAAGATAAATATCACGTGATCTCACTCATTAGTGAACAACAAAATATAATGAACAACAAAAACTGATGAGCAAAAATAGGACCAGAGTCATTGAAGTATCAAAAAGACTCTCCAAACTATGAGGGAAAGCGGAGGATGAGGGGGTAAAAGATCAACCAAAGGACTTGTATGCGTGCATATGAGCATAACCAATGGATACAGACTGGGAAGGGAAGAAGGGCATGGGCTGGGGAGTGGGGATGGCTGGGGAGAGGACAATAGGGGCAAAGGGAGACTTATGTAATATTTTTAACAATAAATATATTTTTAAAAAATAACATAAGTAATAAAATTCACTGAAATAGAAAGAGTCAACTCTTGATTAAGAAGTATGAACTTATATATACTGGCTTGAGCTTAAAGAGAAATTTAATAATTTCCTCTAAACTGATCATTTTTCTAAGGAAGTAATCATGTATATATATATTAGATCTCCACAAAGCAAGCATTCATATATATTTAATACTACTAGTAGGGCTAGATACATAGGATCAGAGTACTGGGAGATACCTAGGGCAACTGTTCTCACTTTAAAGCTAAGGAAAATGTGGTTCAGAAGTGAAGGTTTATACTCAAAGATCGTAGAGCTAATGTGCTTTTGACAAGTTGTCCCTGAAACTCCACAGCAAAGAATGAAAAAACAAACAAAAGCTGTAGAGCTCACAACATTACATACCTTTATTTCTGACATTTAGTATATATTTAATCAACACTAGCTATGATTAAAACTAGTGCAAGTTTTGTATTGTTTAGTTTTTTATATTCAGTCCATGGCATTTAATAGGGTTAACACTGGCTTTATTTTAGACATAATGAAAAAGAGACTTATAAAAGGTAAATGACTTGAAGTAGATCACAAATTTGGGCACGACTTGTTACTAAAATTAGTAAATAGAATATTAAATATTTTACAGTTAGACTGAAGAATGTCTAACAACACCTGTGACCTGGACAAATACTGTTAGGTAATAGGAAAGTATCTCAAATGGGGTCAGTTTTTGGTGACACTGAGCCATGAACCAAAAATGGCAGTTACAGTGAATAGGCTTTCATGTGTGCAATGTGAAAAGGACACCATTATTAAAATAATTACAGGAGTTGGTTTTCTAATTTAGTACAGCATATGTTGTTTTTTTTAAGTCTTGGAAAAAATAATAAAAGCATGCATAAGAAAATGAACTAATCAGTACTCTCTGTTAATATTTTCTTACAAATACACACAGATTTGTTCCTTTTTTTTTTCACTAAACAATGTAAACAATTCTAGCAAATGACTTGTCTGAATTTCTGACTGCATTCTAAGTAAATAATTAATAATTATGAATATTATAATTATCACAATAATAATCAGATAACAAATAGTTACATTTATTTTATTTTTACCAAATTGGTAAGTTAAAATGGTAGCTCATTGATATTTAATCTACTTTTGTGCTTCTGAGATTATTAGGGAAACTAAACATTTGTCTTATTTATTGGCCATTTATTTTCCTTATCGTATGGAGAGCCTCTCCAGATGCTTCATTTCCAATTAGACTCAAATAATTACCACTCACACCTTCAGCATCCGAGGAAATAAATTCAAATACAACTATATATTTTAGTGAAAGTAATTTAGATGTCCTGCATGTCTCTATTATAAATGTAATTAATTTTCACTATTGAAAATTAAAAGAACATAAATCATGGTAAAAAAGAAAATCATAAAGCACAGGAATTTTCTACTATTGTAATCTTTTGATAATAATAATGGCTAACATGCTATTGTATGACTTCTTGTTGTTTTATACAAATATGGTATGTTCAAATATATATCCTTGTTTCTTGAAGGAAAAAATGGATAGATAAATAGATAGATAGATAGATAGATAGATGATAGATAGATGATAGATAGATAGATAGATAGATAGATAGATAGATAGATAGATGATAGGTAGAAAATAGATAACAGGAAGTAGAAAATAGTTACTCTTTCCAACACACTTTATTCACAAATTCTTCTAAGATAACTAAAAATATCTTAAATGTGTATGTCATGTTACTTATCTACTTAAACTTCAAACTTTATATAAAAGTCATCATGGGAGAAACCAAGATGGCAGCATAGGTAAACACTTAAACTGCTGCCTCGCACAATTTGAAAACTACAACTAAAAGACAAAACAGACATCATCCAGAACCACAGGAAGGCTGGCTGAGTAGAAATTCTACAACAAGAAGGAAAGAGAAAAGCACACTGAGACTCAGAGGAACTGCAGGAGACAGAGGTACTGAGGTGCACATGTGCAGAGGACTGGCAACTGAGTGCGCAGCTGGCTTTCTCAAGCAGGAGGGAGACAAAAGCTCCCAACTGCACTGAACTCCAATTCTGGGCGAGACTCTGGGGACCCAGACTCATACAGGGTGAAACTGGACTGTCAGGAAAGAGAAAAGCACACTAAGACTCAGAGGAACTGCAGAAGGCAGAGGTACTGAGGCGAGTGCGTAGAGGGCGGGCAACTGAGTACATGGCTGGCTTTCTCAAGCAGGAGGGAGGCAAAAGCTCCCAACTGCATTGAACTCCAGTTCCAGGCGAGACTCTGGGGACACAGACTCATTCGGGGAGAAACTGGACTGTCTGGCAGCAGGCGGAACTCAAGGGCAGCTTTCTCTCAGAGGTGCTTGCAGCGATTACCATGGGACACTCAGACACAGGGACCTATTAGGGCAGGGCTGACAGGAAGTCATCGCTGTTTGCTCCACCCTGAGATCCCGCCCCATCCCAGCTGAGCACAGAGGCTTTTGCAAGTCTTCTCTCATAAGGGTGTCTCCAGCACAGAAGTTCTCCCAGCATAGACATAGCTGATCCTCACAGCCAATTGGCCTGGAGGTCAATTCCTCCCAGTGATGCCAACAACAATCAAGGCTTAACTACAATAAGACTGTGCACACAGCCCACAAAGGGGTGCACCAAGAGTGTCCACCTCAGGTAACTGGGGAGGCTGAGCCACTGGGCCCTATAGGACACCTAGCATACAAAGCCACTCTTTCAACTCAGGGAGGCAGTGAAAATGTGGAGACAAAGAAACAGATCACAAATGAAAGAAATGGAGGAAAGCAAACGACTGGATATAGAGTTCAAAACCACAGTTATAAGGTTTTTTAAGAATTTTCTAGAAAAGGCTGATAAATTTAGCAAGACCCTCGAGGATATGAAAAAGGACCAATTAAAAAGTAAGCATACACTGACTGAAATAAAAAATATTATACAGAGATTTAACAGCAGACTAGAGCAGGGGTCCTCAAACTTTTTAAACAGGGGGCCAGTTCACTGTCCCTCAGACCATTGGAGGGCCGGACTATAGTTTAAAAAAAAAACTATGAACAAATTCCTATGCACACTGCGGGCCCAGGATGAGTCAGCTGCTAAGCAGGACAGGCAGCGGCACCCGGCGGGCCGGATAAATGTCCTCGGCAGGCCGCATGTGGCCCGCGGGCCGTAGTTTGAGGACCCCTGGACTAGAGGATCGCAAGAATCAAGTCAAAGATTTGAAATACAAAGAAGCAAAAAACACTCAACTGGAAAAGCAAAAAGAATCCAAAAATATAACGATAGTATAAGGAACCTCTAGGACAACTTCAAGCGTACCAACATCAGAATTATGGGGGTGCCAGAAGAAGAGAGAGAGCAAGATACTGAAAACCTATTTGAAGAAATAATGACCGAAAACTTCACCCACCTGGTGAAAGAAATAGACTTACAAGTCCAGGAAGCGCAGAGAACCCCAAACAAAAGGAATCCAAAGAGGACCACACCAAGACACATTATAATTAAAATGCCTAGAGCAAAAGACAAAGAGAGAATCTTAAAAGCAGCAAGAGAAAAGCAGTTAATTACCTACAAGGGAGTACCCATATGACTGTCAGCTGATTTCTCAACTGAAACTATGCAGGCCAGATGGGAGTGGCAAGAAATATTCAAAGTGATGAATAGCAAGAACCTACAACCAGGATTATTCTACCCAGCAAAGCTATCATTCAGATAAAGAGCTTCACAGATAAGAAAAAGCTAAAGGTGTTCATCACCACCAAACCAGTATTATATGAAATGCTGAAAGGTATTCTTAAAGAAGAGGAGGAAGAAGAAAAAGGTAAAGATAAAAATTATGAACAACAAATATATATCTATCAACAAGTGAACCTAAAAATCAAATGAATAAAAAATCTGATGGAAAGAATAAACTTGTGAATATAATAGAATCAGGGGCATAGAAAGGGAGTGGACTGACAATTCTTGGGGGTAAAGGGGTGTGGGGGGTGCGGGAAGAGACTGGACAGAAAGCATACACCTATGGATGAGGATAGTGGAGGGGGGTAAGGGCAGAGGGTGGGTTGGGAACTGGGTGGAGGGGAGTTATGAGGGGAAAAAAGAGGAACAATTGTAATAATCTGAACGATAAAGATTTATTAAATTAAAAAAAATAAAAAAAATAAAAGTCATCATGTATGGATATACCACATTTGTTTATTTATTCATCTCTTAGTGAGAGTTGGTCCTGCCTTGTTAAATCTGTAATTTCACACGTTAAAATTTATTTCAAGAAAACAAATAAATATGGATACAGTGTTTTATAAATAAAAATGTTGCTGAATTTTTAACAGAGGTTTATTGTCTACTCTGTGCCCAAAACTACATTAGTCACTGGAATTAAAACAGTGAATGGCACTAACCAAATCTGTAACTCCAATGAGATTATACTCTAGTGGGAATGACAGATAATGAGAATATATAATTTAATATGTTTAGGTAAATATAAAAAATTATACTTTTTATATTAAATAAAAATATACATATTGTCATGTCCAACAGTTTTTTGAACATGAATATTTATGCATAATATACACAACTATATAAATATACGCTAAGAAATAAGAATCTTTAACATAAATAAGCCTCAAAATTATTATACTTTGTGAAAGAAGGCTGACAGCCAAAGAAAATATGCTGTGTGGTACCATTTTTATAAAATCATAGAAAACACAATTTAATCTGTAGAAGAAACACATCACAACTTGCCCTTGGCTGGAGAGGAAAAAAAAGTAGATTGCAAAGAGTAAAAGAAAAAAAATTATAAACTTATTACCCAATACACTAATTGAAATCATGTATATATTGCATTTTTTTACTTTGTCCTTCCTTTTGGTTATTAATGGAAATAAAAAATATTTTTGTCATCCATAAACTTTCTTTGTGCCCATTTTTTGTCTTTTTTAAAACTAAAGTTGATTTTTTTCATATTGATTTCAAATATAAAAATAAATTCCTTTAATATACATTGAAAATATGTTTTAATTTATTTTTATTTTATTTTATTTAAAAGCTTACTGATATAAAGAAGTTTTACATTTATGTATAACCCATTCGATTCAATTTATTTTTTCATCTCTTCAACAGCATATGCAAAGTATCTATGTTGGACACTGAATTAATACATTATTATCTTTATCAAATAATTTTAGTTCTGTTAGAAATAAACTGAGGCATCTCAAAAATTTAAATTGTTTATTTGAGCAAAAATTTATTCCAATAAGGCAGCACCAAAGGAGAAGTGGTTAGAAGCAAACTCTACCAACAGGAGCCAGGGCTTTTTTTTTTTTTTTAATATATATTTCATTGATATTTTACAGAGAGGAAGGGAGAGGGACAGAGAGCTAGAAACATCGACCAGCTGCCTCCTGCACACCTCCCACTGGGGATGTGCCTGCAACCAAGGTACATGACCTTGACCGGAATCAAACCCAGGACCCTCCATCCGCAGGCCGATGCTCTATCCACTGAGCCAAACCGGTTTCGGCAGAGCCAGGGCTTTTAACAAAAGATGCAGAAGCAAAGGAAGGAAATTATGTCATTGGCTGTAGCTTAAACAGTACCCTTATCTGGGAAAGCCTAGTTGGCTGCTTGTGATTGGGAGTTGCCCGTAGGTTTTGACTTTTTAACCTAAGGCATTTACAGGCTTTTGTTTGGGTTTGCTTCTGTAGGCTGCTAAGGCCTTAGAAGCACCTCAGTCTAATGGACTCCTTGTTTAATTAATTCAACCATTCTAAATAATATTATCTTGCCTTTTAAAGAAAATAATATGAATTTTAATTATAGACTGTGTTCTGTTTTTAGGTAGTTTTTAAAAATCCAAGAAGATTCTTTGATAGTCTATTTAAGAAGGGGTTAAAAATAAATAAGCAAAGCATGTGCTACATTTCAAGCATCAGAATTAATCACAGTAGTTGCTAATCATTATACAGTTTAAGTAAATATTTTCATTATTGTACCTTTTGTTTTAAAAAATCCAACAACAACACAATTCCCTCCTCCTTTTGTTCTGCATAGGAGTTATAGTAATCTTTAAAATCTCACTCAGCCTTTTATAAAAAGTGAAAGGTGTGTAATTGGATCCTACTAAATGTCACTAGCTGCAGAAACAATTCCATTTTGAATTATTTTAGACATATCAGAGTTTACACAGAGTTGTGAGTATTGCCTTTGAAATGCTTATACACCTAAAAATGAGAAACTTTGTAAATAAATGAACAATCACTTCTCTGTAAATTACCTCCTTGTTCCACCAGCTGAGTGACCAAGCAGAATCAATTTGTAGTCAAGAGATTATTCTTGGTTTCCCAGCAAAAACGGATGGTGATGGTTCAACAACTTTACAAAATTACAAAAATAATTTATAATTTTAACCACCACTTGTCAATCAACAATAACTATATATTCTACTCACTAAAATTTCAAAATTCATCATCTATGTTTATGATGCTAAAATAGATGAATTACTTATTGAGGATGTAAAGCCAGAAAGAATGAGATCAAACTTGGCTCAGTGTCAAATCTGACACTATTGCAATTGAGTGCTAGATTCAAAAATACTACAAACACAATAATCGATAATGGTCAAGTCTAAAATAACTAATGTGAATTGGTTTTGTCTCCTAGATTAACTTTCATCATTTTTTTTGACAGGTTAAAAATGCTTATTTTTTCATGTTCATAAATAACTAGAGGACCGGTGCATGAAATTCATGCACGGGTAGGGTCCCTAGGATGGGCTGGTGATCAGGGCCCATTGGGACCTTCTGGCTGCTGGCCAGGGCCTTCCTTTGTTCCGTGCTGCCCCCTGGTGGTCAGCACACATCATAGCGAGCGATTGAATTCCTGGTCTCCAGTTGAACTTCTGAGAGGACACTTTGCATATTAGCCTTTTATATTTATAGATTATAGCATTTGTACTAAACTATTGCAGAGATATATAATCCTTAATTTGGAAAAGGACATTATAAAACATGAATCTATATTTTCTTGTACAACATGTTAACTTCACAACTTAACACCTATATCATGTCCTTATCTATTTTTGCTTCTTCTTTTTGGAGTCCTAACACACACACAGCCACACAGCCACACATAACACACACACAATGTATCCACCTATTTAAAAAATGAGTTAGCTTAGGGGCAGAGTGAGTTATGCAATTATCATCTAATTATTTTCCTAGGTATAACTTTGTGAAGGATTGAGAGCTTTGGATAAATAAATCAGATGAGTCAAGATTGTGATTCTTTCAAAAATATTAGTGTAAATAGCTTAAATGAGAAGACAGAAAAGTAAAAAATTCTAGTTTTATTAAGTTACAGATATCTTTTTAAGTTACCTTTTACACCATACACAAGAATAAAGTCAAAATGGATAAAGACTTAAATGTTAGGCTTGAATCCATAAAAATTCTATAAGAAAACAGGAAGTAAAATCTTGGACATTTCTCATAGCAATATATTTTTTTTTTGATATACCGCCTCAGGCAAGAGAAACAAACAAACAAAATAAACAAATGAGACTACATCAAACTAAGGTATCCTATCTAATAAAAGAGTAATACGCAAATTAACCATCACTCCACTACACCCACCAGCCACGCCCATGAGCCACGCCCACCAGCCAATCAGAAGCGAATATGCAAATAAACCCAACCAAGACGGCTACGGCCACAGAGAGAAGGAGGGAGGCTTGGGTTTCCCTGGCAATGGAGGAAGCCAAGCTTTCCACCTGCTCTTGCCGGCCTACGCCTCCACTCAAGGCTACAAAGTTTCAATGATAGAAGATACATAAATCCAAACAGAAATGGCAGCAGCCACGGAGCTGGGAAGATCAGGAGGCTAGGGTTGCCCCTGGCTATGGAGGAAGCCAAGCTTTCCGCACACCCTGGCTGGCCCAGGCCTCTGCTTAAGGCTACAAAGTTTCAATTGTGAAGATAAATAAATCCCAGATACCAGGGCCTCCACTTGGGTCATCAGGGGGCATGGCCAGACTGCAAACCACCACAGGCCCCTCGCCCAGGCCACCCCACGTCCCAAGGGAACCCCCACCCTGATCCGGGACACCCTTCAGGGCAAACCAGCTGGCCCCCACCCATGCACTAGGCCTCTATCCTATCTAATAAAAGAGTAATATACAGATTGACCATCACTCCAACACATAAGATGGCTGCCCCCATGTGGACACAAGATGCCCAGCAAGGGAGGGCAGTTGGGAGGGACCAGGCCTGCAAAGGAGGGCAGTTGTGGGTAATCAAGCCTGCAGGGGAGGGCAGTTAGGGGTGACTAAGCCGGCAGAGGAGGGAAGTTGGGGGCGACCAGGCCTGCAGGGAAAGGCAGTTGGGAGGGACCCGGGCCTGCAGGGAAGAGCAGTTGGGGGGGACCAGGCCTGCAGGGGAGGGCAGTTAGGGGAAAACAGGCTGGCAGGGGAGCAGTTAGGCATCAATCAGGCTGGTAGGGCAGTGGTTGGGGGTGATCAGGCTGGCAAGCAGAAGTGGTTAGGGGCAATCAGGAAGGCAGGCAGGCGAGCAGTTGGGAGCCAGCAGTCCTGGAGGGATGTTCGATTGTCGGACATCCCTCTAGGGGTCCCAGATTGGAGAGGGTGCAGGCTGGGCTGAGGGACACCCCCCCCCATGCACAAATTTCATGCACTGGGCCTCTAGTTTGTATAGAAAAGTAAACCATCAACAAAATGAAAAGACAACCCACTGAATGGGAGAATGTATTTGCCAATGATACATCTGATGAGGGGTTAATATGCAAAATTTATAAAGAACTTATAAAACTCAACACCAAAAAAAACTATCCAATAAAAAAAATGGTCCAAAGACCTGAATAGATACTTCTCCAAAGAGGACATACAGATGGCCAATAGATATATAAAAAGATGCTCAACTTCACTAATCATCAGAGAAATGCAAATTAAAACTACAATGAAATACCACCTCACACCTGTCAGAATGGTTATCGTCAATACATCAACAAGCATCAAGTGTTGGTAAGGATGTGGAGAAAAGAGAACCATCGTGCACTGTTGGTGGCAATGTAGATTGGTGCAGCCACAGTATAAAGTAATATGGAGTTACCTCAAAAAAGTTAAAAATTGAACTGCTTTATGACCCAGGAATTCCACTTCTGGGAATATATCTGAAGAAACTCAAAACATTAATTCGAAAGAACATATGCACCCCTATGTTCCTTGCAAAGTTATTAATAATAGCCAAGATTTGGAAACAGCCCAAGTGCTTATCAGTTGATAAGTGGATAAAAAAGATGTGAATTGCCCTGGCCGGGTGGCTCAGTAGACTGGAGCATCCTCTCATAGACCAAAAAGTTGTAGGTTCATCCTTGGTAAGAACATGTAAGGGAGGCAACTGATGGATGTTTCTCCTCACATTGATGTCTCTCTCTCTCTCTCTCTCTCTCTCTCTCAAATCAATAAAAAGAACATATCCTTTGGTGAAGGTTAAAAAGAAAACCTGTGATACATTTAAACAATGGAATATTATTTGGGCATAAAAAAATAAAGAAGTAGCTCTAGATGGTTTGGCTTAGTGGATAGAGTGTCAGCCTGACTGGGTCCCAGGTTCGATTCTGGTATGATCCCCAGTAGGGGGCATGCAGGAGGCAGCCAATCAATGATTTTCTGTCATCATTGATATTTCTATCTCTCTCTCCTTCTCCCTTCCTCTCTGAAATTAATTTTTAAAAAAGTAAAAAAACTTTACCCCCCAAAATCCTATATAATAAAAGGCAAATATGCAAATCTACTGAACGGTGGAACGACTGGTTTCTGTGATGTGCGCTGACCACCAGGGGGCAGACGCTTAATGCAGGAGCTGCCCCCTGGTGGTCAGTGAGATCCCACAGGGGGAGCGGCACTCAGTCAGAAGCCAGGCTCACTGCTGGCGAGTGCAGCAGTGGTGGCAGGAGCCTTTCCCACCTCCGCGGCAGCACTAGGGATGTCTGACTGCTGGTTTAGGCCCAGGCCTAAGCCAGCAGTTGGACATCCCCTGAGGGCTTCCAGACTGTGAGAGAGTTCAGGCCAGGCTGAGGGACTCCTGCCACTCCTCCCACCCAAGTGTACAAATTTCATGCACCAGGCCTCTAGTTATATATATATAATATATATATATATATATATATATATATATATATATATATATATGTAAATCTTACCCTTTGAAACCGCACGGATGGACCTGAAAAGTATTATACTAAGTAAAATAAGGCAGTAAGAGAAACACAAGTACCATATAATTTCACTTATATATGGTATCTAGGGAACAAAATAAGCTAACAAACAAGATAGAAATAGACTCATAGATACAGACCACAAACTGACAGCTGTCAGAGGGGCAGGGGTGTGGGGCCTGAGTTTAAAAGGTGAAAGGATTAAGCAAGAAGAAAAGGAAAGAAAGAAAGAAAGAAAGAAAGAAAGAAAGAAAGAAAGAAAGAAAGGAAGGAAGGAAGGAAGGAAGGAAGGAAGGAAGGAAGGAAGGAAGGAAGGAAGGAAAGAAAGAAAGAAAGAAAGAAAGAAAGAAAGAAAGAAAGAAAGAAAGAAAGAAAGAAAGAAAGAAAGAAAGAAAGAAAGTGAAAGAGGGAGGGAGGGAGGAAGGGAAGAAGAAAGGAAACCTCATAGTCACAAGCAACATTATGGTGATCACCAGTCGGAAAGGGGGGTGGAGGGAGGTTTAAGAGGGTAACAGCGGGATATATGGTGATGGAAGGAGACTTGACTTGGGTTGGTGAACACTCAATGCAATATAAAGATGGTATATTATGGAATTTTATACTTGAAACCTATTTTAAAATGCCATATATTTATTTCTTCATAATATGTATTTTAAACACCCTGTTTTTAGTTGCTTCCTTCTCTATTGATGCCATGCATCTGCACTTTGTAGTGTAGTAGCCACTAGCCAGGTATGATGATTGAACACTTGAAATATGACTAGCACAACCAAACTGTATTTAATTTTAAGTAAATTAAATTAAATTGAAAACATCTTCTACTTAGTTATTGAAAAGCTTTTAAGTAAGTTTGGAATACCTGGTTTATTTGTATCTAATTTTTCAACTAAATTTTATAAAATCTAAATACAGGCTATTTATTTTTCTATGGAAATTTAGCTTCCTAATTGAGATATGCTATAATTACAAAATACACACTAGATTTCAAAAAGTAAGTATAATAATGATGTAAAATATTACAGTAATAATATTTTATTGATGAAATATTAAAATAATTTGGATTATAGGTTTACATAAAATATACTTTAAAACTGATTTTGCCTGTTTTCTTTTTACACTTTTAATAGAAGAGAAATTATAAAATGAGGATTAAGACATTTAATGGTGGTAAAGTAGTTAACAATTCCTAACACACAATTTTCTCATCAATATTCAGAAATTTCATGAGAACCCATCTTATGGGTTCTCGTGAGGCATTTTTCTTTTATAATTTGAAGGTTATAATTTAAAAACCTGCTCAAAAGTGTCACTTTATTGTGGCGTGGCCTGGGACTGAGATTATTTTTTTTTTAGAATAACTTTAGATTAGAGCAAGAATGTCCTACCAAAATTCATACCCAGACTAATGTTTCAAGTGTTTTCAAACTCAGCTACAAGAGCAGTACTATCTGCATTTTCTTTGTGATCTTACTTAATTCTTACAAAAACTCAGTGTGGTAGGTAATAACTCCAGCACAATGAGAAAGCAATTAAAGTACCCAACAGATACATGCAGTCATTAAACAAATGTCTTCTGAGCCTCTCCCTAGTGCTTAGGTTACTCAATGTGCATGAAAATCACACATGAACGAAAGCAACAAAGACTTATCTTTCTGGATTTATTAAAGCTACATGACTTTTAAAAAATTCCCTGCCTTCATTAAATCATACTACTTATCTTATGACTTTGGGCTAGGTACTTAATCTCTCTGGTCTTTATTGACTTGATGTCTGAAAAAGAATGATTAATAACAGAAATAATAATAATAATAAAGCAAATACAACCATTTAGCAGTTGGGGTTAATAAAATATCTTATAAAGCACTGCTTGATTAATTATATTTCCCATATATTTAGTTTTTAAATGTTTATATTATTTTAAAACTATTCATTATATGTCATAGCATATTTTACTATAATTTTTATTTTTATCAGAAATATTTAATCATTTATCTCAGAAAATGAGTATAGTCATATCATAATAGTATATTTGTAAGATTTTGATAATAAATCCTCAAATTTTGATACAACAAAGTGTAGAAATAGAAAAAAAAACCCACAACTTTTTTACATATGAGAGAACAGAAAGCAGTATAAATTTTACTCTCTTAATATTTTAAAAGTATCATCAGATAATTCAAAGATTTTTGTTTTTATTTGGAGAGTTAAAAGTTACTTAATTTTTTCTCACATACAATCTATGAAAAGATTTTGGATTTCTATTAACTCAGACATCAAAGAAAGATGTTTTGATATCCTTGAGAGAGAAGCGCCTCAAGACAGTCTTTATTTTTCATCTCTGCTTCATTTTCTTAATCATATATTTGTCATATTGAAGGACATGCATATTCAAAAATCTAAAGTAGTATGTGTTTTCTTCAGCCTATTTACAGAAGAAAAACTGTTCATGAGAACCTAGGAAAAATAGTCTTAGGACATTTTAAAAAGTAGAGTAATTTTGTAATAAACTCATTGCATTATTAAAAGGAATCTCATGTTTTTCTTTGAGAAGCTAAGAGTAGGTTTAAAAACATGTGTAAAATGACTCCTTTTGAAGTTTTGAAGTGAAAATTAATCATGGCCTTTTAATTTTGAAGATCATATTACCATTGAAATGCCAAATACCAAACAATTAAACAACTTGCAAACATAATCTGAACATGGACTGAGTGTTTCTATTAAATAAAATGTATGGATTTTGGCCTACTTATTGACTAAAATATTATAGGATGGTCAGAATTCAGCTACTCTAACAATTCAGAAAATAAGCTTTGAAACAAGGGTTTCACAATACCTCCCATAAATAACATTATGGAAGTATTAATTAAAAAAGTAAGACATATTGTTTGTCTATTAATTTTTTTCCTGATTGATTTAGCCTGTTCTTATTTGGCCAGAAGAAACATCTGGGAGATCTGTGATTAAAATAAAAGTGAGTATATCTGTGCAAAAAACTCTTATTCCTTCAAGTAGTGACTTGTGATAATTTGTTTAAGATGAATAAATAAATAGAAAAGAGTTGTTTTAAGGGCTTTTATTATTGAAAACTGATAGGTATTCTTTAAGAAGAGGAGAAAGAAGAAAAAGGTAAAGATAAAAATTATGAACAACAAATACATGTCTATCAACAAGTGAATCTAAAAATCAAGTGAATAAAAAATCTGATGAACAGAATAAACTGGTGAATATAATAGAATCAGGGGCATAGAAAGGGAGTGGACTGACAATCCTTGGGGGTAAAGGGGTGTGGGAGGTTCGAAAAGAGACTGGACAAAAAGTGTACACCTATGGATGAGGACAGCCGTGGGGGGGAGGGGCAGAGGGTGTGGTGGGAACTGGGTGGAGGGGAGCTATGGGGGGAAAAAGAGGAACAATTGTAATAATCTGAACAATAAAGATTTATTAAATTAAAAAAAAAGAAGTGGTCACATATTTTTGAGACAGACTGAACCTCTCTTGAATGGATAGAAAGGCTCTTCAGTTATTTTTTTAAGCATCTCCTAGATAAGTTAAAGTTTCTCTCTCTTTTTAAAAAATCTTTATTGTTAAATAAACAAACAAGTGAGCAAATTAGTAATCAGGTTTTTGCTCCTACTTAAGCTGAGATATATATTTTATTATATTGATTTTTCTCTCATGAGTTAAAGGTTTATTTATTTTTTTTAAATAGGATGAGTAGTAAAAACATTATTGATCTAGTTAGAGTCAATCTGAAATTCACCTTAGCATTAAGAAAGGATAAAAATAAAGTTACCTTGGGAGAGTTAAGTATTATTTATCATGATAGTTCTAGTTTAAATTTTGTAATTTAAAAACAAAATAAAATAAAGAATATGTTATTAAATGGAAGTGTTTTAAACATTTTATTAAAATTATTAGGTACTAAATAAACTCATGAACTTTTCAACTAAATTATTTTGTCAGTTTCAGTTCTTTGTGTTAATAAAAAGAAAATAATGTTTAAAAATCTCCAAGGAAAGAAAAAGCTATTCTGATTTACAGTTACCGCAATATGAAGAAATTCATGCTATGCACATTTCTTAAGTTGTAAACTCCCTGAGGAAATTGGATATATTTTTATTCTTTATCCATAACTTCTGCACAGCACATCTGAAATAGAATAGATGCTCATTAAACTTTTATAGAGAATGGGACTGGCAACTGGTCAGATATTGGAAAAATAGAGATGAGAAAAACATACAGAAATTGTTATTTTTAAGGAGTTAAATACCTGGACTTGAATGTACAGTGTATTGTAGATAAGGTCATTGTTAATACCCATTAATCAGACCATTCTAATAAACAGCAATGTAAAAGCTGATTTGCATTTAAAAAGTGAATTTATCTTCAAAGCTTCTAACAACCCTCCCAAATTTCCACATGGATATATTCTGTTATTAGTAATAATGTTTTTATGCCTAAAGAAGTTATAGAAAAGCATCTGGATGCATGATAGCAGAACCTTGAACTGTTGAGAATTATGATCTCTACCATGCCATATCTGGTCTGCAATATGAGAGTGTTTTTTTTTTTTTCTTTGCTTATTTACCTCTTTTTTTGGCATATTTATGTACTCATTCTTTAATTTATGGAATATCTTATTTCATCTTGTCCCTAATATTTTTGCATCCCATTGCTAGAAAAATGTTAAGTGGTCTTTATGAGGTTGATACTTTAAAAGCCTTTAATCAAAATATTGATCAAATAACCAATTAATTGTATCAAAATGTCACCAGCAAAAGGGTTCTTGACCTGCCCTTTACCCCAAGACAGAAATCAGGAGAGGGAGCTAAACAGAATAAAAAGAAGAGGTTTAGTGAAAACGAGATGGAGGGAAAGAGAAAGGGAAGGAACTTGATGCATCAAGGGAGCACACACTAAGTCAAGCATCGCTCTCCAATTGCTGCCTGGGGTCTGGCCTATATAGGGTTGTGTTCTTCACACAAGTGCAGAGTGGATTCTTGGCTTTCCAGGTTCCCGTGGTGAACTGGCATCCATGCAGAGACCAGCTCTTTGCTTTCTAAGTTCCCTGTAAGTGGTGTCCACTTGCAAAGGCACAGTGAAGCTCTTTGCTTTCCAGGTTCCTGCCATTGGCCGGTGTGAACCAGAGCAGGCACAGAGCAGAGCTCTTTGAAGAGTGCCTGGAAAGTATTATGCTAAGTGAGATAAGTTAGTCAGAGAAAGACAAGTATCGCACGATCTCACTCATATGTGGAATCTAATGAACAAAATTAACTGATGAACAAAATTGAAACATGGAACAGACTGTCAAATCTCAGAGGGAGGGTGGGGGTTGGGGGTGGGAAGAGGTCAACCAAAGAACTTGTATGCATATATGCATAGCCCATATGAAAGAGGAGTATGATTGTTGACCAGAATATAAGACACTGGAGTTTAGAAATTCAGACAATAGGGTGGTGAAGGTCTGGGCAGGGAGTGCAGGGGAGCTGGCTAGAAGGGGTCAATGGGAGAAAAAAGAGGACATATGTAAACTTTCAACAATAAAGATTTTTTAAAAAGAGAGAGAAATTTTAACTTATCTAGGAGATGCTTAAAAAAATAACTGAAGAGCCTTTCCATCCATTCAAGAGAGGTTCAGTCTGTCTCAAAAATATGTGACCACTTCTTTTTTTATAATTTAATAAATCTTTATTGTTCAGATTATTACAATTGTTCCTCTTTTTCCCCCCATAGCTCCCCTCCACCCAGTTCCCACCACACCCTCTGCCCCTCCCCCCCACGGCTGTCCTCATCCATAGGTGTACACTTTTTGTCCAGTCTCTTTTCGAACCTCCCACACCCCTTTACCCCCAAGGATTGTCAGTCCACTCCCTTTCTATGCCCCTGATTCTATTATATTCACCAGTTTATTCTGTTCATCAGATTTTTTATTCACTTGATTTTTAAATTCACTTGTTGATAGACATGTATTTGTTGTTCATAATTTTTATCTTTACCTTTTTCTTCTTTCTCCTCTTCTTAAAGAATACCTTTCAGCATTTCATATAATACTGGTTTGGTGGTGATGAACTCCTTTAGCTTTTTCTTATCTGTGAAGCTCTTTATCTGAATGATAGCTTTGCTGGGTAGAGTAATCCTGGTTGTAGGTTCTTGCTATTCATCACTTTGAATATTTCTTGCCACTCCCATCTGGCTTGCATAGTTTCTGTTGAGAAATCAGATGACAGTCGTATGGGTGCTCCCTTGTAGGTAATTAACTGTTTTTCTCTTGCTGCTTTTAAGATTCTCTCTTTGTCTTTTGCTCTAGGCATTTTAATTATAATGTGTCTTGGTGTGGTCCTCTTTGGATTCCTTTTGTTTGGGGTTCTCTGCGCTTCCTGGACTTGTAAGTCTATTTCTTTCACCAGGTGGGTGAAGTTTTCGGTCATCATTTCTTCAAATAGGTTTTCAGTATCTTGCTCTCTCTCTTCTTCTGGCATCCCCGTAATTCAGATGTTGGTATGCTCGATGTTGTCCCAGAGGCTCCTTACACTATCTTCAAGTTTTTGGATTCTTTTTTCTTTTTGTTTTTCCGGTTGAGTGTTTTTTGCTTCTTTGTATTTCTAATCTTTGACTTGATTCTTGCAATCCTCTAGTCTGCTGTTAGGTCTCTGTATAATATTTTTTATTTCAGTCAGTGTATGTTTAATTTCTAGTTGGTCCTTTTTCATATCCTCGGGGGTCTTGCTAAATTTATCGGCCTTTTCTAGGAAATTCTTGAAAAACCTTATAACCGTGGTTTTGAACTCTATATCCAGCAGTTTGTTTTCCTCCATTTCTTTCATTTGTGATCTGTTTCTTTGTCTTTGCATTTTCATTGCTTCCCTGAGTTGGTAGAGTAGCTTTGTGTGCTAGGTATCCTATAGGGCCCAGTGGCTCAGCCTCCCCCAGTTACCTGAGGTGGACACTTTTGGTGCACCCCTTTGTGGACTGTGTGCACAGCCTTGTTGTAGTTATGTTTTGATTGTTGTTGGTATCACTGGGAGGAATTGACATCCAGGCCAATTGGCTGTGAGGATCAGCTGTGTCTATGCTGGGAGAACTTCTGTGTTGGAGACACCCTTATGAGATAAGACTTGCAAAATTGCAAAAGCCTCTGTGCTCAGCTTGGATGGGGTGGAGTCTCAGGGTGGAGCAGACAGCAATGACTTCCCATCAGCCCTGCCCTATGAGGCCCCTGGGTCTCAGTGTCCCATGGTAATCACTGCAAACACCTCTGAGAGAAAGCCGCCCTCGAGTTTCGCCCTCTTCCAGACAGTCCAGTTTCTCCCCGAATGAGTCTGGGTTCCCAGAAACTTGCCCAGAACTGGAGTTCAGCGCAGTTGGGAGCTTCTGTCTCCCTTCCACTTTAGAAAGCCAACCGCACACTCAGCTGCCCATGCACTCAGTCGCCCATCCTCTTCACGCGTGCACATCTCCGTACCTCAGCCTTTTGCAGCTCCTCTGAATCTCAATGTGCTTTCCTCTTTCCTTCTAGTTGTAGAATTTCCACTCAGCCAGCTTTCCTGTGATTCTGCTTTTCAAAATGGTGTCCGTTTTGTCTTTTAGTTGTACTTTTGATGTTGTTGTGCGAGGCAGCAGTTTAGGTGTTTACCTATGCCACCATCTTGGTTTCTCCTGTGATGACTTCTTAAGTGCTAAGAAAAATATGTGACCACTCCTCTAGTGCTAAGATAAAAGTGACTCTGATATAAATAGGAACATCTACCTTTATGAACATCTGATTGTTAAAATTTATTAAATATGGGATACCCCAAAAAGCTATATATTTCTTTTTACTCTTTACAATTGTTAATCTGACAACAATATCATTTAGCAAAAAAGTATCAACATTAGTTGGAAATTCCAAATGCCAAATAGATTTTGACTGCCCATCTCCAGTAATTGTCTGTGTCATTTCTAAATCAGGATTTACCTATCAGTTTGCACTTAAGATGAATTAGAATTCATATTAATAATTCAGATTCACCTTAAAGCATCCAGTTATATTCCTGCATGCTCTCCTATATTTTCACAACTAAGAGGTTGCACGTTTGGGGATACTTTGGGACTAATGTACTGTGTTATGGGTTTCGCTTTCACTGTTATTGAACCAAATCACTTAATTTAACTTAAATATTTAAAAGACATTTTTCAGAAAAAAAAATGATCACTTATGCAAGTGATCTAAGTTATCTCTTGTAAACTTAGAGAAAAACAGGATCAAATACTCCCTTAAATCTTAAGTGAATGTCTGCATTCATTATTCAATTTTATTTGAATGACAACACTATACCCCTAAAAATGTAATGTTAGAGAGTACCAACCCTGACCAAACACCCCATTCGGTCATGGAGGCAGGTATAAAACATTACTACAAAGCATGGTAAATTGTAATTTGTAGCTATTGCGTATAGCTGGTAACAGAAAATTCAAAGAATAAATGACTCATTTGATATGAAAAGGTTAGAAAACACTTCACAGAGAAGGTGACAGCTAATCTTTTGAAAGAGGAGTATGATTTTGACCAGAATATACGACACTGGAGTTTAGAAATTCAAACATCTAAGTCATTTATCAAGTTCAGGAGGCATAAAAATGTATGATGTATTTTTGGAATTAGAAGCAAATCAACTCGGCTTATTACCTCTTTTGTGCAGCCTTACCTGTTCTGCTCAGTTTAAATAAATCTTTCCCCTGAATATCCTGTTGTCACCTTTCATGCAGTGCAGTTTGATTTCTGCCTTATGATTCTCTAGGGAATGTGTTTGCTGATGACATAGATTAAGGTAATTGAGTTAAAATTATAAATTCATAAAACAGTTACATAGAATTGTAAAACAGAAAGAAAAAATGATCTGTGTTTAGACCAGTGATATCATCAAATAAAATGAAACTATTCTCTGATATTCTTAAAGTAAATTAATTAATATAAATGAATAATATAATATAATTTAATATCATTTAACATCCCTAATGTAAAAGATGGATAAATAAATAAGAATTTTTATTGTTATAACAAGTCACATAAAATGTATATGCTATTAATTCTTTCTGATTTCTATCATATGTTGGAGTTTCACTTTTGCAAAGATTTTCTATCACTCTAGTAGTCCCTGTACCTTTCTCTTATAAAATTATTTTGTTGTGGGAGAAATAGAATAATCTGCCAGTCAATGAACTACTATTGAAAAGGTCAAACATTTTTTCATGAAAATGTTGTCATTGTGCTCTTTGTTCCTCAGATTCTTCTGAGCAACAATTAATTCAATTTAACCAACTCTAAAGCTGTGAATTGTCATAGATCATAAACTTTCAAAATGTCTGTGTTCTTCCTCAAATTTACTTATTTAGCATATTTTAATGGTATCACATGAAAGGATATTATTAAGTATTCTTGCTATGCTCAAGAATACTTAATGCTATGCTCAAGAATAACTATAATACTATTCTTGCCAATGGCATTATAAGGAGAATGAGAGTAGTGGTATTTCAAGACAGTGAGATATCAACACAATGAATCACATACAAAAGATCAAGAATGATAAGGATAAATATACAAAGTGACATATCAACCTCAAACATTTATCATGTTGGCATCATGGTTCACCTTTATCTCTTCAGTTGTATTCAAAAGGAAAGAAATATGAAGTGAGAAAATCTAAATGCTATTTAATTAATTTAAAGATTAAGGAGAAATAGCATAAAATTTTTCACATTATAATGGGTAAATTTTTATTATTGGATTATTTTGCAGTGATACCTGGCATTTATTGTGCTTTTTCTGTTAAAGAAAGATTGTCTTTATCCAAGATCCAGTTTGTTTCATTAAATGTACTGCTGGGATATCCTAAAAAACTAGAGTTCCAGAGCAAGACTGAAAAAAGATACAGCATTATTTCTCTGAAGCCTATAAGACTTTATTTTAGACTAGAGGACCGGTGCACAAAATTCGTGCACTTTGTGTGGGGTGGAGGTCCCTGAGCCCGGCCTGTACCCTTTCGCAGTCCAGGAGACCTCGGGGGATGTCTAACTGATGGCTTAGGCCTGCTCCTCACAGGGATATCCTTATTGCTGCCACAGAGGTGGGAGAGGCTCCCACCACCACCGCTGTGCTTGCCAGCTGTGAGCCCAGCTCAGGGTTTCTGGCTGAGTAGCGCTCCCCCAGTGGGAGCACACTGACCACCAGGGGGCAGCTCCTGCATTGAGTGTCTGCCCCCTGGTGGTCAGTGTGCATCATAGCGACCAGTTGTTCTGCAGTTCCATCGATTTGCATATTAACCTTTTATTATATAGGATACTAGTGGCCCAGTGCACAAAATTCGTGCATGGGAGGGGTGTCCCTCAGCCTGGCCTGCACCTTCTCCAATCTGGGACCCCTAGGGGGATAACCAGCAGTTGGACATCCTTCTCACAATCCAGAACTGCTGGCTCCTAACTGCTCCCCTGCTGGTTTGATTGCCCCTAACCACCTATGCCTCAGCCCCGCACCCAGGACCCAGGATTTTCTCCTCCAGCTGACCACAGGCACCTGGGATCCAGGCTTCCCTCTCTCTGGTCAGCCAGAGGTGCCTGGGCCGGCTGCAGCTGCAGGGGTTGGTGGGCAGGAGGCTTCGCCTGGGCTGCAGCCGCAAGTGCTGGCACCTGGGACCGTGGAGTGGGCGGCTTCTCCGTCTCCCGGCCCACAGCCAGCCACAGGTACTGTTGCCCGGGACTGCAGTGTGGGCAGCTTCTCCCTCTACCAGGCTTCAGCCAGCCTCAGGCACTGGGTCCCAATTTCTCAGTCTCCCCCAGGATGTGGGGCAGGTGAACGTGAGGCTTCTGCAGCTGGCTGCAGCCTGGGATCACAGGGCAGGTGGCTTCTTTGTCTCCCGGTCCGCAGCCAGCCTCAGGCGCTGGTGCCCGACTTCTCTGACTCCCACAGGCCCAGAGTGGCTGGGGAGAGGGGCTGCAACCATCTTTGTCAGGTTAATTTGCATACTCACTCCTGATTGGCTGGTGGGCCTAGTGAATGTACAGTCATTTTGCATCTTTCTCTTTTATTAGTGTAGATATTATTTACAACAAATATTTAAACAGAAATTGCATTTCCACAATTTTTCAGTTATACAATTCTATACACCTGTAAAATTTCTAGATGAATTTAGTTTTTCTAATCACATAAGTAACAATCTAATGCTACAGAAAATTTGAAAAAATTTAAAAATTCTATAATTTTAAAGTAAAATCCAAAATTGTAGTTCTGTGTACTACTTCCTCAAATTTTATATATGCCTATTATATATGTTTTATATACAAAATGAACTAAGAAGGAATGTCATATTTACTTAATTATATCCTTATTTTAGATTGTTTCTGTTTGGTTCTGTGATAACTCCGAAATAAACATATTTTTTTCCTATAGCTTTTCCACATATTTTAAATTATTTACTTAGAGTTGATTTTCATAAGTAAGAACTGATGGGAGTTGTGGTATAGAAAGGAGTAATTGCAGCAATAAAAAGGGGGCAATTAGTTGCTGTTTTCCTTTTGATTGTGTTGATATGTACTAATATATCTGTGATGATATTTGATTGATCATATTTTTCTCCATTTATATTGCCAATCAAACTAGAAGTTACTGAGAGATAGTGTCCACAACATCATTCTTTTTATGGAGCATAATATCTGATATATAACAGACTCTCAATAACTGTTTAAGAAATGAAAGTTATTTTAACAAAATGCCATGGAAATCTAGCAATCTTTATAGCTTTGGGTGAGTAAATCAAAAATCTTTACTTGTTGCTTTTATTTTAAAAAAATAACTACTGTGGATACATTCCTTAAAAGTGTTGTTTACTACTTTGAATAGCATGCATAATTAATTTTATTTTAAAAATGAAAAACACTTTCATTCCTCTGTTTTTTGAGATCTTGGTGTATAGATAGAGACTGAGCTGTTTCTAATACAGGTAATTGTTATTTGCTTAATTCCAAAATAAACTCATTTTCTTTCTATAAAAAGAAATCGCTTTATAAATAGGGTTGTTATGGGTGGAATTGTGTCTCCCCATAAGATATGTTAAAGTCCCAACTCTTCATACCTCAGAATGTAACTATATTTGGAATTTGGTAATTACAGATGTAATTATTTAAGGTGGAGTTATACTAGAGAAAAGTGGTGTCCTTATGAGAAGAGGAGAAGAAATACAGAAACAGACATACCAAGGTAGAACACCATGTAATGAAGGCAGCAGAGACTGAAATGCTACAGCTATAAGCCAAAAAAATGTCAAGGATACCTGGCAAACCCCAGAAGCTGGGAAGAGGCAACACTACATGAACCAAGTAACAGGTCCTCACCAGACACAGAACTCAGCCATGCTGACACCTGATCTTGACTTTCCAGCCCTCAGAACTCTGAGAAATAAAATTCTGTTATTTATAAGCTACTCAAGCTATGGCATTTTTTTTAATAAGCCTGAATGGACTAAGACAGTAGCTCTAGGAAACTAATATAAAGGACATTAGTGTTTTTTTATTATTATTATTATTATTATTATTATTATTATTATTATTTAAACTAGAGGCCCGGTGCATGAATTCATGCACAGGTGAGGTCCATCGGTGTGGCCTGTGGGGATTGGGCTGAAACCGGCAGTCCAATGCCACCTGCTGCTCCTGCCTGCTGCTCCCGCTCATCCTGGCCCTGCTGCGCCTGCTATGGTCTCACGCCCAGTCAGCCCTGATTGGGAGAAACTCGCACCACCAGCTGTGAGCCCTGTGCCTGGTACCTGTCCTGAGGGGAATGGGGTCTGGAACATGATAGGTCCTCCAGGCAGGCAGTGGGATGCCCCTGCCAGTCCAGGACCCAGATCCGTCCATCTGACTTTCATGCTGGTTGTCGGGAGCCACCTGGTGGCCGCTTTTGTATTGTTTTTTCCTTGCAGAGCATCTAGGGAGGGGAAGCGGCTGCAGTGCCTGAAGCCAACTTACAGAAGGCTGGTGGTGCTGTTGGGGTTGTGCCGCCAGCACCGGTCCATCGGTGCCTGGCCTGTTCTCCGGAGATTGGACCTGCAGGACTACTGAAGGAGTGAGTGGCTGCCACCTGCCTACTGGGCCACTGGGATGGGCAGTAAGCTGAGCGGGATTCCCACTGTGGAAGAGCACTGACCACCAGGGGGCGGCTCCTGCATTGAGCGTCTGCCTCCTGGTGGTCAGTGTGTATCATAGTAACCAGTCGACCAGTTGTTCAGTTGTTCACTCGTTCAGTCACTTAGACTTTTATATACAGATATAGATTCTTATTGTTTAAAATATTACATAAGTCTCCTTTTTCCCCCATTGTAAAAGGCATTAGTTTTAGCAAGTGAAAAAAATATATATATATAGGATGCCCAGTTAAATTTGAATTTAACAAAAACAATATATCCCAACTATTGCATGCGTATGACAACCCTATTTATAAAACAGTCTAAGATTTAAGACTTACAAAGCCTGCCCTAGCCGGTTTGGCTTGGTGGATAGAGAGTTGGCCTGCGGACTGAAGGGTCCCAGGTTCGATTCTGGTCAAGGGCATGTACCTTGGTTGTGGGCACATCCCCAGTGGGGAGTGTGCAGGAGGCAGCTGGTTGATGTTTCTAACTCTTTGTTTCTCTCTCATCGATGTTTCTAACTCTCTATCTCTCTCCCTTCCTCTCTGTAAAATACCAATAAAGTAAATTAAAAAAAAAAAAAGACTTACAAAGCCTGCAGACAGTCAATGAGGTTAGATTTTCTGAGGAATATTGATATTTGACAGATAACATGCAAAAGTAAAAATGTATTCTATTCTCCTCAAGTTTCCTCGAGCATCCCTTTAATGAATAATGAAAAAAAAAATGATCCACTTTTTAAAAATTTAATTTTTCATTTACAATTTCCATTCAAAATTATTTTATTTTAGTTTCGGGTGTATAGCATAATGCTTAGTAATCATATACTTTGCAAAGTGACCCCCCCCCCCCCCAATATTTCAGTACCCACCTGGCACCATAGAGTTATTACAATAGTAGAGGCCTGGTGCAAAAAATTTGTGCACCAGATGGGTATCCCTCAGCCCAGCCTGCACCCTCTTGCAGTACGGGTCCCCTCAGGGGATGTCTGACTGCCAACTTAGGCCTGATCCCTGGCAGTCGGACATCCCTCTCACAATTTGGCATCCCTTGCTCCTTACTGCCCGCCTGCTCACTCCTTACAGCTTGACTCACTGCTTCTTAGTGGCAGGCTTCTTACCGCTTGGCTTGCTGCTCCTTAGCACTGCTGTGGAGGTGGGAGAGACTCCTGCCACTGCCACTGCTCTCACCAGCCATGAGCCCAGCTTCTGACTGAGCAGTGCTCCCACTGTGGGAGTTCACTGACCACCAGGGGACAGCTCCTGCATTGAGCGTCTGTCCCCTGGTGGTCAGTGTGTGTCACAGCAACAGGTCATTCTGGTCATTGCGCCATAATGATCACTGGGCTTTTATTATATAGATTGACTATATAGTCAATCTATATAATAAAAGCCCAGTGTTGTCCTTTACATCCCATGTGTTATTTTGTACCCAGCCTTCAATATCCCTCCCCTCTGACAACTGTCAGTCTGTTCTCTGTATTTACGTGTCTGTTTCTATTTTGTTCATTCAGTTAATTTGTTCTTTAGTGAAATCACATGGGATATTTCTCTTTCTTTGACTGACTTATTTCACTTAGTGTAATATGCTCTAGGTCCATCCATATTGCAACATTTTAATGACTGAGTAATATTTCATTGCATATATGTACCACCACTTTAATATCCACTCATTTATTGATGGGCAATAGGGTTGCTTCCATATCTTGGCTATTTTAAATAACATTGCATTAAACGTAGGTGGTGCATATATCCTTAGTGTTTTGTATTTTTGAAATTTTTTATTTCAGAAGTGCAATTGCTGGGTCAGAAGGGAGTTTAATTTTTAATTTTTTGAGGCACCTCCATACTGTTTTCTATATTGGCTGCACCAATGTGCATCCTCACCAACAGTGCACGAGGGTTCCCTTTTCTTTACATCCTCACCAACACTTGTTGATTTTTTATTTACTAATGATAACCTTTCTGATAGTTGTGGGGTGATATCTCATTGTGGTTTTAATTTGCTTTTCTCTGATTAGTTATTTTGAACATCATTTCATATCTCTTTTGGCTATCTGTATAGCCTTTTTTAGAGAAGTGTCTATTCAGGTGCTCTGCTCACTTTTTAATTTAATTTGCTGTTGAGTTATCTGAGTTCTTTGACAATTTTGGATATTAACGCCAATCAGATGTATCATTGGCAAATGTCTTCTCCCATTCAGTAGGTTGTCTTTATTTTGTTGAAGTTTCTTTTGCTGTGCAAAAACATGTTACTTTGATGTAGTCACGTTTATTTTTTTCTTCTGTTTACCTTGTCTAAGGTAATATATCAGAAAAAGTATTGCTAAGAGAGATGTCAAATAGTTTGCTGCCTTGTTTTCTCCTAAGAGTTTTATGGTTTTGAGTCTTTAATGCATTTTGAGGGTTTTTTTGTATATAGTTTAAAAAGGTTGTCTGGTATCATTTTTTTGGATGTTTCTATCCAATTTTCCCAGCATCATTTATTGAATAGACTGTCTTTACCCCATTGTATATTATTGCCTCTTTTTTCATATATTAATAGATCATATAGGCAATGATCCAAATTCTCAGTTGACATATTATAAAGCACTTATTACAGTTTTGAAAGTATTTGTGAACTAACAAAAGATCATAAAGAGCATTAACTTTGACAAAAATAAAGATAATTTGTAGAAAAATTTAAATACTTATGAACAACCAAATAGGTTTATTTATAATGAAATTGATTTGAGGGTGAACAAACATTGAATCTCTAGCCATTAAGGACATTTGAAAATTATAGACCCATATGGTCCTCTCAGTTGATACTGAGAAAGTAAAAGAGACCTTCTATGGGATATATATGAGAGGTGGTGCTGACCATCCACAAACTTTATCAGGACTCCTTTGTGAAGATCTAGGAAATCTAACACTGTCCATTTGCCCTGGTGAGAGTTTACTTGAGAAGCAGAGCTGGAGTGCTTGGCAGGGTGACATTACTGAGCTGTGTTTGAAAACACACAGCAGATGGCAGCAGCTAGAGTCATTATATGATCAGTTAGAAGATATACCAAGAACCTAAAAAGTTTAGGTGCACAGAAAACAAATGTGTGCCAATGGTCTAAATGATTGTGAAACTCCCATGCTAGCGCCAAGCACCATCAGAGAAAAAGTATACTGTTTTCTTCCTATGATAGATAAGACATAGTCACCGAAGTAAACCCCTCAAAACTTCCATAAGTGGAGGACACTTGGGCTTCAAGACAATGAGTCATCTATGGAAAGCTGAAATGGAGTGTTACTATGCCCTGCAGCCGTATATTAAATCATGAATTGACTTGAAGAATGATGGTATTAAATTAAGAAAAACTAAATTAAAATTTGTTTTTCACTGAGGTTTTCAGTCTACACTCTGTACAGGGAAATCAAGTTTCATATCCATGATGGTAAATGATCTTCACCACAGTAATTATGCAATAATTTGCAACACACAAGATATTTTAAATACAATGGAAATATCAACTTTTTTTCTTTATCTCTCTGATATTTCAGAGAGAAGTGCACTTTATCAAGAGGACTACTCAGCAGACAGTTCCTTTCTCTTTCTGCTGTCCATTTTCCCACTTTGATATAAAATTAACTCTATTTTTGAGGGAGCTGCAATTTTTGTTTAGTGGAGAAAGTGACTTTTCTCCCAGATCATATCATTCAGAGGTTTTTTTTTCATTCTTCAATAACTATTTCAAAACAAAAACATTTCCCTAATAATTGAGATATTTACTCTAATAAAAAAAGCTGAATTCTCATTTTCTTTCCATTATTTTTCCAAAATTAAGCTTACAGAATGCTCTTAACCAGTACGTATTGCTTTGTAACAGTGCGCATTTCTGGTTGGATAAACATCACATTTTCACTGCTGAATCTCATTTTCACTTTGTGTAATCAGCTCTAAATTTTGTTTGAAATATCTGAATGCATTTTTTTCTGGTTCAATATTCAGTAAGTGATTTTTCTTCTTTTTAAAGTCTTACTTATAAAGCTGATGAAGTTACTGTTTCCACTTTACTATGTTATCTTGTGATTTCACACATACATATAAGTACAGTTATCTCTGGCTGCCAAATACCAATCTTTTCAAAACAATTCTAATAAGATTTTAACAATATAACCCTTCACTTCTTTTAGGACATTGAATGAACCCATATTAAAGTAAAATTAATAATAAAATGATCACCTTTAGTATTTATTCACTTCTATGCTTTTAGATATGGGACATAAAACAAATCAATACTATTTTATAACTATGTAGATAGTTGAAAATAGAAATCAATTTAAATATTAATAAAATGATTCCTGTAAAAGGCCAATTGTTTTTACTACTACACTATTTATACAAATCTACTTTAAATACCTGCTATACTCTTGTAGAAAATAATTTGGGCAACACTCAGGTTGTTTTTCTCAGGAATTTTGTTTTCCTCTGTAAGCTGTGTTATGTCTTAGATAAATGGACAAAGTTCTCATATTCCATCCTTAACATTACCATGTTTTCACTGGAAATAGATTCTAAGTATTCTAAGTTATTGTAGTAGTTCAGATTAATGATTTCTCTGACTATAAATATCTTAGATGAGAAAATATTACTGAAATATATTTGAGCCCTTTGTTTGATGGTTTTATTTACTCTTAAATTTCTATTTTACTTATACACAACATTTATCATTAATGGATATTTAAACTGATATGAGCATCTATGTTTCCTGTATAAGAAACTGTGTGGATAGCCCGCTACATAATGTATTTATCTTCCAATAATTTATTTTGTATGAAAAATTACTTTTCTAATCAAAACTGCCTTTCTACTATAACAAAAAAAAAACTTTCTTAAATAAATATAAAACTAATTATTATGTTTAGTGAATATAGTCAAGGAGAAAAAATTTTAAATTACTTTGTGGAGAAAACAGCTGTAAACCCTGAATTTTTAAATGTAAAATATATCTCAGTACAAACAGTAAACCTATAAAAAGTTAGGTCTTCAACTATCATCCATACATGGAAATTAAATAGACAGAAGTTCAGCTACAATGATAAACATTATATTCCTCCTCACCCAAGAACAAGTAGTCTGCTTTCATTCTTTGTTTATCTGCCTTAATGTTGGAGGCATTTATCATTTTATAACTTGGCACCATAAGCATAAATGCAAGTCAAATGTAAGAAGCAACAAAACAAACCTTACTTTGATTATTTTGAATTTCCCCCCTAGACTTTGAATTCTTGAAATAGAAAATAGTTTAATTTAAGGCATCATCAGGTAACAGTTTAAGCATCTTGAATTTATATTTAGAAGATTTAGTGATTTGCCTTGAAAACATGTAGTCCTTGCAATGCATTGGGTGATATGCATAAACTCTCAGTAATCAATGAGATTATATAATGGCAAATTGAAACAGATCATTTAGCATGGTGACAGTATTTGTAAACGCAGATCCTTCTATATGATGTTTTTGTCGTGCACACAACTAATGCTGCTCTGGAGCACATGAGCATGATTTGTGAGCCAGCCATGTCCCTTGTGTTTGGAGAGTAGTGAAGCATGACAATCCATATGCTATCTTAGCCTTTTTCTGTTATCCTTGATGACAGCATCTAATAGCATCTCTGGTTTCTACCATTCCCCGACAGTAAAGCTGAATAGTTGTGATGTCTTTCCAATTTCCTACCAAACAATTGTTTGGGAACTTGACTTCACTTTTATTAACCCCAAAGGTCTCTCCATTTATTTAGTTTCCCCAAACTGTATCCAACTTTCAAAATTCAGCAAAATAGATGTTGCAAAGTCTATACAAGACATTTCTTTGTAAGATCCCTTTAAAAGCTTCAGCACTTAAGGAAAATCAATAGTGCTTGATGTGGTTTTGTGGCTCTGTTTCTTGAACACTAAATTCAATTTGATCCATTGCTATTAGCAGCTTAGAGTTATAGTGCAGCCATCTAGAAAGGTGAGGGTGTTTGGCCCATCATTTGCCATAGATTCACTCACATTGACAAAGTTAATAAGTTTTAAATTTATAGATTTCTTTAACAAATAAATGATAAATGTAAAAGGTAATGTTCTATTTTATGTAAGCACAATACTAAGTGGTAGAAAGTTGGTTTTGATATATCATTAAATCATTTATCATTAAGTCACTTATTAATCCAGTCCCAATTTAAAGTAAAATTTAAATAAGCCTGGACAATAGTGTGATGAAGGCCTGGGCAGGGTGGGTGGGGGAAACAGGGGTCAATGATATTAAAAAAGGGGACATCTGTAATACTTTCAACAATAAAGATACATTAAAATAAATAAATAAACCTGGACATACATCATAAATTTGTGTTATGGGCCCAACCATTAGTATATCTGTATGGAAACTGAGGACCCTCCTGAAAGAGAACTAAAATTGCATATTTTAAGTTTTAGACATTGCTGGACATATTCTGTGGAATTTACCCTAAAGAAATTTATTGACATGGAACCAAGAAGTTATCCTATATAATAAAAGGCTAATATGCAAATTGACCAAACGGCAGAACGCCATGACACGCACTGACCACCAGGGGGCAGATGCTTAATGCAGGAGCTGCCCCCTGGTGGTCAATGCGCTCCCACAGGGGGAGTGCTGCTGAGCCAGAAACTGGGCTCATGGCTGGCGAGTGCAGCTGAGGTGGCAGGAGCCTCTCCTGCCTCCGTGGCAATGCTAAGGATGTCTGACTGCTGGCTTAGGCTCACTGCCTGTGGGGAGCGGGCCTAAGTCAGCAGTTGGACATTCCCTGAAGGCTCCCGGACTGTGAGAGGCACAGGCTGGGCTGAGGGATTGCCCCAAGTGCATGAAGGTCGTGCACCAAGCCTCTAGTCTATTATAAAAATTATTTATTCTAAGGGAAAAACAAACAGGAATTTGTACCATAATGTATAAATTAAGTTCTTAGTACTGAGGAAGAGAGAGGAGTAAAGTTTCTGAGTATAATGTGTTGAAAACATGCCTAGACTCTAGTAAGAGAAAAGGTTTATTTTCAGGAAGCAGGCAAATAAAATCGCCTTATGTTCTCATTATAAGATAAATTTAAACAAGGAACTGAGCTCTCAATAGTATAGTTATAGACATATGACTTTGAAATTCACTACAATGATAATTTAAGAGAATATTTCTTTAGAAATAAAACCTATTATTATAGGGAAGGACAACAGTTCATCACTGACTAAGTTCCCTGAGAAACTAGCATGTGGGTATCCATGCCCAGAAAAATTGATGGAGAGACAGAGCCATGAAGAACTAAAGCAAGACTTGTCCCTCAGCCCCAGAATGCAGCAGGAATGAACTCATTAAGGGTCACATGCTATTGTTAGAACACATTATATATATAATCACTACAAAATAGAATTATGTGTACATAAAGTAGCAAAAAGTCAACATTTTTAATATAATCAAGTACTAACGTATAGTATTACAGGGATAGGCAAAAGTAGGTTTACAGTTGCTCATATGGGGAGAAAAAGACATGAGGTTATGACTTTTACAATAGTTTTAACTCAGAAGAATGTCATGTCTGGCAGGTGTGGCTCAGTGATTTTTTTTGAACACTGGCCCATTTACCCAGAGGTCAGGTTTCAATTCCAGGTCAGGCACATTCCTGGGTTTCGAGCTCAATCCCTAGTAGGGGGCATGCAAGAGGCAGCCAATCAATGATTCTTTCTCATCATTGGTGTTTCTATTTCTCTCTCCCTCTCCCTTCCTTTCTCTGAAATCAATTTAAAAAAAAAAGTCACAATGTAACTCTAACCCTACTTTTAAACATATTGGAGGCTTAAGCAAAATCGTTGGCTTTACTGAAAACTGACATTGCAATATATTGTTATGTATAGCCACATTACAATTTCTAGGGAAAGTCAAGTGATACATTCAAGTATTTTACCTTCTCTGATTTAGTTTTTAAATGGTCATATTATATTTTGGGCTTAGGAAGAATGCTGGACTTGTATTTAGAAAAAGGCAAGTCTAAATGATGCATAGACCAAAGAGATAATTATAACTTAAAATGTATGCTCTGTCTTGAGAAACCATACATATAAGGTTATTATCTACTATTCCAATGAACCTTGAAATTATAAAATAATAAAAAGACATCCATGAAGATTATTTTAATTTTAAAGCAACTTTTATGAAATGCAATTTTGGCATTGATAAATACATAAAAAATAGTTTTACATATTTAAGGTTTTGAAAGCCAGATTTCAAAATGATTGGCAAAGTCAAGGAACTATTAATTAATTCATTTGCTGGACAATATTTTATGTTTTACTTGAACAGTTCCAGAATAGTTGATGAATTTATGGTTCAATGGATTTAGAAGTGCAGTTTTTATGAACATATTTAAGTATTAATTTGTTTTAAAATTCAGTTTCATTAGGTTAGGAATTTTATTATGAAACAAATTTTCTTTGTAAGAACTGTGTTAAATGTATAGTCTCAAGAACTGTTATAGGAAAAATAGGAGTAAATTGCATGTACTACAGCTCCAGGAATTGCATTGCAGTCTGTATCGATTTCCAGATATGCAAACCTTTTAATCTTTACTGTGGTAACAATGAATGCAAATGAGAAACCTAAATTCTCAGCCTTTACTGTTTCTTGGATGTTTTCTTTGGGTATCTTGCTTAACTACTTTGAATACCAATAAATTAAGAACAGTAAGATTTTTCTGTGCACATTTCTATGTACTATGTATTATTCATATTGGATATATGATAGACAAATACATTCACTGAATGCCAATTATATGCCATCATTACATTAAACTTTTCAGACTTATTAACTCATTTAATCCTCACAATAACCAGTGTTAAAAATACAATGTATTCCTTCAAATTATAAATGAGAAAGCTAAGCCACAAAGAGCTTGCAACAAACATACGCCCATTTTATTATTTTCAGGAATCATCAGCACACAGATTTAATTCCACCTATTTTCTTAAACATTATGAAAGTCAATGAAGGAGAAATTAATTTCCCATAATAGACATATGACTTTTAAATACACTAAAATATTTTAGGAGTTCATTTCTTTAAAAATAAACTCTAAATTATTGCCCAAGCTACTGTTTATTAAGAAACTGAAATTAAAAATATATATATATTTATTAAGAACCTACAGGGAAGGCACAACAAACAGTCCATGTTCTTCGAAGGTATACAACCTGGTCATCATTGCTACTTTTATTCAGGACAATTTGTTGGTTTCCCAAGGCCTTTAGAGTGATACTTTATATTACTATTTCTTATTATTTTAAGGGTATACTCAGGAAAGCACTTAACTAACCCTTTCACCCATTTTTCTAATTACCTTTTCCCACTCATTTATAATATACCTTCAAGAAATTTATATAAAAATTTTGCTGATTATAAAGTCTGATGTAAAAAAAAATAAGACTCTATTATTCAATCATTTAAAATATTTTTTTTTCTGAAAATGACATGTAAATTAATGAATGTCATTTTTGGAAACAATATAAATTGAGTCTGAACATAAAAAAATATATGATCCCAGCCAGTGTTGCTCAGTTGGCTGAGCATTGTTACATGGAACAGGAGGTCACAGTTCAATTTCCACTCAGGGCACATGCCCCATTTGCAGGCTCCATCCTCAGTAGTGGGTGTGCAGGAGGCAGCCAATGGATGTTTCTCTCTCCCTCTCCCTTCCTCTCTCTGAAATAAATTAAAACATATATATGTACATATATACATACTAGAGGCCCGGCACATGAAATTTACATGCAGGTATGGTCCCTAGGCCTGGCCTGCAATCAGGGCCATCTTCCTTGGCTGCCAGCAGCCAGCCCCACCCCCCACTGCCATGCATCCCCAGTTCCCTGTTTGCCATCGGGCAAGTGGAGCCTGCGAGGTAGGGGGAGGTACCAAGAGGTGGTCAGTGCACCTCATAGTGACTGATTGAGTGGTCATTCTGCCGTTAGGGTCAATTTGCATATTACCCTTTTATTATATAAGACTAGGGGCCTGGTGCACAAAATTCGTGCACTTGGGGGTGTCCCTCAGCCCAGCCTGCCCCCTCTCATAGACTGGGAGCCCTCAGGGGATGTCCTACTGATGGCTTAGGCCCATTTCCCATGGGGAGCTGGCCTAAGACGCAGTCTGGCCTCCTTCTGTGGGAGGAGACTGGGCTGATCAGGGGAAGGAGTCAGCCCCATCACCCCGCTGCTGCAGCCACGCCAGCCACTGCAGCTGCCAAGGTGTTTTTATCAACACAGACTCCAGTCCCTTCACCATGAAAAAATGACAACTTTCTTTAGGCATTTTCAAGATGTGTCTTTCATAGGGTATAACATTTCTTTATTTTTTTTTTATCCTCACCTAAGGATATGTTTCCATTAATTTGTACAGAGTGTGGAAGAGAGAGGGAAACATCAACGTGAGAAGGACACTTTGATTGGTTGCCTCCTGCATGAGCCCTGACCTGGGCCCCAGCCAGGGAGAAGCCTGCAACCTAGGTACATGCCCTTGATCAGTATCAAACCCAGACCTTGTGGTCGGCAGGCTGAGGCATTATCCACTGAGCCAAACCCACTAGGTTTGAGCCATCTTTGTTGGGTTAATTTGCATACTCACTCCTGATTGGCTGGTGGGCATTGTGGAGGTATGGTCAATTTGCATCTTTCTCTTTTATAGTTTAGATATGTACACATATATGTATATATATGAAAAATTAACAAAAGTTAAGAGGAAATAATTTAGCTTTGCCTTTTAAAAGTTAACTCTAATATATCCTCACACCTGTCAGAATGGCTTTCACCAATAAATCAAAAAACAACAAGTGATGGCAAGAATGTGGAGAAAAGGGAACACTTTTGCACTATTGGTGGGAATGCAGATTGGTGCAGCCACTATGGAAAGCAGTATGGAGTTCCCTCAAAATATTAAAAATGGAACTGCCTTATGACCTAACGATTTTACTTCTGTGAATATATTCGAAGAAACTTGAAACTCTAATTTGAAAGAATATATACACCCTTATGTCCCCTGCAGTGTTTTTTACAACAGCCAAAATTTGGAAGCAGCCCAAGTACCTATCAGTAGATGAGTAGGCATAAAAGCTGTGATACATTTACATGATATTACTCAGCCATTAAAAAAAGAATGAAGACTTACCTTTTGTGACAGCATAGATGGACCTGGAGAGCATTATGAAATGAACCAGTCAGAGAAAGACAAATACTAAATGATCTTACTTATATGTAGAATCTAATGAACAAAATGAAAAAAAGAAAAGAAAAAAGAAACAGACTGATAGATACAGAGACAGACTGACAGTTGTCAGAGGGGAAGGGAGGTTGTGGGACTAGGTGAAAAAGGTGAAGGGATTAGGCAAAAAAGAAAAGAAATGAAAGTGAAAACGCATAGACCCATTCAACAGTGTGGTGATTACTAGAGGGAAAGTGGGTAGGGGGGTTGAGGAGGGGAGAGGTAGAAGAAGGTAAAGGGGGAAGTAAGTGCTGTCCTAGGAAGCTATGTGATGGGTAAAAGGGACCTCTCTGTACTATTTGTGAAACTTCTTTTGATTCTGTAATTACTTCAAAACAACAAGTATCAAAAAATAAAAGTAAATAAGCCCAGGCCCGGTAACTCAGTTAGTTAGAACATGATCCTGTTTGCCAAGGTTGCAGGTTCTATCCCAGGTCAGGGCACATACAGGAAGCAACCAACTGATGCATTAATGCATAGATAAGTGGAACAACAAGTTGATCTCTCTCTCTCTCTCTCTCTCTCTCTCTCTCTCTCTCTCTCTTTCCCTTCCTTTCTCTAAAATAATTAATAAATAAAATAAAGTAATGTTAATCATAATAATGAATATTAGATCCTATTTCTTTATATGTATTAGTTCTAACCTATTTTGACGAAACTGAAATCAATAAAAAATGCTATAAAAGTAATTAAATAATGCCTGTTTCATTAATAAAGGTGATTCAGACACCCAGACAATTGATAAATATTAAGAAATATACATTTAAACCTAGGGATACAAAGCATCTTAAAATCAGATACATATATATTTTTAAAGCAAATACATAAGCAGATAAATACATAGATACATATATATATTTTATAGATACATACATATATATATATATATATATATATATATATATATTTAAAACAAATGTGGCCTTTTGTTTAATAAGCCTTCTTCCAGATTTGCTATTATTTTAATCTGGTTCATTTAGACAGGCTTTGTGTAAAATTTTATTTTGGCTGCTACTATTGAAAAATAATAAAAAAGGTGCTACTGGGCTAAGAATTAAAAAGGAGAAGATAGAACACTCAGAAGTGTATCTCAGTGTATTTGCATTACTGTATGATTGCATGAGAGTTATCATATTACAGCCTTTTATTCTCCCTTAAATGTTTCTGTACTTGCTATTTTCTTAAATTCTCTTTTTGCCAAACCTCTCTTTATATCTGCTTTCTCATGAATCTACATGATTTGAACATCTTTTTTTTACATATTTCATATAATATACTCTATAAGCACAAATTTAAAGAAAAAAAATCCAACTTTCATTTTATTGTTAAATTAAATATATAATCTTCTTTATAAGTTTAAAATTCTTAATATTTATTCATAAACCACATTGTTTGCTTTTTGATAATTTCAGAAAGCAAGAGATCAATATGTTTAAATAAATCTTATTATATGATCACAAACTTTGGCAAAGAGTTTTCATTTATAAGGCTTAACAATTAAACACTATGTTTTTTTTTAATTAGATATTTATTATTTCTACTTTACAGAAATTTGAATTGCCTTATTGCTAGAACTTCTACAAAGTAGAGAATGACTTTACAAATTTCCCCTCATCTTTTCATGGACCACAGTTAGAAGAATAGAGACTTAAAATAAATACAAAACATTAGAAAAGCCTATTTGTGATAAGAACACTTACCCTACATACAAAGAACAAAAGCTACTGTGATGGCAATTATTTATTGGGCTTCTGAAAAATTACTTTTCTGTGGAATGACAATGTTTTTCATCTAGTCTTAGACTAGGAAAGAAAATTAAGTCAAATATTCACATGAGCCAACTTCAAAGGAAATCTGTCATGGTAACCGTACCTCTAAAGCCTGTGGTTGCAGATTTTTGCCAATTTGCAACTCCAAAGGGTGTTATTAGTTCCTTCAAAAACATAAGGGACGTGATTTTTATCTGTGATTTCTATTTCTCTTTTAAAATATGCCATGTAAAAGGTGGAATACACAACAGCATACTGTTTAGTTCTTACAATCATACAGCTCGTTAATAAAGAGGACAATGCATATCTTGGTATAGTACTTTTCAATTTAAAAATTGTCCTTGCTAAATCATAATAATTAAATTTAAATTATTTCATTAAAGCAGATTATACCATTCCAACACCAAACATCTAAACCACATTTAATATCTAAACTATACATTCTTTTCAAGATTTCTATATTCTAGGCTGTGAGCTAGGGATGGAATGGATGACAGATACATAATGAGAAGCTTTATTTAGTACTGTGAATATGGCAACTGGAGATGCTCTAAGAATTATTCTTTATAATTAAACATCAATTACATATTTGGATTGGCATTTGAAGAATATTTAATTTCAACTTTATTTTTAATTTTTATTATATTTCCTGAAATCTTATGAGGTATTTTCTACCAGGCTTTCCTAAAGTTCTGTATTTAACTAGAGTTACAAAATTATTATTTTAATGCACTCATACAGATGATTTTATAAAATTGCAAGGGAACATAAAGAAAATTAAGAGCATTTTGATTCTTTATAAGGTGCAAAATTTTAAAAACTTTGCCTCTTTATCATTAGCAAAGTATTTGACCCATTTAAAATAGAAAAAAAAAAAACAGTATGAAACTACCATAGGCATAGCATTATTCATTTTAAGACATCATTTAAATGGTTTGAATAAGTCTGCTATAATAGTCAAGTAAGCATTAAGAATATTAATGTTTGTTAAAATGATGACATTATGATACAGCTCTAAAACTAAGAATATAAATAATTCTCATGTAATAACAAATACTTCAGATAACAAAAACTATGTGAGGAGAAAAAAAATCCCCAAAGAATTTTAAAATCTCCTTTGAAAATTGAACCTCTTTTTTTTAAACACTTATTTTTTATTTTATTTAACTGCCCAAAAGGTAATACAAATAACTTGGACTGAAGACAAATTATAAGAATGCTCTCTTAATATGAGTTGTTAGTTCAACAAACGGTTACAAACCATTCAAGAATGCCTGTTAGTTTTCAATTTCCTCCTAAATGAAGGAAAAAGCAGCATTTTAACAATTCAGATAAAAATACAATTCAGGAGTGGCAATTTGTGGCAATTTTTATTGGGCACTGCTATTTTAGCATTTTATACTATAGATGGCATTATCATCTCCTTTTTCTTAGAAGACTGTAATGATATAAATTACATTTAATATATTTTCTTAGATTAGCACTCCATCTACATATATAATAGAAAGCACATAAATACCTCTGAAGGAAAACAAAAGAAAGGATACTGAAAGGATAAAAGAAATCCATGAAAAAGAAATTTTCTTAGAAATACCAACTGTCAAAAAGGACATTGCTAATGATTATAGGGAATTTTATTATTCTGAAATAACTACAATTGAACCTGTAAGGTGAGATACATGTTTTATTTAAAAACTAAATTTTACATTTCAAGGTTCTTGATCCTTTGAAAGTTTTCTTTGGGTTGCTTATCAATGTTTTCTCAAGAAGGGGGGAGCAGTCTTATGGGAGTACCTCCATCTGAAGACAACATTTATATGGAAAAAGGGCCACTACCACATCTGTATCTATTGCCTTGAATAAAATAAAAACATATCTATGTTTCCTACAGTAAATAAGAATAGAATTTTCAGTGGTGGACTTCTTTGTGCCTTATACATGCTAGCTATTTAATTCAATTGTTTGTGCATCAGTCTCTGCATATCATAAAAGTTACTTATTAAAAAAAAAATTCCTTGTACTTTTAACCTAGAGTGACTAGTATGTCTCTAGGGCACATTATGAATTACATTAAAGATTATTTTTTTAAAGACCAGCTTTTAGCTCACCAGAATGATTTATGTATGGTGGAGAAAATATATAGTGATTAGAGATATTAAATATTGTGACACATTAGGTTTGCTTTGTTATACTAATTGTTTTCTAAAACAGTTCCTATTTTAAAGTAAAAAGGAGATTGGGAGACATGACAGTGGCAGATTTTAGCAGAGATCAAATTTGTGTTTTTTTTTTCATTTAAAAATAATGAGAATAGCTTGGACAGTGTGGCTCAGTGGTTGAATGTTGACCTAGGAGCCGGGAGGTCACAGTTCGATTCCTGGTCAGGACACATGACGGGGTTGTGGGCCCGATACTCAGCATGGGGCATGCAGGAGGCAGACTACCATGATTCTTTCTCATCATTGATGTTTCTATCTCTCTCTCCCTCTCGCTTCTTCTCTAAAATCAATAAAAAAATATATTTTTGAAATAATGGAAATATAAATACAAACTTTGTTTTAAAGTTGTTGAGCAGATTAACTAATTAAACTTTTAATTTCAGAATCCAACAAACTATTTTGATAAAAGTGAACATTATTCATATCATTTAAATTCAGCTTTAAAATTGACTCTCAAAAATGCATTTTTCTTAAATTTCATTTAAATTTATTGTCAATCTAATATGAACCCAAGGTTTGCAAGAGGCTGTACTACATGCTTAAGACATAGCCAGAAACATGATAGATGTCCCCCCCCCCCTCCCCCCCGCTTGGAGTATATCTTCCACATAGAGGAAAAAATGTAAACATGTAATTCCAAGTGTAGGGAAGAGGAAGTGCAGATAACTACAAATGCATATGATGGTAACAGTAACAGAACCTACTGGGTCAGGGAAGGTCTGTTTTAGGAATGGGGAAAGTTTAGCTTAGTGGAGAAGGAAAGGGAATATTGGCAGACAGAAAAGAGGTTTGAATTTACATAACTGAGAGAGATCATGTTTCTATTCCATGACTCAAACAAAAACAAAAACAAAAAAAAAAAAAGGAAAGGAAAACAGTGAAAATAGCTATAGCTGGAGCATTGAGGAATGTAGAAAAAGTAGATGAACAAGCTTTATCTGTGGTACTTTTTAAGTCATGAAAGGGATTATAGAATTTATCCTAAGGATAATGGTAAGCAGAAAAAAATAACATAACAAATAATACTTTAAAAGATCATTTTTATGGAAGTGGATTAAGAAAGAGGGGGGTGGGGCAACAACTCACACAGGAGATCCATTCAAGTGAGAACAGTAGCATTTAGATGCTGTTGTATTTACCTAAGTTGAGATCACTGTGACTTTGACTAAGTGGGTGGTACTATGGACAAAGACAAAGTCATGAATTTAAGAGATACTTGTGAGTGAGAAATAACAGAATTGGATATTATTTGAATGAGGCTGGTTGAATGGGAAAGGAGGAACTAAAGACACACTATTCCTAGTTTTCTAATATTAAAAATGTAATAGGTGGTGCTACTATTTGTAGAAATAACCCCTTACAGAGATAAGAATCATAAAAAAGTTCTTTGGGTGTTTTTTTTTGTTTTGTTTTGTTTTGTTTTGTTTTTACCTTTTGAATTTAAGCTGATTATGAAACACCGAAATAGAAATATTATTCACATTGTAAAAAACGCAAATCTGGAATTTGTGAGTAAATTCTGAGGTGGGAAGGTGTTAACCTGGCAGTAACCAATGAGAAGAATGACTTTGAGAAGGAGATCTCTATAGATAGTGCATAGAATGATGTTAATGAACTAACAAAGTTATTTACTGAAATTGGATGTACAAATGAATGAATAAAGAGAATATTATAAATAGTTTTTATTTATTTATTTATTTATTTATTTATTTATTTATTTATTTATTTATTTCAGAGAGATGAAGGAAGTGAGAGAGAAGAGGAACATGGATGTGAGAGAGAAACATTGATCTGTTGCCTCCCTCACATGCCCAGACTGGGAATCAAAACTGTAATCTGGGTGTGTGCCCTGATTAGAAACCAATTTGTCACCTTTTGTTGTTTGAGATGATGCTCCAACAAACTGAGCCACACCGGCAAGGGCTATAGATCATTTTTTTAGTCTCAGAAACAAAGGTCAGAATGAAGTAATTTGAGGAGTGAAAAGTAATATTTGTAATGAAGACATTAATAATAGCTAGAAAGCAGCATGGAATCTGTAGATATGTTTGATTCAGGCACTTTTTAGTTTGGGTTAATTGTGTTTTAATATGGAATACAACTGAAACTAGTGAGGAAAATTTAACAAATAATTGGAGAATTTTGGAGAGGAAATCATTCAAAACATCATTGTTCTTGAAAAGTAATGAAATAAAAACACTGGGCAGATGCAAGGCAGTTTGTAATTTGGGTGACAAATGTTCAAGTGTTTCTATCAAATGACTTTCACTTTTTTCCTAAAAGGCTGAAAGCAATGTCAACCTCAAAGAGTGCAAAGAGATCCAATAAATATTTAGAATGGAGATTACTTAAGATAGTAATTCCAGATATTTATATGTACATATGAAATAAAGAAGAAAATGCTGTAGCTGCTGTGATAGGTTTAGGGTCTGAGGAAAAGTCATGATTATAAATTATATTGCTAAAAATATTACTTCATATTCCTGGAGGTATGGTTTTCTTAAGCAGTGCTTGAGAAGAGTAGGAGTGACCACACTCCCCAGTGCCAATTTGTAAATCTGCCACTTCCCTCAGCTTCTGTTCAGTGATACAGGCATTTTGCTCAAGAAGACAGGCATGCCAGAAAGCCTCAGAGTTATGCATAAGGAGTCTGTCCTTATTTGGAAAAGAGAATAGAGAATTTTATTGGTAAGAGTGTTGTCAAAAACAATACCAATATGGGTGGACAGCAATTAAGAGAGAGCTCAGGGCTGCATAACAAAAGTAGTAACAAGCAATATGACAGTGAAATAAAGGCATTCCAAGGTGAACAAAAGCTGAATTTTGGGGTAGTAGATCTACTTTAAAGAAATACCAAAGAAACTTTTTCAGACTAAAAGACACTTCCATCAGACAATAATTTGAAACCACACAACCAAATAATCAAAAGCACCAGAAAAGTTGAGTTTGAGGGGGTAATAATAAAATATAAATACAAAAAGTAAAAAACTGCATATTTTCTCTCTTAATTTAAAAAATAAATTGAATATAATAATTTGATTATAATTGGATTTAGGATGTTTCTATTAGAAATATAACATATTTGAATATCTATACTAATAAAAGGGTAATATGCAAATTGATCAGGACACCCTCACAGTAACGACCGAACAGCAGGCTGCATGGGGCAACAAGGCCAGCAGGTGGGTTAGTGAGGGACTACCAAATGACTAAACAGCAGGCTGTGTGGGTGACCAGGCTGGCAGGGGGGGCAGTGAGGGTTGACCAGGCTGGCAGAGGGGGGCAGTGAAGTGCTACCATGCAGGCAGGGGAGGCAGTTGGTGGAAACCAAGCTGGCAGAGGGGGCAGTGCAGGGTGACAAACCTGGTGGGGGGGGCAGTGAGGGGCAACCAGGCCAGCAGGGGGGACTGTTGGGGGTGACCAGGCCAGCGGGGGGGGGCAGTTGGGGGTGACTAGGCTGGCAGGGGGTGGGCAGTGTGGGGTGACCACGACACAGAGGGTATCAGTGAGGGGTGACAAGGCCAGCAGGGGGACAGTTAGGGGCAATCAGGCCAGCAGGCAGAGGTGGTTAGGGGCGATCAGGCTTGCAGGTAGGTGAACAGTTAGAAGCCAGCGGTCCCAGATTGTGAGAGGGATGTCCAACTGCCGGTCAGGCCTAAACCGATAGTCAGACATCTCCTGAGGGGTCCCAAATTGGAGAGGGTGCAGGCTGGGCTGAGGGGACCCTCCTTGTGCACAAATTTCATGCACCAGGCCTCTAGTATCAACATAAAGGATGTGGGAACAAAGTTATACTGGAGTAAGTAAATGACATGAAAGGTAATGAAATCTTCAAGAATAAGTGAAGATAATCAGAAATGGTAAATAAGAAGGCTACTATAACAAACTCTACAATTATATATTTATTTTCTTTACACTTTAAAAAGATAAGCATTTATATGAATTAATACCTACAATAATGTATTATAAACATGTAACATATAATTACATAAAAATGTAATATATATATAGCAAGAACAATAGGAAAACTGAAAAGACAATGCACAGAACAAGAGAAAATATTTGCATATGATATAGCTCTTATGTATCTAAAATATATAAAGATGTCTTATCCTATCTAACAAAAGAATAATATGCAAATTAACCATCGCTCCATGACAAAATTGGTGGTGCCCATAGCCACATGATGGCCACGCCCAGTCCTCTCAGACACACTGGAGTCCCCCAGTCTCAGGGAGGGCTGCTCCTGAGAGCCGGCAGAGTAAGCAGCCTGGCAAAATGCTGCCCAGAGACCCTCCTGACCCTTTATGAAAAACAAAAACAAATTCACTCCCCACGGCATGATCCCCTCCCAGTGGAGGCAGCCTGGGGCCTCAACCACTGAGTCACCAGCCAGGCAGATATGGAGGAATCTTAAATGTTTCTTTTTTAAGAAAATATATTTTATTGATGTTTTACATAGAGGAAGGGAAAGGGATAGAGAGTTAGAAACATCTATGAGAGAGAAACATTGATCAGCTGCCTCCTGCACACTCCCCACTGGGTATGTGCCCCCAATCAAGGTACATGCCCTTGACCAGAATTGAACCTGGGACCCTTGAGTCTGCAGGCCTATGCTCCATCCACTGAGCCAAACCAGTAAGGGCTGTCTGGTATGTTAAAGAAAAAACCCTATCTAATAAAGAGGGAATATGCAGGGGAGGGCATTTGGGGGTGACCAGGTTGTCAGGGGCGGGCAGTTGGGGACAATTGGGCTGGCAGGGAAGCATTGATCAGGCTGGCAGGGGAGTGGTTAGGGGGCAATCAGGCAGGCAGGCAAGCAGTTGGGAGCCAGCAGTCCCAGATTGTGAAAGGGATGTCCGACTGCCTAAACAGGCAGTCGTACATCCCCCGAGGGCTCCCAGATTGGAGAGGGTGCAGGCTGGGCTGAGGGACACCCCCCCCCCCCAGTGCACGAATTTCTTGCATCAGGCCTCTAGTCCTATATAATAAAAGCCTAATGTGCTAAATGCCCAGTTGTCCTGTTTTCTGTTCAACCAATCAAAGCGTAATATGCTAATGATATGCTAAGGCCGCTCAACCGCTCACTATGACATACACTGATCACCAGGGGGCGGATGCTCCAACTAGTAGGTTAGCTTGCTGCTGGGGTCCGGCCAATCGGGACTGAGCGAGATGGGCCCAACATGCCCTGGAGCTCTCCCGCAGTCCTTCCCTGGCTCTGATCATACTGCAGTGGGGTCCCTTGGCCTGGCCTGTGCCCTCTCGCAATCTGGGACACTTCGGGAAATGTCAGAGAGCTGGTTTTGGCCCCATCCTGCAGGCCAGGCCAAGGGACCCCACTGGTGCATGAATTCGTACACTGGGCCTCTAATAACTGAATAATAGAAAGGCAACCTTAAAATATAGGAAAATAACTTGGATAGGTATTTCATCAAAGAAGATTACTATACAAATGATCAAAAGCACATAAAAAAGTACTCAACATTAGCTATTAGAAAAATTCAAGTTAAAACTACAATTAGATACCATTTCACACCCATACCCATTCACTGGATATATTTTAAAAAGTGGGACAATTAAAAATATTTCCAAGTTATGGAGAAACTGGTAGCTACACTTCTTGTTGGTGGGACTGTAAAATAATGTAGTCATTTTGGAAAATAGTTTGGTAGTTTCTAAAGACCCAGCAATTCCACTCTTAAGCATATATAGAAGAGAAATGAAAACATGCTTTCACAAAAAGAACTTGCATGAAAATTCACAGCAATATTATTCACAATTGCAACAACCCAAATGTTCATCACCTGATGAACAGAAAAACAAAGTGTGTTTATTTGTACAATAGAATATTATTCAGCCATAAAAAGAATAAAGTCCTGATACATGAATAAACCTTGCAAATAGTATGCTAATTAAAATAATCTTGACATAAGACTATATAATGCAAGATTCCACTCATATGAAATGTCCAGAAAAGCAAGTCTATCAGGACAGAAAGTACATTAGTGGTTGCCCAAGGCTGGAGAGGGGATGGGAGAGAATTGGTAATGCCTGCTAGTGGGCACATATTTATTTCAGGAATGACAAAAATGTTCTAAACTTAGATTGTGGTGATGGTTGCACAACACTGAATATACTACATATATTGAGTGTTAGATTTTAAATGTATGAATTTATGGTATGTGGTAATTATCTCAATACATGTGTCTGAAAAAGTGATATAAGGAGAGGTGAGAGAGGAAAAGAAGATGAGGCAGAGTTTAGGAGGTTTCAGTAAATTGGGCTTTGATATATGTTGAATAAGTCATTTACTTTTCTTTTAGTTCCTCTGCTGATAATTGAGACAAAGTGTATATATAAAAGTATTCTTTTTGCAAGGACTGAAAAAGATGATGCCTGTGGAGTACTTTACTCTATCTTTGATAACTGGTGACTGCTTTTATTGGCATAACAGACCAAACTATCAAAAGATTGACTCAGGTCTAATTTCTTCAAATGGGCAATAAGAATACTCATGTACCTAACTGAGCTATGAGATTAATGAGATACTTAAATTGAACCTCAAGTTCATTTCAAACTAGGCACAATATGAGTTTAGTAATAATATTCAACAGTGTTCAGTAATAATATTCATATTTATTGTGATTTTAATAGGAACATGTGTCTGTGCTAAATACTTCACATAGGGTATAATACATCTTCACAGGCAGAATGCCTTAGTCACCACAACAGCTGTGTGTTTCTGAGGAAACAAACTAAAAACAAACAAAAAATGACAATAATATAAAAAAAACAAGTATTACAAGTCACGTGAGTAATTATGTCTTAGCCAGGTGTGAATGGGTGGAAAAAACAGAGAAAACATCCTTCTTTATACTGTGCAGAGCATTTATAGTTTATGCCTAGTCTACTTCTAAAAAAGATTTGTGATTTTTTATTAAAACAAATCAGGATTCAAAGACAAAAATCTGACTTTATATTCTTACTACATGTATATTGATCAAGTTATGTCTGGAGCCTTGGATCCCCCACTGCTAAGTTGAAGTTTATATTAAAAACATTGATCATATTAGAGTGGTCATAAAACTCCAATGAGATCATATAAAAGACACTCTGTATCTTAAATTGCTATACTATGCTACGTAGTAGTAGGTGTTGTTATTTTATAAAAGTATAGTAATGGCAGCATACACATCCTATCTAATAAAGATGGAATATGCAAATTGGCCATAACTCTGCAACAAAGATGGCGGCATTCACAGCCAATAAGGAGGGAATATGCAAATTGATGTGACAAGGTGAGAGGCACAAGGCGGCTCTGGCCAGAGTGAAGGCAGTGCCAGCAACCAGGGGAAGGAAGGCCTATTCTTGCACAAATCTTCATGCATCGGGCCTCCAGTTTTAAAGAAGGCTTAAAATTAAAATAAAACCAAAACTAAAGCCCATACATTGAGAAACAGAAAGACAAAGAGTAATAGTACATTTAGTTAGTCCTAGGCTCCCTGACAACTAAAATAAAGAAAGGAAAATACTTTATTCTCATTGATAAATTGTTTTTAAAAATAGAAAATCATTTTCTAATGCTAAACTCAAAACAGCTTATCAAGGATCTTTAAACAAGAATCATTGAATGCACAACATTACAGATGATGTCTTTGATTATAGTTTTTCAGAAAATATATAATTCTTATAAACATTTTAAATAAAAATTGTTGATGAAATTAATATGAAAATATTGCTTAGTGAAAGCATTCTCTGGGAACTAAACTGCAGAGAACTAGGATATAATTTTCCAGTGATGAAAGGTATCATGTCTTTTTTGAGTTCTTGTGTGTACCAAAGATGGGACCATCATAGTGCATGCATTATCTCTAATCCTCATGACAGCTGTAAGATAAGTGTTATTATCATCTTTCACTACAGTTAGCAGGAGATGGAACCATCTTACTTTCCATTATTCAAGGCAATCTTAAACTTGATACATGGATTAGCTTTATCATCTGAGTGATCAGCATCCTGCTTTTATCATATTCAAATATCAATAACTGCAGTGAGACTTTGGAGAGAAGTCAGAAAATAAGCAGTTCAAGGCTCACCTTGCAGGCAAGTGTCCAGGAATCCAGGACTTAATGTCCACTCCCACCTCATAGAGCTTTTTTTGTACCATTTATTGTACTCAAATATTCAGCAGCATTATATGGACTATACTTTCTGTTTCAGAAACAAAATTAAACAAATTTTATTTAATAAAATTATTAACACATTAAGAGTGTGATTACTTAAATTCTTCATCTTCAAAGGTCTTTTCCCCATTCCTGGAACAATGAAGGTATCTTCTTTGTTAGGATTGCTGAAGGGAAAATGCACGAGGCCAAAGTGGTAGGGATTATAAATTTATTAGGTCATCTGGATACCAAATGGGTTGAGCCCCAAAATGACGCCAGCTCCCAAAGTGAGGAGTCAAAGGTTTTTAAAGGATTCCAGGTGGGCTTTTTCTGAGTAGAGCATTCTTTGGTCAGGTCTGAATACAAGGAAGGTCTGGAGGGGAAGAATAATGGTCTTAGTGAGTGGAATGTGGTCTAAGCAAAAGGAAATGTCCATTGTTAAGTGGCCTAAAGGTCAGTTCCCAGGGGAAGGAGTATCAATTCAATTATTTGATCAGACCTAACATTCCAGCTATTTTTGTTTTAATGAAATAGGGATGAAGGTTATATTATCCATAGTTACATCCTGCTGAGGGAGGACTTCGAGATCACAGGGGGATGGACTTTGGCTGGAATACTATATACATTCCTCCTTGTTGGAGCGAGGGGTCGCAGCAGCATGATTTCCCAAGAGACTGGCTGGAGAATGCACGAAAGTGGTCCTGTTGAGTGACTTGGGCAGTAGAAACTGGTCGTGAGGCTGCCACAGCTTCACTTGTCTGGTTTTGCTGCTTTTCTGGGCCTGGAGCTGAAATATAACTGAAGCCTAGATGTTATCTTTAGAGAGGAAAAGATCAGGGGTCCAAGTTGCCTGACTAGTGATATGCTAGTGGAAGATAAATTACCCTGGTGGTGAGATTCTTGTTTTACCAGTTTTGCATCCAGAACTTTCTTGTAGGTCTTAAGACAGGATTTCAAAATATGATAAAGCAATGGTTAGGGCCCCTATGGCAGTTCCAACCCCTGCTGTGATGTCAAGGGTTATGAGGAGAGGGATTATCTGGACTGCCCTGTTGTGTCAGATATAATGGGTTATGAGGACAAGTAAAGACTGATTATTGGCAGCTATGTCAACATTGGGTGAGAGAAGAGAGTACAGATTCCTGTTCAGTTAGTTGGGAAGCAGATGTATGTGTTTTCCCCACAGAGGAAGAAAAATTCCCTGATCCTGGAGACAAGCTGAAAGGTATAGGGAGAAGAGGTGGACTAAAAGGTATGAGGTTCCTTTTCCTGGTTCTGTACTCCAAACCAAGAAGGTAGTCACCATGGCACTACCAATAAGGGGTGATAGATGAGTGGTTGAGATTTTATTGTAGTGAAAGTGGGTGGGAACACTAAGATGGGCTGTTATCCAAGGGAAAAGTGAAAAGGAAGGAAAGGAGTGGTTGAAGCCTCTGGCATGGATGGTTGGATAAGTAAAATGGACCAGCTGTAGGATATAACCATTGGCTTCTGGGGAGACCTGGTAGTCAACCCATTGGGACCAATGTTTGCTCAGTAGTTCTAGGTAATTCTGTGGTGTTGCAAGCTGATGATGGGAGATGGCTTATTGTTATATTTCCCTGTGACCTTGTAAAGCATAAATGGGCTTGGACGATTAGTGGGGTGTGCAGAGTGATAGGACCTGTGGCCAGGATGGAGGAAGGAACTACCTTAGTAAAGATAGAATATAAGTACAAAAAAGAAGGAAGGCTTGATTTGCCTGGGCTGTAGGATGATTACCTAGAAGGGTGTCTGCCTTTTTGAGAAATATAGTTCCCTTTCTCTTTTATAAGCTAGAGTGAATTTTTCCTGATTCTATCTCTTGATTGGTGTAAGGATGGTAATATATACTGAAGAAGAGAGGGAAAGGCAGAGGCAGAAATTCCTTGCCAAGGTTGAATTGGTCTGGGTTAGGAGGGAATGTGTAAGGCTATGTGTTCGTTCGTGATGAGTGAAGGTGAGAAAGTTTCTTACGGGATTAGGAGAGGAGGATTGGAATAGGATGAGAAAGAGAGTCAATCCCCACTTCCAGGGTCAGGATTGTCCCAAGGGCAGTGGAGGTGGGGGGGAGGATCTAGAAAGATGGAAATATCTTCTCATGGGTATCAAAGTCCCCTTGTAGAGGTGAGTCCCATGGAAAGGTGAGAATCCAGATGCAAAGGGAGAAGGGGCAGTAGCTAGGACCTAGAGAACTTGTATTGGGAGAGGAGGTGGGCTTTCAGGTAAGTCAGGGTTTTTAGGGTTAAAACATGGGGGCATGTGTAGGGATATTCACTCATTCGTCCTCTTCTTCTGGGATGTGGGTAAGGCAGAGCCTGGTGGGCCTGATCTGGTGGCTGTTTTACTTAAGGGACTCCAGCTCATGTGATGGAGGTGTTCCTAGGATGGGTTTTAATCTGGAAAGGTGGAACCCTGGGGTATGCCCTGATAGTTCAACTGCAGTTGGGAAAGTTAGGAGTACCTGATAAGAGCCTTGCTATCAGGCCTGTAAATTATTGATGGATATCCTTTAGGAGGAGCCAGACCCCTGTCTGTAGAGGAGTAGGGGGGATGACTCCTATAAAAGGTTGAGTGTTCTTAGCAGCATGTTCTTTCAGTAATTGTTAGACAAGATTTAAAATGGAGACATAGTCTCCTAGAGGGGTCTCTGTGGAAGGGAAGTTTCCTAATAAGAAAGATCTTTCATACATGAGTTCAAAGGGACTAAGAAAAGATGGTACAGGGGGAGGGCTTCCCTGATGCACATAAGGGCTAGAGGTAGGAGAGTAGTTTAAGGTTCTTTAGTTTCAGAGTTAATTGGTTAGTTGAGACTTAATTAAGGAATTTTCTTTTTTCTACCTTGTCTGAAGGTTGGGGCCAGTAGCGGGGTATAAGTTCCACTGGATGTTCAGAGTGGAAGAAACCTGGTGAGTTATTGGAGGTATGAAAGCAGGCCCATTATCTGGTTGTAATGAGGTGGGTAGACCGAATCTGGGAATGATATGCTGAATGAGAGCTTGTGTGAACCTCAGAGGACATTTCAGATCTAGTGGGGAATGCTTCTACCCAGCCTGAGAAGGTATCTACCAGGGTTAAGAGATACTTGGTTCTCTTAATAGGGACATGTGAGTGAAGTCCAGGGATTTGGCCCCTAGCCTGATGAGTGGGGAAAGAAGGTCTAACCTGTCCTTGGGGAGATACTGAGTAACAAGTAAAACAGGTTTTGGTGATATCTTGCAATAGGGAGACTAGGCTAGGACATGTGATGAGGGGTTTAGGAGTTGTAAAAGTGGTCTATATCCTGTAGGTAGGGAATTGTGAATAGCCTGTAAGATATTCTGGGTCTGTCCCTGGGGAAGGATATATTTTTTCCTGAAATATTAGCTGCGGTTCTTCCTGAGTGGCCTCAAGAGCCAATAGGGACTGAAGTTCCTCTGGAGTAAACTTGGGAGTTATATGAGGTAGAGATAAGAGCTGGGGAGATGGAGGCTTTTTCTGAGCCATTGCCTTGGCCTCCTGGTCTGCTTTGTTATTTCCCTGCCTTACAGGATCATTCCTAACTTGGTGTCCATTGCAGTGCATGACTTTTAAGAAGGCTCGAAAAGGGGAGAGAGGTTCCTAAATACCAAGCAGGAAGACATGTTGAAGCTTTCAATGATAGTGTCAAGGACTGTGAGCAGTGGGAATAAAGAAAGTTTCCAATATTAGGACTTAAGAAATAGGAGAGTCTGGGCAGGGTTGTGTTAGCTTACTAGGAGAGAAGGGGTCCCTTCCGAAGTCAGGGGGTGGGCAGGTGTGTGATCAGGTCCTGACTCACTGGACAAACTTTTCCACAACTTTCACAAATAACCAGATTTAGACAAAAAGTAAACAACCAGCATTTCTTAGATTGACATTTATGAACACACTTTAAACATACTCTTACTTTCAAGAAAATATACCGTCAACAAAGTACAAGAGATATTGTACTAAATAAAAGCTAATAAAATGTAATAAAAGCTAAAAGCAGGTGAGTTTTAAACTTGTCTAGGAATCAATGTAAATATTTAAATATTAATCATTTAACCCAGCAATACTTCAAAGCCTTTAAGTATCAAAGACTTTGGAAAATTATGTATAGGCCTATGAGGCTGGAGAAAAGGTGGGGGATGAGGGGGGAACAGGCCCTCCAGCCTGTTCTAGGACTGCAGTTTCCAGGCCTCCAGCCACTTGGATTTAAAGTTGCCACATTTTTCCTTAGAGATAACATGCTAAGGTTTGGGTGATAATCAGTTCAACTTCTGATAGTAGCAGGACTGTTCAATAAGCATTTGCAGTTTTGCAGTAAAGAAAATTGTTCTTTGGGAAGTGTGGTGAAGTCTCTGAGGTGAGAGCAGTTTTCAGAGCATTAAAGGGATGAGAATGCTGGCCTTGGGATCTAAAGGCTCAGTGAGAGGTCCTTTTACCATGTCATAGAGGGGCATTTTGAGAAGACTGAAGTTGGGAACCCAGAGGAGAAAATACCCAACAAGCCACAGAAAGAAGAATATTTCTTGTCTAGAAGAGGGAACAGTCATGGAGGAGATTAGGTGTTTATTTTCTAAGGCTCATGAGCCGCCGTTTGCCACTCTGTTGACTAATGAGTTTGCCGACCACTGACCTAGACTCTCGATTCCAATAATTACAGGCTGTTGTTGTTCCTTGTGATTAAGCCCCTATCCCAGTGGTCGGCAAACTCATTAGTGGGCAAACCGCTGTTGGGTAATGGCTTAACTTTGTGGGGTGAGAGTGAAACCAAGTAGGTCTGTGGTTCAGGAAAACTGGGTTTTATAAGGGGATGTATAGTAGTGGGGCACCAAGGTAGAAAGTGAAAAGAGTGGATAAAGGGGGTGTTTAGTAAGATGCAGTGTAGAGGTGAGGTGGCTAATGGCTGTAAGACTAGTCTGTCAACCCCCATAACAGAGACTGAGGAGGGGACAAGGGTTCCAGTGAATTTGGGGAGGGTAGAATAAGTGGCCCTAGTGTCAATTAAAAAGGAGATCAGCTTATCTGCCACCACAATAGTTACCTGAGGCTCTGTCCTGCTGGTGTAAATCTGTGGGGCAGCTTCGGTCTTCAGTGGCCAGTGCCAGGAGGTCTGGGAGCTCCAAATCATATCCAGAGGGTGGCCTTGCTGGACTGGCCAAGGTCCAACCTGGAGGGGTCAGACTGCAGTCTGATTTCCAGTGTCCTTCCCTCCTGCACCTTGGGCAGGGCCCAGAAAGGGGTCTCAAGTTTGGGCAGGACTTGGCCCAGTGTTGCATTTGAAGCATGGTCCTGGAGGAGGCTTAGCCCCTGACTTACCCTTGGTTGGAGGACCGGCACTTCCTTTGCGATTCATGAGAGTGGTGGCTAAGAGCTGGAAGGCCTCCTACTGGTCCTCAGCCTTGACCTGATATTGCCTTTGTTTTTAGATTTGGGTCTTCTCGTCTCTATTATTAAAGACCTTAAAGACCAGGTTAATGAGGTCTTTTTGAGGGTTTTGTGGACCTGTGTTTATCTTTTAAAGATAAGTTTGTGGTGTATGTTGAGGGCTAAATGGGATATAAAATGGGTGTTCAGAAGAAGGGTTCCCTCTAGGAAGATGAAGTCTAAGGTGTTAAATTTCTGTAAGGCCTTCATGAGGAAGAGGAAAAGAGCTGGGTTTTTGTCAGGGCCCTGGGTAATTTCATTAAGTTCATCATAGTTGACAGCATTATGGGCCACCTTTTTGAGTCTGGCAATTAGATAGGTGATTATATGGCTACGGAGCCAGTCCCCTGGAGGATTAACCTGATAGTCCCATCTCTGGTCAGTTTGGGGGACCATGTCTATGCCAACCTAGTTGGCTGCCATGTCCTGTCTATGGAGGGCATCAGCATGGTCCTGAGCTGCTAATCAGATGGGCTCCTTCTCCTCTGGGGTTGCAGAGTGTGAGGAAGCACGGGACTTGGTTGGAATGTCTGTAAGGAGGATTCCCTGAGAGGTTGGGAGCCCCTGAGGGGACCTTGCCAAGGCGGCAGCACCTACCTTGACTTTTCCAAACAAGTCCAATCCCCTGGGGTGTTTTGCTAGAATCTCTACGTTTAGCCTTTAAAGACCCAACCTTGTAGAAGCATATATGCATATACTACTTTCTCAAGGATACTTACCCTGCTGATTGTATCTAAAGGTTAATTTTAGTTCAAGCTGTTGTCACAATAAAAGCCTAAGAAGACAGGAGAACAGGACTGCTATTTGCTCCTTAAGTAAAACAGTCCCTTTAGTCCACGCTTTCACAGAAACGTGTGTCAGAGCAATCTGTTCATCTGTCACTCAGGGTCTGTTGGTCAGCCCCAGCAGCTGGTGCCCTGTGTGAGGAGGCCAGGAACCCAACAAAACACGGCAGAACCCTTGAAAACCAAGAGGAAAAAAAACTAAAGTAACTGTGCAGTAGGTCATTAGAGCCCGCTTGGGATTTCCAAGTTTGAGGGAATTCTTTCTCAGCTAAGGCTTCATAATGGGACAAAAGTAGTCCACAGAACAGCAGCAATATATCACAGTGCTGAAACGGTTATTAAAAGCAGGTGGTGCCTCTGTTACAGAACAACAGCTAAAAAGCTTATTAAAAATTGTTATGATTTATAATCCTTGGTTCCCTGATACTAGAACACTAGACCTTAATCTCTGGGAACAAGTGGGCAGAAATTTAAAGAGAAATCAGGCCCAGAGAAAATGAGTGCCCTTGTCATCATTAACTATGTGGGCTCTTGTTCAAGCTGCATTTCATATCTAGGATCAAAAGTCTACAGAACAACAGGAGGATTTACCACCGCCTCCTCCTCCTGAAGCAGAGCCTGTAGCGCCTGTAATACACAAAGCCCCACCACTGGAGGAAAGATTTCCCGATCCTCCACCTCCAGTGTGGGAGAGTCCATCAACTAGATCAGGGGTGGGCAAACTTTTTGGCTCGAGGGCCACAATGGGTTCTTAAACTGGACCGGAGGGCCGGAACAAAATCATGGATGGAGTGTTTGTGTGAACTAATATAAATTCAAAGTAAACATCATTACATAAAAGGCTATGGTCTTTTTCTTTTTATTTCAATAGTTTTATTCATTTCAAACATTTTAACAAGAAGAATGTAAACACTAATTATTATAATTTGAAACTTCAAAAAACGGAGGAATCATAGCACAATAACATACCTTATATTGAAGATGGCAAAGGCAAAATAAAATTGCCTAACAAAGGAAAGGTACAAAAGCCTTTCAAATTAAACTTAAATATAATAAAATAATTTAAAACTAAAACAAATAGAAAAGAACAAAATGTGTAAACAGTAAATTAAACATTTTCTTTAGTGCAACTTCCAAATTATGCCTGGGACATAGATGTAGATGGCAATGTAGACTGGGTTGAAAGGTTTTTGGTCTTTAAAACATCAGCTTCAGTGGGAACAGTGTTGTTGGTCTCCTTTTTAGCTAATGCTCTGATACTGTGCTCTCCAGGGGCGTGTCTCCCTACATCACCATGATAACGTGTCTACGCATTCCCAGGGTGATGTTGGGGGACGCGTCCGCCGGCATTACAAGGAGCCTCTGGAAGATTGAGAGGTTGTTCCTTCTACTGAATGGGCGGATATAAATCCGCCCACTCAGAAGAAGGAGCTGCGGCCGTGTTTCCGACATTGCCATGTTAACACTGCTGCTGGTGAAGGAGCGGAGGGGAGAGCAAGAGAACCCTCCACTCTTTCAGCTCCGCGGGCCGGATAGAACAGCCGAACGGGCCGTTTCCGGCCCGCTGGCCGTAGTTTGCCCACTGCTGAACTAGATCCTCAGTTATAGGATCACGTGTCAGGCAAGCCATGCTAGAAAGAGAGCTTTTAGCATGCCCAGTTATGCAAGATCAACAAGGTAATAAAGTTTATGAGCCGCTCTCCTTTAATACCTTTAAAGAAATAAGGAAAAGTGTTAGAGAAATTGGGGCTAACAGTCCATTTACAAAAGGACTGCTTAATGACTTGTCTGAAAATTATCACATGACACCTTGGGACTGGCAGATTTTAGCCAAGACAACTCTGGATGCCAGTCAATATCTATTATGGAGATCAGAATATAATGAGAACTGTGAACAATAGGCCGTATGTGTTCACTAGCTACCCCACTCAGGAGCCCTCTGGGCTGCATTCTAGCTGTAAATCTGGGCACTATAAGACATTTTCTGAAAGATCCAGTGAAAGGACTCTGGCTTATTAAGTCTTGTCTGTAGGTTGTACACACCTATAAATATTGTAAGTAGAGTATCTCTGTTAATTGTTGTTTTTTGTCTTTGTTGTTTAGTTTAATTTGTTTAAACATAGTACATATGTCACTTTGCTGGGGGCCCCCAGCTACTTGTAGCAAGCTGAACTTGTAGCAGGAATTTCAGGAAATTCTAGGAGCTGCCAAGAACTCTTATTATTGGGGACCTTCCTGCTCTCCCTCTCAAGACATCAGCCACTAGAAACTCTTAGCTCGTAGAAGTTCTTGTCTGTCTATAATGTAACTTGGTTACTAATTAATGTTCTTTACTCATTTTCTTACCTTTGGGGAACTTAGTTTGCACTTCCCCATTTTATAAATATAGGGAATTGTCTGTCTCTGCTATTTGGGCTTTATGCCACTCAAAACCTATTTGCTATACTGAATTAATCTATGATAATAAAAACATAATATGCTAATTAGACCAGACATCCTTCCAGATGTCCTTCCTTCCGGACAAAGCCACAGCAGGTGGGGGCCGAGGCAGAGGTGGCAGAGCCCCTGGCCGTCTGCTGTGGTGGGTGGGGGCTGGGGCCAAGGCCCTTGCATGAATTTTGTGCATCAGGCCTCTAGTGTGAAATAAAATTCTAAGGCTAATGTCCCAGTCCACCTTTTATGAGTACTCATTCATTTACTTTAGGGTTTTTTTGTTTCTGTTTTTAAGATATCTTCTTATATACAAAATTTCATTTTACTAGTCTACTCAAAAAAATAAAAATATGGAAAATAATTATTTAAGCTCCCCAAATATTTATCCTAAAAGGCTGGGGCTACAGAAATACCCTTAAATAGGCTGCAGAAGCGACAGCAGTGAAGTTGGGAGGGAGGGGGCACACTCCTTGTAAAAAAAATAGTACTTTTACACTAAAGTCATTAGAGGCCCAGGGAACAGTGCTGGGAACAAACTCCAGGACATGCTATCTCCCCACATGCACACCCACCCTTTCTCCAGACTCCTGAGAGTTGTCAAGGTCATATTATCTCTATTATACTTAAGAATGTGAGTATATTTTCCATTGGAAAAATAAGCCTATTTCTAAAAGTAAAGAGAGAAAGAGTTTTCTTATATTTTCCTAAGAAGCAAAGGTTATATATATATTTATATTTATATATATATATATATATATATATATATATATATATATATTATTAAAATAATTATGTTAATCAGGAACTTGATTACTTTAAATGAATAAATTACTTAATACTGCATAATAATAATACATAAGCTTTTAGTCTAATATATTTTACTACCTTCCCAGGGTTTAAATTTTAATATTTTCTTTCTCTCTGTATAAAGAAAATTTTATACTTAATATATATGGGAAGCTCTATCAAATAAAAAACAATACTTATATTCTATTTATATATGCATATTAAATAAATTCTAATATGCTTTCATTTATAACTAATTGTTATAAGTTATAATATTGTGGAATATTATGTTTTACAGAAAGGACAAGATTTCATGTCATTTACATTACTCTATAAAATATCTGAATTTATGAAAATACTAGCAGAAAAAATCAGAAAAAGCACCAATTTTGTTATAGAGCAACAATTTATTATAATTAATAAATAACTAGAGGCCTGATGCATGAAGATTCATGCAAGAATGGGCCTTCCTTCCCCTGGCTGCTGGCACTGCCTTCGCTCTGGCTAAAGCTGCCTTTCCGCCTTCCCATGCTGCCCAGAGGCCTGGAGCTGCTGGGGTGGTGCAGAATGCCCCTGGCCGCTTGGTGCCTGCATATGCAAATTAACCTACCATCTTTATTAGGTTAATTTGCATACTCACTCCTGATTGGCTGGTGGGCGTCACAAAGGTACGGTCAATTAGCATGTTACTCTTTTATTAGGTAGATTATATAATTTTTGTGACTTTTGTTGAAAGTATTACTAATTCTTAAACTTCTTGTTTTTCAGATATAAGAAGCATTTTTAAAACAATTTGGTAAATTAAATATTTCTCTCAGCAGGCAGTCTGACCTGCAGTAATCTGACTAATACTACTGTGCCTCCCATCCCTCCATGTAAGCAAAATAAGCAGTGGGATCTCTCTGCTGAGGCATTTCATTGGGAAGTTTGTCAAGGAAATCATGCCCATTTGACGGTCCTAGGGGACCAACAGGTTATAGATTAAAGCCCACATGGTCATTTACAAGCCAACCACATTTACATTCTGGTACACCGTGCATCTAATGCTAGTTATATCAGTTATGCAGGCATGCCTAGGATTTGGACTAAGGGAGGGATGAGTTCCCCAAGACCTCAAGTACTAGGCTTGCCAGTTCAGGAAACTTTATAGAGATTAGGCCATGTTTTCAGCCCTTTGAAATTATAGCATGATAGCTGCCAGAACTCCTCTGGCCACTATAGTATAATTTTACTAATATCTTACTGACAATTTACACCACTCACCCCTATGTATTAGTTATTTGTCCCAATCTACTAATAAGCCATAGTTCATCTTTTCTAGTACAGATTGGAGAAGGAGCTTATTTTTCATCCTGTATTACCACCCAGAATATTACCTTATAACATCAGCACTATTATGGTACTTCAGAAACAAGCAGAAATCCTGATACCTGTTAATATCACCAGGAAATGGCAAGGATATCAAAATCTTAGAAAGAATATTGAGCCAATTACGACCCAGAAGATTTTTGGGAATGCTCATTGCAGCCATTCTCTCAGCTGTTGTTATTCTTACTACTGCCAACGTCGCTGTGGCGGCCCTTTCTGAGTCTGTGCAGACGGCCACATTTGTAGACAATATGACCTATAATGTAACTAGGGAATTCACTATACAACAGCATATAAATTAAAAAAATATATGAGCTAGACTACAAGCAATGGAGGCAGCCATTGAATATCTGGGGGAAAGACAGGACGCCATAGCATATAGGCAAGTGCTTAATAGCGATTGGGAGCATAAGCACATATGTGTCACCCCTTTAAAATGGAACAGTAGTCACCACCATTGGATTGATGTTAAAAATAATCTATTGGAAGTCTTTCATGATAACCTTACTGAAGAAATAAACATGTTGCAAAGGCAAATTAGAGAGCCCTTATTTGCTGTCAATAAACATGAAAAACAGACTACTGGTTGGTTATAATAAAGGGGCATTTGGAGTGGATAGACCCCACCACATGGTTTCCTAAAATCAATTGGTAACTGATCGGACTAACCATTGCTGTCATTGTGATTCTCTTTGTTTTTTCTTATAGTCTACAAAATCAGAACTCGAGCAGTGAATGAGCTTTGTAGATCTGACCTTCCAAAGCAGAAAGTTTGCTGCCTTCTTCTGTCTTCCGCAGCCAGCAAAACAAAAAGGGTAGGGTGGTGGGCTGGGGGAGGAGATGTGGGGAAGCATGGGACTTGGTTGGAATGTCTATAAGGAAGATTCCCCAAAAGGTCGGGGGCGCCTGAGGGGACCTTGCCAAGGCAGCAGCCCCTACCTTGGCTTTTCCAAACAAGCCCGATTCCCCTGGGTGTTTTGTTAGAATCTCTGTTTAGTCTTTTAGACCCAACCTTGTAGAAGCATATACATTCTCAAGGATACTTACCCTGCTGATTGTATCTAAAGGTTAATTATAGTTCAAGCTGTTGTGACAATAAAAGCCTAAGAAGGAGGAGAACAGGACTGCTATTTTCTCCTAAAGTAAAACAGTCCCTTAGCCCTCTCTTTCACAGAAACATGTGTCAGAGCAATCTGTTCATCCGTCGCTCAGAATCTGCTGGCCATCCCGGCAAGAGAGAAGGACAGATGACATAAATGACATGTCAGGTCAGGTCATAGGACTGGGTCAGGTACTCAAATTCCTAGTAAAGGTGGTCAGGCCTGTGGAAAAAGATCTGAGATGCCTCTCAATCTGTGTAAGATCATATGTGGAAAATGGAATGTACCCAGACAATACCTTCAGTTCCTGCTCCCTCCATCACGCAGAAGTGGCTGTTGAGGAAGGTGGTCTTTCGGTGCCCCCAGAGAGATGTTAAGTGGGAAAAGGCTGTTTTGGAGCTTGTGTTCTCAGGATTTGAGCCCTCAGGGGCCAGAGGAGAAGGTGGTTTCTGGTTAGGAGGGTCTGGTTTGGGCGAATGTATTGCATATGAATGAGGGGGCTCATAAGGGGTTGGAGGTCAGTGGTCTGCTGGGTCAAAAATAAATTCACAATCAGAAGTATTAAGGGTATGATGTTTTGCCTGAAGGAGAAGGATCTGATGCATAGAGCAGGACTGACAGAGAGAGCGTCGAGACTGGAGGGTGAAAAACGCCTGGATGTAGGGAATCTCTGACCATTTTTCATTGTGGTCAGAGCAATTATCTATATCATACAAATTGAAATTATAAGGTACTATTTTCAGGGCATTGAGACTTATTATCTAGTTTATATTGTGACCAAACAATATTACAAAAGAAAATGAGGTGTTTGGGCATTATCTCCCCCACGAGTGTGCAGAGGGAGTGTAGCGTGGCCCACGAAAGAGGAAGGGTGAGTAACAGACCACAAATCCAAAGGTGGCTGTTTAGGGCAGGTGTCCCTGTTGCTAAACAAATCACCACGAGAAATGGACCCAAAGCTGAATGGCTGGGTAGTCTTCTGGCCTAGCGGTAGGACTTTTGGGACAAGAGACTTTAGAGAAGTCTGTGAGAGAGAGTGGGCAGAAGACTCAAGACAAGGGAAATTGTGGAACATCACTAACCTAGAGAAGATTGGCTGGTGTGGGATGGAGGGTCAGCAATGGAGAATGAGAGATTCCTGATCTGGTGTCTTCCTTGGCTGGTTTGGGAGGGCCCAGTAGGGAGGGAGGCCTAATCTAGGCTGGAAATTGAGTCACCCAAGTAGGATTCAGATGTAAGACCAGATCGGGCTGCTGCCTACCACTCTCTGAGTAGCAGGTAAGATCAGAGAAACAAAGAATGAAAGTGGGGTAAAGAGTTCATAATCCAAAATATCATCTTCCTACATTGTTCCCCCCCCTGCCATCCTGATAAATCCATGAGTCTGTTTCTTTATCAAGTTAACTGGACTTCTTTACTCTATATACCCATCTCCAAGGAAGAAATGGACAGCCATGATAAGCCATTATCTATGAGTGTGCCTTTTCTCCAAAATTCTCTGAGGTAATGTTTTTAATTCTCCTTAATGGTTAAAGGTCTGATCTTCTAACTAAGTTTGCTACATTTTCTTCCAGGAAGATCTAAGTTAACTCAATTCTGCTTACATCTCTTAAACAAAGCTTGTCTTTTATTATGGAAACTTCTCTGGTCTGGAATGAGAATATGGCCCTACTTAATAACAAGGAGTACACCACTCTCTTTGTCTTAGAGGTGGGAGGAAATGAAGAATAAGATCTCAACTAAACTGTTCAACTATGGCTATTTCCTCCTCAAATTCCTCCTTCTAAAATGTGTATGTTTCTATTTTTTAAAAATATATTTTATTGATTATTTACAGAGAGGAAGGGAGAGGGATAGAGAGTTAGAAACATTGATAAGAGAGAAACATCGATCAGCTGCCTCTTGTATACCCCCTCCTGGGAATGTGCCTGCAACCAAGGTACATGCCCTTGACCAGAAACGAACCTGCTACCCTTCAGTCTGCAGGCTGACGCTCTATCCACGGAGCCAAATGGGTTAGGGCTGTATGTTTCTATTGAAGTAGCAAAATAATGCCAGGGGAAACTTAACACTTGTGGCCCCATAGTATGTCCTCAGTTTCCTGAGGTGTCCCAATATTTACTTCATACTTTTGTCTTATAATTTATAGGCTTTATTTATGGATGCACCATGTTTCAAACTGTTGTTTCTTCTGTTTTATGAAAAAACAAACAAATAAAAAACCTTGAAATATTCCTCATCAGAGTCTACTGGCATCCTTAAAATCACTAATAACTTCTGAGAGTGCAGCTCATCCCTGTACATCACCATTTTTACCAGGTTATAGCCCTTGTTTCAAGGTCAATTGCCTTTAATTCAAGTACAGTACTGGACTTTTAAGTAGCCACTGTTGCAGTTATGTTCTGTAAGATAATTCTTTGAAATTTCAGAATGACCCAGTAAAATGAAGTGGCTATGACTATGAATCCATCAGTGTTAAGAATCTTTCTCTCTCTCTCTCTCCCTTTTTATATTTCCAAGGAAAAAAAAAACTTTGTTTCTATAGGGAGTTACAGTGCGTGGCCAAGAATAATTTCAGGTAATTCCAGGTAGTCTCTGCCAAAGCAATTTTCTTACTTCTAACAACTTACCCCAGATAGAGCGGAGCAGCAAATAACCTTTGGTTAAGTCCTATCTACAGAATCAACCCATGGGATAGCCCTTATTTTCAGTTAGTCTCAGTAGCCATTTCCAAGTAGGTCATTGTTGTATCTGTTTGTTTGTCTGTTTGTTTTTTCAAAACAAAAGACCTCATTTGGGAAACTTTTACATAAGATGTGTCCAGTTTCACCTTTTCTCAAATCCATATTTTAGCAGGTGGACCCCAACCACAGTCCCTTATATTCTGTTTATCTATTTTCAAACAGAGAAGCACACTGTACAAACGTCCTTTACAAGCCCTTCTCCCTACCTCTTATTCCTCCCCTCTCTTTTCTCTGCTCTTCTTATGTGGACTTTCTTCAAAGCCATGAGTTTGCACAACCTAGAAGATAGAAGACCATGATCACTGAATTTCCCAGGGGCAAAAATGAGGTCAGGGGGTCAATGTATAAATGCCATAGGTTCTAGCCTTTCAGAAGGGAAATTGTGAGGTGCATTGTAAAGTTCTTGACGGCATTTTAATGTAGATTGTGCTACAGATACAAAGATCAGTAAACAAATCAATAATACAGTCTTATTATTCCTGCTCCATCACTCTTTTTTCTTGGAATCTTTTCCCAAAACAATCACTTATACACAAGTCATTGTTTCAGGCCTTTTTTAAAAGAGAACCCACATAAATACAGTTTCTACTAACAGTAGCCCTAGAAAACAGACCCTCTGAGTGGGAGACTGAGACTCACCTCATACGGCAAGGACCCTAATACTGACATGGAGGCATAAAAGGAGTGAGATGCTAAGAGCTGAGATTGCAGCATTGGGTGAAATACATTTGAATCCTCCAGCCTGCTAAAAGCAGTTCCCTCACTCTTCTAAATAATACAGGGCTCCATTTTTGTTTGTTTGTTTGTTCTGAGTCCATGCTAAGACTTCAACTGAGTGGAATGACTTGCAAGATGACATGCTGTCTTCTCAAATTCACTGTTATCTCCCTTTATAACTTCTAAAAACAACTTTGGTCAGTGCTCAGTATAGCCCAAGTTGAGTACTGTGTTCCTGGATATTAGAGGAACTATTTCATTTACTAGCAGAATTACAGGGAGTGTCCCAGTAGAAACTGGAAAAATATAATTAGGATCAGATCTTAAGAATATAGAACCAAGATGGGGGAAAAATACAACAAGGAATGCTATTGACCTACAAACATCATTCAAGAAGTTAGAATTTAAAATTTTAGCAATGACTCTTTGTAATTAATCAAAAGATGCTGCTGCTAGGATAATGGGAAAGCTCCTTGAAGCTTGGAGATGACATTGCTTGCCATTTGGTTGACAGTTTCTTTGCCTGTTGCTCATGTTTCACCTCAAATATCTTCCACTTTTCTTTTTCAGGGATTTTCTCTGAAGCCATGGAAGCAGACTCCAAACCATCAAAGGCAGCCTCGATGTGTAATTGAATTCCCACCTTGGGGGAAACCTTCAATAAATGAGGGGGAGGGTCCTCAGTATCTCAATGCTCCCATTTCTTATTCTTCAAAGAGAAAATCTGAGGCACATTGTACAAATCACTCAGAGGGTCTAAACCAGTATTAAACCTCAGTGATTGCAGAAGTGCCTAGCTCCACAATACACCCTTGCTAATTTTTCCTCATTTCCAATTTTTCTTCCTTCTTTAGGGGGTCATCGTCCAAAGAATATATCTGTGCCTAGGTCCTTGAATCAGGCTGTGCCTTGGGAGATATGTCTTAATAATTTCCATGATGTAAATAAATAAATAAATAGCTCAGAAATAAAACATATGTGAGTGATGTTCAGCATAAAGAAGGTGGGGTATCTATGGTAACATGTAGCAGACAAGTCTTTTCTAATTTTTAAAGTGAATTGATTTATTTTTCAAGTAGTAGGAATCAATATTGTGGTCAGGAAAAGAGCGATTTTAAAGGATCAAAAGCATATCAAGTGTACATTGGAGATCTTATTGGGGTGATGAAATTTCCTGAACCTGTATTATGGTGATGATTGAACAAATTAGTAAATTTACTAAAAAATAATCATTGAATTCTACACTAAAAGTGGAAGACCCTTATGAAATATAGTGTCATGATAAAGTAGTTCAAACCTAAGCAAAATCCCATAAAGAAAAAAACAACAACATAAAAAGCATATTAGATGTAACATCAGAACAGGTCTCGTGATTTTATTTTTTTTCACGACCTTGTCATATTAGACAGAATTCTTTAAATTGAGATCAGAGAGCCTCAGTAATCTTTTGACATATCTGTTCCAAGGCCTAATAAATTTAAGCTCTGTGAAAGAATCTTCATTTGATCAGGCAGAAAAAAAAAAAAAAAGAAAGATAAAAGGAGAAAAGAAAAACTCTTCATGGCCTAAACAGACAAGCACAATATAATGCAGAAGCTCAACTACAGATAGGTGGCGACACTGGTTTTCTGACATGAGGAAATGATTTGGATCCCAGCCCAGGACAATTTGTACCTTTCCAAGTTTAGCTGTGTACAGAACCAGCAAAGATGATGCATGATATGGGAACTAGAAAAAAACCTTCCTGAGAGTTCTACATTTTAGCTCCCTGACATTTCTTTCTCAATGTGCTTAAAGCATCAAATGAGCTGGGATCCAGAGAAAAAGTCATCCCAAACCTGAGGCAGATGCCATATAGGCACATAAAATTCATGTGCATTGAAACTTTATTGTATAGAGATTTAATGCATTTGTTTTATAAGTGATTGAAATTTATAAACAAAAGAACTCTAATTTAATCAAAAATGTACTTTTTAGGGTACATAGTCTTTTCCTAAAAAATTATTTCCTTGTATAACTTAAGTTTGGAAACTACTATATTATATGTGCCATTTTAAAAATATGTTAATTTATTAAAACTACATGCTGTAGAGCCAAGCCGGCGTGGCTCAGTGGTTGAGCTTCGACCTAAGAATCTGGAGGTCATGATTTGATTCCTGGTCAGCCGATCAATGATTCTCTCTCAACATTAATGTTTCTATCTCTCTCTCCCTCTTCCTCTCTGAAATAAGTTAAAAATAAATCAATAAACAATAACTACATGCTGTACAAACCTCCAAATTTCAGTGACTTTTTGCACAACTAAAAGTCTTTATTGCAAAGTTCATGTATTTTAAATTAAAATAGAATATTTAAGAAGATAATAAAATATGAATGTTGACTTAGAAGGTTACTATATATTATGTTCACAAAAGTAAGAGAAATGTAGTTTGATGAAGATTCAATTTGAGTCAAAGATGCATCTCTTAAGTAGTACAGCATTTCTATCATCATTGCTAAGGGAGAATCCAAACATTCTGTGACTATAGAGAAGCCCCCATTTCTTGGTATGTTGCAGCAAGTCTTATGTCCTTTACATGTGGAGGGCTCCTCTATGTAGGAGCATGTGGAGGAGGAAGAATCCAGCCCAGGGACGCACCCACTGGTCTCAGGGACCCTCAGGTGGAGGTGGAGGTGGAGGCAGGCAGCACAGTGGCAGCTGGAGAGGCCATGTGGAGAAGAGGGAACAGCTGCTTGAAGACCCAGGTCCACTCCTCAGGAGGGGCCCATCAGGGCTTGGCTCCTGGTATCCTGGCAGGGTTGGAAAAGCAGCTTGTGAAGTGGAGATTTTCACGACCACTTCCAGGGACCTCAGCGTCTTTAGCATTTCCGCCATCTCCTCCTCTTGCCTGGAGCATTTGGATCTCTCTTCTTTCAGTTCATGAACCAGGCACTTAATATCCTGCTTCAGCATCCTGTAGGTCGTGGTGACCTTTCTGCAAGCATCAGCAAGGCTGGGTATACTTAATGCCTGTTTCTCACTCCTGCCATCCTCTAAGGATGACTGGATCTCCCTGCACTCCTCTTCAGCCGCGCTCAACTGGTCAATGAGCTGGCATTTCTCCTCAACCTGTGCGGCCAGTGCTTCTGCCAGCTGCGCTTCACGTCTTACATAAAGTCGACTCTGAACAGACTGAAACAGTCTGACCATAAACAGGAGACCCACCAAGAAGCCGATGACAGGTGGGCATGCCACTAACTCCCAGAGGAGGAGAGGGACAGGGAGGCGTGAGCCCAGGCCACATGGAAGCAGATCCACTGCCTCCTCGCCCAGCTTCCCAAGGATGGGCCCGAAGCCCAGGTCTGCAGAGGACCACAGCGCCTCCATGGACCTTCTGCACAGGGACTGCCTGGTCACCATGGAGCCTCTGGCCACAACAGACCTGATGACACCCCAGCATTCCACCTGTGGCAACCCTGACTGGTCACCAGTGATGTGTCTGAGATGGGGAAAGATTTTTAAATAAAAGGTTCTCCTGTCCATGACTAACTAATGATCATTCGCCATTTTCTCTGGATGGTTTTCTATCAGTATAAAAATATAGTGAAAATAGTAATCTTAAGTGTACAAGTTGATCCATTTCTTAAACTTTATTACCTGTCTATGGTAGGTATCCAACAACCCTATGTATGCAGGCGTACCTCAGAGAGATGGGTTCAGTTCCTGGCTTCCTCAGTAAAGCCAGTATCACAATCAAGCGAGTATTCACATTTTAGTGACTTTACATACTAGTAGTAAAAACTGATTTTTTACTTATTGGGTCCAGTGGCTTTAACCCAAGTCATGATTCAGAGGCCTAGATTAGTTTCATGCCACTTCAACATGTGGCTTTGTTCTCTATCTCAAGGGGTTTGCCACTTGGGATATTCTACTTAAGAACGAAATGTCGCTTCCACAGTTTAATTTACTTTCAGCAAGTAAGGGAGACAGGGGATTCCCATCCAAAGCTCTGTCTCCCTCTAAGGGAGGCTTAGCCATTACTTATATAAACTATTTGGTTAATTACATGTTGACTTCGTTTTTGTAGTAGACTATACTTACTGGTTGTGTTCCTGTCAATTTTATGTTATTTACAGCTCTTGTCGGTAAAATACTGGCTACTGTGGGGCCTCAGTTCCCCTGCCAGGAACTGGACTTTCATAGACATGGGGTATTAGATGGAGACATGAGAAGTCATAGGCATATAAGAGAGGCTTTTTTGCAGACCAAGTAGCCATTGCTAACAAGGAGTCATCAGACAAAATAGTTCTTCAAAGTAGCCTTATAAAGTAACCTTACAAAGCAGTCCTTGCTAATACAGTAGCAAAGACAGGAGCCCTTGTAAACATAGCAGCCATTGCTAATAAAGCAGCGTGACCAAGCAGCCTTGCACCGGCTGGTCAGTAACAAAAACAAAAGAGGCTCCTGGCAAATAGTGACATCAATATTTAAGTTATAGAAAGGTACGCCTGTGCAGTGCATACAATAAAATTGCTGTGTCCTTGCTTTTGCACCTGCATATGACAAATTTGTCTTGAACATCCAGCTTACTCTGATTAGGGTTCCCATACTCTATCCCTTATGCTGGGTGGTCTTCTAGGGATACTCTGGCCCATATCCCAGTACCTTGAGCACAGAGTCCACAATAGTAATGCAGACTACAACATGTTATGACCAGTGCTCCAGCACCAATAGCAACATTCATAAGTGCCCAGCACCATGCTCCTGACAGTCCATCCTACCAAGCTTGGATGGGTCATGGGATAGGGCTTGTATGGCCTATACTTCACTATCTCTTGCAGGGTACTGGTTACATTGACAGGTCTGGGTCAAGGGGTGCAGCTGTAAGGGGATAGGAGGGTTATCCCTGGCCCTTCTCCTGTAATGAACCATGGCCAGGTCCATACTCCCTCTCCCCCCTCTGCCAAGGGAGAAGGCCTTGGGTCACAACCGTTCATCTGTTGCTTTCACCTGTGCATGCAGTGTCTGAGGATACCTCTGTGTCCACTCATCTAGCCCAATCTTTTAGGTTAGGTAGGTCCATCCCTAAGTGGAACTCACATTTCCTGTCGCCACATGGGGTGATGGCCACTATTGCTTGTGCCATTGTGGCAATTACATAGTTAAGCCTGTAAAGACAGCCCATCTGTCTGTTCTTATGGCCAAAGGGCTACTTTGTCTAGTATCTGAATTGAACTACATAGTTTGTCAGTATCCAAATGGACAGTCACAGCTGGCTAAGTAGCAGGGTTCTCCCCTATTAGACCTGTCCTTATACTACATGGTGTCTGGGAGGTGTCGCATACCCTCTTGGAATGGACTAGGGAATACCTTCTTCATATGAGTTTCATCACTTGACAGGGTCTCATAAGTCACAGGACCCAACAGGGTTTGCAATTCCTGTGACAGAGGGCTGGTACTCACCACTGCCCTTTGTTCTAAATAGTCCCCCCCCCCCGACTTTGCTAAAGTTGGGGTTTGGGCCACTCTCGACATGGGTGTGGTCACACAGGCCTGTGAGGCAGCACACATGGCTGCCAACTGTCTCTCACCAAGAGAGTATTGACTCCCAGTTTTATTCCATAACTGGGACCAAAACCTGATGGGTTCCCTCTCCACCCACTTGGGTGACTGCCCTCTTGGCAGCTGGGTACCCTCTAATTCTGGGGTTCAACCCCTTGTTGCCCCCTTCCAGGACAACTGACATGTGGCTATAACAATGGCACCAAGTAGGGACTGGACACTCACCAATACCCTAATAGACCAACATAGGTCTATAGACCAACATAGGTCTGTAGACCAGCAAGGATATTGGCAAGTGTTTATTCCCCACTTGGCGCCAACAACTGCTGACTGCTGCATTCAAATCTGCAAGCTAGTCAGAGGTTAACACAATATTATTAATACAATGAAACATTGGTCCTATGGGAGGCTTGCCTCAGGCAGCCAAATTTCACGCCATCAAACCATGACAAATGGTTGGGCCATGAAAACATCCCAAAGTCCACTGTCGACTTTCCCATGTAAAATCAAACTCTCCTTGACTTTCTGGAGCCCTGTCCATGGAGAAGGCACCAGCTAAGTCCATCACATAGGGGCATTGCCCCAGTGCCAGTGCACGGCGATCTATGTGATCCGTTACAGCTGGCACCGTGAAGTGTAGCAGGGGAGTCACTTTATTTAGTTCTCTGCAATCCACAGTCAGTCACCATGTGCCATCAGGCTTCTTCACTGGCTGTACCAGAGAATTGTAGGAGCTGTAAGTGGCAGACAATCCTCATTGGCAGCAACCCCGTCTGTCCAATCTCTCTAACCCTCCCTGCCCCCCTTGGGAGGCTACATTGCCACATCCAGACTACCCAGCATGTGAGGCCCTGTGTTTCCACAGCCACATTTTAACATTTAGCAAAAATAGCATGTAGGGAGAACTCCTGGACATTGAGATCCTTGTCTACTCAACAGCTTTAAGATTTCCCTGGCATCATTCTGCTAGCAGATGGAGAGAAGAGATATTAAAGAGCACCATAAAAGACATTTAAGGCCTCAATACTAGAAATGGCACACATCTGTCTCCACAATGCCAGTTCCATTGCTCTGAACTGAGTCCAAGGTCCTATCTAATTGCAGAGGAGGCAGAAAAATATAGCTCAGCTGCGTACCCAAGATGAAAATAAAATAGATTTGGTAATCACATTGAATCTTCTCTACCATAGCTTATTAAGTTATGCAGCCCATCCTATGGACTATTACCCTTCTTAGAGAATCCTTCAGATGAAAATTCTAGAACACGTTCAGAAGAGTATAGCACACTCTTCCTCCTAGCCACAGCTGATTGCACAAGACTACCTACACAGAGATTCCTACTATTAAAAACCCTAGAGCTCCTTGAGTCTACAATGGCACCCTGATAGTTATTCTTTAAATTATTGTTTGTTGAAAAATTTTAGTTGCTTATTTGGTTGTGAATCTTTACAGGGAAGATACACGATTTGAAGTAATTTAAATGAATCTCCATTCTTTGTTAAAGTTCCTAATGACAACAATTTTACATCAGCCATCATCTCTCCCTCTGGACACTTCAGCTGTCATTATCATGAGCCCTTTAATCTGAACACATCTAAACTTACCTCGTTTTTTTCTCACCTAACCTACCTTTTTTAAATAACTTTTAATATGTTTCAGTGACAAAAATTTTATGAGCTCCTTGGACTTTGTGTATCTTTATGTTTATATGCATTTTTGTGCTTACCTAATTTTACTGTCAATTTGCGTGCTCAATTAATGTTTGACCATGGATGGAAGAGCATACAAGGGAGTAAAAACAGTCTTTTCAATAAATGGTGTTAAGATAATTGGTGTTAAGATAATTGGTGTTAAGATATGCAAAAAAATAAAAATAGACCACAAAATTACAACATACACAAGAATAAACTCAAAATGGATAAAAAAAAAACTTAAATGTAAGTCCTGAAACAATAAAAATCCTAGAGGAAAATGTAGGTCACAAAATATCATACATCTCAGGTAGCAAAATTTTCACAATACATTTCCTTGGTCAAGAGGAACAAAGGAAAAATGAACAAATGGGACTACATCAAATTAAAAATCTTCTGTATAGCAAAAGAAACCAGCATCAAATTGAAAAGGAAACCCACTGCATGCAAGAACATTTTTGCCAATGATACAGCTGATAAGGGATTAATCTCCAAAATATATAAAGTACTCATACAATTCAACAAAAGGAAGACAACCCAAATAAAAAATGGGCAGAGGACTTAAATAGACACTTCTCCAAAGAGAACTGACAAAGGCCAAAAGACATATAAAAAGATGCTCAACATCATCAGTTATCATAGAGATGCAAATCAAAATGACGAGGTACCATCTCACACCTGTCAGAATGACTATCATCAACAAATTAATAAATGGCAAGTGCTGGAGAGGATGCGGAGAAAAAGGAACCCTCTTGCACTGCTGGTGGAATGCAGACTGGTGCAACCACTGTGGAGAACAGTATGGAGTTTCCTCAAAAAACTAAAAATGGAACTCCCATTTGACCCAGTGATTCCACTTCTACGGTAGTTATATATCCCAAGGAATCAGAAACACCAACCAGAAAGGACATATGCCCCGCTATGTTCATAGCAGCACAATTCACCATAGCTAAGATATGGAAACAGCCTAAGTGCCCATCAGCAGATGAGTGGATTAAAACACCATGGTACATCTACACAATGGAATACTTCGCTGCAGTAAAAAAAAAGGAATTCTTACCATTTGCAACAGCATGGATGGAACTGGAGAGCATTATGCTAAGTGAAATAAGCCAGTTAGAGAAAGATAAACATCACATGATTTCACTCATTTGTGGGATATAATGAACTGATGAACAAAAATAGAGCCAGAGGGAAAAAAATTATTACTTCTATTTAGAATAAAATAGAAGTAATCCTGTTATTTACAGATTTTTAATATTTCCTACAACTTTTGTGATATTATACTATGTTAGTATAGTTTTTGTAACATTATTGTACTTAAAGTCTTTTTTTTCTTGAAACATTAATGTTTATTGCATGTAAAATTATAATATTTAAAATCAGTTTTCTTGCCCTAACCAGTTTGGCTCAGTGGATAGAGCATAGGCCTGTGGACTGAAGGGTCTCAGGTTCAATTCCGGTCAAGGGCATGTACCTTGGTTGCAGGCACATCCCCAGTAGGGGATGTGCAGGAGGCAGCTGATCAATGTTTCTAACTCTCTGTCCCTCTCCCTTCCTCTCTGTAAAAAATCAATAAAATATATTTAAAAAAATCAATTTTCTTGAAATATTAATGTTTGTTGCATGTAAATGGATAATTATTTTGTATCTACAGTCTGATAATAGATTTATTTTGCATATTATAAAAAATAAAATAAAATAAAGATAAAAAATAAATTCAAAAGTTAGTCAAGGGAAAAAATAAAAGAAAATAAATATTAAAAATAGTATATGAGGTTAGGGGTCAGGGAAATCCTTATATAAGAAGATGAGGAAGCAAAGAAAGAAAATTATTGGATTGGCTCTAGTCTAGATTAAAGCCTAGTTGTCTGTTTGTGATTGATTGTCCTAAGAATTTTTATTTTATAACCATGAGGCATTTACACACTTAGATTTTGAGTTGCTTATGTAGGCTGCCACAGCATTAAAGCCACCTTAGTCTAACAGCCTCTTTGTTTAATTAATTTAACAATGATAAACCTCAATATTTTATTCAGTTTATGGTGGATATAATATAAGAATGTCTGAGAAATTTTGGTCATTGATCAGTAGTCTAAGCTTTATGAAATAGTAATTGTATAAATGTGAAAAATGTTAATAAAATTAAATTTATTCATTCACCTTTATTATATGCAAATTTACACCATCTGCATGTTCAACAAATTCAAAGCAAATAATTGGTACTAAACAATACAGACAGATATTTTTGTAGTTCCACGTGCTTATAATCTCTTTAACAAAATAGTGCATCAGTCCTTAATTCTGTGAAATGAAAATGAAGAGGCTAAACTGTATATTACTTGCTTATAATATTAAACAGAGCCTAAAATTTTAATCTTTAAATTATCTTTATAATTATAATGTCTTTAAAAGGTCAATCATTAATTTTCTTGTTTTGATAATGTACCATAGTCATATTATATTTTCTCTTAGGAGACAAGTGGATGATAGGCACATAGTACCTCCCTGGATTTTTTTTATTTTTTATTTTTCTGTGAATCTATAGTTGTTTCAAATTTTAAAAAAGTTAAAGTTAGTTATGAAACAATTGTGTTATTCTCTACCTTTTTGTATTGCTACTTACTAGAGGCCTGATGCACGGAATTTGTGCATGGGAGGGGGAATCCCTCAGACTGGCTTGCACCCTCTCCAATCTGGGACCCCTTGGGGGATGTCTGGCTGCTGGTTTAGGCCCAATCCCTCTCGCAATCCGGGACTGCTGGCTCCTAACTGCTCACCTGCCTGCCTGCCTGATTGCCCCTAACCCCTCTGCCTGCCTGCCTGATCATCCCTAACTGCCTCTGCTTTCCAACCTGAGTGCCCCTAACTTGCCCCCCTGCTTGCCTGATCACAGCTACCTTGCCCCCCTGCTTGCCTGATCACAGCTACCTTGCCCCCCTGCTAGCCTGATTGACCCTAACCACCTCTGCCTTGGCCCCTGGCCTAAGCTGCAGTCTGGCCTCCCTCAATGGGAGGTGACCTGGTGGATCAGGGGAAGGCATCGCCCCCATTACCCTGCTGTTGCTGCCACTGCCAGCCTGAGCCTGGGCCCTTCGCAGCTGCACCTCGGCCCTTCACAGCCTCCCACAGCTGCCGGAGCCTCGGACCTCGCAGTCGCTGTGGCTTTGTCCAGAAGGACCTCCAGAAAGTCATCTGGAAGATGTCCACCCTAATTAGCATATTACCCTTCTATTAGTATAGATTATGAAATCAGTTTGTACATATACTCGTGTACAAAAGTTCATGATTTGGAGAGTTTAAAGATGAAACATATTTTATTATAAGAGGCAAATGGTCAGTTTATAGTTACTCCTTTCAGTTGACATTCCTCTGTATAGTCTCCTTCATTTCCCAAAGCTTTATATGCTGATGTCATTTTGACAGAGGGGCTGAGCTATTGGATATGCATGCCAGACTTGAAGACAGAAATGCCATTTTCCTTCATCATATCCTTCCTACCCATGCTGTACATAATTTACCTTCCTCATGTGAAGCAGAGGTTACATGCTGTGTGAGTGAAAAGGGAAAATGACCCCAAGGGTGAATTACTCAATACATCTTCAGATGCCTTGATGCTCAGCAAGAACATGCCTCTAGGTCAGAGTGATGTATTGCTGTGTATCAAGTCAAATTTTACTAATGCTTCTTGACTTCTTTTTCCACATTTGGAAGAGTAGACACACTAGAAAAAGGGATATTGTAGATAGGTATTAGAGCATACACATTCACATTGGCAAGTAAAATTAAATATAAAATTGGTTTATAGAATGTGAAACACCCTGTTGATTTTAGCAGCACCAATCATTCTTGGCTTTCTCAGGTCTCACAGCAATAGACCAAACTTCTTCCTTCCAATACTCCAATCATCACATTATAAATCATAAATTTTAAAATAATTATTTTAAAGTAGGAAAAGTAAAAGCAGTAGGAATGAAAAGGCAGTTGTGATTGTTTAGTTTATCATCTCAAATAAAATAATAGTCCATTTGTTTCATAGTGATTGTTTCTATCTGTGCTTGTCCCATCCTATCTAATAAAGAGGGAATATGCTAATTGGCCCTCATGCCATTGCAAAGATCATGGCACCTACAGCCAATAAGGAGGGGATATGCTAATTGACTGCCACACCCTCAAAGATGGCGGCGCCCACAGCCACAAGATGGTGGCGTCCAGTCCCCTCAGCCCCCCAGCCACCCAGGGCTGGCCTGAGTGCAGGCAAGCCTCAGATGGTGGCTGCCCAGCAGCCCAGGGGCTCCTGAGGCTCAGGTAACCAGGACTGGCCAAGGCTTATGCTGCTGGCAGTGCCAGCAGCAGAGGTATGATGGGGAATCGCCTTCCCCTGATCACCAGGTCGCCTCCTGCCCCTGAGGGCTCCCATACTTTCAGAGGGGCAGGCCGGGCTGAGGGACCCGCCCTCCAGTGCATGAATTTTCATGCACCGGGCCTCTAGTATAAGATAATAATGGTTATGGGTCAGATGTCACTAATTATATCTCAAAAATGAATTTTATATATATATATATATATATATGTATATATATATATATATATATATATATATCAGTTACCTTAATAATCACACAAATATCTCATATTTAAAGTGAATGCTATCTCCTAATCTTTGCACTATTTAGTTGTAAAAATATTAGATCCTTTGTTTAATGCAACAAGTTAAAGTGTCTTAGGTAGTGTGCCCTCAAAAAACTTCATGCAAGTCTTTAGAAAGAGAGAGAACAAATTAAAGAGATTAATATATACTCTATAAAGACTTTGCTTAAAGTGGCTGTGAGTATTATTACTGATTGATGTACTTGGGAAACAGTCAGGAAGCTGCCAGTTCAACTTTTCCTGTTTGAAATGTTGAATAAATATGGTCTGGCTGCCTTCATAACAAGTATATCTGACTCACTATCTGCAGAAAATTCCATGAATAATCAAGATTATACTCATATAATTTGTGTGTGTGTGTGTGTGTGTGTGTGTATTTCTACTTTAAAAGCATCATTTGGGGACATTCTTTCTGATTGTTATTTGTGAGTATTAACACCAGGTTTTCCATTAATCACAGTTAAGGAAATATTAATAGATTGTATGCATGGTGATTATGTTTTGAAAGTTTAAAGTCTAATTAGCATAATGAAATGATCCATGAAAAAATGCAGATGTTTTATTTTTAACATTTGGTGAAAATTAGAAAATATAACATCACCTAACTGTAAAGATCATTTAAGCAGAGAATGGTAGTAAATTATGCTATTACTTATTTTTTTTATTTGCTCTAGGTTTAGTCATAAGAGCTAATCATTTAGTATCTATTGTTTTCAGAGACTATCTAAGCATCATTTTTGTCAAAAAAGCTCATGAAAGTGGGAACTATTATGCTTTTACTAGAGGTCTGGTGCACAAATTCATGCACCAGTGGGGTCCCTCAACCTGGCCTGCGGGATTGGGCCAAAACCAGCTCACTGACATCTCCTGGATTGTGAAAGGGTGCAGGCCAGGCCAAGGGACTCAACTGATGCACTATCAGGGCCAGGGAGGGATGCAGGAGGTTGGCCAGCCTGGGAGGGACCTTGGGAGGGCTCCAGAGCATGTCCAGCCCATCTTGCTCAGTCCCAATCAGCCCGACCACAGCAGCAAGCTAACCTACTGGTCGGAGCATCTGTCCCCTGGTGGTGAGTGCACATCATAGTGAGCAGTTGAGTGGCCTTAGCATATCATTAGCATATTATGCTTTGATTGGTCATCTGGTTGTCTGTTCAACCAATCAAAGCGTAAAGATGACCGGACACTTAGCATAAAATTATCCTTTTATTATATAGGATAGAGATGAAGATCTGAGATTAAGTTTATTAAAGGTTATTTGACTAGTAAAGGACAGAGTGGGACTTTCATCTAGACAGGTGGCTCCAGGACCCATGTAGTTAAAAAAAGAGCATATGATAAACCTGATAATTATTGTAATTGCTTTTATAGCTAATGTTTGCTGAGAAATTACCATATAGAATGATGATTGTGAAGAATTATGTGCTGATTTTCTCACTTCAATCTCACTACAGATTGCTGAAGTAGATTCTGTTATACTTATTTTATAGTTAGGAAAATTGAGGGTTATAGAGATTATATAATTTCTGCATGCCCTTAACCACTACTGTTTGCTTTACTGTTAAGATGTTTATCTATGTTCAGATCACTAATTATGCTATAATACTTACATAAGACAATCATTTAATTCATTAATTCAGCCAGTCCATGCTATACATGTGTTAAACAATGGGAATAAAATGATGGATAAAGAAGAATCCCTGAAGTAGATGCGTGTTCATCTTTTCAGTTACTATCCTATCTAATAAAAGAGTAATATGCAAATTGATCGTACCTCTGCTACACCCACAAGCCACGCCCACAAGCCAATTAAGAGCGAGTATGCAAATTAACCCAACCAAGATGACTGCTGCCACAGAGAGAGCAGGAGGCTCGGGTTTCCCCAGCGATGGAGGAAACCAAGCTTTCCGCCTGCCCTGGCCTGCCTTGGCCTCTGCTTAAGCCTACAAAGTTTCAATTATAGAAGATAAATAAATCCCAGATACCAGGGCCTCCACTTGGGTCACCGGAGGGCATGGCCAGCCTGCAAACAACCACAGGCCCCTTGCCCAGGCTGCCCCATGCCCCAAGGGAACCCCCACCCTGATCTGGGACACCCTTCAGGGCAAACCAGCTGCCCTCCCACCCCCCATGCACAAGGCCTCTATCCTATCTAATAAAAGAATAATATGCAAATTAACCATTACTCCAACACACAAGATGGCTGCCCCCATGTGGTCAAAGATGACTGACGCCATGTGGACACAGGATGGCCAGCAGGGGAGGGCAGTTGGGAGGGACCAGGACTGCAAGGGAGGGCCCTTGTGGGGGACCAGGCCTGCAGGGGAGGGCAGTTAGGGGCAAACAGGCTGGCAGGGGAGCAGTCAGGCATCAATCAGGCTGTCAGGGGAGTGGTTACGGGGTGATCAGGCTGGCAGGCAGAAGTGGTTAGGGGCAATCAGGACAGCATGCAGGCGAGCAGTCCTGGATTGTGAGAGGGATGTCCGACTGCCCGGGAAGTCAGACATTCCTCTAGGGATCCCAGATTGGAGAGGGTGCAAGCTGGGCTGAGGAAAACACACACCTGTGCACGAATTTCTAGTTTTTATAATTTCTGCTATGTAGAAATAAATGTGCTATGGATACACAAAAGAAGAATTGATTTATTCTGCTAAAGGAATCAGGAAGTTCTCCTCTAAGATATAGGAGATGGTTGGAATTTTATGTCATGGATTTTATGAGTGAAAATATGAATGTGGTAATTGGCAGTCCAGGCAATGAGATGGTGTCAGTATGGACCAGAGACTGACAGTACATGGTGTGTTTGAATAATGAATAGTTGTGCCATGATGTTGCTGTATACCGTGAGAAGATGTGTGATGAGAATAAATCTAGAAAGGAAGATTGGGGCAAAGTTGAGCACAACATTTCAGCTATGATAGGTAACAGTAAATTGTATGTATAGTGTCAGAGACAGCAGGAGCTCTGCACGGCTCTGCTGCTCTGAGTTGCTATGAGTCCATGTATTCTTCTCAATTATTACTGACTATGCCAGGGCAGGTCCTTCTCAAACCCTGCCCACTGTAATAACTGTTGGGTACTTAGTCCAAGTTCCTCCTTTATCCACTGCTCAGTAGTTACAGGTGTTGGGTTTGAGATAGAGAAGCCATGCAAAGTTGTGGGTGTATAAGAATGAGTCTTGCCCTAGTTGGTTTGGCTCTGTGGATAGAGCATCAGCCTGCAGACTGGAGGGCCCTGGGTTCAATTCCAGACAGAGGCACATGCTCAGGTTGCAGGCTTGATCCCCAGTGGGGGGTGTGCGGGAGGCAGCTGATCAATGATTGTCTCTCATCATTGATGTTTCTCTCTCTCTCCCTCTTCCTTTCTCTCTAAAATAAATGAAAATATATTTTTTTTTTTTTTTTTTTTTTTTTTTTTTTTTTTTTTTTAATATATTTTTATTGATTTTTTACAGAGAGGAAGGAAGAGTGATAGATAGTCAGAAACATCGATGAGAGAGAAACATCGACCAGCTGCCTCCTGCACACCTCCCACTGGGGATGTGCCCGCAACCAAGTTACATGCCCTTGACCGGAATCGAACCTGGGACCTTTCAGTCCGCAGGCTGACGCTCTATCCACTGAGCCAAACCGGTTTTGGCATAAATGAAAATATATTTTAAAAAATGAGTCTTTATTGCAAAATCCAGTGGCTATATAACCATTAGACAAAACAGTCCTTTACAACAAAGTCCATACAGGCAGGCAGCTGGACACTGGCTGGTTAACACGTACATCTTTCTCACAAAACAGCATCGGTCTCTATATCCAAAGCTATTATCTGAGCCCCCTAGACTCACTGCCTCACATCGTAGCAGTACCTAAGCTCTCTGGATCAGCAGCTTCTCCTATCTCCCCTGCCCAGCACACTGGCTGGTTAACATGGAAGCTATATCTGAGCTCTCCCTTAGAGCTTCAGCCTCAATGACCTCTCCAGCCTTTCTGAGCTCTCTAGCCTCTGTTCTGCCCAGCTGCTCGCTCTAGCAGACTTCTTCACACACTCCTGGTCAGTAACCTGTATGTTACTCCAGAGACAAAGACGGCTAGCTGCCAACAGTGACATCAATCATTTGGGTTACAGAAGGGCACAGCATACCGTGTGTCCTTGCACCCACTCGTGGTGTCTTCACCTTGGGCACCCCAATTAGGCTCATGTTCAGAGCAGCCATGGCTATTCTGGTGTATTGACAACAAGGCCTCTGTGCTCCCATTGGACTTGACTAACCGGGGACCCTGGCATGGTTCCCATAGATAGGCAATAGTGAAAAATCAAAAGCTTTTTTATGGAGTAGAGTAATGCAATCCATCATCATGCCTTTGTTAGTCTTAGAGACACATATATGCAACATCATGGGATCAGTGGGAAATAAGAATAGAATAAGCTATGTTGAGATCAGCTTGTCCTTGAAAACTTCATCTGGCACAGAGATATAGAGGAGTTCATAAGATATTTTTCTCCATGGAATGTACTTTTTATATTTTATTAAAGTTTGAGAATTATTACCTAGAAAATGTATAACATAGAGATGACATCCTAAGTTGATCACAAACAATATTCTCAGTGGAAATAAGAGGAGACCCTAACTGGTTTGGCTCAGTGAATAGAGCGTTGGCCTGTGGACCAAAGTGTCCCGGGTTCGATTCTAGTCAAAGGTACATACCTTGGTTGCAGGCTCCTAGGGCTTGTGCAGGAGGCAACCAATCAATGTGTTTCTCTCACATGGATGTTTCTGTCTTTTCCTCTCTCTTTCACTCTCCCTAAAAATCTATGGAAAAATATCCTCTGGGAAGGATTAACAGAAAAAAAAAGGGGGGGGGGGATGGAATAAGCCAAAAGTGATTATATACAAATATGTAATTAACAACCAAAATATGCACATATTTGCTTAAATACTTGTATAGATGACTGATTGTGAGACCTTAATGTATACAAATCAATTCATTTTTTATTAACCAACTCATATATATTTTTCCCTCAGTCAGCACTTCAGCTAGTTGGGTTTCTTCAGCCAGTGGAGTAATTAATTTGAATGCTTAGTGACCCAGTTGTTACAAGTTGAATGCTTTATCCAGTTGTTACAAGTTTCTTTTACTTTTTACTATTAAAATTAAAGTTTTAAGAGAAACCTCCAGAAAATGGTCTGGGTTACACATGAACTTCCCTTAGGTTACCATGTTACCATGTTAACTTAGGTAACGACAACCTGATTTTTCTTTGACGTCAGAAATAACTAGTGGCCCGATGCATGAAATCCGAGAATGGGAGGGGAGGGTTGTCCCTCAGCCCAGCTTGCACCCTCTCTAATCTTGGACCCCTCAGGGGATAGCCAGCAATCAGACATCCCTCTCACAATCCAGAACTGCTGGCTCCTAACCGTTCGCCTGCCTGCCTGATTGCCCCTAACTGCTTCTACCTGCCAGCCTGATTATCCCTAACTGCTGCCCTGCTGGCTTGATTGCCCCTAACCACCTCTGCCTCAGCCCTGCACCCGGGACCCAGGATTCCCACCTCCAGCTGGCCACAGGCATCCGGGATCTGGGCTTCCTTCCCTCTGGTCAGCCAGAGGCACCCAGGACCCAGGCTGGCTTTGCCCAGGTCGACTGCAACTGCGGGGGATGGTGGGCAGGTGGCTTCGCCTGGGCAGCAGCTACAAGCACTGGCACCCAGGACCACGGGGTTGGTGGCTTCTTCATCTCCCAGGCCACAGCCAGCTGCAGGTGCTGGTGCCCGGGACTGCGGGGTGGGCAGCTTCTCTGTCTACCAGGCTGTAGCCAGCCACAGGTGCTGGCACCTGGACCTCAGGCAGGCAGCTTCTCCGTCTTCCCTGGGATGCAGTGTGGGCAGCTTCTCTGGCTGGCTGTGGCCTGGGATCGCAGGGCAGGTGGCTTCTTCGTCTCAGCCGCAGCCAGCTTAAGGAGCTAGTGCCCAGTTCTCTGTCTCCCCACAACTTCTCTGACTCGCACAGGCTCAGAGTGGCTGGGGGCGGGGTCGCAGCCATCTATGTTAGGTTAATTTGCATACTCACTCCTGATTGGCTGGTGGGCATCACAGATGTACAGTCAATTTGCATCTTTCTATTTTATTAGTGTTGATTATCTCCTTCACCTGGCATTTAATATTATAAATAGACTAAAATGGCCAATTGGCAGTCTTACCTTACAGTTCAAGGGAATGATTATTCAAAACCCGAACTTGGGGAAATTTGGTATAATTGAGAAAAAAGTTAGTTTCAATAAATCTTGTTGTCTCCTGGACCAATATATTTTGTCTTTGTTGACAGCACAAAATTAAAATGACCTAGCAACCATAATAAATTCTCAGTGGGTGATGCCAGTGTTTTTATCAAGCCAGCTGTTTTTGGTTGGTGGATGGAGCACATGTTAAGACCCAAAATTCCATCAGCTATACTCTCTGCATGCACTTTTTGGCTATAAAATGAATTCTTTAATAAATAGAAATATAAATTCTCTTTACTATGATCATGGATAAAGAATTTAAGTACTTCACTGAGGAAGAGGAGGAAAAATACATTGCATGAAAGGAAGGTAAATTCATATCCTGAATTACTGTTTATTACATTGAAGATCCATTGATGCCTTCTTCTTGATAAAAATATTCCATCTGTTTGCACAGGTAGTGGTGCAATATTACTGGTTCAGTAGTGGACTCTGCCCTTGGTGGTTTGGGTATTCAGCACTTCTGAAACCTTCTGAAGGGCCATATTCTAGGATAGACACGTACTTTCTCCCTCTCACACAGATTAATATTTAAATCAACCTGTTGACCAAACACTGTGGTGTCTGGTAAAAAAAAGGCTGGATGGTAAATGGACAAGATGTCCACATGATAATTAAGAACTTTTTTTTGTAGTGTATTCCTCTGGTGAGCATTTATGTGTGACACAAAAACCTCAACTATGTGTTCTTTCTAGAGAACTATCCACATTCTTCTTTATCAGGCATTTTTGTCATAGGTCCTCCAACTTCTTTTCCTTAGTCCTTGACTATCCGGTAAAATTATAGAAGATTTCTCATTAATCATCATATATCTATAACATTGGCCACCTCCATATGATAAAGTGGATAGTCATATCAAACACTCAAAATTCTGCTCAGTGGCATGGTTTTTATTGTCCACATTTTTTCCAGGGAAACTAGAATAAGAATATAATGTTCTTATTGATAACAATATCATTGATAATTAACAGGTAGAGATATTATCTGCTAAGTTCGATTTATGTTGCATGATATATGACCATTAACTATCTCATTATTTTTTAATCATTATCAATTTTATAGAAAATTTTTTATACAAAACCATGTACTTTTCATTTTGTAAAATACTATGTACCATCTTAGATATTTATATTAGGTATTATCAACTTCCTCTTCTTGCTGATATAATATTAAGTAATACACCAATATATAAGAATTGATTTTAGAACTAAATTTCTTCCATTGAATGTGTACACAAGTCACATTAATTAGTAAGAAACCTACTAAGCCTGTGGGTCAGATTCAGTAGCCTCAGATGTGTCTTTTAATCTATACATCTATTATCTTACTCAAATATTCTGCAGCATATCATGATATAGACTATACTGTGTGTTTCAGAAATAAAATTAAACAAATTTTATTTAATAAAATTATTCATACATCTTTTTTATAATGACTATTTAAATCCTTTCCACCATATTTTGCAGGTCTTCAAAGGTCTTTTCCTTATTCCTGGAACAATGAAAATAGAATATTTGCTAACTCCCTGGACTACAGGTAAGGTCAGAGAGACAAAGAATGCAAGTGCGATAAATATTTCAAAAACCAAAATAGCATCTTCCTACATTTCTCCCCAACCTGACTTCCTGATAAATCTGTGAGTCTGTTTCTTTATCAAATGCATTGAACTTCTTTACTCTCTACACCAGTCTCCAAGAAAGAAAGGGGCAGCCATGGTACTGATTTTATTTGGGTACTCTGAAGTGCCAACTCCCATTTTCTTATAATGCATTAATTATGAGTGTGCCCTGTTTCCAAAGTTCTCTGAGGTAATATTTGTTAATTCTGCTTAATGGTTAAAGGCCTGATCTTCTACCTACATTTGTTATCCTTTCTTCCAGGAATATCTAGGTTAACTTAATTCTGCTTACACCTCTTGAAAAAGCATGTCTTTCATTATTGGAAGCACCCTGGCCTAGAATGAGGGGTATATACAGTATAGCCCTATTAGAGAACAAAGAATGCACTTCTGTCTTTGTCTTAGTAGTGGGAGGCAATCAAGACTAGGACCTCAAACAAGCTGTCAAACTATGACTTTTTTCTCCTTAGAACTTCTAACATTTGTATGTTTCTATTGAGCTGGCAAAATAATGCCAGGGGAAACTTGACCCTTGTAACCCCATAGTATCTCCTCAGATTCCTGAGGTGTCCCGACACTGAATTTATACCTCTTTCCTATAATTTATGGGCTTTATTTATAGAAACTCCCTGTTTCGAGCTGTTTGTTTCTTCTGTTTTGATCAAATCAAGATAAAAAAAATAATAAAAAAACTATGAAATGTCCTTATTCTTAGATAATAGTTTGATTTGTTCCATGTGTAAAAACTATGGTATTTCAGGACCTTAAAGTTTGATGTCAACAGATTTGAGTAAAAATGGAAATTAAGGACTCCTTCTTCAGCAGTTCTGAATGTCAGGACAACAGCAAACATTAAGCCAAACATGGGACTGTATGAGACTGAATAGCTACATGCACATGTAGCCAACCCTGTAGGTATGTCGTAGGTTGGGTTTCCTAAAAGCCTGAGATTGGAAATTATATTTAAGTGATCTAATGAGCAATGTCTTTAAGAAAAGGTAACTGAAAAAAATAACAAGGTGTAATAGGAACAGCTAAGCAATGTCTAGATTCACAAGGAAAATTCTGGAGTTCAGCTTTCTTTAGTTAGTCAAATCTTGAGGAAAGAGGGCAGGACTTGTCTTACCTCATGTATCTGATCTTAGGTGATTCTCAAGAGAAGGGAGCAATACAGTAGCTGGCCATACAGTGCAAATGCCAGTAAATGGGATCTAGGTAGTGCAATAACCTCTTCTACTACAGTGTCCCTTAAAATCTGTGCTACTCTCCTACTTATAGGATTTTCAACTGTTATGCCACAAGAAGCAAACTGGTGTGCTGCAAAAATTATTTTAAACATGCAATACCTGACTATTTAGTCAAGGACACTAATCTATTTTCCTTTAGATTGTCAAATTAAGAAAAAAAAAAGACAACAGCCGTCTGATGTTAATGAATCAAATTTATATCTATTTTTTGTCAGCTCTTCAAAAATGTATTTTTGGTGTACTACAGAATTTTAGTGATTAGTTTATGTGTGCCATGATATAAAAAGGTTGAAAATCGCTGTCCTTGACCAATGTATCTATGCCACACTGAAATGTAACCCATCAAGAAAGGTCACAACATGGTAGTGTATGAATTGTTCTGCCTCGGTGATTTGACCAGGTGCTCAGAGCATTACCTATGGTGAAAACCTAAGTTCTTACAAAATTTCAGTTTTTTTATGGTGTATTTTAGTTCATTCAGGCTGCTATAACAGAATACCACAGACTAGGTGGCTTATATATAACAGAAATGTATTTCTCATACTTCCAATGATTTGTAAATCCAAAATCTAGTCAGTAGATTAAGTGTCTGGTGAGAGCCAGCTTTATGGTTTATAGCAGATTATCTTTCTGCAGTATCTTCCCATGGTGGAAGGGGCAGGGGGATCTCTTTATAAGATCACTATCCTCATTCATAATGGCTCCATCTTCAATGACCCAATTACCTTCCAGAGACCCCACAATCTAAAACTATCCACTGGGGATAGGTTTCAATCTATTAATTGGAGGGGAGGGGAGTACAACATATAGAGTCTATAGCAGAGCAATTTTAAATATTGCATCTTTCATTTCTCTCTGTTCTTGCTTAGGATTTCTAGAACTCAGATTATTTAAAAATCTCAATAAATTAACAAAGTTGAATGTAACTTTTTTCCCTTTATAGGCCCACTGAATTTACAAAACAGTTTGAAAATTTATATAGAGCTCTATCAAACAGCCTCAGAACAATACACTGATATTCTTAAAATTAATAACTTCTGAGAGTGCACCTCATCCATGCACATCACCTTTTTTTACAGGGTTATAGCCCTTGTTTCAAGGTCAATTGCCTTACATTCAAGTACTAGGCTTTTAAACCACCACTGTTGCAGTTATGTTCTATAAAAGAATTATTTAAAATTGCAGAAGGACCCAATAAAGTGAAGTGGCTATGCCTATCAATCCATCAGTGTGTTAAGAATGTACTCCCTCTTTTTTTCTTATTTAAAAAGAAAAAAACTTTCTTTTTATGGTAGCTACAGTTATAGTGAATGGCCAAAAAATAATTTCAGGTAATCTTTGCCAAAGCAATTTTCTTACCTCTAACAACTTCCTCCAGGTGGAGGGAGCAGCAAATAAATAACTTTTGGTTAAGTCCTGTCTCCAGAGTCAACCCATGAGATAGCCCTTGTTTTCAGTTGGTCTCAGTAGCCATTTCCAAGTAGGTCACTGCTTTCAAAACAAAAGAAAACCTTATTTGGGAAACTTTTACATAAGATGTGTCCAGTTTCACCTTTCCTCAAATCCATATTTTAGAAGATGGGACCAAACCACATTCCCGTATCCTCCATTTATCTATTTTCAAAAAGAGAAGCACACTGTACAAACTTCCTTGCCAAGTCCCTCTCCCTACCTCTCATTTCTCCTCTCTCTTTTCTCTGCTACTGTTCTTATTTGGGCTTTCCTCAAAGCCATGAGCTTGCACAACTTAGAAGATAGAAGACTATGATCACTGAATTTCCCAGAGGCAATGTATAAATGCCATAGACTCTGCCTTTCAGAAGGAAAATTGTGAGGTGCATCGTAAAAGTTCTTTATGGTATTTCTATGTGGATTGAGCTACAGGAACAAAGAGGAGTAAATAAATCAATAATGCAGTCTTATTTTTTCCTACTCTATTGGAATCTTTGCCCAAAGCAATCACTATCCACAAATTCTTGTTTCAGCCCCCCCACCCCCTTTTTTTTAGGGAACCCAAATAAAGACAGTTTCTACTAACAGTGGCCCTAGAAAACAGACCCTCCGAGTGGGAGACTGAGACTAGATCACTCACCTCATATGACAGGACCCTACTGCGGAGGACAAGGCAGGAAAGGAATGGCATGCTGAGAACTGGGATTGCAGCATTTGGGTGAAATACCCTTGAATCCTCCAGCCTGCTAAAAGCAGTTCCCTCACTCTTCTAAATAATATGAGGCTCTGTTTTTCTGAGTCCATGCTAAGACTTCAACTGAGTGGAATGACTTGCAAAAATGACATGCTGTCTTCTCAAATTCACTCTTATCTCCCTTTATAACCTCTAAAAACAACTTTGGTCAGGGCTCAGTGTAGCCCAAGTTGAACACTGTGGTACTTGATATCAAAGGAACTATTTTACTCACTAATGGAATTATAGAAAGTGTCCCAGGAGGAAATGGGAAAATAAAACTAGGATTAGATTTTAAGGACATAGAACAAAGATGGGGGAAAAATATAGCAGGGAATGTTTTGACCTTGAAAGAGCATTCAGGAACTCAGTATTAAAAATTTTAGCAATGACACTTTACAATTAATCTAAAGATGATGCTTCAAGGATAATGGGAAACCTCCTTGATGCTTAGATATAACAATACTTGCCATTTGGTTGACAATTTCTCTGCCTGCTGCTCATATTTTACCTCAATGCCTTCTGAATCTTCCACTTTTCTCTTTCAGGGTCTTTTTCTGAAGTGAAGAGAGCAGAGTCCAACCATTGAAAGGGCAGCCTTAAATGTATAAAATGAATTTCCACCTTGGGAAAAACCCTCAATAAATGAGGAAAATCTCAATGTTTTCATTTCTTATTTTTCAGAGACAATCCTGAGGCACATTGTACAAATTTCTCCAAGGATACCAAGCAGTAGTAAACCTCAGTGACCACAGAGGAGACTAGCTCAACAACACACCCTTAGTAACTTTCTCACATTTTCAATTTCACTTCTTTAGGGGATCACCAACCAAAGAACAACTCTGCCGAAGTCCTTGAATCAAGTTGTGCCTTGGGAAAAACTACATGAAGATATATGTCTTAATCATTTGCATGATATAAAATATATAGCTCAGAAATGAAACATACTTCTGTGTGAGTGATGTTCAATAAAAAGGAGGGTATGTACAATAAAATGGAGCATACAAGTCTTTTCCAACTTTTAAAATGAATTGATTTATTTTTCAAGTAGTAGGAATCAAAATTATGGTCAGTAGAAGAACAATTTTGAAGGATCAAAAGCACATCTGTTAAATGAACATTAGAGATATTATTGGGGTGATGAAATTTTCTGAAGCTGAATTATGGTGATGGTTGAACAAGTAGTAAATTTACTAAAAAATCATTGAATTCTACACTAAAAGTGGAAAGCTCTTATAGAATATAAATAGTGTCATGTAAGGTAGTTTAAATCTAAGCAAAATTCCATAAAGAAAAAAACAAACATAAAAAGCATATTAGATGTAACATCAGAACAGAAGGTCTCCTGATTTATTTTTTTCAGTACCCTGTCATATTAGACAGAATTCCTTATATGGCCTCAGCAATCTTTTGACATGTCTGTTCCAAGGCCTAATAGTATTAAGCTCTTGGAGACATTCTTCATCATCTCTGACATTTGATCAGGCAAAAAAAAAAAAAAAAAAAAAAAAAAAAAAAAAAAAAAAAAACTTCTCTACATAGCCTAACCCAGATAGGCAAAATATAATGTAGAAGCTCAACTATAGGCTGGTGGGAACACTGGTTCCATGACATGTGGAAATGATTTGGATCCCAGTCCAGGAGAATTTGTACCTTTCCAGCTTTAGCTAGTACAGAACCAGCAAAAAAGATGCATGATTTGGGAACTAGAAATAAACTTTCCTGAGAGTTCTAAATTTTAACTGTCTGATATTTCTTTCTCAATGAGATTAAAGCAAAAAATGAGCTGGTTATTTAGAGAGACAAGTCATTCAAAATCTAGGCAAATGCAATATATGTGCATAATATTCATGTAAATTGAAAATGTATATAGAGTTTAATGCATTTGTTTTATTAGTGATTGATATTTATAAACAAAAGGACTCTAATCAAAACAAACTTTACTTTTTAAGGAATATAGGCTCTTCTTAAAAATGTATTTCCTGTAGTTTGACAGTCTGTTCCATGCTTCTTTGTCTCTGTATCTGTTTTTGTTCATCAATTTATAATGTTCTTTCCACTAATGAGTGAGATCATGGGGTGGGAAGGCAGGGGAGGGTTGGGGGCAGACAGGAGAGGGTTAGGGGGGAGTAAGAGATTAACCGAAGGACTTGTATGCATGCATATAAGCATAACCAATGGACGCAAGACACGGGGCAGGGGTGGTGAGGGCATGTGCAGGGAGGAGGAGGGCGGGGGGATAAGGGAGGCGGGGGGGAGGTCAATGGGGAAAAAAAAGAGACATATGTACTACTATTTGTAATACTTTAAACAATAAAATAAAATAATAAAAAAGTATTACCTTATATAAATTAAGTTTAGAAAAATCTATAATATACATACCATTTTAAAAATACGATAGGACAATAAGTACTACGTTATGCAAACCTCCAAAATTTCATTGACTTTTTTTTTTGACAATTGAAGTCTTTATTGAAATGCTAAATATATTTTAAATTTTAAATAGAATATTTAAGAGGAGAATAAAATATAAATGTTGACTTACAAGATTACTATATATACAGTATAACAATCAAAAAAGTCTAAGAAATGTTGTTTGATGAAGATTCATTTTGAGTCCAAGATGCATCACTTAAATAGAACAGCATTTCTTTCATTGCTATTAAGAGAAAATCCAAACATGTCTTGGTGTGTTAAACTAAGTCTTATGTCCTTTACATGTGGAGGGCTCCTTTATGTAGGAGCATGAGGAGGAGGAAAAATCCAGCCCAGGGAGGCACCCACTAGTCTCAGGAACCCCCAGGTGGAGGTGGAGGTGGAGGTGGAGGCGGGCAGCACAGTGGCAGCTGGAGAGGCCACGTGGAGAAGAGGGAACAGCTGCTTTAAGACCCAGGTCCACTCCTCAGGAGGGGACCATCAGGGCTTGGCTCCTGGCATCCTGGCAGGGTTGGAAAAGCAGCTTGTGAAGTGGAGATTTTCACGACCACTTCCAGGGACCTCAGCATCTTTAGCATTTTCGCCATCTCCTCCTCTTGCCTGGAGCATTTGGATCTCTCTTCTTTCAGTTCATGAACCAGGCACTTAATATCCTGCTTCAGCATCCTGTAGGTCGTGGTGACCTTTCTGCAAGCATCAGCAAGGCTGGGTATACTTAATGCCTGTTTCTCACTCCTGCCATCCTCTAAGGATGACTGGATCTCCCTGCACTCCTCTTCAGCCGCGCTCAACTGGTCAATGAGCTGGCATTTCTCCTCAACCTGTGCGGCCAGTGCTTCTGCCAGCTGCGCTTCACGTCTTACATAAAGTCGACTCTGAACAGACTGAAACAGTCTGACCATAAACAGGAGACCCACCAAGAAGCCGATGACAGGTGGGCATGCCACTAACTCCCAGAGGAGGAGAGGGACAGGGAGGCGTGAGCCCAGGCCACATGGAAGCAGATCCACCGCCTCCTCGCCCAGCTTCCCAAGGATGGGCCCGAAGCCCAGGTCTGCAGAGGACCACAGCGCCTCCATGGACCTTCCGCACAGGGACTGCCTGGTCACCATGGAGCCTCTGGCCACAACAGACCCGATGACACCCCAGCATTCCATCTGTGGCAACCCTGACTGGTCACCAGTGATGTGTCTGAGATGGGGAAAGATTTTTAAATAAAAGGTTCTCCTGTCCATGACTAACTAATGATCATTCGCCATTCTCCCTGGATGGTTTTTTATCAGTATAAATTAAAATATAGTGAAAATAGGAATCTTAAGTGTACAAGCTGATCTATTTCTTAATCTTTATTACCTGCCTATGGTAGGTATCCAACAACCCTATGTATGCAGGCCTACCTCAGAGAGATGGGTTCAGTTCCTGGCTTCCTCAGTAAAGCCAGTATCACGATCAAGCGAGTGTTCACATTTCAGTGACTTTATGTAGTAAAAGTTGATATATTCTCACTAATATAATATTGTTCAAATAATACATTAATATATATAAGAATTGATTTAGAAATAAACTCCTTTCATTGAATGTGTACATGAATCATATTAATTTGTAAGAAACCTATCATTAAGTGGATCAGATTTTGTAATAATTCAGTAACCTCAGATGTTTCCTTAGTCTATAAATACATTCTCTATCCATTTACATATCAATTTATACCTCTATCTATTAAAATATTTAGGTACTTTCTATATTCATAAAATTTAGTTTCTTACTTCAAATAAATTACCAACTATCATAAAATAATATAATAATAACTTAAATAATAGTAAGGTACCAAATATTGATTTTATTGGAAGAGAACTTTAACGCTCTGATCAACTTTATTCTTTGCTTTATTCTAAGATGGCTTTCATTGTTTTAGCCAAGTTTAAGTAAAGTGTCTTCATTAATTCCAGAAGTGAAATTAGGTGGATTTTAAATGAGTAGGTTCTCTTATTAAAATAATGCTGAGCTACAATTTCCAATATGAATTAATATTTGATTTAGTGTCTTTATAAAATCATAACTTATTTTACTTTCTTCAAGGTAAATCTTTCATTTCTTACATATAATAATGTCCTAGAAGCAGTGAACAAAGTAAAATAAAAATTGATATATGCTCTTTCTATAAAAGTATTTCTTCTAGCAGATGGCACTTCAAAAAGTAAAATCTCAGCAATTTGAAAACTTGAATAAACTTAAACAAATATTCAGATTGCATCCTACATCTTTCACATAAGTACCCTGAGATCCAAATAATTTAATTGATTTTCCTAGAATTAAAGTTAGTGCAAAACTGACGTGAAAGTAGAACTCTTGGGATTAGGGGACTGTACCCAAACGCATGTGTGAATGAATTCTATGTAAAATAGGTAACAGAAAGAGGGAAGATATCCAGGAAACATGCTTTTTTAGTGCTGCCTCTTTAACAAGTTGTGTAGTTTTAAAATTGTTAAACCACAACATGTTGCTTTGATAATGTCATACACTTGTCTACTCTTTTGACATAGGAAGCAATGTAGAGTGAATAATATTTGGGTGGAATAGGTTTGTTTCAAGTAGCATTCAATTTGGATATTTTCCCACTAATATCTTCTATTACAAAGAGAAAAAACATCCTAGTGTCATAATTATAAACATGTTATAAAAATGTATATGCAAGATAAGGAAGGATCTCACACTTTTAAGGCACTAATATGGGTCAGGCACATTGTTAAGCATCTTACGTATTTTGTTTCATAAGAACAACTTTTAAATGTTCAACATTTCAACTTTACTTCTATTCTTTGTTGTTTTTTCAAAATCAAACATAACATGAAGTTTTCAATTCTTCGTGTCCAATTCACTTGTCAATCAATTTTAATCTACCTTCTACTTATGTTTATTGCATTGATATCAGTCTTTGACTTCCAGCACTCTCTTGTTAACGTTACTAATGGCATTCATATTGTTTACTGTCTGTCTTCATGTTTGCAGCTCTGGATGCAGGAACCACAGATGTTTTATTCTTTCAGTGGGAAAACTAATCCTCTCCTGTCTTCTATGATTTCATAAATTCTTGGCTTATCTACTCTAAACTCACTAGCCAGTGTTGGTCATATTCCATTGCCATATACTCATTTTATTTTATTTTTCAATTATAGTGGAAATATAACATTACATTACTTTCAGGTGTACAACATAGTGATTAGACAATTGTATACCTTGCAAAGTGATCAATAAATCTTATACCTATTAGACACTATCCATATTTACTACAATACTAGAGGCTTGGTGCATGAAATTCGTGCATGGCTAGGCGGTGTCTCTCAGCCTGGCCTGCACCCTCTCCAATCCGGGACACCTCAGGGGATGTCTGACTGCCGGTTTAGGCCCAACCGACAGTCAGACATCCCTCTCACAATCCGAGACTGGTGGCTGCTAACCGCTCACCTGCCTGCCTGCCTGATTGCCGCTAACCACTCTACTTGCCTGCCTGATCGCCCCTAACTGCCTCTACTTGCTGGCCTGATCACCCCCTAACTGGTCCCCTGCCAGCCTGGTCACCCCTAACTGCCCCCCTGCGAGCCTGGTTGCCCCCTAACTTCCTTCCCCTGCTGGCCTAGTCTCCCCCTAACTTCCCCCCTGCCAGCCTGATCACCCCTAACTGCCTTCCCCTGCTGGCCCAGTTGACCCCAACTGCCCTCCCCTGCAGTCCTGGTCACCCCTAACTGCCCTTCCCTGCCATCCTGGTCACCCCCAACTGCCCTTCCCTGCTGGCCTGATCGCCTGCAACTACCCTCCCCTGCAGGCCATCTTGTGGTGGCCATCTTTGACCACATGGGGGTGGCCATCTTGTGCAAGGGCATGAGGGTCAATTTGCATATTACCTATTTATTATATAGGATTTGAGCGAAATCATATGGTTCTTAGCTTTTTCTGTCTGACTTATTTCACTTAGTGTAATGTTCTCAAGGTCCATCCATGTTGTTGCAAATGGCATCATTTCATCCTTTCTTATGGCTGAAATGAGTAGTATTCCATTGTGTATATGTACCACATCTTCTTTATCCAGTTCTCTGTCACAGGATACTTTGTTTACTCCAATGTTTTGGCCACCATGAATAATGCCGAAATAAACATAAGGGTTTATATATCTTTGAAAATACATGATTTTGAGTTTTTTGGGGGTATATATCCAAGCGAGGGATTATTGGATTATATGGTAGCTCTATTCTCATTTTTTGAGGAATTGCCAGACTGTTTTCCACAGAGGCTGTACCAGTCTACATTCCCACCAGCAGTGAATGAGGGTTTCTTTTTTTCTCACAACCTGTGTAACACTTGTTATTACTTATCTTCTTTATAAAAGTCACTCTAACATGTGTGAGGTGGTATTTCATTGTAGATTGATTTGTATTTCCCTAATTGCCAATGAGGTTGAACATTGTTTCATATATCTATTGGCTATTTGTATGTTTTCTTGAGAGAGGTGTATTTCCAGGTTCTCTGCCAAATTTTTTATTGGGTTGTTTGTTTGATTTTGAGTTTTGTGTTCTTTATATATTTTGGAAATTAAACCTTTTTAGGAGCTACTGTTTGCAAGTATCTCCCACCTGGTCAGCTGCCTCTTTGTTTTGTTGTCATTTTCTTTTGCTGTGCAGAAGCTTTTTAGTTTGATATAGTCCCATTTATTTATTTTTGCCTTTACTGCCTTTGCCTTTTGAGGTCAAGTTCATAAAATATTCTCTATAACCAAGGTCATACATTTGTTACCTATATTTTCTTCTATATAACTTATTGTGTGAGGTCTTATCTTTAGGTCTTTGATCCATTTTGAGTTAAGTTTTGTACACGGGGACAAACTGTAATCCAGTTTTATTCATTTGCATGTGGCTTTCCAGTTTTCCCAGCATCATTTATTGAAGAAACTCTCTTTATTCCTTTGAGTGTTTCTGGCTCCTTTATTGAAAAATATCTGTCCATATACATGTGGTTTTATAGCTGTACTCTCTATTCTGTTTCATTAATCTGTATGCCAGTTTCTCTGCCAATACCATGCTGTTTTATTATTGTAATTCTGTAGTATAATTTGAAGTTAAGTAGCATGATACCTCCAGCTTCATTCTATTTTCTCGGGATTGTTTTGGCTATTCAGAATCTTTCGTGGTTCCATACAAATCTTATGATTTCTCATTCTATTTATTTAAAAAACGAGATTGGGATTTTGATGAGGATTGCATTAAATCTGTATATTGCAGACATATGTAATACTTTAATCAATAAAGAAAAAAATATTTAAAAAAATCTGTATATTGCTTTGAGTAATATGACTATTTTAACTATGTTGATTCTTCCAATCCATGAATGCAGAATATTTTTTCCATTTTGTTGTGTCTTTTTCAATCTCTTTTAATAATGCTTTGTAATTTTCAGTATATAGGTTTTTCATGTTCTCTGTTAAGTATATTCCTAGGTATTTTATTCTTTTGGTTAAAATTGTTAAAGGAATGCTTCTTCATTTATTTTTTGAAGTTTTGTTAGTATACAGGATGGCAATGGATTTTTGCACATTGATTTTGTATCCTGAAACTTGACTGTATTTGTTTATTGTTTCTAATAGTTTTTTTGTTTTTTTTTTTGTGTGTGTGTGGAGTCTTTAGGGTTTTCTATATACATAATCATGTCATCTGCAAAAAGTGACAGTTTACTTCTTTCTTCCCTATTTGGATTCCTTTTAATTCTTTCTCTTGCCTTATTGCTCTGGTTAGCACAATGTTAAACGAGTGGTGAGAGTGGACATCCTTGTCTTGTTCCTGATCTTAGAGGAAAAGCTTTCAGTTTTTCAACATTGAGTGTGACATTAGCTGAAAGTTTATTGTAAATGCCTTTATTATGTTGAAATACTTTTCTTCTATACCTATTTTATTGAATGTCTTAATCATAAATGGATGCTGTATATTATCAGATACTTTCTCTGCATCTATTGATAAGATCATATAATATTTATCCTTTCTTTTGTTAATGTGGTGTGGTGCATTACATTGATTGATTTACATAGGTTGAACCATTCTTGTGCCCCTGGAATGAACCCCACTTGTTCGTGATGTGTTATTTTTTGGATGTACTCTTGTATTCTATTTGCAAGTATTTTGTTTAGGATTTTTGCATCTGTAATAATCAGAGATATTGGTTTATAGTTTTCTTTTTTGTGTTACCTTTGCTGGGGCTCAGTATCAGGGCCATACTGCCTTCATAGAATGTGCTAGGAAGTATTGCCTCTTCTTTAATTTTTTGGAAGAGTTTGAGAAGACTAGATTTTAACTCTTCTTTGAATGTTTGGTAGAATTCACTGGTGAAGCCAACTGGTCTTGCACTTTTATTTTTTGGGAGGTTTTTGATGGTTGTTTCAATTTCCTCACTGCTATTGGGTCTATTTATATTTTCCAATTCTTGATTTAGTCTAGGAAGGTTATATAATTCTAGGAAAGTTATCCATTTCTTCTAGGTTATTGAGTTTGGTGGCATATAGTCTTTGATAATATTCTAGTATGATCCTTTGAATATCTGTGATGTCTGTGGTGACTTCTCTTCTGCCATGTCTGATTTTGTTTATATGGATCTTTTTCCTTTCTTTAAACTTGTGAGTATGTTGTTTAATCTCCATGTATTTGTGGGCTTCTTTACTTCCTTTTTGCAGTTGATTTTTAATTTCAAGTCTAATCAAGGCTTTGTCAATTTTATTAATATTTTCAAAGAACCAGCTCTTTGTGTTATTAATTTTTTGTATAGTATTTTTTCCTCCATTTCATTTAATTCTGCTCTAAATTTTATTATTTCCTTTCTTCTGCTGACTTTGGGTTGCTTTTCTTCATCTTTTTCTTGTACTTTAAGATGTTATGGTAGATTGTTTAATTGGGATTTCTCATTCTTCTTGAGATAGGCCTATAATGATATAAACTTCCCTTTTATTACTGCTTTCACTGCATCCCAGAATATTATGTATTGTCATTCTCATTTGTCTCTACATATCTTTTGATCTCATCTTTTATTTATTCTTTGACCCAGTCATTTTTAATAGTACTAGTATGTTGTTTAATTTCCACATATTTGTGGATTTCTTTATTTCCTTTTTGCAGTTGATTTCTAATATCAAGGCACCATGGTCAGAGAACACGCTTGGTATAATTTCAATCTTCTTGAATTTGTAGATGCTAGTTTTGTGACCCAACATAAGGCCTGTCCTTGAGAATGTCCCATGTGCACTGGAGAAGAATGTGTAATCTGATGTTCTGGGATGAAAGGTTCTAGGAATGTCAGTTATGTCCATTTTGTCTAGTGTTTCATTTAAGGATGATATTTCTTTACTGATTTTCTGTTTTGTTGATCTGTCTAGAGCTGTCAATGGAGTATTAAGGTCCCCAACTATGACTATTTTGATCTGTTTCTCACTTTACTTCTGTGAGTAGTTGTGTTATATATTTTGATGGTCCCTGGTTGGGTGCATATATATAAAAAAGTGTAATGTTTTCTTGATATAGTGTCTATTTATCAGATATAAGTATGCTTACACCTAATTTTCTATGGACGATATTTGCTTGGAGAATCATTTTTCCACCCTTTTACTTTGCATCTACCTTTGTTTTTGCAGATTAGATGTGTCTCTTATAGGCAGCGTATGGTTGGGTTTTGTTTTTTGATCCACTCTACTACTCTGTGTCTCTTTACTGGTGAATTCAGAGCATTTACATTTAGGGTACTTATTGATGTATGAGGATTTCCTACAGCCATTTTACCATTTGTTTTCTGGTAGCTCTGTGCTTCCATTAGTTCTTTTCCTTTGTGTTTCTGTCTATTGTTTTTGTTTGGTGGTATTCCATACTTCTTTCCTTTGTCTCCTTTTTCTTAAGCTATGTATCCTGGTTTGGGGATTTTTGTGTGTGGTTAACATTAGGTTTATAAAAAATATATACTGTAATTAATATGTTTTCTTTTGAGTGCATCTGATGTTCAACCTCCTTTGTCAGTTCAGACCTTTATCACTTCCCTTTTTATTATTTCTGTTGTTACAAAGTATCCCTGTTTATCTGTAAGTTTTTAATGATCTTAGTCGTAGTGTTGTGACCTTATGTCCTTTGTTTCAGGTAGAATGACTTGCTTGAGTATTTCCTGCAATGGAGGTTTTCTGGTGATAAAATCCCTCAGCTTTTGTGTATCTGGGAACATCTTTATTTCTCCTTCATACTTAAAGGATAATTTTGGTTAGTATATTATTCATGGCTGGTAATTTCTCTGTTTCAGACATTTGAATATTTGGTTCCACTCTCTTCTGGCTTGTAGAATTTCTACTGAGAACTTGGCTGAAATTCTGATGGGTTTTCCTTTGTAGGTCATTTCCTTCTTTTCCCTGTCTGACTTGAGATTTTTTTTTCTTTGTCATCAAATTTTTACAGCTTTAATAGCAAGTGCTTTGGAGAGGCCCTCTTTGGATTGAGGTAACTAGGTGTTTTGTTTGCTTTTTGGATTCAAGGATCTAGTTCTTTCCATAATTTGGGAAGTTCTCATCCACTATGTTTGAATAGACTGTTCCTTCTCCAAAATGCCTATAATTCTAATATTGCTTTTTCTGATGAAGTCAGATAGATCTCATAGAGCTCTTTTTTTCTCTTTTTATTTTTTATTTTTTTTATGCTCAGGTCTCTCTCTTCTTCCCTCTACATCATTTATAGATTCCTATCTTTTGATATCACCAATTCTCTCCTCTATCTGGTCAGCTCTGTTTTCTGTGCTCAGTAGTTTACTCTTTTTTATCCTCATTACTTTCTTTTTAATTGTGGTTAAAAAAATACATAACGTAAAAATTACCATCCTAATTATTTTTATGTGTATACTTTAGTAGTGTTAAGGATAGTCACATTGTTGGGCAATCTATCTTCAGAGCTTTTTCATCTTGCAAAACTGAAACCCTATACCCATTAAGCAACAAGTTCCCACTTGTACCTATCCCACTGCATGGCAAACACTGTTACTTCCTGTTTCTGTGAATTTGATGGTTGCCAGACCTAAAAGTAGCATAGGTTCTTTTTTATTATTACTGTTTAAAGTATTACATATGTCTCCTTTTCCCCCATCATCCCCTCCCCAGCCACTCTCCACCCCCCACCAACCCAGTGTCCATGTCCATTGGTTATGCTAATATGCATGCATACAAGTCCTTCAGTTGATCTCTTACACCTCACCACTACCCCACCCTCTCTTGCCTTTCCTGAGGTTAGATAGTCCATTTGGTGTTGCTTTACTTCTGGATCTTTTTTTGTTCATCAGTTTATGTTGTTCATTATATTCCACAAATGAGTGAGATAATGTGATATTTATTTTTCTCTAAATGGCTTATTTTGCTTAATATAATGCTTTCCAGTTCCATCCATGCTGTTGCAAATGTTAAAAGTTCCTTCTTTGTTATAGCAGCATAGAATTCCATTGTGTAGATGTACCACTGTTTTTTAATTCACTCATCTGCTGATGGGCACTTAGGCTGTTTCCAAATCTTAGCTATTGTAAAATGTGTTGCTATGAACATAGGCATGCATATATCCTTTCTGATTGGTGTTTCTGATTTCTTGAGATCTATTCTTAGAAGTGGGATTACTAAGTCGAATGGAGTTCCATTTTTGACTTTTTGAGGAAACTCCATACTGTTTTCCACAGTTGGCTGCACCAGTTTGCATTCCCACCAGTGGTGCATGAGGGTTCCTTTTTCTCCACATCCTCACCAGCACTTGTCTTTTGTTGATTTGTTGATGATAGCCATTCTTACAGATGTGAAATGGTACCTCACTGTTGTTTTGATTTGCATCTCTCAGATGATTAGTGATTTTGAGCATGTTTTTATGTGTCTCTTGGCCTTCTGTATGTCCACTTTCAAAAAGGGACTATTTAGGTCCTTTGCCCATTTTTTTACTGAATTGTTTAGCTTCCCTTTGTTAAGTTGTATGAGTTCCCTGTAAATTTTGAAGATTAAACCCATATCAGAGATAACATTGGCAAATATGTTCTCCCATGCAGTGGGTTTTCTTCTTGTTTTGTTGATGGTTTCTTTTGCTGTGCAGAAGCTTTTTATTTTGATGTAGTCCCATTTGTTTATTTTCTCCTTAGTTTCCATTTCCCTAGGAGCTATGTTGGTAAAGATATTGCTATGACATATGTCTGATATTTTTCTACCTATGGATTCTTCTAAGATTTTTATGGTTTCCTGTCTTATGTTTAAGTCCTTAATCCATTTTGAGTTTATTTTTATAAATGGTGTAAATTGGTGGCCTAGTTTCATTTTTTTTTGCATGTATCTGACCAAATTTCCCAGCACCATTTATTGAAGAGACTGTTCTGACTCCATTGTATACTCTTGCCTCCTTTGTCAAACATTAAATGAGCATAATGACTTCTGGGTTCTCTGTTCTGTTCCATTGGTCTTTATGTCTGTTCTTCTTCCAGTTCCAGGCAGTTTTGAGAACAGTGACGTTGTAATACAGCTTGATATCTGGGATTGTGATCCCTCCAACTTTGTTCTCAGGATTGCTGTGGCTATTTGGAGTATTTTTTTTTTCCAGATGAATTTTTGGAGACTTTTTTCTAGGTCTGTGAAATATGCCATTGAAAAGATATTTTCATAAACATGAAAATGTAGAAATATAATTGAGTATCATTCCTTCAGGCAATTGGTCTTAACCGCAAAACGTATTAGAACTGGTTATAATACTCAGATAACTTATTAGTATTTCTCAACCCAAGAGAAGTTTCCTTCCAAAAAGCATTTAAAAAACAGAAGGGCTAATTTTGGTTGTCACAATGACTTGTGAGTCAGTTTGGAATTAACTATTCAGGTGGCCTTGTCTTCTAAGTGCCTGCAATATGCTGAAAAGTACCTGCTAAAAATCCCCCTTTCTCAAATACCAATTTATTGTAAAAACTATGAATTTAGAGACCAGGAAATTAACAATAGAAACAAATTAGTGTTAGAAACAAAATTGAAATTATCTTTGACTGTAACTCTGAAGAACTATATAAGGGTACTAGAGGTCCAATGCACAAATTCATGCACCAGTGGGGTCCCTCAGCCTGGCCTGTGCGAACTGGCTAAAACTGGCTCTTTGACATCCCCTGAGGGGTCCCAGATTGCGAGAGGGTGCAGGCCAGGCCGAGGGACCCCACTGATGCACAATCGGGGCCAGGGAGGAATGTGGGAGGTTGGCCAGCCAGGGAGGGACCACGGGAGGACTCCAGAACATGTCCAGCCCATCTTGCTCAGTCCTAATGATTGGCTGGGTCCCAGCAGAAAGCTAACCTACCAGTCGGAGCGTCTGCTTCCTGGTGGTCAGTGCATGTCATAGCAAGCGGTTAAGCAGCTTTCGCATATCATTAGCATATCACACTTTGATTTGTTGAACGGCTGACCACTGGACTACCAGACACTTAGTATATTAGGCTTTTATTATATAGGATCATTACTTTCAAGAATGATTTTATATTTCCATTCCATTTATCAGATTCATATGAAAAAAATTATTAGGTAGTTATAGGTATAAGAAGTTTCAAATTCCTCCTCTCTTGACTATGGCCTTCCCATGTATTCTTCCTCCAAGAAAATCTTTGTCATACATTTTTAATATACTAGAGTCCCATTGTTGTGGTGGTAAGATATAGGGCTATGTCTTAGGTGTCTAACACTTACAAGTGTTTCTCTGGTGGCATAGTATTGTTTCCTCCACTCCCATCCCTGGCTTCAGAGCTTCTAATCAATTTCCTCAAAACCCTGACCCCTGTTGATAAGGTATTTTCCCCCCATAGATAAGGTAGAAAAGTTGGAATGTGCTGGACACACAGGAATTTCTTTTCCAAGAAAAGGTAACCTCTGGCAATAACTGACCCTGGAAAAAATATTTTTAATAAATAAGGCTCTGAATGTAACAAAAATTATCCTTCACTTTGTGAGAACCAGAAAGATGGAACACCTGAAGATATTCTGATGCTATTCTATATTCAGTGTTTCATTAAAATTACCATGTAAGTGTTCCTTTCAGTTAATGGCTTCAGTGATTTCTTGGGTAACCAAACCTCAGTTCCTGGATCTCTCATGATGTGCCTGTCACTCCAGATTTTAAAATAGCTGTTTGCCCTCTAACATCAGTTTCTTGATAGGTCCAGAGAAGTCTTTTTGTTTTTCAATTTTCTTGTTGTAAGACCAGGAGTGATGACCTCCAAGCTGTTTACTTGTTGGACTTAACTAGTCAGAGCTGCAAGTAAAAAGCTGGAGTTTTCCCTTTAACTTTTCTAAATTTCTGTCTCTTGTTTAGGGAGAACAAATAATTGGAATCCTAACATATCTAAATTACTTATAAATATGTTTATGACCTTTGAAAAAGAAATGCAGTGGGGATATGAAAAGCAAACCTCTACCAAGAGCCCAGTGGTTCTGGAAAATTATTCTAAAAGAACTGCTAAGCAAGTAATTACTAAAAATGTTAAATGTGAAAAGGGAAAGAATACAAACAATAAGTTAATATTAATTGTTCTTAAGAGAGGCATGTGTATATGTGTGTGTGATTATTTATATGTGTGTGCTGTGCACTAAACTTTGTCTCCCCAAAATACATACATTGGAGCCCTAATTCTTAGTGTAACAATTTCTGGAGCTAGGATCTTTAAGAGGTAATTAAGGTTACATGAGATCTTAAAGGTATGACCCTATTCTAATAGGACTTTGGATTGACAAGGAGATCTTTCTCTTCTCTCTCTCTCTCCCTCTCCACCATCCCACCATGTGAGGACACAGTAAAAAGGCGGCCACCTATAAGCCAGGAAGAGAGCTGCCAGAACCTCTGGGACTTCCTAGCCTCCAGAACTATGAGAAAACAAATCCCTGCTATTTAAGCTATCTAGTCTACGGTATTTTGTATGGCAGCTTGAGACAACTAAGACAAATATACACTGAGTGGCCAGATTATTTTAATCTCTGAACACATAATAATCTGGCCACTCAGTATATATTAATAGAGGCCCAGTGCATGAATTTGTGCATGGGTGGGGTCCAGCCAGCCTGGCCAGGGGAAGAGGACATGGACGATTGGCTGGCCTGCCTGCTGGTCAAACTCCTGGTTGAGGGAACAATTTGCATATTAGCCTTTTATTGTATAGGATATACACTGAGTGGCCAGATTATTATGTGTTCAGAGATCATAATAATCTGGCCACTCAGTGTATATTTGTATGAAAATAACATTTTACATTTTTCTTGGGTGAATACTTAAGAGTGGCTTTCTGGGTCATAGGTGCATATTTAACTTTATAAGGAGTGTTGATAATTTCTGATTTGGGGTAAAATAATATAAGTATACTCTACCCTCTCTCCTTTCTACAGAATGCAGGTAAAAACAGGGATAGGAAGTAAGAGGTAGCACTTAATGATTTTTAAAAGTAGCTAGTATCAGACTGATTGGGGAAAATCAGAATTGCAGTAATCCCCTTTTTCTGCCAGTAGCAATCATTGTCAGGGGCAGAGAGAACTCTTGGAGTTGGAAAGGGATTGCTTGGCATTGCTCAGTGGCAGTAGAAGCAATGTAGGTTACTTCAACTATAAGCAAGGGGTGTCTTCCTCTCTGATTGAACAAGTTATGGTCCCTAAATTGTGCAGCCAACCCCTGTTGGGCTTTTCCCCCTTTTCTGACTTTTTAAATCTTAACCCTGACACAGGTACAAATGCAGGAGTGCATGGAAGAGAAGGGTAAATAAATTTCCTTATTTCTCTCTGGCAGAAAATAAAAAGAGCCCCAGGGAACCAGAAAATACTAGAGATACATTGGAGAGGGAAATGCTCCTGATAGTGATGCATGAAATATTTTTAATAGACTTCTGGGCTCAGCCCTGAGGTGTGCATGAATGGATTGGATATTATATAGCATACAGCATACTGTGAACACTGAACTAGAGTTAGACCATTACTTTGATTACAAACTGGCCACAGGGCACGCAAATTTCCAAGAGATCAGAATAGTATTACAAAGACTTTAAAAATGGAATGACTATTGAAATTATTGAAATTTAAACTCTTGAAAATCTAAGAGAAACTTGAGGCCTAATTGCCACCAGGCCAATTGTCTACTAAACCAAAAAATACCATTGTTTTCCATAGGACTTAAACATGATCAGAAACTTATAACATAAAATCACAATACAAAAAATATTAAAAACTATACACAACATAATATAAAAGCATAATAAAATGCATTTTTCTGTGTATTCACCAAATAGACTGTGTTATGCATAATAATCCAAACTAAAAACAAATTTAAAATTCAATCATATAAAGTTATTCTCTGGCAATATGAAATTTACAATAAGATAATAGCAAAATCTTCAAACAATTTGAAATAAAACACATACTTCCAAAAATTCATGTCACTTTGAATAATTTAAAAATATTTGCAATGAAGAAAAATAGAACTATAGCATGTAAAAATTATGGGATACAGTTAAAGCAATGCTTAAAGCAATGCTTAAAGGAAAATATATATCATTAAGGGCTTATATTAAAAAAGAAGAAAGGTCTCAAATCAATAATCTAAGCTTCTCCCTCACAAAACTAGTAAAGAAGAACAGAAATTTCAAGTATGAAGGAAATAATGAAGATGAGAGGGGAAAAACAAAAGAAAAGAAAGCAATCAAAAAAACATAAAGTTGGTTAACTGGAAAAAAATCAATAAAATGAATGAATCTCCAGCAAAATGGAAAACAAAAATTGAAACACAAATTAAAAATATGAGAAGTATATTCTTTATTTTAGACAGTGTATGCTTAATTTCTGACTGGTCCTTTTCCATTTTTTTTTTGGCATTCTCATTAAGATCCTTAAAGGTCTCACTAAGTTCCTCACCGGTTTTTAGAAGATTCTTGAGTAACCTTATAAATGTGGTTCTGAACTCTATGTTGTCCAGCAGTTTGCTTTCCTCCATTTCTTTCATTCGTGACATGTTTCTTTGTCTCCGCATTTTGGCTGCTTCCCTGTGTTGATGGAGTGGCTTTGCGTGGTAGGTGACCTATAGGGGCCGGTAGCTCAGCATTTCCAATCACCTGAGGTGGACACACTCTTGGTACACCCCTTTGTGGGCTGAGTGCAAAGTCTTGGTGTAGTTAAGCCTTGATTGCTGTTGGTACACTGGAAAGAATCGACCTCCAGGCCAATTGGCTGTGAGGACCTGCTGTGTCTATAATGGAAGAACTGCTGTGCTGGAGACACGCTTATGGTTCAGGACTTGTTTCAGTGGGGCTTTGGTGCTCACTGAGTCTGCCTCTTGAATGTGTCACTTATGGATGTGAGGAGTTGAAATCTGGTGTCTCACAATGACCACTAGGTACACTGGCTTCTGGATCTCCAATGGGGTGTAGGTCAGCTACTGTCTGAGGCCACCCAGCAGGAGCTACAGTGAGAACGACAGTTTGCTCCTCTTTGCTTGGGGTTTGGAGGTTTTGGAGCTGTCTGACCCCAGCTGCAAGTTTGCTAGGTTAAGCTGTGATAGGGGAGGCCATTCATATGCTAAAGCCACTGTTTGGAGTTTGGGTGGGTTTGTAGGTTGTGCGGGGCGGGGTCTCAGGGCATCACTAGGCTAGGGTGTGGCAAACAGCGATGGCTGCCAGTTAGCTGGCTCTGTGTCTCTGATCGTGTCCCTGCGTCCCACGCCCCAGAGCAGTAAACAATTATTCCTGCGCGCAGCTCTGCAAGCAAGACACCCTCACTTTCTGACCCAATGGCAGACAGTCCAGCTTCTCCCCGTAGGAGTTTGGGTCCCCCGCATCTCCCCAGAAACTGGATTTCAGAGTAATAGGGGGCTTGTCTCCCTTCGGGTTGAAAAAAGCAATGCCTGTGGCCAGCCTGGATCGTGTGCCTCCATACCTCAGCTTTTCAGCGCTTGTGCATATCTCAATGCTCTTTTATCTTTCCTTCTAGTTGTAGGATTTCCACTCAGCCAGCTTTTCCGTGGTTTTGGTGGCAGAAACTCAACTGTAGATCAACGTACCCCAAGAATCAAACCAAAGATCTGAAATATGAGAAAACAAAAAACACCCAACTAGAAAAAACAAAAAGAAAAAAGAATCCAAAAAGTTGAAGATAGTGTAAGGAGTCTCTGGGACAACTTTAAGTGTACCAACATCTGAATTTTTGGGGTGCCAGAAGAAGAGAGAGAGCAAAATATTGAAAACCTATTAGAAGAAATAATGACAGAAAACTTTCCCTACCTGGTGAAAGAAATAGACTTACAAGTTCAGGAAGTGCACAGAACCCATACAAGAGGAATCCAAAGAGGACCACACCAAGACACATCGTAATTAAAATGTTAAGGGCAAAAGACAAAGAGAGAATCTTAAAAGCAGCAAGAGAAAAACGGTTAGTTACCTACAAGGGAGTACCCATACAACTGTCAGCTGATTTCTTGGCAGAATCTATGCAGGCTAGAAGGGAGTGGCAAGAAATATGCAAAGTGATGAACAGCAACAACCTACAACCAAGATTACTCTACCCAGCAAAGCTATCATTCAGAGATGAAGGTCAGATACAGAGGTTTACAGACAAGAAAAAGCTAAAGGAGTTCATCACCACCAAACCAGGATTACATGAAATGCTGAAGGGTATTCTTTAAGAAGAGGAAGAAGAAGAAAAAGGTAAAGATAAAAATTGAACAACAAAATGACATCAAATACATACCTACCAACAAGTGAATCTAAAAATCAAGTTAATAAAAAATCATAAGAACAGAATGGACTGGTGAATATAATAGAATCAGGGACATAGAAAGGGAGTGGACTGACAATTCTCAGGGGGAAGGGGGTGTGAGGGGTGCGGGAAGAGATTGGACAAAAATCTTACACCTATGGATGAAGACAGTGGCGGGGGGTAAGGGCATGGGGTGGGGTGGGGAATCAGGTGGAGGGGAGCTATGGGGGGAAAAAGAGGAACACCTGTAATAATATGAACAATAAAGATTTATTTTAAAAAAATATGAGAAGTAAAAGATATAATATTACTACAGACTCTGTGGACATTAAAAGTCTATGACGTACACTAATTCTTTTTTTTTTTATTTTATTGATATTTCACAGAGAGGAAGGGAGAGGGATAGAGAGCTAGAAACATCGATGAGAGAGAAACATCGATCAGCTGCCTCCTGCACACCTCCCACTGAGGATGTGCCCGCAACCAAGGTACATGCCCTTGACCGGAATTGAACCCAGGACCTTTCAGTCCGCAGGCCGACGCTCTATCCACTGAGCCAAACCGGTTTCGGCACGTACACTAATTCTTAAACACACACACACACACACACACACACACACACACACACACACACACACACCACAATAACCACAATTCACTCAAAATTAAATGCATAGCCAGGATAACCCTAGATTTAGTAATGAAGTTGAATTTGTCATTTAAAATCTTCCCCCAAAACCCTTGCTGATTGACTATAAACACTTAGTCTCACAGGTTATGGGCTTAGTGTATAATGATGCTTCTTGTGTTTTTAGTGTGTTCATTTGTTTTTCTTTTATGTTTTTCCTTTCCCTTCGTGGCTCTGCCATGAGTTTTCATCAGTGCCCTAAGGGCAGTAGCACTCATGACCCTTCCCCTACACACTAAGGTTTCTCTTCTGTAGTGGAGTGTTTGTCCCCTCCTCAATGGCTGCTGCTCTCCTCGCCAAGTCTGCACCAGAGTGACCATTGTTGGGCTCTTTCCAAGTTTTTCTATGTCCCAAGATGGTTCATGGAAGAAAAAGCCTTCAAGAGGTTATGGATTCCCCTAGTTTCTGCCACAGCCATGGTTGTATTCTGCTCTGGCAGCCCACACTCAGTCTTCACCAGTGTGTCAGCTTTTTTAGCTCACCCTCTGCAGGCACCATCACAATTTAGAATGTGGGCCAGTTGGTTACTTTGCAAACTCAGGTCTCCAAAAGGTTGGGGAAAGTTGTGAATTCAAAGTTAGTCTGGCTCCTTCTTGTCAAGGTGGGAAAGACCTTTCTTCTTGCAATGTATATTCTGGGGCAAATGCTTGAGACTGAACTTCTTACTTTCCTTGGCATATTTTATAAATCTCTATCTGTAAACGTAACTGTCCTTCATTTTTGCAGTATTTTACAATTTTTTCTTAATATGGAGTTATAATATATTATGTAGTCAATTCCTAACTAATGGTCACAAATTATTCTGCTTTTCAATCAAGCATTGCTCTATAGAAGCCTTTGGAAATATATCCGTGTGTTTATTTCAGTAGGATAAATGCACAGAACTTGAGGTGGCGGTACAATCTGAACTGTCATTCTAAAATTCAAGTCTCATTACTAGTATGTTTCTCCTACATTACAGTTCTTCATTTTCCCCTCATAGTTAAATCAACATACCTTTACTTCTTCATTATCTACCTCTAATCTATATTTCTAGCACTTCCATATCTTCCATACAATTTAAGCCTTTCAGGAACATCCAATAGTTCTTTCTCACAACAACTCTTCAAACCTATGCTATATTATTTCATTCCACAGAGATTTTCTCACAAAATTTGATTCTTCATTATGCTTATTGTTTTTATTGTGTATAAGAAACAACTAGATGGCAATTAGTCTAACATCTTGTGACACTGTTGTTAGAGACTTGTCCACTAGGTTGTTCAAAGAACCATTTACATAATGAATTTCTCTTTATATTTAGGGCCAGGAAAAGTTTATTTTCCTTTTCCTTATAAATGTATTTATCTGCTTTTTATTAGATGAAGAAAGCATTATAACTGCCTGCTCTCCATTTCTATTTTGATTTACAGGATGTCTTAGTTAAATATGGTGTTCTGAGTTACAATGCCAGCTTCTATTTAATTGGTATCTCTTTCTAAAAGATTATTGGCCAATTACATTATACAAGGCACTATGCTAATTATAGAACAAAGATAAAAAAAAAAAAAACACAAACCTTTCTGTTCTTGTGCTGCTTACTTACATCAGGTTTGGGAATAAAAATGCTTTAAAATTCCAAAAAATGGAATACAATATAAAGCATAAGATTTCAGGAAAGTAGATTATTATGACCTGGAATAGGTTTTTAAAATGTCAGAAATTTTTATTCTTAATAGTTAATGAATTAGATTGAGGTTAGGGTTAGAAATAAGAAGCATGAGAATATGAGTATGTTTGTAAGGCATGTTTAAAAGATAGTAAGAAAGTTATTTATAAACAGAAACATTAAATTTTCATTTGGCTTTGGATAAAATTAATAGAAAGTATTGGTCATAATAAGACTTCAAGATTGGAATCTTATAAAATCAAATATTGTGAATTATTAAAACATTAGACTAAAAGTATCTGTAAGATAATGTAAAGGGAGTTGCAGAACATTTATATTCTAATGATTATGAAACCAGGAAAAAAGGGCTAAAAATGGAAAAAGCATCTTACCTTAAATGTATAAAATTCTGATTCTTACTTAATGCCTTCAATAAGAAAAAGTAAGAAGCTTTCTAAATTGTACAATGCAAATTATTATTTGGAATAATTTTTAAATTATAAAACACAAATGTTCTCAGAATCTAAGCCAATCTATAAATATGTACACTATATGTTTTCTCTTTTTGTTTATAGTATGAATGTGCTTGATATGGGAAAGATACTTTGTGAATCAGATAGGGAATGTGTTAAATCAGACCCTTGCATAATCAATTATGTAGGATCTTAATTAAGAAACTCAGATACTGTAAGTTCCCTTACAGATCACATTTAAGGGAGTGTTCTGCAAATTCAAACTTAAAGACAATACAATGCTGTGAATGATTGATTTATTGCTCCAAATCATAAGGTTTGACAAAATGTATAAATGTGGATTAGGTGACTGCTGTTAGACCTGAGATTACCCAAGATAAGACACATTGGATTTCTCTCTCATAGGTAGTAAAAAAGTCAGATAATGTTCATCCAAAGTATGACATTGGATAATATAGATATTTACATCATTCATATTTTTGCATGAACAGTTAAGGTCTTTGTCTAAATTTGAGAAGTTGCATAAGAAAAAAATAAGTGAAGGCAGAATTACCATAAATATGTGATAAATAAGATTCAAATTAGTTAATGTAAGATCAATGCCTTTTATAGAATACCTCTCTCCCAACTCTTTTTTAAGTCAGAGAGAGAGAGAGAGGGACTCAAAGTGAAAGGCTTCTTTTAGCAATTTTTTGAGCTACAGTTTCTTTCTTTGAGTTATGTGGAAATTCATTGAAGTAATTCTGCTAACAGATTTGGCAGAGCTAACATTAGGTTTTAATATATCAGGGTAAGTTTTGTGAAGAATTTCTCTGTTCTTTGGCTAATAACTGACATTTTATGTATGATTAAAAGTTAATGTGCTTTAGTTTGGAATGAGAACTATTGAACATATTGTGTGAAAACTAATTTATGCCATAAAATGTTTTGAATGAAAAAAGTCTGTGGTATCATGCTTCTTTCACTTAAAGTAATGTTTTGGTTTTGATTTTACTTGCTCCAGCTCCTTCACTCAATCTCTCTCTCTCTCTCTCTCTCTCTCTCTCTCTCAATTGTAAAATTATTTAAATTCCATTACCCCTCAATTTCACTTTGGTCTTTCAAATAGCTAACTAGAAGTTATTGAATGAAAAACTCTTAGTAGTTTCACAATATATTAGAACTGTGGAGTTTAAAATACTGTTGGATGCATAACTTTCTGTCGTACAATCCTCAGAGGTAGATGTTATTCATTGAAGCAAATGCATCCATTAAAAGAATGATAATATATATACAATATACCTAAATACTTTAAGGACTAAGTGAGGTTAATCTAAGGATAGAAGTAGGATAAAAAGTTTAGACAGAAGCACCTTTAGAATAATAAGTTTTATTTGTCTATTTTATAGCATTGGTTGAATTCTTAGTATATGTGAGGCAGAGTATCAGAATTTAGCAAAACAAAAACATGCATAACACTTGCATTCAAACCATATCCAAAGAAAGGGATAATACACAAAATATTTTAGGCATATGGCCACTCACTGGTTTTCTAATGGAAGTATAGAAGTCTGTGTCCTTCTGTAGTGACAGAGAAGGAAAGGTACAGTCTCAGGAACCAAAGCCAGCAAGGAGATGTGTTAAAGGTTAGGCATTGTGACACATAATATGATTGTCACAGGGGAGGGCACTTAGGGGCGACTAAGTCTGCAGGGGAGGGCAGTTAGGATTGACCAGGCCGGCAGGGGAGGGCAGTTAAGGGTGAGCAGGTCCGCAGATGAGGGCAGTTAGGGGTGACCAGGCAGAGTGGTTAGGGGTGATCAGGCAGGCAGGCAGGCAGGTGAGGGGTTAGGAGCCAGGGGTCCTGGATTGAGAGAGGAATGTCTGACTGCCAGTTTAGGCCTGATCCCACAGGGGTCCCGGAATGGAGAGGGTGCAGGCCGGGCTGAGGAATTTCTGCACACACACACACACACATTCCATTTATCCATTTATAACATTTGCTGAATTTTTAGTATATGTAAAGGATAATACCAAAGTCTAGCAAAATAAGAGGCATAATTATTGACACATAGAACATTCAATCCAAAGAAAGAGAATCAATACAAAAAATATTATAGGCATTTGGCCACTTCCTGGTTTTATAATGTAAGCATGGACTTTATTTATCAGTCAAATTTTTAAAAATTGGATTTTTGTAATATAATCTAAGGAGGGAAAATCCATTGTAAATTTTATCTAACATAAGGTATATTCTGACTTTGACAAAAATATTAAGTCAGGTAAACCTCAAAATAAAAATTAGGATATTGTTCTCTGTCCCTATAATGTACCCTAGTTTCTGTTAGGAAATGGCCTGGGTATGTTGCCTTGTCATAAAATTAACTACACTATTTTTTTAAAAAGTATAGAAAAACTCCTAATTGGCACATACACATACATACATTTTCTTAGTGTCTCCGCTAGCAAATGAAATTTTCTCAATGCATTGAGGTGACCCTTTAGCACAAACAAAACAAACCAGAGATACAGAAATCAGTAACAAAGAATTTTATTGCATATCTAACAAAATTACACGAAAGGATTTCACAATATCCTCTAGTCTAGTCCGCTTCCTTCAGGCATGTGACATGTTATTATGTCTATGCCTTATTCATTTCTGCATCCCCAGTGCCCTACATCCTCCTGGTCACATAAGTATGGAATGTCGACTGAGGTCTGTGTGAATATTAAATAACTTGCCTAAGGTCATGAGGCTGATCAGAAAAAGAAGAGAAAAGAAAAAGGAAAACAGCTTTTCTGTCCGCTTTCTCATGTTGTGATAGTCTTTCTGGTAGGTTTGCCTGCTCTCTTTAAACAACTTGTCCTTCCTCTCCTCATTAAATCAACACAGACTGCTATGGGCAGATCCCAGGGACCTCTGGTTTTTCCAAAACTACTTCTTGGGATGACAGCCTGATCCTGCTCTGCTTTATTTCAAAACAGTTATTCATCTCCTTAGGTCTGCATTTTGCCTCTTCTAATTGCTGCCTTGTTTATGCCCCATTTGAATCTGAAGATTAACTGATGTTTTAAAATTACCAAGTCTTGAATGTTTGGTATTTATCTACCCCTTTTTTCAGTAGGTGTTTGCAGCCTGCCCCTCAGATGAGCTTATAGTCAGATTTAGCCCAACTTATCAGTTTATCCTGCTACTGGCTATTGTGCCCAATTGCTCTCCTTCTTCAGTTACACTTTGCCCCCTGACTCAGAAATAGAAAATCTATCACGGTACAAAATAATTTCAACGAGAGTTTTGTAACATTAGTGACAATTAGATTTAGAACCCCACCCACATAAGAAAATAAAGAAAATTTTTCTTATACAAACCTGAAAAACATATTTGGGTTAGAATCTGTGTAGCATGTTTCATCAAATTTATAAAGTGTACAACATGTGATAATTGTCAACCTTTCAATAAACAACTCGCTTCTTTTTTTGTAAAATGCCCTCCTCTTCTCTAGGAACCTTCTCAAAAACCCAGCATTTATTTTTAGATCTGTTTTTCTTTTGAGTTACTAATTAATACATTTTGCGATATTAACTAATAATTTAGATAGAAATTAATGATGCCTCAGAGTATGACTCATTCAGAAAATATTAAAATTTTGAAAGCAAATATTGGATATTAATGGATGAAGTCAATGTGCTGAGTTTGTAGAATAGGCTGTGATTTTGAGGCAGGGGGAAATTTTCTCTATAGACTTTATTTGCACAGTCTAGGCTTAAACTAGAAGGTAAATGTTGTGGTTATTGGAGATGGAGTAGGGCAATATTAGACTTCCTTAAGGATATTCTAATAGATTATACAGAAAAATTTTTCAGAAAGTATCTAAAGTGGGTATCTAGAAAGAGAAATTTGCTATGTTGCTAATAGTTGTTGTGTGATAATCTATGAGAGTTTACACTAGGGCAAAATGAATCCATAAACCAGAACTTGGAATATAAGGGTAGTTCTGTACTATTGATAACAATCTATACTAATAAAAGGATAATATGCTAATTAGACCAGACATCTTCAGGACATCCTTCCGGACATCCTTCCAGACAAAGCCACAGTGGCGGGGGCCGAGGCAGAGGCAGTTAGGCACGATCAGGCTGGCAGGGGAGAGCACTTAGGGGATCAGGCTGGCAGGGAAGAGCATTTAAGGGGATCAGGCCAGCAGGGGAGAGCAGTTAGGGGATCAGGCCAACAGGAGAGAGCAGTTAGGGGGAATCAGGCTGGCAGGAGCAGTTAGGGGAATCAGGCCAACAGGAGAGAGCAGTTAGGGGGGATCAAGCTGGAAGGAGCAGTTAGGGGGATCAGACTGGCAGGGGAGAGCAGTTAGGGGGATCAGGCTGGCAGGGGAGAGCAGTTAGGGCATTCAGGCCAGCAGGGGAGAGCAGTTAGGGCATTCAGGCCAGCAGGGGAGAGCAGTTAGGGGGATCAGACTGGCAGGGGAGAACAGTTAGGAGGATCAGGCCAGCAAGGGAGAGCAGTTAGGAGTGATCAAGCCAGCAGGAGAGTGCAGTTAGGAGGATCAGGCCAGCAGGGGAGATCAGTTAGGGGGATCAGGCCGGCAGGCAGAGGTGGTTAGGGGCAATCAGGCAGGCAGGGGTCCTGGATTGGAGAGGGTGAAGGCTGGGCTGAGGGACCCCTGTGCTGAATTTTGTGCACTGGGCCTCTATTCTATATATTTAAAAGCCTAAGTGACCGTACAACCAGGAGACTGGTCGACTGGTCGCTAAGATGCGCACTACCCACCAGGGCGCAGATGCTCAACAAAGGTGCTTCCCCCTGGTGGGCAGTGAGCTCCCACAGCCAACCTCCCACGTTCCCTCCCCTTGGCCAGCCGGCCCTATAGGCCCCGATCACCGGCCAGGTGGAGGAACCCCACCCATGCACAAATTCGTGCACCAGACCTCCTCTAGTCTTTAATAAAAGTACTCAGTGGAAAATATAAAATCAAGTAACACAGTTTTCATGTTTCTCAAAAAAAAAAAAAATGTTTTCAGCTAATGCTGTTAATATATCACAGTTTAAATCCAAGTCCTAATCACTATGATCTAGATTTCAAGCATCTAAATGTTGGACTCACTTGACTTTTAGTAATGTAATGAGAATTGATCCTTTTAAGATAACATTTCTTATTCTATTTTTTAATTGCATTGTCCAGTGACATTATGCCCAGTCAATCACATTCCCTGTGACCTCTACCATTTATGAGAACATCCTGAAATCATACCATGTTCATATCCTCTCTCTGCCTTTACATTTTTTTTTTTTTTCAGTTTGCAGTGTTCATCACTGCTAAGGTATTACCTTCTTTGCAGAGTATAGGATTCTATGATGGTAACTCCCAACCTAGATGAAACTAAAATAGGTAAATGTGTAATTAATAATTAAATAAAGGTTTTAACAGATGCTCATTTGTTGCTGACCTCTTTGAAAATATAATTTTACATCTAATGACATAAATATCAGATCCTGTATCTTCTATTTTTATTTTTTTGATAGAGGACATGCCTTACACAGCAATTGAATGTTTTTGATAAATTGCTATAAATCAACATTTAGAATATGGATATGGTTTTAAGACATGCAAACTAGTACTATGGCCCTCTCTGTGCCTAGTTGTGTGCTAAGTTCTGATATTAGTAAAGACATATAAAATATGCTCTCTTTGCTTATAGAAAATTTAGCAAACACTCTCAGAAAAGCTATTGTGATTAATTAAAACTATCCCAATAGATATAATTTGTATTTAATTTTGAAAATTAAGACACTGAGTTTTTTAAATTAAGCAACTTTATTAATTTCACAAAGGATCTGTAATTTAAAGTAAGTTTTCTTTATGATAGAAAAACTATAATTCCAGAGGGTTAATATATATTAGACTTTTGCTTTAGGATAAAAATAATCTGAAATATACACTGAGTGGCCAGATTATTATGACCACTTCATCAGTACTTCGTTGGGCCACCTTTTGACTTCAATACTGCGGTGATTCTTCTTGGCATTGACTCCACAAGATATTGAAAGGTGATGCGAGGAATCTGACACCATGCCTGATGAATAGCACTGTCCAGTTCTGTGAGATTTGATGGTTGTGGAACAGCTGCCTGATGGCTCTTTTAACTTCGTCCCACAAATGCTCAATTGGATTGAGATCTGGTGATTGTGGGGGCCACCTAAGCAAGGTAAAGTCTCCCTCATGTTCTTGAAACCACTCCTGCCCAATACGAGCACCGTGGCATGGTGCATTGTCTTGTTGGAAGAAGCCATCTCCATTGGGATACGCCATCAACATGATAGGATGAACTTGATCAGCAATGATACTTAGGTATGTTGTGCTATTCAGATGTTGTTCCACACGAATTAAAGGGCCCAAATCATGCCAGGAAAACATGCCCCAAACCATAACACTGACCCCTCCAGCTTGAAGGTTTATACTCATGCATGTGGGGTGCATGCTTTCATTTTGTTTCTGCCAAATTCTCACTCTGCCATCTGCATGATGCAACTGGAAATGTGATTCATCGGACACATGCCTTTTTTCCAATGTTCGACTATCCAATCCTTGTGTTCCTGTGTGAACTGGAGCCATTTTATCTTGGTAACTGCAGACAGCAAAGGTGTTCAAACAGGTCTTTAGCTTCCATATCCCATATGATGCAGTGTATGGCTAATTTGCCTACAAACATCAGGTGGTCATAATAATCTGGCCACTCAGTGTATACGTGCATAGAAATAATATAAATATATACATATATCTTTTTTCATTTTTCAGGATTAGAATTCTAAAACCTCTATGATAACTTGCTTGAGCAATTAATTAACATCATGGTTGAACATCTTTTTTCCTTCCTTATGTCTAATTAACAGTATTACAGCAACTTATGATTTTATCTTTGTCGTGACCTTTAGAAATTTAGAAAGATATGGTCATGATTCTTATAATCAAGCTAGTAACTTGAAAATAGGTGTCAATTATCCTCTTAACCTTCTATTTTCTAATATAAATATACATCTATTACTTGAAAATAGGTGTCAATTATCCCCTTAACCTTCTATTTCCTAATATAAATATATATCTATTACTGTTCTACATTTTTTCCATAGGACCCTTCTAAATATCTTAATAATTTGCCTAGACATTTTAAAATGAAGAAAGCTTCACTGAGATAAATGTAGAATATAGTAAAAACATTTGTGTTTTCTAACATATCATAAAACTTATTTAAAGAAGACTTTACATTTCATTTATTTATATAATGATACATTTTTTGAAAATGTTTAGAAGCAAACAAACAAAAATCTGACAAATATCCATCAAGTGTCTACTATGCTGAGGATACAATCCTGAGTCTTGGGACTGCAATTAAGTTTTAGATACTTTCTTGTTTTCAAAGTATTTGTACTTTGCTTACAGTAACATGGAAGAAAGAAATGAAAATATAATAAAAAATACAAAAATAGCACACAAAAATAGAAAGGAATGAAAGGAAAGAGAAAGGGAGGGAAGGCGGAAGGGCAAAATAAGTGAACAAGGCAGTGTAGAGTTCTTGCCAAGGAAGTGACCTTGACAATTGAGATAAAATAGCTCTGAGTAAGAATTGTTCATATTGAGAAAGTATTAAAATATTTTTTAAATATTTTGTTTTGTTTTATATTTATTTATTTATTTTTAAGGCTTCATTTATGGAGGAGCAGTTTTAGGTTTACAACAAAATTAGGAGGGAGACTCAGAGATTTCCTCTTGCCCCAACACACACAAAGCCTCTCCCACTATCAACATCCCCCACCAAAATGATATATTTGTTATAATTTATGAACCTACACTGACACCTCATAATCACCCAGAGTCCATAGTTTACATTAGAGTCTACTTTTGGTGTACAGTCAAATTGTTACTGGGGAGATGATAAGACCTCAGCTCTTGTCTTCTTGAAGGAAAGGTTTCAATCAAGAGACAAAGGGTACCTATTCTTACTCCTTTTACCTACCTCCCAATGCCTGTATTTCCTTTTTCCCAGTTCTCCATGTAATCTTTGTCCTTATACCCAATATTGGCAGCTGGCTTATGGGGTGGTTGGTGCAGAGAAGATTTTCGTCAAGGATCTGCTGCTCTCCCATACTTCCAGCATTATTTGAGTAAACGCTCATATATGATTCAAAAAGAGAGAGAGTGTGTGTGTTTAGCAAAGTAAATAAGAATCTATTTGCCACAGCAAAAATATACTTAGGACAGTAAAACAAAAAATAGCATAGAAGAAATAACATGAAAGCCTAGGCTGGGCTGCTTTGGGGTCACTGAGAAGTCAGAGAAAAGGGGGCCTTGGAGACAGATTTAGGAGTTTAGCCCAGGATGAGCTGCTGCTGCCCATTGCTTCCCTGGTTGCAAGTCTCGTGGCATCCCTTATAGGGATGAAGGGGGAAGGAAATGGTGCTGGCATGCTTCCCTGGGGTAGAGCACTTACTGGGTCCTTCATACTGAGTGTATTTATCTCTCTCTTGCTGGTGGAAACCTTAGAGGAGATCTCGGGGAGGGTCTCTACTTTCCAGGTGTGTTCTTTCAGGTTCATGGTATCCCTGATTATGGTCAGTGCCAAGGCAGGGGGTCATTAATCAATGTAGCTGCTCCTGAGGCCGCCACAGCATCACTTGTCTAGCTTTGCTGCTTTTTTGGGTCTGGAGCTGAAATACAACTAAGGCCTAGATGTTATCTCTAGAAAAGAAAACGTCAGGGGGGCTAACCTGAGCCAGCAGTATGAAAAACCAGGGGTTGAAATCCCATGACGAGCAATATGCTAACGGAGGAAAGGTTACCTGGAGGCCAGGTCTTGTTTTCCCAGTTTTGCCCCTTGCTAGAATGATGTTTCTGTCCATCATTCTTGCTCTGCTCATGTCTGTCTAACTGTCTAACATTCCCCCCTCAAGGACTTTGGCTCTGAATTCTTTTAGAGAAAATGGGCATACAGTATCCTCTGTAGTTGTTTCCTGCTGAAAGGGGACATTTTTGCTCTCTTTCAGAGGGATGATGAGGCCTAGGAACAAAAGGAGGTTTTGATGATGTCTAGAGGTGGTATTTTCTGAATACAAGTAGAGTTTGTAACCCGGTGGAGACAAACTGTGTTTCAAATTTTAGTATTATTGGGGCAAAAGCTAGAATGGCAACAATTATGATAAATGATCTGATAAAAGGAAAAAGTTCCAGCTCTTAATAATTCCAAGTCAAGGATGACAGAAAGAAATGAAACATTAGTTTGGGGGTTGTAGTCAAATACTTAAGAATATTACACAATTCAGGATCTAGTTTGCTTCATGGGTAAAAAAATAAGACTTTGAAGATGAAAAACTGAACTAGAATCTAACATTTATCATTGTATATATGGAGTCTATTTTAACACATTTTCCCCTAAAATTTCCCTTATTTCTATCAGTCAAATTAAGACGTAATTTATTTGTTTTATTAAGTTTAGTTTTAATTTGGCCTGATCATTTGCATGAACACAACAAAAATAGTAAATGATTATATATAGGCTTTTTCAAATATGTTTGCTGGAATTTTTTACTCACAAGGAATCTTCAGACTGAGCTTTAGCCAGCATGCCAGGGCCCAGAAGCCAAGCCACACAATTGCCTTCTGACTTTGCCTGTAATACCTATTAGTTTGTGTGGATTCCTCAAATTCTTGAGATTCCCAAAATGTTTTCAGGTTTTTCCTTGCTATATCTCAGGAAAGCAATCTTTGTTTCTTACCTGGAAAGACTGCCATGAACCACTGACCAAGCAAGGTACCAGGCCATTTTTTGCAAGTGGCTTTTGATTGGTTTTGGTCAGTTTTAAGAAGGCTTTCTGGTGACATCCATAGTCAAGGCATGTCTCTCTTAGACATGACATTCCAGTCAAAGACTTGGTTAATAAAACTACAATTGAAAACTTTTCTGATGGAATTCATGCACAGAAAAGTATTGCCATGAAAATAATATTCACTTACTAAGAGTTGCTGAATTCTGGAGGGATTAGGTGAAGAGAAAAAATGTAAATGCTTCAATATTGCTTATGAGGGTATAATTTACCAAATTGCTTTAGGCCCACAGGTTGAGAACTGCTAACAGGGTCGCCTAAGACCATCATAAAACACAGATATTTTCATTATGATTCATAACAGTAACAAAATTACAGTTATGAAGTAACAATGAAAATAATTTTATGGTTGGGGGTCACCACAACATAAGGATCATGGCATTAGAAAGATTGAGAACCACTGCTTTAGGGAAAAAACAAATATTCTTATATTTGGAAAAAATATTTTAAAATTAGCAATATTTTGATGATCTGTTTAGAAACCTATAATTTAGAGTATGTCAGAGTCCTTTTCATGAACCTTTCCAAAGACATAATTAACATATTTGCAATTGCATTAGAGTAAACAATGACTGCTAATACACACTTAAAATGACATGGTTAGAGATCTGATTATCACAGGATTGGTAAAGAACTTTGCTTTTTATGAAACAAAAGGCCAAAAGTAGGTGAACTTAAGACTTATCTATCAATTAATGTTCACCAGCTGAAATAAGTTAATTTGATTTGCTTTGATAGCTAAGGTTGTTGTTATTTTGTTTTTTCTTTTTCTTTTTTATGAGTATTACTTTATAGAAACTTGCATTTTTGGTCTTTTGCAAGAGCAGGGGGCATTAGACAATGTATCTGGTCTGGAGGAAACCACACCATCACTTGTCTGGTTTTTCTGCTTTTCTGCACCTGGAGCTGACATACAACTGAGGCTTAGCTGTTATCTTTAAGTTGACCAGCAATATGTTAGTAGAGGAAAGGTTAGTCTGAGGGTGATATTCTTGTTTTCCCAGTTTTGTCCCTTGATAGGCATCTAGGACTTTCTGCCCTGCTGCATTTCTGTACCAGACCCATCATCCTTGCTCTACTCATATCTGTCTAATTGCCTATATGACAAAACTAGAGGCCCAGTGCACGGATTCGTGCACCGGTGGGGTCCCTCAGCCTGGCCTGCCGGGATTGGGCTGAACCTGCTCTCCAACATCCCCCTAGGGGTCCCAGAGTGCAAGAGGGCACTCTGCAAAGTTGCTGTCGCTTGGCAGTTTCAGCTTTGAGTGTCTGCCCCCTGGTGGTCAGTGTGCCTCATAGCTAATAGTTAGAATCATATTGTATGTATGATTTTCAAATTGGATTTTATTATTTTTATTTTTTTAATCCAACTACTATGTTGTTCTAGCTCTTCAAGCTGTTCAAGATCCAACTGTTTGGTGAAGGTTTTTTTTTTTTTTTTTTTTTTTTTTTTTTTTTTTTTTTTTTTTTTTTCTTAATCCTCACCAGAGGGTTTTTGTTTGTTTGTTGGTTGGTTGGTTGGTTTGTTTTATTATTTGCGGGGGAGAGAGAGAGAGAGGGAGATCAATTGGTTGCCTCCTATATGATAGACCCTAATCAGAGGTCAACCCATAACCCAGGTATTTGCCTGCACCAGTAATCAAACCCACAACCGTTTGGTGTACAGGACAAAACTCTAACCAACTGAGCCAGCCTACAAGTGTGGTGAAGCTTTCATCAACTAATCTCTGACCTTATTTTAGTGCTCCCTTCCATCCTAGCCCCACTGTGTGCTGCCTCCATTAGCCTTTTTCTCATTTAGAAACACAAAACCTACCCTGCCTTAACTCTGAATATTCCCTCATGAATGCCTAGAATCCATCTCTTTTAGATCCTCATATACTTGTTCCCTCTTGTCATTTAAATTGCTCAGATTTTACCACCTCCAAACCTTTTCCTGACGAGTCTTTTCTAATGTTTTTCCTTCTTATTCCTACTACTGTTATTATTTTTGAATGGACAAAATAAAAGTCACAGTAGCTTTTTTTTAGATTTTATTTTTTAACTAAAATACAATCGGTTTACAATGACATTAAATGGATTTTATACGTTTGGATATGTGTACCCACAATTAAATTAGAATACCATACTTTCCAAAATCCCCCAAATACTCTCTTGTACTATTTCTTTATAGTCATACTCTTTACTGACTCCAATACATGAGTATTCACGGAACTCTTCTTCATCACTATAGTTTGATCTCTACAATTTTTATATAAATGGAATCAAACAGTATGTAACATTTTGAGACTTGTATCTTTCACTAAGCATAATGCCCCTGAGATTCTTTTAAGTTCTTATTTGTATCAAAACATTCCTCTTTTTTGATGAATATTATTCCATTACATGGATATACCACTGTTTGTATATTATCTTTTGAAAAATATTTAAGTTAGGTAGAGATTTTTTGCAAAGTTGAATAGAAAAACTATAAACATTTGCTTACATGTGTTTTTGTGAAAACAAAAATTGTCATGACTCTAGGCCCTAGCTGGTTTGGCTCTGTGGATAGAGCATCAGCCCATGGACAGAAGGGTCCTGGCTTCGATTCCGGTCAAGGGCATGTACCTCAGTTGCAGGATCTATCCCTGACCCTGGTGGGGCACATGCAGGAGGCAACCAATCAATGTGTCTCTCTCACATCAAAGGTTCTCTCTCTCTGTTTCAGTCACTCCCTTCCAATCCCTTAAAAAAATAATGGAAAAATATCCTTAGGTGAGGATTAATAAAAAAGTAAAAAGTTTTCATGATGCAAGCATAAATATTCAAATATGGGGTAGTTGGATCATATAATAAACATATACAGTATTTAAGTTTATAATAAACTGCTAAATAGTTGTTAAGAGTACCTGTATCATTTTCATTCCCACCTGTAATGTATGAGAATTTAAGTTGCTCCACATTCTTACTTATTTTTGGTATCATTTTAAATAAAATAAAATAAAATAAACAGTATGCTTTTATTTAGCTACTCTGATACGTGTCTAGCAGTATCTCAATGAGGTTAGAATTTGCATTTTCTTAAACACTGATAATATTGAACACCTCCCAGGTGCTTATTTACCATTGTACATCTTCTTTAAAAAAGTCTGTTCACATGTTTTGTATATACAGTATATCTATATATATTTTTAATTTGGCTTCTGTTTTATGTGCTGAGGAAAATCCTTATGTATTCTAAGTTGGTCCTTTGTTGAGCATATGATATGAAAGTATTTGCTTCCAGTGTGTAACCTAACTTCACTGTCTTAAAGTCATTGTCTCTTATAAAAAACTGCCCACCTTTTTTGCATAATACATAACAGTTTGTGACCTTTTCTTCTTCATTTATGGGATTACTTAAAGACAGCCTATACAGTCCACAAAACATACACCCTTCATGCTTGAAGATAACTCCTTTATCTCTATAGTGACGGAATACTGCTAGAAGTATTAGCATATAGTACTTAACAAATACAAGGAAAATGAATTTAGGGGTACACCATCTATTTGTTTAATGTGGCTGCTGTAATAAATAACTACATACTTGATAGCTTAAAACAACACATATTCTCTTCAAGTTTTTGAGGTCAGAAGTCCAAAATCAGTTTACTGGGTCAAAATCAAGGTGTTGGCAGGGCTGCACTATCTCAGGAGGCTCTTATGGAGAATTAGTTTTCTTGTGTGTTTTTTTTGTGTGTGTGTGTTTTGTGTTTTTTTTTTTTTTTTTTTTTTTTGAGTTTCTGGACACTGTTCTCATTTATGCCTTCAAAGATTCTCATCACAGTGCCTCCCACTCCCTAACACCTGCTTCTATGTACATGGTCAAATCTCTCTCTACCTTTCTTTTAAAAGCACACTTGTGATTTCATTTAGAGCCAATCCAGAATAATCTGCACATTCCAAGATCCTTAATTTAGTCGTATCTACAAGGTTGTTTTTACCATCCTATATAATAAAGAGGTAATATGCAAATTGAGCCTCACGCCCTCACAAGATGGCCACCCCACGTCGCCACAAGAAGGCTGCCCCATGTCATCACAAGATGGCTTCCACAAGATGGCCACCCCCATGTCAACATAAAATGGCTTCCACAAGATGGCTTCCACAAGATACCTGTCCCCACATCGTCACAAGATGGCTACCCCCACATCATCACAATATGGCCACCGCAAGATGGCCACCCCACATCATCACAAGATGGCTGCCCCCATGTTGTCATAAGATGGCAAGCAGGAAAGGGCAGTTGGGGGGACCAGGGCTTCAGGGGAGGGCAGTTGGGGGCAATCAGGCTGGCAGGGGAGAAGTTAGGTGTCAATCAGGCTGGCAGGGGAGTGTTTAGGGGGTGAGCAGGCTGGCAGGCAGAAGCGGGTTAGGGGCAATCAGGCAGACAGGCAGGTGAGTGATTAGGAGTCAGCAGTCCCAGATTGTGAGAGGGATGTCCAACTGCCGGTTTAAAACCGTCAGTCAGAGATCGGCTCTAAACCGGAAGTCGGACATCTCCCGAGGGGGTCCCTGATTGGAGAGGGTGCAGGCTGGGCTGAAGGACACCCCACTCCAGTGCATGAATTTTGTACACTGGGCCTCTACTATAATATAATACTCATAGGTTCCAGGATTTAAGATATGGATATCTTTGGGGGCCATTACTGAGCCTATTACACATCCCAGACTATGGTGATCCTGTTAGTATCTAAGTTTTGTAACCACTCTGGTCCTAACCTCAGAAAATTGTATGTGATTATATACTTTGATTAGTTATGGTGTAGAGATTATATATGTTTTACTAGTTTTTCTTTATCTGCAACCAGACTGTAAGCCTCTGAAAACTCAGGATTATGACTTCTACTTTTCTACAATGAACAAGTAAGTTCTTGTTGAATTCATATATTTCTAGTCAGATAATGGATTACCTGAGATCATGAAACACTTGAATCATTAATAATGTTAACCTTCATTTAAGGCTGGGAATTTAACCAGGCTCCAAACAACTAGGTTGAATCAATATTTTCAATAAATTTGTTTTAATTCCAGAACTAACCTCACCTAGTGTCTTCTTCCCATTACTTGTCTCTTGATTTCTCTGTCGTCCTTTCTTCCATCTCCGTTACATTTTCCATGCCTTCTCTTTTGATTCAAGGCATGAACTCTATATAAGACAAATTTTGGCTACTATAGTATGTATTTGTTGGTTAGAATTGATTTATTTAATTCATCTGCCAAAAAAATGCAGCAAATTTTTTAAGGAGACTGTGATGTTGTGGCTTTTTGTTGTTGTTTGTGTTATGAAATTGAATTTCAACTTCATATTAAAGTGTTGGGAAAAAATATACTTAGTTTATATTCTTTCATCTTTTTAACTACCTTTTCAAGTTCCACAGAAAGAGTATATTAAGAATACAAGCTTACATAAATATTATGTAGCTTATTTTTTGTGCCATTTTTTAGATTCTCTTGATATTAGTGGTAGATGTGTTGTTGGGAAATAATCCTAATATATAAAAAGCCAGGTGCTGTCACGACCAAAACAACAGGATGGAAGACTGAACAGCAGGCTGCGTGGGGCGACCAGGCCAGCAGGGGTGTTAGTGAGGGATGACCAAATGACTGAACAGCAGGCTTCATGGGGCAACCAGGCTAGCAGAGGAAGGCAGTTGGGGACGACCAGGTCGACAGGGAGGATAGTGAGGGGTGACCAGACTGGCAGGGGGGGCCGGTTAGGGACAACCAGGCCGGCAGGGGAGGCAGTTAGGGGTCATCAGGCTGGCTGGGGTGGCTGTTAGGGGCGATCAGGCAGGCAGGCAGGTGAGCAGTTAGGAGCTAGTGGTCCCGGGCGATGTCCAACTGCCGGTTTAGGGCTGATCCCCAGGATCGGGACTAAACTGTTAGTCAGATATCTCCTGAGGTATCCTGGATTGGAGAGGGTGCAGGCTGGGCTGAGGGGACCCCTCCCATGCACAAATTTTATGCACTGGCTCTCTAGTTTAATATAATGTTCAAAATGACTAGGCCTTTCATATATTCAATATAGATATAAGTTCATTCATTTTATTTCAATAACATATGAATCAGTGTTTTACTTTTATATCAGTAGTTATACCTTGTCCTATATAATAAAAGAGTAATATGCAAATTGACCGTACCTCTGCTACACCAACAAACGATGCCCACCAGCCAATCAGGAATGAGTATGCAAATTAACCCAACCAAGATGGCTGTGGCCACGGAGAGAGCAGAAGGCTTGGATTTACCCAGCAATGGAGGAAGCCAAGCTTTCTGCTTGCCTGGCAGACCCTGGACTCCTCTCAAGGCTACAAAGTTTCAATTATAGAAGATAAATAAATCCCAGATACCAGGGCTTCCAATTGGGTCGCCAGGGGGTGAGGCCGGCCTGCAAACCACCACAGGCCCCTTGCCCAGGCTTCCCCATGCCCCAAGGGAACCCACACCCTGATCTGGGACACCCTTCAGGGCAAACCAGCTGGCCTCCACCCGTGCACCAGGCCTCTATCCTATCTAATCCTATCTAATAAAAGAATAATATGCAAATTGACTGTCATTCCATCACACAAGATGACTGCCCCCATGTAAACACAAGATGGCCAGCACAAGATGGCCAGCAGAAGGTAGTTGGGAGGGACCAGGCCTGCAAGAGAGGGCAGTTGTGGGCAATCAGGCCAGCAGGGGAGGGCAGTTGGGAGGGATCAGGCATGCAAGGAAGGGCAGCTGGGGGCGATCAAGCCTGCAGGGAAGGGCAGTTAGGGTTGACCAGGCCAGCAGAGGAGGGAAGTTAGGGGCAACGAGGCCTGCAGGGAAGGGCAGTTGGGGGGGACTCAGGCCTGCAGGGGAAGGCAGTTAGTGGCAATCAGGCTGGCAGGGGAGCAGTTAGGCATCAATCAGGTTGGCAGGGGAGTGGTTAGGGTGTGATCAGGCTGGCAGGCAGAAGTGGTTAAGGGCAATTAGGAAGGCAAGCAGGTGAGCAGTTGGGAGCCAGCAGTACTGGATTGTGAGAGGGATGTCTGCCTGCCTGTTTAGGCCCGATCCTAAATTTCGTGCACCGGGCCACAGTAAAGAAATAAAAATGAATTAAGCTTTTTTATAAAGAATAAATGTAGTTTTATCTTTTAAAAATGTACTTTTTTTCTGATTCACTTTTAAAGTCAATATTATTGGCATCTCTTATTGCCAACATTGGGTGACACACATTTATATTTTTTAAATCAGAATCTCTTACTATTTACATAACTTTGAGTAAACTGAAAGTACATGATCTTGAATTTGAAGGAATATCCAAGAATATTTCCATCCTAAATAGGTTAATAAATATGGAAATGTTTTATTCTATATTGCATAAAAATAAAAAAGCAAAAATATCAAATAAACAAGCTAGGAAAAAAAGTAAAGAAATAATCAAATAAAAATATATCTATTTTGATTTCTTTTCCATTGAGAAACTTAATTTATTTTCATGATAGAGGCTGAAGGATCTGGAGCTCAAGCCTGGTCTCTTGCTTCCTTCCCTTTTGTCCCAGAGAAAGAGTGGCTTGGTCAAAAGGGCCAGCTGGAGTCTGATGAGATCCAGGGTGGTTCCTTGGCTTGAGAGTCTGTTCAAACAGGATGGCAAGCAAATCTTGGGCAGGTAACTTGGGTGGCCGATATGTCATCTTCTGGCTCTTTAGGAATGATCACTTTGCCAATTCATGGCAAGCCCATCATCATCAATATATTTTTTAAAAATATATTTTTATTGAGTTTGAGAGGGAAAAAAAAAGGGAGAGAGAGATAGAAACATCAATGATGAGAGAGAATTATTGACCAGCTGCCTCCTCCATCCCCTCCCTCCCTCCCCTGGAATTGAGCCTGAAACCCAGGCATATGCCTTGAGATTTTAAACATGAACTCCTAATTCATAGGTCAACATTCAACCACTGAACCACACTTGCTGGGCCATCATCAGTATTGTGAACCCCATGTGTTTTCAATGGTCATGCTCTGGCTCAGATGCCCAGTGCAAGGAAGGTATACACGTCCTTGGCTACCTAGGACCTGGTAGCTGGGATACCATCATCAAACTCCCAACACCCCATTGTAGATGGGAGGGGTCATGCCAATGGCCTGGCCAGGGAAGTAAGGGTTGAAATAGCGGCCTTCTAGTAGGTGACACCCTAGTGGGTGGCTCACAGTAGCTGTGAGCAGATCTGGAAACAGTACAAGTGCCCATCAGTAGATGAATGGATAAAAAACTGTGGTACATTTACTCAGTGGAATACTATGCAGCTATAAAAAAGAAGGATCTATTACCTTTTGAGACAGCATGGAGGGACCTGGAGATGATTATGCTAAGCAAAATAAGCCGTCAGAGAAAGTCAAATATCACATGATCTCACTTATATGTAGAACTTAATGGTCACTATATAGTGATGAATAAAATGGAGCCAGAGGCATGGAAACATGGAACAGACTGATGAATCTCGGAGGGAAATGAGGGGTGGGGTGGTGGTGGGAAGAGATTAACTAAAGAACTTATATGCATATATGCATTGCCCATGAACACAGACAATAGGCTGGTGAAGGCCTGAGGTGGGGTGGGAACCTGGTGGTGGGGAGCAAGGGAAAAGAAAAGGGGGGACATCTGTAAACTCTCAACAATAAACTTTTAAAAAAAGTATCTATTTAATTTCTTTCTCAATCTGTCATCATAGTACTTGATAGATACATTGTCTGCAGTAGTATTTTCTTTTTCTTTTTTTTAATATATTTTATTGATTTTTTACAGAGAGGAAGGGAGAGGGATAGAGAGTTAGAAACATCGATGAGAGAGAAACATCGATCAGCTGCCTCCTGCACACTCCCCACTGGGGATGTGCTCGCAACCAAGGTACATGCCCTTGACCGGAATCGAACCCGGGACCCTTCAGTCCGCAGGCCGACGCTCTATCCACTGAGCCAAACCGGTTTCGGCTGCAGTAGTATTTTCTTAAATATTTGAACACATTGTTTAGTTTTAAGAGCTTTGATCATATGTTCTAAATGTGCAAATATGAAATGTCAAATTATTTGTTTTTCAACAAACAGACATTTATTATTGAACTTTAACTCACAGTGATACTTTCACATTCTTGAAAGCATTATTTGAATACTTTCTTCCCAAATGTTATACCAAGCTGAATAAATTTTCCCACTAAAAATGTATAGAAGACAGCCATCTCATTAGATAAAACAATAAATAAAATTTGGCTTTCTCAAAAATTGCTTTATATATGATATTTGACAAATTTTACCACCCTATTTTTTAATATTTGGAGTTCAGAAATTGATTTATACATTTATGCTGGAACCCCACTGATAAAATTGATGTCTAAAACACCAGAGAAAGTTAACAATACACTAAGGAATTTCTTAAAAGAAAAAAATGGTTGACTATAAATTTCAATTAATATAGTAATGTTTGAGTTTTCCTATGAATACTATTAGTAATAATGGAGTAGAAAATCTTATTTTTATTTAATATATTAAGTACCACATAAGCTTTCTATAGAAAAAGGTACATTGATTTTAAAGAATATCAACATTCTTAATATATTTTCATATTTAAATATGCTCATTATTATTGTAATTAAATATATGATAGATTGAATGGTAATAATTAGAGATAGCTTGAAGCTAAAAAAGTGCAGTGATTTCATTTAACTATATTACTATGGTACACCATTATACAGCATAGTAAGAACATTGTTATACATAATAGTAAATAATGTATTCTCAGTTAGCAAAAAGTAGGCAAAATAAGGGAAATCAAGAATGTCAAGTTTAGGAAAATTAACATTTCCTAAACTGAAGTTAGGGAAGGCCAGGGAATTGGTCATTCTTATGTTAGTTATACAGAAATATGACTTTAATTCTCATAGGAATAAATAAAAGATTATGAATTCAATAAATGTGAGGTGGACATACAAGTGTTAAGGAGACAGATAGTGTGAGTATCCCTGTAATGGCTATTAGGGAATGAAGATGTGAGGGACTGGCCTTTTGTTTTTTCAATCGTGGCTCTCCAGTTTTTCTTATAACAGGGAACGGAATCTAGGAAAAGAGAAGAGGTATTTGTCTTTCTCTTTCTCTTCTTTCACCTAGCATATGATTAATATAATATAATTTTAATCAATGTAATAGAATTTTAATTGATATAATTTTAATTAATATATATAATATAATATGCTAAGTGAAATAAGTCAGAGAAAAACAAATATATTATTAAACAGACTCATAGATACAGAGAACAAACAGAGGGTTGCCAGATGGAGAAGGTAGAGGAGGATGAGTGAAAAAGGTGAAGGAATTAAGAAGTACAAATTGGTAATCTATACTATAATAGAGGAATATGCAAATTGTCCAGGACACCATCACAGTAACAGTAACAACCAGCAGGCTGCCTGGGGTGACAAGGCCAGCAGGGGGGTTAGTGAGGGATGACCAAACTACTGAACAGCAGGCTGCATGGGGCGACCAAGCCGGCAGGGGGGGCAGTTGGAGGCAACCAGGCCAGCAGGGGGGGACAGTTGGGGGTGAGCAGACCAGCAGACTGAGGCAGTTAGGGGTGATCAGGCTGGCAGGGGGGGCCATTAGGGGTGACCAGGCAGGCAGGCAGGTTAGCAGTTAGAAGCCAGCGGTCCTGGATTGTGAGAGGGATGCCCGACTGTCGGTTTAGGCCCGATCCCCGGGATCGGGCCTAAACCGGCAGTCAGACATCCCCCGAGGAGTCCCAGATTGGAGAGGGTGCAGGCTGGGCTGAGGGGACCCCCCCATGCAAAAATTTCATACATTGGGCCTCTAGTTACAGAATAATCATGGGAATGTAAAGATCTGCACAGGGTATATAGTCAAGAATATTATAATAACTATACGTGTCAGATGGGTACTAAGAGTGATTATTTCATAAATTATGTAACTATCTGACCACTGTGTTGTACACCTGAAACTAATTTATTATTGTATGTCATCTGTAACAGAAAAATAAAAAAAAATATATATATTTTAAGAGAGAAGAGGGACTTACTGGAATATTGGAGTTCATGTACAGGAATCATTCATTTTAGAGAAACTTGGGATGCAGCCCTGAGATTAAATCTCTGTAGGTAGAAGGATCAGGTGCCCAGAGCTTTGGTACAGATTTCCCCATGTCTGGAACTTGGTTTTCACAGTCAGGACAGAACCTGCACCAAGGCTAATTTAATGTTGACTCAGCAAATCACAGTTCTGCACATACATTTTCCCCAGTGAGTTAAATCCAAATTGATTGCTTAGGCTGGGAATAAGGCTTAATCTACAGCTGGTATTGATTTCAATGGAAAAATAAATTTACCAGCAGAAAAAGAGTCAAGAAAACATTAAATAAAAAACCACAGTGTGGTAGATCACAACCAAGCTTCAGAATCCAGTAACAATATGTGTCAGAGCACACAAATGAATGGTCAACTTTGAGTATACAATTTATGTATATTCTCTCTGAATCTCACTTTTTTTTTCCATAAAAATTGGGTTAAGATTAGATGTAGACCAGAACTCTGAGAAAACAGCTATGCCCAATCCAATTTAACAAAATAACAATAAAAGGGTGATTATGAGAGTAGATGAATGAGATTAAAATAACTGGTAAACCACTTGGAGAAGTAAAAGGTATGTAATTCCTTATGATCAAGAAAATGAAAAATCTTAGTGTTAACAATTGAAATGCTTCTTCTTATTTTCCCTCCTAAGCACTAAAATGTTAGTAATGTACTTAAGAATTAGATATGTCAATACAAAATTAATAGAGAAAAACAAGCTTACCAAATTGTATAATTTCCTTTATTTCTTCTACCATACATTAACAATGGAAAAGACTAACTCTACAGTATGACTCTGAGCTGAGAACTTTCTGAAAATATTTTCAAATTTAAAGCATAACTAAATAACAGAATATGTCTGACAGAATTTTTAAAAATCGCACTTTCCTATACAGCACAAAATACTTCATAAATCCCCTTCACTACCCCAAGGTACAATAAGGTTTAAAAGAAAATTACTTTCACACATGATAAAATCAAGGAAGCTTGCTGGAGTGATTTATTTTTAATCTATTTCAAGATAGTGTAGTAAGAAAAGAGGGTACTTCATTACCTTTTCAGGAACAATTTTTCATAGCTTTTTTTTTAAGAATCACAATTTCTTATCAGTAATGAATAGTTTGTGGTTAAACTTCACGTTATCCTTTAAAAATATTCAGTGACACTTCACTAGAATCTATAAATCACCTTTTTGTTTTTACTTTGTGAAAAAACATGTATGGAAGTTTTTAGTGTGTGTGTGTGTGTGGGAGAGAGAGAGAGAGAGAGAGAGAGAGAGAGAGAGAGAGAGAGAGAGAGAGAGAGAGAGAAGGTTTAGAAAGGGCAGGCGGAGGAAGAGAGAAAGAGAGACAAAGAGATAAAGGAGAGAGAGAGAGGAAGAGAGAAGATAAGTAAGGACAGAGAAAAGAAATGTTAGAAAGAACAAAAAATATACATAACGGAATGTATTAATTAAGACTTAATAAGCCCAATACTAGAATTAAATACTTTTGGATTCTAAAGTAAATTGATTATAATTGAAATTGTGTGTATGACTGAAATTGTGGAAATAAAATACCTGCTTAATGTATAAATTCATAGTGGTAATTTTTATTAAAATAATACATTTTAGAGCTAAAGCACACTTCTTTTAAGTATATTATCTTCAGATAAGTTTACATTGTGAGATAGATATGTAATTTATCTTCTGTGAAGAAAAAGAAACTTATCAACTAGACATAGTTAAACATGGAAGACAACACTATTGAGTTAAATACTTTTACTCTTCAGTAAAACACTCATGGAGACACCAAGAAAAATATGATTCCATAGTGTAATACAATTTTGACTACTTAAAATATGCCTAAATTAGTTACATACATAAACAACATTTGTTCTGCAATAAATTTTTTGAATACCACTAATTAAAATAACATGGTGATAAATTGGGAGAAAAGAAAACTACCCAGGCTTTAACATTCCTTATGCCTGTGTTTCACTTCATAAGATTTATAGAACTTGAAAAAAGACAGCTATTTTAATCTTACTTGATGAATTATTTATCTCAAAGACCAAAGAACTATATTATTAAGGGAATTGAAGAAGTGAGCAGCTATCTTCTTTGGTGATGCAGTTTGTTAATATAATAAATATTTATTTATTATCTACTTAGTTTACCTTTTACCACCACTTAATGCAGTTAACTTCCCCTTCCTTACTTTCTTGAGCTTCTATATACACACAATACGAACCAATCTCAACTTTTTTATGCTCCTCCTTCAATTAATCTAACCTCAAAATGCTTTGGTATCCTAGTACTGGTTCTAGATTCTCTGATCTTCTGTTTCCTTTTTGCCTAAATGACCTAATCCCATACTTTGACTTTAACTACTATTTATAAGCCAATTGCTTCAGTATATGGCAGGTGTATACTGCAATAATTATGAAGAAAAACCAATCCCACAACTCATAAGCTTTTATTTCTCCCATGAGTGTGCCGTTAGCTCTAGTTCTCCTGAGATCAGTTTAATTTGTCTTCAATCTGTACAGTGTATAGGCTTGCTTCATTTATCTCTTCATTCCTCTTGAACTAACAGCTAATAGGGTTATTGTCCTCTGTCGGATGTCCTTTGAAGATTGCAGAAGTGAAAGATGACAACTTCAACCAGGAAACATTCCACTTATATTACCTTTCTTAATTTTCCATTTGCCATAGCAAGGCATATTGAACAAGTCCAAAATCATTGAATTGAGGTTAATTCGCCTATTCTATTAGGTCACGTGGAAATTGAAATAGTGAAGAATGATGGGTCACAATAATCCATTTTATTGCAACTTCCAAATATATATCTCTACTCCTTTTACTGAAATCAAAACTCAAATATCCAACTGTGTTATATAATAAATATATGAAATAAATGGTAAAATTCAAAGTCTTGATTTCACTATTTCCCAAAAACTTAACTTATTTTCTTTTAGTAAATTTTACCACCTTGAGCCAAAGGCTTATCTGCAACTCTCCCTCTCCTGCTTTCCTTCAACTCCAGGAACAAATATTGTGTGCTTTATCTCCAAATATTTGGAGAAATATCTCCAAATTTCTTCATCTATATTATTAGCAGCATGATACAAATCAATAACATTTATTTTCAAGACTATCTTACCTAATAATAGAGAAACATGTAAATTGATCGTACCTCTGCTATGCCCACAGCCAATCAGAGTGAGTATGCAAATTAACCGAACAAAGATGGCGGTTAATTTGCATACATACCTGGGTCCTAGGAACCTCCTCGGCACCCAGGTCACTCCCAGCTGGCCATCGGGTGGAGGCTTTAGGCTTGGGAAGGGACTGAGCCTGCGATTGGAGGTGCAGTGGCGGGACGGGCGGTGGGGGGAGGGAACCCCTTTCCAAGCCTAAAGCCTGGGGCAGAGGCTTTAGGCTTGGGAAGGAACCGAGCCTGTGATCAGAAGGAAGGGGATAAAATCAATGGAAACATATCCTCAGGTGAGAATAAAAAGAAAAATAAAGAAAGAAATGTCATATTCTATGAAAGACACATCTTGAAAATGCTAAAAGAAAGTTGTCATTTTTTTCATGGTGAAGGGACTGGAGTCTGTGTTGATGAAAATACCTTGGCGGCTGCGGTGACTGGCAGTGGCTGCAGCAGTGGGATGATGGGGCTGGCACCTTCCCCTGATCAGCCCGGGAAAGGCCTCTCAGAACTTTGATCAAGACATGAATGAGGGAATGAGCCATGTGGGTAACTAGGGGGAGATTCTACCAAGCAGAATAAACAGTGCACAGCTTTAAGGAAAGCATATGCTTGTAAAGTAGCAAAGGGTGAGTGTGGCTGAAGTAGAGTGACAGAATGGGGACCTAGAAGATGATGGGGTCATGAGGATCATGAGGAGCCATATTAGCTAGGATTTAGTTTATTTTTTATCTGATTAAAAAAGAAAGCATTGGAAGACCCTATGCAGGATGTGAGTAATCCGGTTTGTGTCTTTAAAGGATCACTGTGACTGCCAGGATGGAAACAAAAAACTATTGAGGAAGATTTTGTGATACTTCTGATTAGACTGAGAGTGGCCTATTTGGGGACTAGAGGCCCAGTGCACAAAATTGGTGCACAGGGGGGTGTCCCTCAGCCCAGCCTGCACCTTCTCCAATCTGGGACCCCTTGAGAGATGTCCTACTGCCCACCAGGATCAGGCCTAAAATGGCAGTTGGACATGCCTCTCGCAATCCAGGACTGCTGGCTCCCAACCACCTCACTTGCCTGCCAGCCTGATCACCCCCTAACCACTTCCCTGCCAGCCTGATTGACACATAACTGCTCTCCTGCCAGCCCAATTGCCCCTAACTGCCCTCCCCTGGTGGCCTGATTGCCCCTAACTGCCCCCCCCCCCCCCCGCAGGCCTGGTCACCCCTAACTGCCCTCACCTGCAGGCCTGGTCTCCCACAACTGCCCTCCCTTGCAGGCCTGGTCCCTCTCAACTGCCCTCCCCTGCTGGCCTGATCACCCACAACTGCCCTCCCCTGCCAGCCATCTTGTGGTGGCCATCTTGTATCCACATGGGGCGGCCATCTTGTGTGCTGGCGTGATGGCCAATTTGCATATTACCTCTTTATTATATAGGATAATGGCACAAGATGTAGAAAAAAAGGTTGATTTTTCTTTATTTTAAGTGAAATAGGGAACACTTTAAGAAATATCATATTCGGGGTGGAGTATAGATTAACGGGATAATTAAGTATTTGGGACATATTAGGTTTGAAATGCTTACTAGACCTCCAAGTGGAAAACTTGAATATAAATTTGAATTTGTGAGTCTCTAATTCAGATAAGCAAGTAGGCTAAAGATAGTAATTGGGTAGTTTATAGAATGAGTAAATATTAAAAGCCACCGTTCAATCTATGCCCTTCCCCCACTAAAAACCTTCTATGTCTATCTGCAGGCCTGAGAATCAAGTCCACAATCCTACTATATAATACGCCTGGGGATATTTCCAGTTCTTATAGGTTGCTCTTATTTCCATATTCAGAGCCAGAAATCAAATCTCTCTTAATTACTCTTCCCTCACAAAAAAAAAAAAACACAAAAAAACACAAAACAAAACAAAACAAAACAAAACAAACAAAAAAAACTTGCTGCTTATAAAAAGGTCACACTTAGATTAGGCCCACCTGGATAATCTCCTTTTGACACTAATATAACACAATCCAAGGCATATTAGTAAAGGGTGGAAAGGTCATGGGGGCATATTAAAATTCTGCCTATAATAATAACCTATAAAATTATGTTTATATGTAACACATACATTTAGTAAAATGTAGTTTTAAGACTATCCTTAATGTTATCTTTATCATGATCCAAATAAGCTGTTAAGACATACCAGGTTTAAAGTCCTCATAGACTATTGAAGGTAGAGGGCAGTGGTGAGAAGGTTGTTCATTTTGTAATTTTCCTTGTTATTTTTTAATTAATGACAAACTCTAATGGTCAATTTTATATTTATATTTGATTAATCACATTTTATTATTATTTTTTAACTTTTTAAATTTTTTCTTTCTTTATTGATTAAGGTATTACATATGTGTCCTTATCACCCCATTGCCTCCCTCTCATCCCCCACTCCTGCCCTCACCCCCCAGGTGTCTGTGTCCATTGGTTAGGCTTATATGCATGCATACAAGTTCTTTGGTTGATCTCTTCCCCTTACCCCCACCCTCCACTACCTCTGATGTTTGACAGTCTGATCGATGTTCTCTGTCTTTGGATCTGTTTTTGTTCATCAGTTTATGTTGTTCATTATATTCCACAAATGAGTGAGATCATGTGATATTTATCTTTCTCTGACTGGCTTATTTTGCTTAGCATAATGCTCTCCAGTTCCATCCATGCTATTGCAAATGGTAAGAATTCCTTCTTTTTTTTTTTTACTGCAGCGTAGTATTCCATGGTGTAGAGTACCACAGTTTTTTTTTAATTCACTTATCTGCTGATGGGCACTTAGGCTGTTTCCAAGTCTTAGCACAGATTAAATTGTATGTAAAAACACAGTTTGAAATACAGGATTTATCAGGAAAAGAATTAAAATTATTTTTGGTGCAGAATAGTTTATAATAAAGGCCAACAGAGCCTCAAATATGAAGATGATCAACAATATGTTAAGCCACTTTTGCCTGGTTTTAGAAGCATTATTTTAGAGACAATTATTCTGAGCCTATTAAATACCTAACAATGATCTAGGAGCTTCAGAGGGAATACAAATTAGTGAGATAAGATATTTATCTTTACAGTATATTGTAGTTTAATAGTGAGAGCAGGGGATGGTGAACAGAGGAAAATAAGACAAAACATACTGTAAGTAACTATTGTGTCAAAAAACAAGAGGCATCTAGAGGAGGAAAGAACAGAAACTCTCCAAAGACCAAGTGATATCAGTTACAGAACTGTATAAAGACAGCAATAGAAAAAATGGGCAGCATATGTAACATTAATCAATGAGCAAAATTCTTGCTCTTAACTTTCTAATTATCAAGGAAGGGTATGAGAGTTGGAGGCAAATAAATTACAATAAAGTATTAGAAACCCAAGAAAAACAGAGTATAGATCAATGACTTCTTGAGAATGTAGGGAAGTAGGCTTATTGAGAAAATATGTTTGATAGGTTTTGCAGGATGAGATAGAGTTTGACAAAGAATTGAATATTTCAATTAAAAGCACAAAAACATCTATAATGTCTCCAGAGTGTAGAAAATTTTACCTAGTTCGTGTTAGGTACATGGTGGAAATAAGTTAAGCTGGGGTAAGGTTTAAAAAGTCTGTGAGTTCACTACCTTGTAAGCTGGTCCAGTTTCAATGGCAGATAAGACAGAGTAAAGAGACTCAAGAATGGTTTTAGTTGCTCTTGGTTTAATAACAAACTAATAAACAAGCCATACAAGTATACCCACAAGTTAAAAAGTACAAGTAAGTCAATAAAGCACTTTTCACTCTCTCCTTCATTTTTTAAGAAGGCCGCCAACAGAAATGACCAAGGAAATCGCTAGAGAATGAGAAGTCTGTCAGGTCAAAGGAAGCCAGAACACCATTAGCCTGGAGGTTTGGCCCTTCAGCAATAAGGGCCTAATTACCATGTAAGATTTTGCTCACTGTGCCACAGTTAAATTTGTTTTAGTTTTGTTTCTTAAAGTACATTGGAACTAATATAGTTGATTTGGTCATGCCCTCCCACTTGTCATGATGCTAGTGTAAGACATAAAAATACTTAAAATGCTAACAAACAAACAAGATACTTTGAATATCCGTTAGACAACCTAGTAACATGACCAATATTTACCTTTGGGAAGACAATGCAAGTATTGTGATGATATAATAATGGAAATGGGATAAAAATGAGATTGATGTCAGGGATAGGATGCTGTTGTAATAGCTAAAATAAAGAATGACAAGGTCCAAAAATACTGCAGTTAGATAGGTTAAATGTGAAAGTTAGGTGTGAATAAGAAGAGATCAAATGTAATAAATTTGGATTATAAAGGAAGAGAATAACAATTTTCCAGTTTAAGAAATTGGGTCACTGAGTGGAAAAAACATTTTCTTGAAAAATCACACATTTGTTAAAGTTAAGATGCAGAAAACATTCATGAAAGACAGTAAATATTGTTTTGATTAAAACCCTACCTCCATCACTCTCCTGTGTGAATTTGAGCAAGTTACATAACCTTCCTGTGTCTGCTTATTTAAAATAAGTTTTTGTAAAGATTAAATGCAATAACAGAATTGTAATTTTAAAACAGAATCTCAAAACAGGGGACACATCAGTCTAAGACTCATAAATTAATTAATATAAAATAAGATTACTATTAGCAGGATGATAAATTAGAAGATAGATGAACTTAAAAAAACTTGTAGAATTTTGATATTGTAGAATTTCAAATAAATAAAAATATATCAAACTAGAAAGCAAAAAGTAGTCAGATAAGAAGGAAGAGAATCAGAATGGAGAGGTCAATAGAGAGAATATGGACTTAGAAATATGCAGGATAAAAGTATTGATTTTATGAGAGGAAAGGAGTATAATATGTTGTGTCAAAATTTGGATTTATACTAAAATTATGCAATATGAATTATTTATTAGTAAAAAGAAGACAAGCTTAAACGTAGGAACTAAGTCTGTAAAAAATCTTTTGACGTATTGGTAAGTTTAATAACAGGACATGATTGTGATATATTCAAGGTTAAGAAATACACAATACATTATAGTAAGATAAAACATGTGAGCAAACTTAATTTTCTTTGGAATCCCTTTCAAAGACATTGTAGCTTGCAGTTAATAGATGGAGAAATAGACACAAAAGTATTAAATGAAGTATATAAGCACAAAGTAATAATTTTTAGGAAATACAGGATTTTTGTAGGAATTTGTGTACATTATTTGGTATTGTTAAGGTAATTTGGAGCAATGATTCTGAGCACACACCAATGGTTGGTTTTGCTTATATAACAAAACTGGTAATAGACAACATAATTATAATAAATGCTAAAGCATTTCAACATCCAAAAATTATTAAAGTTAATATTTAATTCACTTTTCCCAAATATATTATTTATTTTTTTTTATTGTTTGAAGTATTACAAATAGTAGTACATATGTCTCCTTTTTTTCTTCCCCATTGACCTTCCCCCGGCCTCCCCTACTCCCCAGTACATGCCTTTACCTGCCCGCCCCCCTCCCCAGTGTCTTGTATCCATTGGTTATGCTTATATGCATGCATACAAGTCCTTCAGTTGATCTCTTACATCCCCCCCCAACCTCCCCTGCCTTCCTGCTGTAGTTTGACAGTCTATTCAATGCTTCTTTGCCTCTGTATTTATTTTTCCCCATTTCTTTTCTTTAAAAAATCTTGCCTCTGCAGACTAAAAATAAACATAATAACAAAAAATGTTTGAGTCCCAATTTCAATGTCCAACAGTTCTGAGTCCCCGTTTCAATGTCAAACAGTTCCTTATGTGTAACATGTCAGCAATGATATCTGGATGGTGGGCACATGGTGGCAATGCAGGTCCGACCCTCTCTGGTTTGGTCCTAGGCAACCTGCTGCGATGCACAGCTGCTGACTGCCAGCGTGGCAAGGCATCGTCAGCGTCTTCCATCTCTGGACTGTTTCTCCTCTTGTCTTCGTGGTTGGAGCAGACCTGTCAATTCCTCTCTGTTGCAAGAATCCACATGGTCTCGGAGTTGTTTTCTGAAAATATACAAACATATTCTCGACCAAAAGTTAATAAAGGAATCTTTTCTATATAATTGATTTGGGATCCTTTTTATTTTTGCCCAAACGATTTTCCTTTGTCTTATTTAGACACCATATGTGTTTTTCAAGGGTGTCTTGCTGTTAGCATTACAAATGAAAATTAATTTTGTAAAGTAAAAATTTTCTAGATGTAGTTTACTTATAGGATATTTTTCCTTACATGATATTACCCTACTATCCCCCCTTTTTTTGATTAATGGAGGCTTTTGTAAATTTTATAGTGCAGTCTTGATAAATTTTAATTTTTTGCACAAAAATATGACTGCTTTAGTTTCATTGCATGTTCAGGAATTTTACCATGAGATGAACTACCAATAGAAATTTTAGTTACCACTTTAGGAACAGCTTTTTGTCCAGTACAATTAAATTTTCTTGAATATTCACTTATTTCAATTAGCCTATTTAAACTAATCTGAAAACTTTATTATTTTACTGTCAAATTTAATACTCTACCAACAATTTTAGTTTACCCTGTAAATATTAGTGGAAAGGATTATTTGCATTCTTGAGTAGGCCCTGAGCATTCCCGGTGCTAGGCTGGATTTAGATATAGGGCAGCTGCTGTCGGCCAAGTCTCTGTCGGTTACCTGGGTCCCAATCTGAGCTGGGCCAAGTCACTGTCTGTCACCTGTGTCCTGATCTGAGTTGGGCATGGGAAGCAAAGCAGCCATGGGGGCAGGAGACCTCCCTCAGACGGGGTGAGGGTTCAGGCCCCTGCAAGGTTGGGGGGGTGAGGGTCTGTGCCCCACCTCTGTTGACCCCAAGTTCTCTCCTGATGGCCCCTCTGTGACTGTGCCTGTCTTAGGTTGTTCCTTCCCTGAGGAATCTTACCTGTCTCTGGTGGCTAACCAGTCATCCTCCGGGGCCAAGCAGGGTGATGTGAGGTTCAGTTCACAGTTTTAATTAACAATGCTTAATTCTATTTGTTTTACTTCTTCCTAGTTTTAAAATAACCCTGTGAAGATTATTGCACTGAAAATTGTTAAAATATAATCACTTCATTAAAAATATTCAGGAATTAATGAAGTATTGAAATATGGATAATGACTTGAGCATGTCACTAAAATGATCATCTACCCCCAATTAATACTGATATATTGCAGTTGAGAGATCTTTTAATGATCACATTACTGGGAAATTATTACTACTCATATAACTTGTCCTCATAATCATGTATTTATCAAAGGTAGAAAAGACAAGTATCCCAGGAGGCTTATTAAAATCCTTATTCTCTTGATTTTTAAAGAAAATATTTTTTACTTTTTTATTTTTTCTGAAAGATGAATAGAGTTTTCATCAACAGAATTATCTTTAAAATTATGCAATTGTAATATTCATAAATTTTCATTTTTTATAAGGGCAGGAAATAACATGTCAAAATGAAAATCACTTTAAAGCACTCTTTCTGTTCTATGAAATCATAATCACATCAAATAAAAATTATGTTTTAAATTTCTATAGATTCAAGGCAATCTACCAACTACTGAACTTTAATAACTTTAGAATGATTAAGTAAACGTACATAATACTGAGAAACAAGTTATATGTAGATTCTTTCATCTGTTCCAGAATTAATTTTACAAAATGTCATAAATTTAAGTAACTCTACATTATTAATTTTTAATTATTTATTTCTAAATCCATAAATTATGTTATATTTCCCCCAAAATGTGGCAATGTATCTAGCAAGACAGAGCCATGTAATATCGTCTGCTTATAGGTCCTTTGTAGACACTTATTCTCAGTTCTAATGTCCCAGTTTATCCTGTGACTGGACATGCCAACATGTTGACACCATAATCAATATTACAGGTTGGTGGAATAAATAATTCAATATAACAAGAGATTCATATTTTGTTATTGACATAATCACCTACTGAAATTTCTACACTGTAAAGTTACTACCTTCCACATTACTCCTTCCCTACCTTTCCACACTGTTCACCTTGGAAGTCGCCTTTCCCAGTGGGTGGGTAATTATACTCCTGCACCTTGAAGGTAAAGTATATATACAAAAGCCTAAGCAACCATTAAGACCGAACAACCAGAACAACCGGAATTACTGGTTGACCAGTCACTATGACACACACTGACCTTCAGGGGACAGACACTCAACACTGGTGCTGCCCCCTGGTGGTCAGTGCGCTCCCACAGCCAACCTCCTGCAGTACCTCCCCCAGGTCTGCCAGCCCCCTGACAGGCCTCGATCACCAGCCAGGCCGAGGGACCCTACCCATGCACAAATTCGTGCACCAGGCCTCTAGTTCATACATATTATTTTGAATACTTCTGTATGTGAGACTTGTCATTTCTTCCCCATTTATTAATTAACTAGAGGCCCAATGCACGACATTCATGCAAGAGTAGGCATTCTTTCCTCTGGCTGCCGGCACCAGCTTCCCTCTGGCACCCAGGACCTGGGCTTCCTTCTGGCCGCCAGCAGGCACCTGGGACCCGGGCTTCCCGTGCAGCCCCAGCTTCATCTGGAAGGAGGTCCAGAAGGACATCCACTCTAATTAGCATATTGCACTTTTATTATTATAAATGTATCAAATTATATTCTCATGAATTCATAAATATTTATTTTATAGTTTGCAATATATTATTTTATGATTTCTCAGATTTTTTTTTCAGTTTTGGCTGAACATTGGCTACTCATTCAGTTAGTTCCTGTACTCCTTTGACATACCTCCCTATCATGAGTAGATGAGTGTGAGTGTGTGTGTTTGGGTCTTTCTTACCTTTTGGTATTGTAAGTGGGTGTAGACTCATCTTGTGTATAGCCTGCCCTACACTTAGAATCAGACATTCCTACTAGAATCCCTGGTTCCTGTTATTGGAGAATGATATCTGAGAACAATATATTAATATTAGATGTGCTCATTGCTACTAGATGTTTTGGCTCTTTGTTCTGTTTTCATTCAATTGTGTTTGCTTGTTTTGCCTTCTCTGCTAACAGAACAAAATTATATGTGGCTATACAAACCTGCATATTACACATATCTATAAATTTTTCTATATGTAACCATCTGTATTTATATTAACCAAAACTTGAGTTTATTCTGATGTTTCCAGTCCCTTACCATATGTACCATTTTAGCTTCCTCCTCTTGTCCTATATAATAAAAGAGAAATATGTAAATTGACCGTACCTCTGCTACACTTACCAGCCAATCAGGAGTGGGTATGCAAATTAACCTGACAAAGATGGTGGGCTAATTTGCATATGCAGGCTCTGAGCTGCCTGGGTCCTGGGAATATCCTTGGGACCCAGGTCGCTCCTAGCCTGTAGAACCGCACGTGGACCCTGAGTGGCCGGGGTCCCAGAACACTCCCGGCCACTCCAGGCCTTTGGGCACAGGCGCCAAGAGGATGTTCCCACCCTGCGGCCACTAGTGCGTGCCCTGGTGCCAAGTGGCGGCCCTGGTCCAAGCCCTCTGGCCCTGCACCCACAACGTGGGGCTGCAGCCGCCACACAGCTCGGGTCCACATGCCCCCCCAGCCTGGTGCCACAACGCCCAGTGGACACAATGCAGGGGATCCTCTGTGCATGAGCTGCAGAGAAAACACCTTTTCTTTTTTTTAAATATATTTTATTGATTTTTTACAGAGAAGAGGGGAGAGGGATAGACTTCCAAAAATATCAATGAGAGAGAAACATCGATCAGTTGCCTCCTGCACACTCCCCACTGGGGATGTGCCTCCAACCAAGGTACATGCCCTTAACAGGAATCAAACCTGGGACCCTTCAGTCTGCAGGCCAATGCTCTATCCAATGAGCCAAACCAGTTCAAGCGTAAACACCTTTTCTGACTGCGCATTGGCTAAGCTCCCTGTATGCTGCCGCTTGCAGTGTTCTTTGTAACTTGGGTTATAAGAATCCAAGAAGGTGATCTAGGGTTTTTCCACCACACTCCTGGAGGAAAAAAATGAAGGTCTGCTGCTGGAGGGGCTAAGAAATGTCATATCCTGCCCTAGCCGGTTTGGCTCATTGGGTAAAGCCTCTGCCTGCCACCCGCAGGATCCAGGTTAGATTCTGATCAAGGGCATGTATGGGTTACAGGTCAGAGCTCATGCCGGGGCACAGGTTAGGGCTCATGCAGGAGGCAACAAATCAAAGTGTCCCTCTCACACTGATGTTTCTCTCTGTCTCTCCCTCTCTCTTTCTTCCACACTCTCTAAAAATCAATGGAAACATATCCTCAGGTGAGGATAAAAAAAAAAAAGAAAGAAAGAAATGTCATATTCTATGAAAGACACATCTTGAAAATGCCTAAAGAAAGTTGTCATTTTTTCATGGTGAAGGGACTGGAATCCATGTTGATGAAAACACCTTGGCAGCTGTGGTGGCTGGCAGTGGCTGCAGCAGTGGGTTGATGGTGCTGGCGCCTTCCCCTGATCAGCCTGGTTGCCTCCCACAGAGGGAGGCCAGACTGTGGCTTAGGCCCACTCCCAAAGGGGAACGGGCCTAAGCCATCAGTAGGACATCCCCTGAGGGCTCCCAGTCTGTGAGCAGGGGCAGGCTGGGCTGAGGGACCCCCCCAGTGCACGAATTTTGTGCACCAGGCCCCTAGTTTATCTATAAACTTCCACTCCAATAGTGAGAAACCTGCCTCCTACCATCTGTCATCCATTTATTTAATTATTCTATGTATACATGTATAGCAACAGCAATAGTCATAAATCATCATGATTAAATGTATACTTGATATGATATAATAACAATGGTATTTTTATCACTGTGGTCATTCTTGGATTAACCCATAGCACTAGTCATACCATGAAAAAAATTCAGACAAATTATGAACTTCCGTAAAATACCAGAATTCTGTTCAAAGCATTCAAAGTTTAAAAAAGCAAGGAAAGTGAGCAAGTACCATAGCCAAGAGGAGTCTAAGAGATATGACAACTAAATTTAATGTGGAATTCTGTAACCAAAGGGAACATTAGGTAAAAAACAAATGAAATCTAAAACTCTGGAATTTATGTAATTACTAAGAGCCCAGCGCTCAAAATCACGCAGCACCGCCCACACACCAGCCACCCTGCCTTGACACCTGAACCTCTCCACACAGAGCTCCAGCATGCCTGGCCCAGCCCTCGACCCCTCAGACCTTCTCTGGCAGCTGCAAGCCCCATCCTCAGTCCCTCAAGTTGCCTCGGGCTGGTCCCACCTTCTCCGGGTGCCTCCCCACTTCCTCCCCATCTCTGGAGCAATGCCCCTCCACACACATGCAGGCAGCCTCCTGTGATCAGTCATTACACATTACGGTGTCACAACCATTAGCATATTTGCTCTTTATTATTATGATAATGTATCAATATTGGTTTATCTACTATAAAAATTGTATAAGGTGTTAATAAGGCTAGAAACAGGAGACTCTCTGTAGTATCTTTTGCTGTGTTTTATTTACAATAGTCAAGCTATGAAAGCAAACTAAGTGCCCATCAAGAGATGAGTGGATAAGACATATATATATACAATGCAATATTACTCAACCATTAAAGAATGAAATCCTACCATTAGCAATAGCATGGATGGACCTAGAGGATATTATGCTAAGTGAAAAAAGTCAGTCAGAGAAAAAGAAATACCATATGATTTCAGTAATTTGTGGAATCTAAAGAACAATCTAAATGAACAAACAAAATAGAAACAGGCTCATAGATACAAAGAACAGATTGATGGTTGCTGGGGAGGTGGGGTTGAGAGACTGGGTGAAAAAGGTGAAGAGATTGAGAAGTACAAATTGATAGTTACAAAATAGTCATGTAAATATAAAGTACAGCATATTAAATCTTATCTAATAATAGACAAACATGTAAATTGACCATACCTTCGCTATGCCCACAGCCAATCAGAGTGAGTATGCAAATTAGAAGGCCAAAGATGGCAGCCTCCCGGCTGCTCCAGGCACAGAGTGGCCAGGCAGGCAGGATGCCTGCTATGAGAGGGAGGGCGGTGGCGGGGCGGGGGGGGCGAAGGGATCTACAGAAGTGGAGTGCTGCAGCGAAGACAAGACTGCAGACTCCGGAGTCTGCAGCGAAGACGAAGATGGCAGATTGCAGCCGGAGTCTGCAGCAAAGATGAAGACGGCAGTCTGCAGCAAAGATGGCAGACTCTGGCCAGAGTCTGCAGCAAAGACGAAGAAGGCAGACGCTGGCTGGAGTAAAGACCTGGGTCCCAGATGCTGGAGGAAAATTGGTGCTGGAAGCCAAGGGAAGGAATCCCTATTGCACAAATCTCTTCAAGCAATGGGCCTCTAGTATAGTGAATAATATTGTAATGTCAATAATATTGTAATAACTATGTATGGTTCCAGATGGGTACTGGAGATAATGAGGGAGGGGAGGAACACTTTGAAAAGTATATGATTGTCTAACTACTATGCTGTACACCTGAAACTAATACAAAATAATACTGAATTTAAACTGTAATTGAAAAAAAAGAACATTTTAAGAAATCCAATTATAAGTAAAATGAAGAAAATTGGAAATACAAACATGAAGTATATAAAAAGAATATATTCTATGCTGTATAAAACATTTAAACTAAATGCCAGATGCACTTTTTAAAATTAAATTTATTGGGGTGTCACTGGTCAATATGAACATATAGGTTTCAGGTGTGGGTTTCTATGTTACAAGATCTGTATATTGCACCATGTGCCCATCACCCAAAGTGAAATTTATTCCTGTCACCATATATTACGACATCCCTCTCCCATACCCACTTCCCTCTAGCAATCACCACACTGCTGTTTGTGTTCATGAGTTTCAGTTTTATATCCCACATATGAGTGAAATCATATGGTTCTCAGCTTTTACTGACTGACTTATTTCACTTTTCATAATGTTCTCAAGGTCCATCCATGTTGTTGCAAATGGCATTATTTCATTCTTTCTTGTGGCTGAGTAGTATTCCATTGTGTATATGTACATCTTCTTTATCTAGTCCTCTATCACAGGACACTTTGGTTGTTTCCATGTCTTGGCCACTGTGAATAATGCTGCAATTAACATAGGGGTGCATATATCTTTGCAAATACATGATTTCAAAGTTTCCAGGTATATATCCAGGAGAAGAATTGCTGGGTCCTATGGTAGCTCTATTCTTAGTTTTTTTGAAGAATCACCAGACTGCTTTCCATAGTGGTTGTACCAGTCTACATTCCAACCAGCAGTGAATGAGGGTCCCCTTTTCTCCACAACCTCTCCAACACTTATTATTGCTTGTCTTGTAGATAATGGCCACTCTAATAGGTGTGAGATGATATCTCATTGTAGTTTTGAGTTGCATTTCCCTTATAGCCAGTGAAGTTGAACATCTTTTCATATATTATTGGTTGTTCACATGCTTTCTTGGGAGAGGTGTATATTCAGGTCATCTGCCCATTTTTTGATAAGGTTGTTTGTTTTTTTGGTGTTGAGTTTTATGAGTTCTTTATGTATTTTGAAAATTAAACCTTTGTTGGAGCTACTGTTTGCAAATATCATCTCCCATCTGGTGGCTGTCTCTTTGTTTTGTTGTCAGTTTCTTTTGCTGCAGATGCACTTCAATATGATCAAGAACATGCCCGGCTGGTGTGGTGCAGTGGTTGAGCATCGAACTATGAACCAGGAGGTCACGGTTTGATTCCCGGTCAGAGCACATACCCAGTTTATGTGCTTGGTCCCTAGTGTGGAGTGTGCAGGAGTTAGCCGATCAATGATTCTCTCTAATTATTGATGTTTCTATCTCTCTCTCCGTCTCCCTTCCTCTCTCTAAAATAAATAAAAATATATATCCTATCTAATAAAAGAGTATTATGCAAATTAACCATCACTCCGTGACAAAATGGCGGCCCCCATAACCACAAGATGGCGGCTCCCAGTCCCTGCAGCCCCGCTGTTGGAGTGTCCGGGCCTGTCCGCCGGAGTAGCGAGCCTGGATCCACCACTGGAGGGGGCGGATGCAGCCTCCCCGCTCCACAGCTGCTGCAGCATCTGGGCCTGTCAGCCCCACGGGGATCCACGGGACCAAGCGGCGAGGCTGGATCCACCCCCAAACACAGCAGACAGAGCCTGGACAGCAGGGCTTGGGGGCTTCCTTAAGCAGTGGCAGCGGGGAAGCCCCAGGCCCGGCAGACAGAGCCCGGACAGCAGGGCTTGGCAGCTTCCTTAGTGTGGCAGTAGTAGGGAAGTCCCCAGACATGGCAGACAGAGGCCAGATAGCAAGGCTTGGGGGCTTCCTTAGCAAGGTGGCAGCGGGAACACCCCCAGAGCCTGGACAACAGGGCATGGGGGCTTCATTAGTGTGTCAGTGTCGGCGAAGCCCCCAGGCCTGGCAGACAGAACACACTGCAGGGCATTGGGGCTTCATCTCCATGGCTGCAGCGAAACCCCCAGGCCCTGCAGAGAACCACGGGAGTGGGCCTAAGCCATCAATAGGACATCTCCTGAGAGCTCCTTGATTGTAGAGGGTGCAGGTTGGGCTGAGGGACTCCCATGCATGAATTTCGTGAACCGGGCCTCTAGTTTAAAATAAAATATATGATTAAGAACATTACATATGTAGAGCTAATATAGTTATGATAGCATACATGTTTTATCTATGTTGTGTAACAAATTATCATAAACTTTGCAGTTTGAACTGAGATGTATTTATTATCTCAAAGTTTCTCTGGATCAGAAGTCTGGGAAAAGCTGAGCTTAATGCTTTATTCAGCATCTTTCAATGATATAGTCAAGTTACCTTGGGCTTTGTTTTTGTTTTTCTGAAACTTATTCTCCTCTTCCAAACTCATGTGGTTGTTAGAATAATTTAGTTCTTTGCAGTTGTAGGAATAAGTTCCACATTTTCTTGCTAATGGTCTGCAGATGATCTCTTTTAGCTGCTAAAGGCTCCTGCATTTCTTGCCACATGGCCATCACACAAGTTCTGGTACGGTGAGACAGTTTACTTACTCAAAACCAGCAGAAAATTGTCTCTTTACAAATGGCCCAGTCCCTGGTTAAGGGCTCATTTGACTAAACAGCCCCACTGAGGATAATCTATTTTTATATTAACTCAAGATCAATTGATATGGAACCTCAATTACTTTTGAAAAATCTCTTTATTTTTGCCATGCACTGTAAGTCAATTATGGGGGTGGCATCCAATCATATTCACAATTCCTCTCAAAACTCAAAGTGAGAGAATTATAGCAGATTTGCATACAAAGGAGTGGGAATCTTGGAGTGGAACTATGTTGAAATTCTGCCTGCCATACATACAGGGTGTAGCAAAAGTAGGTTTACAGTTTTGAGGATGAAAAACAGAGCTTATTTTTGTGTTATTACTTATTAATTATTGTATTATTTTCCATACAAACAATTGTAAACCGACTTTTGCCCCACCCTCTATTAACTGCTTACTGTGCCAGTCATTAGGCTATGTTACTTTGTAAGGTGTGACATTTTAATTTGCAATGATTATAATGTTGTAGAGTTCAATAAGTTAGATAATATTACCATCCACATTTTAAAAATTAAGAACCAAAATATAAATAGGTTTAATAATTTATCCATGATACAGAACTAGGAAGTGGTACAGTGGAAATTTGAACTCAGTTCTCTGAACCCAGACCCTAACTGTTAACACCTCTGATATCAAGCAATTACCTATTTAATTATTTACAAATTGTTACTATGGATACAAGAGATGGAAAATACGGTGCTAGATATATTTATAAGAATCATGCACTTCCTATTACTAAGTGACTTGGTAAAGTTTTTCTATATGTAGACTGGGATTGGTTGACTCACTCAGTTAAAAATAAAAGCACTCTGATAGGTAGAATTATCACAGTTAAAAATGTTGCAATATAAAATGTATTTTAAAGTTTTATTTAAAATTCAATAAAAAGTTACAAAGATAGTACTATTCTACTTATATAGAAGAAGGGTAGATTGGCAAAATATTAACATTTTACCAGCATGCAATTCCTAGTAATTCAGGACATCTTCATGTATAGCCATAAGCAGGAAATGAACATTGGCAAAATACTTAAGTCTACAGATCTTATTCAGATTTTGGAAGTATCCCTAAAATGTCCCTTATATTTAAAGTAGGTACAGACCAGGTAATCCATTCACTTGTCATTTTCTCTCTTTATCTTTTATGATTTTGGATCAGTTTACATTTTGGATCAGTTATTTCATAAAATATCTTTCAATAGAGTTTTGTTTGTTTGTTTTTTGTTTTTGTTTTTGTTTTTTATCCCTCATGATTCAATTTGGGGATTGCACTTATGGATTGAATAGCCTAGTCAAGATGTTTTGTTTTTCCTCAGTGCATCAAAAGCAAAAGACTCAGGATGCCTATTTAACTTACTTCTGTAGATCCTTATTTTAATCACTCAGTTAGGGCAATTATTGCCAGGTTTCTCCATTGTAAAATTATTATTGTCCCCACTGTAATCAATAAGTATTTTATGGTGATATATTTTGAGATTATTATTAATCTACACTAATAAAAGAGAAACATGCAAATTAACCATCACTCCGCTACACCCACCAGCCAATCAGGAGGGAATATGCAAATTAGAAGGAGAAAGATGGCAGCCACCCAGCTGCTCCAGGCAGGTAGTGGCTGGGCAGGGCAGGACGCCTGCTATGAGAGGGAGGGTGGAGGGGCGAAGGCGAAGGGATCTACAGGAGCAGCACTCTGGCCACAGCAAAGACGAAGACTGCAGACTCCAGCTGGAGCGAAGGCCTGGGTCCCAGGTGCCGGAGGAAAACCGGTGCTGGAAGCCAAGGGAAGGAAGGCCTATTGCACGAATCTCTTCATGCAACGGGCCTCTAGTTAGTCATAAAACTTTCGAATGCTACTTTTAACATTCATTGATAATCTTTGCCTATGTCAATTATTATTTTTATGCTTGTCAAATGACAATTTCTTATTAAGTTTAGAGAAAGAGGAAGGTTGAGGGAGGAGAGAGAGAGAGAGAGAGAGAGAGAGAGAGAGAGAGAGAGAGAGAGAGAGAGAGAGAAACATCAATTGGTTGGCCTCCCATTCTTTCCCCAACCAGGAATCAAGCACACAACTGTGAGTATGTGCCCTGACCAGGAAACAAACCCATGACCCTTCGTTGCACTGGATATTGCTCCAACCAACTGAGCCACACCAAGGAGGGATAAAATGGCAATTTTTATAATTCTGTCTTTCTTTTTAAATATTTCAATTTTCTTTATACTGTAAAAAACATGGTTTCTTCTTGTTTGCATTTATTTATTAACATATCAATTTACATTTATAGATTCTTATTGTATTCACTGTATTATAATTATTTACTTATTTATTTGATATTCAAATTGTCCCTAGTTTCTCAGTAATAACACCTTCATTTTGACTCATATGTGCTTTTGAAATGTCTCCATTATTTTTTAAAGCTAACTTTCAGAATTGTTAGCAAAAAAAGATATCCCAAGCTCATCTAGGATTAGTTGATCTAGTCCTGGCAAAAATAATTTTATGAAGGATTTCTAGTTCCTTTTAGTAGAAACTTATACATAGAAGCCAAAATGTAGAAGCTGATTGTGCTTAGTGCTACTGACTGTCATGGCTTCTTGGCTATATCAGAGGACAGAGCTGTGAAATAAAAGTATGTATTTGCATACATTCACACTTCTGTACTAACATCTCTTCTATTTAAGTATCTGCAATTCTAATTCTACATCTCATGGTTCATTCTATTTTTTCCTATTTATCTGTATTTTCATTTACTTATTTTTGAAGGAGGAGCTTTTACAGATTATTTTATTTCTATTTATTTATTTTTAATTTATATTTATTGTTGAAAGTAATACAGAGGTACCCTTTCCCTGACCATTGACCTCTTCTAGTCTTCCTCGCCCCACTGCCCCAGGCTTTCACCACACTATTGTGTGCGTCCATGGGTTCTGCATATATGTATATAAATTCTTGGTTAATCTCTACCAAGCCACCTCTACCTTCCCCCTGAGGTTCATCAGTCTGCATTTACACCATGGAATACTATGTGGCAATAAAAAAGAAGGATCTATTTCTATATTTTTAACTCCTTCCTTTGACAGTGACAAATCTGAATCACATTATTCACAATATATTAACCTATTTACTCATTCATATAATGAGAGTACACAGAAAGTACTTTCAGAATTGCTAATAAGTAAAAATGGGAAATTGAAGCAACAACTAAAGCAAAGGATTTGTGTTTAGCCTAAGAGCACATAAGCCAAATGCTGTTAGGATTTTTCCTCCTTTACTTTAGTTATAGTACTCTGTTGAAATCCACTTGAATTAGTATGTTCCTGTTTATGTTTATACTAGTGTGTCCTCTCTATCACTTTTGATTTCTGATATTATTATTTTTGGGTATGTGAAGCATCAACACAATTTGAAAAGTCAGAATTTTATATATATATATATAATTGTATATATATATATAATTGTGTATATATATAATTGTGTATATATATATATATATAGGAATATAATTCTTAGTCCCTATTATTTCTATTCTTTCTGCTCTGTATGCATCTATCCCAATGAAGTAGCTAATATTGGTCTCATTTGTCCTTTCCATATTTCTTTATCTCTTCGTGAATAAATAAGGAAGTACCTATATATTTTATTATCCCTTCTTTTCTCACAAATGTATTTCTTGTATGTATGTATACTCATTTCCATTTTCTTGAAAATCATTCTACATCAGTTCTTATAGATATTTTATTCTATTTTAGAGCTGCATGATCATTTTATGTATGTACCAATTTACTAATCACTCTTTTTATGTGAGCATTTAGACTATTTCTAACATCTTGTAAATAGAAACAATGCTGCAATTAATAACTCTATGTATATGTATTTTATTATTATTGCAGATGTATCTACAACATAAATTGCTAGGAGGGTAATTTTTGGTCATAAGGTAAACATGTATGTTGTTTTGTTAGATATTGTCAAATTATTCTCCAGAAATGTATGAATGCCAGTTTTCCACAGCCACGCTAATAAATTCACAGCATTTAGAACTAGCAAAAACAAAATAAAACAAAACAACAACAGAAAAACACCTTTCAGGTTACTTATTCCAACACCTTTATGTTGGAAGATAAGATAAAGAATTCATTATTTGAGATTGGGCAACCCTTGCTTAATTTTATAATGGCAAATAGTATCCTGATATTTTGCATTAAAAGAGGATAAGTATGGCACAAAATGAAATTCACTAGTCTTAGAATTATAAAACCTAATTCTCTTTCTATAGAATTAAGGGAAATAATGACAATTCTATTTTTTAACATTCAAACCTTTATTGTGATGAGCAAGTTATACCACATTGTTAATTCCAAATTTCCATAAAAGGACAAAGATATCTACCCCAAAGTCAAAATATCCTAACATAATGCAGTGCAGTTTCCACATAAATATATTTTATTTAAAATATATCTTCCTAAATTTCCTAAGGCATATTAATTTTTAAAGATATTTTATACTATTTAAAATGCTGTTTTTAAAATAAGACCCATAATATATTAAAGAGAAAAAAAAAACACAATATTTTACTTCTAGTTTGGGGAAGTAAAGTAGATTTTATTTCTTAAGGATTTTATGTAGGCTATGTATTTTACCACTCTATTAATTCCAATAATACCTTATCAAAATCTGGTCTTCAATATTTTTTTCACATAGATTTATAGGCTCAACCAGAGATGATACACAATCTCCTAGCATAATCAGTGTACACTGCTCTGCAAAGTATCTACGTGTCTGATTTGCTTGCCCAAATGCTTCTGCAAATACATTACACCCGTCTTGCACTGCATATTACCATTAGCAAATGAAATATTGATGTTGTTTGGGTATTCTCATTACTGTAGCCAACATTCCAGATTTATTCCATGATATACATATAATTCAGTTTAGTAAACACACAACCCTGATTTATTTGGCTACTTGGAACCACAAAAGTCTTCAGAAGGATTTGTTTTTGCTCCCTAATGAAACATCTGAAACATTACTTTCTCATCCCATGTAAATGCAATCTATATGTCACCCATAATTTTACATATCTTTTTAGGAGAGGCTTTGACTCTACATAGTAAAAAGCATAGGTCTAATCAGATTTGCATCCAGGATATTTTATAATGGAAAAATAAAAATTTCTAACAAAACTGTCAGTAAGTTAACTAGAACCAATTGCTATATTTAGTCACTTTTTCTGGTTTATATAACACAATGGATATATTATTTGAAACACTAAACCTGAAATTTAAAGGTCCTTTTCATAACTCAGATATTTATTAAATTAAGAACATATCCATATTTTCTGTAAAGTAATAGTATCTAAGTTCTTTATTGATTATTGTTTATTTTTATTTTAAGAGCTAAGAACACCATTTGTATGTGTTTTTTTAATTACTGATTTCCTTTTAATAGAATTAAATATGCACATAATATAACACACTGTTTAAAATGTTTGATATATCACATATAATAAATATCAAATACATTATTATTCAAGAATTACAGGGTATAATTATTTTTTTAATATGTCTTTCTGCCTTAATTTGCTTCTTTTTTTTCTTGACACTTGATTTCTTTCCCACAAAGTTAATAATACAAGCATATACATTCATGAAAAAAATCATTATTTTACATCTTTTAAATTGCATCTGTCTCTCAAAGTATAACTTTATACATATCATGTTTCTAAGGTTAATTCTTAAATATTATTAAATATTAAAAGACCCATCACACAATAATTGTCACATAGTAAATATATTTTAGCCCAACATGGTGATCAGCAGGATTGAAGTGAGGAAGAGAGTGTGAGTGAGTAAAGGAGTGAGAGGGGAGTGTGTGGTGTGTGTGTGTTTTTGTGAATGAGGGACAGTTAGATATCACAGGAGTCTTGGGGGCTGGTGAAGCAGGATCTCCTGGACAAAGAGCCACTGCTATGGCCACAGGCACTTCGGCACAGAAACCACACTGTCTTGAAGAGGGGAGCAGCAGAGGCTAGGAGCACAGCCACACCAACACCCAGACTGGCCTCAGACATCATCCCCAACCTGGGCAGTGAGCAACTCACCAGACATAACTTGCAAGGGACCCCCGCCTTGCCCTGCAGTGAGTCTCTTGCCAGGCTCTGGGATGCGCAGTGAGTGCACTCCAGCAAGCCTCATGCTCCACCCTGCACCCTGCTGGGCCCCGGACCTTGAACAATGAGTGAATGTCAGAAGGACCACCCTGCTGAGGGTGCTGGAGCCATGCAGTGTGTTGCATGCCAGTGAGCTCTAGAACCTTGCAGGGAGTTGCACACCAGAGGTACTGTGCACACGCACATGCCAACCTCAGGCATCTGCAGCTGACACCTGATGGACCAGATCCATGGGGGAAGGGAGTACAACTCAGAAGAGAGACAATAAAGGTGTGAGACTCAAGGCAGACCCAGCCTCAGGCTAAGGAGTTTCTGACCACTGGACTATTAGGGACTTCAACCTCTCAAACCTCAATCAGGTTGCCCAGGGCCAGAAAGGGACAGCGACTCACATTCACCTGCACTAGAGAAGCTTCCAGGAGACCTTGGATAGACACACCAAGGAAACAGATTCAACAACATCAGAGCAAAATTCAGTGAGCCCCAACCTCACTGGAAGCAAATTGGAGGTGGCAGGGAGATTCTTCCCATGAACAGGACATCAGCAATCAAGTACAGCAGGTAAATACACCCAACATATTCTCTGAAAACTAAACAACACCTCCCCCTCCTAAAGCCCTGTCAGAAACAGACTTTTGAGTGATTAAGATTGGTAGTTGGCTAACAAGCAAAGGACAGAACCTAAGGACCAGGGGAAGTATGCTGACCCAGCCCTGAGCACCATGCTCCTAGCAAGCCTACTTTAGGGGGCAGATTGACCACTCCAAGGCCTGTGGAGACAGACACAAGTGATGGATCAGTTGATCAATCAGTAGATTGTCTGTAGCAGGAAGCAGCACATCAACAACAGCTTGCATGAAAATATCAGGGGTGATCCACATAAGCAGGCAACCTGTGAGGAAACTCCATACATGAAGGGGACAATAACATTCAAGACTCAACAACATCAGGAGAACCCAAATAACTCAAGTAGGGGGCTTTCCTAGAACACCCAGGCCAGGAGATCTGAGAGACTGCACCACTGGGTCCTACAAAACATCAACTACATAGGACCACATCCCCCAAAAACTGGGTGGAATAGAAGTTTGATCTAAGATATAGAAACAAATACAAAGGGACAGAAAAATTTGGGAGACAAAGATACAATCCCCAAATGAAAGAAAAGGAGGAATCACCAGAAAAGGAGCTAAGTGAAATAGAAGCAAGTAATTTGTCATAACAAGAATTCAAAGTAATGTTTATAAAGATGTTCAAACATATAACTGAAGATTACAAGTAACTCAAGGAGAATTATGAGGAGCTGAATGAGAAATTGAACAACATGAATAAAAATCAAAAGGAGATGAAGAATAATATAGTTGCAATAAAGAGCACTCTGGAAGGTTTCAACAGCAGAATAGAAGAAGCTGAAGACCTAATCAGCAAGTTACAAGACAGGGTAGGAAAATCACCCAATCAGAGCAGCAATTGGAAATAAAAATTAAAAAGCAGGAGAAGTGTTTAAGGGAGCTTTGGGGCAACATGAAACAAAGTAACATCCTCATAATAGGGTTGACAGAAGTAGAAGAAGCTGAGCAAAGAATAGAAAACCTGTTTGAAGAAATAATGACAGAAAACTTCCCTGACTTGGGGAAGAAAAAAGTCACACAAGTCCAGGAAGCACAGAAACACCCAAACAAGATAAACCCAAAAAGACCCACACCAAGACACATCATAATTAAAATGGCAAATGTTAAAGACAACGTAAGAATCTTAAAGGCTGCAAAAGAGAGACAGAAACTTACCTACAAGGGATTTCCCATTAGACTATCAGTAGATTTCACAACAGAAACACATCAGGCCAGAAGGGAGTGGCAGGAAATATACAAATGAAAAGCAAGGGATGAATCCCAGACTATCCAGCTAGGCTATCATTCAAAATTGAAGGTGAAATCAAGAGCTTCACAGACAAATACAGTCTAAAGGAGTTTATTACCAACAAATCAGCAAAGCAAGAAATCTTAAAGGGACTGCTGTAAGAAGAAATAATAAAAAGAGAGGGAGAAACACAGGGATAAAGAATAAAAATGGCAATAAATAAATAACTATCAATAATAACCTTAAACATAAATAGATTAAATGTTCCAATCAAAAGACATAGAGTAGCTGAATGGATAAGAAAACATGACCCATATATGTGCTGTCTACAAGAGACCCACCTCAGGATAAGGACTCACATAGATTGAAAGTGAAGGGATGGAAAAAAAATTCAGGCAAATGGAAATTTAAAAAAGGGTAGTGTAACAACACTTGTATATGACAAAAAGAACTCAAAGTGAAGGCCATGACAATGTTAAGAAAGGCCACTTCATAATACTAAAGGTATCAATACAATAAGTGGATATAACTCTGGCAAATATATATATATATATATATATATATATATATATATATATATATATATCCAATACAGGAGCTTCCAAAAAAAAAACAAAAACAAAAACTTCTGAAAGATATCAAGGGAGATATCAACAGTAATACAATCATAGTAGGGGACTTTAATACAGCATTGGCATCACTGAATAAATCTTCTAGACAAAAATTCAACAAGGAACAGCAATCCTAAACAAATCAGTAGATCACATGGAACTGACTGACATCTTCAGAACATTTCACCCCAAAGCTATGGAATATACATTCTTCTCAAGTACACATGCAACATTTTCAAAGATATACCACATGTTAGGACACAGGCTAAGTCTCTACAAATTCAAGAAGATTGAAATCATATCAAGTATGTTCTCAGATCACAATGGCATAAAATTAGAAATCAACTACAATAAAAACACTAAAAAATAATCAAACACATGAAGGCTAAATAGCATGATATTAAACAATGAATGCATTACCAAAGAAATAAAATAAGAAATAAAAAACATCCTGGAAACAAATGACAATGAAAACACAACAATCCAAAAACTATGGGACACAGCGAAAGCAGTCCTGAGAGGGAAGTTCATAGCACTACTGGCCTACCTCAAAAACCAAGAAAAACTTGTAATAAGTTCGTCAACCCTACAATTTAAAGAATAAGAAAGAGAACAAGAAAAGCCCAGAGTAAGTGAAAACCAAGTTGTACGGTAAAAATTACATATATATATATATATATATATATATATATATATATATATATATATGAACCTCTAGCCAGGCTCACCAAGAAACAAAGAGAGCAGACCCCAATAAACAAAATCAGAAACAAAAGAGATGAAGTTACAATTGACTCCACAGAAATACATAGAATCATTAAAAAGTACTGTGGACAGCCGAAACCGGTTTGGCTCAGTGGATAGAGCGTCAGCCTGCGACTGAAGGGTCCCGGGTTCGATTCCGGTCAAGGGCATGTACCTTGGTTGCGGGCACATCCCCAGTGGGAGGTGTGCAGGAGGCAGCTGATCGATGTTTCTAGCTCTCTATCCCTCTCCCTTCCTCTCTGTAAAATATCAATAAAATATACTTTAAAAAAATACTGTGGACAATTCTAGTCCAATCAAATGGACAACCTAGATGAAATAAACATATTCCTACAGAAATACAATCTTCCAAAACTTGATCAGGAAGAATCAGAAAACCTGAATAGGCTGATAACTACTGATTAAATTATAACAGTAATAATAATAATAATAAACTTCCAGTAAACAAAAGTCCTGGCCAACAGCTTCACAGGGGAGTTTTACCAAACATTCTTGAAGAACAAACACCTATCATTCTCAAACTATTCCAAAAAATTCAAGAGGAAGGAATACTTCCAAGATCTTTCTATGAGGCCAGCATTACTCTAATCGCAAAACCAGATAAAGACACTACAAAGAAAGAGAATTACAGGTCAATATCCTGTGAAACATAGATGCTAAAATCCTCAACAAAATTCTAGCAAATCAGATGCAGCATTACATTAGAAAGATCAGGCACCATGACCAAGTGGGATTTATTCCAGGAAAGCAAGGCTGGTACAATACCACAAATCAATAAATGTGACTCAACACATTAACAGATTGGAGGACAAAAATCACATGATCATACCAATGGATGCAGAAAAAGCATTTGACAAAATCCAACACCCTTTTTTGATACAAATTCTCAGCAAAGTGGGGATAGAAGGATCATACCTTAACATAATGAAAGCCTTATATGACAAACCTACAGTCAATATCATACTCAATAGGCAAAAACTAAAACAATTTCCCCTAAGAACAGGGACAAGACTGGGATGCCCACTTTCAGTACTCCTGTTTGACATAGTACTGGAAGTGCTAACCATAGCAATCAGAAAAGAAGAAGAAATAAAAGGCATCCAAATTGTAAAGAAGGAAGTAAAATTGTCAGTATCCACAGATGACATATTGTACATAGAAAATCCTAAAGTCTCCATAAAATACACGCATATACACACACATACACACACAAAACAAACTAACAGATTTAGTTAAATGAATTTGGCAAACCAGCAGAAATCTATGGGATTTTAATACACCAATAATGAGCTCAGAGAAAGAGAAACTAAAAAATCAATCCCATTTACCATTGCTACAAAAAAATAGGATATTTAGGAATAAAATTAAACCAAGGAGGTAAAAAACCTGTACTTGGAAAACTACAGGATGTTGAGAAAAAGAGATAGAGAAAGATATAAACAACTGGAAGAATATACCATCTTCATGGAATAGTAGAATCAACATCATTAAAATGTCCATACTACCCAAAGCAAATCTATAGATTCAATGTAATTCCTATTAAAATACCAACAGCATATTTTGTCTTTATTGATTAAGGTATTACATATGTGTCCTTATCAACGGGATATTTTATAGACCTAGAACAAACACTCAAAAAATTTATATGGAATCAAAAAAGATCCTGAATAGGTACAGTAGTCTTAAGAAAAAAGAACGAAGTTGGAAATATCACAATACCAGCTATCAAGTTATACTACAAACCCTCTGTATTCCAAACAGCTAGGTACTGGTACAAGAACAAGCATATAGATTAATGGAACAGAACAGAGACCCCAGAAATTGACCCAAGCCATTATGCTCAACTGATATTTGACAACATAGGCAAAAGCATACAATGGAGTATGGACAGTCTCTTCAATTAATGGTGTTGGGAAAATTGGATAAGTACATGCAAATAAATTAAGCTAGATCACCAACTTACACCATACACAAGAATACAGTCAAAATGGATAAAAGACTTAAATGTAAAATGGGAAACCATTAAAATCTTGGAAGAATCCATGAGCAGCAAAATCTCAGACATCTCTCAAGCAATATGTTTACTGATACAGCTCCTAAGACAATGGAAACTAAGGAGAAAATAAACAAATGGGACTATAACAAAATAAAAAGATTATGCACAACAAAAAACAAACAAACAAACAAACGAAAACAAACAAAAACAATCAACAAAATAACAAGAGAGCCCACTGCATGGGAGAACATATTTGCTAATGATACATTCAATAAGGGTTTAATCTCCAAAATTTGTAGGGAACTCATACAACTTAACAAAAGGAAGATAAATAATCCAATTTAAAAACTGGCAAAGGACCTAAATAGACACTTCTTGAAAGTGGACATACCGAAGGCCAAGCGGCATATGAAAACATGCTCAATGTCACCAATCATCTGAGAGATGCGGGTCAAAATGACAATGAAGTACCACCTCACACCTGTCAGAATGGCTATCACCAACAAATCAACAAATGACAAGAGCTGGAGACAAGGGAACCCTCATGCATTGCTGGTGGGAATGCAGACTGGTGCAGCCACTGTGGAGAACAGTATGGAGTTTCCTCAAAAAATTAAAAATAGAACTCCCATTTGATGCAGTGGTCCCACTTCTAGGAATATATCCCAAGAAATCAGAAGCACCAATCAGAAAGAATATATACAACCCTATATTCATAGCAGTGCAATTTACAATAGCTAAGATTTGGAAACAGCCTAATTGCCTATCAGCAGATGAATGGATTAAAAACTGTGGTACATCTACACAATGGAATACTACACTGCTGTAAAAAAGCACTCTTACCATTTGCAACAGCATGGATGGACCTGGAGAGATTATGCTAAGCGAAATAAGCCAGTCAGAGAAAGTTAAATTTCACATGATCTCACTCATATGTGGAATATAATGAACAACATTGACTGATCAACAAAAATAGATCCAGAGACAGAGAAGCATGGAACAGACTGTCAGACCTCAGAGGGAAGGCAGGGGAGGTTGGGTAGTTGGGAAGAGATCAACCATTGAATTTTTATGCATACAAGCATAATCAATGGACACAGACAATAGGGGAGTGAAGGCCTGGACTGGGTAATGGGGGCAGGCTGGGGGAGGTCAATGGGAAAAAAGGGGACATATGTGTACTTTCAACAATAAAGAATAAAGAATTAAGAATTAAATATATATATATATATACACACACACACACACACACACACACACACACACATATATATATGTGTGTGTCTATATATATATATATATATATTACTATAATTTATTATCAGCACAAATAGGATTTTTTTAAGTTTGCCCAAGAAACTCATACACAGGCACAGACACATCATGAGTGTACATATAATATATATAATATTTAATATAAAATGGTCACTAATTTTTCAATTTCACAGGAACATAAATTATTTTAAACACAAATAATACCCCTTTTCATGATAAAGAGCTGTTTATCATACAACATATCATTAAAAGGAAAGTGATACATAAGGTTTATTTACTTGATGTTGGATAGAGCTTAGTGTAGTTTATTTAATTAAAATAATTATCACTGAGTCATAAGACTACTTGTTTAATTATTTGCTTATATTCATCTAGTTGAAATTGCAGAACTGAAAGAAAATGGATATATCCTTATAAATATATAGGTATAATATATATACATACACACAAAATATGCATGTATGTCTTTTATTTTGTTGTGTTTTGTTCCTATCTTATGACCAATTGGCACTTCTCTTTTAGGAATTTGTACTCAATGCTTGCACTATGTTGTAGGAATTAATTGACTGACAGCTTAATCCCAAAACACAGCATATGCTTGATACAATGTACCTTTCCATAGCACTACATACTTTCCATCTTTTGTTATTAAAATAAGAATGCATAGGAGAGAAAATACCACTTATTTTCTTCTCATTTGAAATAAGTTTGCATTGCTTAATAAAGTAAATACTTTATTCTTAGTTTAATAGATCTGAGTGAAACAATTATGATTCGATTAAAAATATGTCTAAAATGTAAAGAAGTCATAGAAATAGCTTTAAAATTAAAAATTTATTTCAAAGCATATTACAAAGCTATAGTAATCAAAACAGTATAAAAACAGAGACATATACCAATGGAACAGTATCCAAAGCTCAAAAATAAACCCACAAATAAGCCCATTTCAACTGAGTTTGAGAAGGGAGACAAGAATATTCAATGAGGCAATGAGAGTCTCTTTAATAAACGGTGCTGGAAAATTGAATATTCACATGCAGAAGAATTAAACTAGACTCTTATAACATTCACAAAAATTAATACCAAATAGAATAAAAACTTAAATGTAAAACTTGAAACCATGAAATTCCTAGAAGAAAACAGAAAAATGTTTTGGCATAGTCTTGGCAATATTTTTGGGTATGAAACCAAAAGCACAGGCACACACACAAAAAAAATTAAAAAAAAATGAGACTACATCAAGCTAAATGGCATCTGTATAGCATAATAAACAAAAAAAAAATGAAAGGCAACCTACACAATGGGAGAAAATATTTATAAATTGCATATCGCATAACTGCAGGGGTCCTCAAACTTTTTAAACAGGGGGCCAGTTCACTGTCCCTCAGACCGTTGGAGGGCCGGACTATAGTTTAAAAAAAAAAAAACTATGAACAAATTCCTATGCACACTGCGGGCCCGGGACCAGTCGGCTGCTAAGCAGGACAGGCAGCAACACCCCACGGGGCGGATAAATGTCCCGCATGTGGCCCGCGGGCTGTAGTTTGAGGACCCCTGAAAGGGGTTAATATTCAAAATATACAAGAATCTAAAAAACCTCAATAATAATAAACATAAATAGCTCTAGCAGGTTTTCTCAGTGGTTAGAGTGTTGGCCCAGGGACTGAAGGGTCTCGGGTTCAATTCTGGTCAAGGGCATGTAGGGTTGCAAGGTTGATCCTGCCCAAGTCAGGATGGGATGCAATCAATTGATGAGTCTCTTTCACATTGATGTTTCTCTCTTCCATTCTCTCACCCTCCCTCCCACTCTCTCTAAAATTAATATAAAAAAAAATATTCTCAGGTGAGGATTAACAAAAAGAAAAACAAAACAAATAAACAAAAACCCATAAATAATCCAATTAGAAATTGTCAAATGACATGAATAGACATTATTCCCAGGAAGATATTCAATGACCATATACATGAAAATGTGCTCAAAGTCACTAAGCATCAGGGAAATGCAAATCAAACCTACAATGAGATATCATCTCACATCTGTTAGAATGGCAATTATAAAAAAGACAATAGATAACAAATGCTGTTGAGGATGTGGAGAAAAGTCAACCCGTGTGCACTGTTGTTGGATTGTGACTTGAAAATCAATATGGAAGTTCCTAAGAATTAAAAACAGAACTCAATTTCTGAGTATATATCTTAAGGAAATAAAATCACTATCCTGAAGAGCTATCTGCACCCCCATGTTTAATGAAGCATTATTTGCAGTAGCCAAGAAGTGGAAATACCCTGTGTCCCATGAGGCAAGAACAGATAACAAAAATGTAGTACACAGTTATCCCTTGCTTTTCAAAAGTTTGCATTATGTCCCTTTGTTTTTACAGAAAACCTATATTAATGCACATTTTTGCTACCTATCGAAATCTGGAGGTAATTTTTGCTCTTATTTGAAAAACAAATTGAAAGCGAAAACAGTGTTCAGTGTTTGCTGTGCAGTGAGCTGCCATTGAGGCAGCGCGCACCCTGAGCAGCAGGAGTGGCACCGCCCCTGGAACTACACTCAGCATCTCAGCATCGAGCTGCCGAAGCTTTGAACTGTCTCTGTGGGGGTCTATACTTTATAAACTCTGTTTATTCTGTGCAGCAGCTATTAAGATGTATCCTAAGGTATTAGAAAAGTCTAAGAGAACTTGTAAGGGGTGTTAAACTTAGCATAAATTGGAAGTAATTAAGCATTTCTATTGTGGATCATGTTGAAGCAAATAAAGATATATGTGTGTGTTCAACTTTGCGTGGAAATTTTTTCCATATAAATTAATGGTAATTGTTTACTTAGTTTATAGTATTTTAGCTTACAAAAGTTTTCATATGGGTATATGGGGAATAAATGCTCATGGCAAAAATAATTTTTAAACATCTTCATAGAAGTGCTCTATTTTAGAATAGCAGAGGAAGTGTGTGTGTGTGTGTGTGTGTGTGTGTGTGCGTGTACACAATGGAATAGTGTTCAGTCATTAAAAAAGAAAAAGAAATTCTTTCATTTATGACAACCTGGAAAGATCTTCAGGCATTATGCCAAGTAAAATAAGGGAGACATAAAGCCAAATACTGTATGATCTCACTTATATGTGGAATCAAAAAAAAAAAAAACTTATAGAAATCAGATTTGTGATAGGGGAAGTATGGGAGATAGGGAAATTGAGTAAAGATGGTCAAAAGCACAAACTTCCAGTAATAACCTAAATAAGTTCAGGGATGTAATGTACAGCATGATGATTATAGTTAACAATACTGCATTATATATTTAAAAGTTACTAAGAGAGTAGATCTTAAAAGTTGTCATCTATATATATAAAAGCTTAAGGGACTGGCCAGTAGCTGTGATGCACACTGACCACCAGGGGGCAGACACTCAATGCAGGAGCTGCTGAGTGACAGCAACTTTGAAGAGTGCCCTCTCCACTCCAGGACCCCTCAGGGGATGTTGGACTGCTGGTTTTGGCCTGACCCCCTCAGGCCAGGCAGAGAGACCCCACCTACCAGAAGGACCCCACTCACTCTACAGACACCCTTTGAGCCGCAGCACATATTTACTTTTAATATGTGCAGTTTATTGTGTGTCAGTCATACCTCAATAAAAACTTAAAAGTCACTGTGTCAGTATCTCTTAAGTGTACATCCTACACTCAGCTTCTTTCCAGATATCTTCTCTTGAGAAAAGTAACTGACTGTGCCTTTTGCCTTTCCAAGGTAAAGCCACAATATATGTGGTCTGCTAGGGAAAGCTGATGAACACAGAATTAAACTATTTGTATAATGAAATTACTTTTATGCATCATCTAAGTAGGGGCATCAAGAAAGTAAGTATTTTGGAAGATCCTGGGAGAAACATTTCAGCAATTTAGTGGGTGGCCAGATGAGCAGCATGAGGTTCTAAAGTTCTTATAAAAGAACTAATGGCCTGGTGCACGAAATTCATGCACGGGGGGCGGGGGTGTCCCTCAGCCCAGCCTGCATCCTCTCCAATCTGGGACCCCTGTGGGATTGGGCCTAAACCGGCAGTAGGACAACCCCCTCACAATCTGGGACTGCTGGCTCCTAACTGCTCACCTGCCTGTCTGCTTGATCGCTTCTAACCACTCTGCCTGCTGGCCTGTTTGCTCCCAACTGCACCCCCCTGCCAGCCTGCTCACCCCCAACTGCCCTCCCCTCCTGGCCTGATCACCCCTAACCACCTCGGCCTCGGCCCCACCACCATGGCTTTGTCTGGAAGGATGTCTGAAAGGTTTCATGGTCTAATTAGCATATTACCCTTTTATTAATATAGATAGGATATGACATACTGCCATAACTATAACATATCTACCAGTATTACTCTATGAGAATACGTACTTCATGCAATAGGAAGGCATCTAATACATTACATTGTATATGTTGTAAGTAGTAGGAAATACTGTATTCATAGCAATAATATACACCTTGTGACTTCCCTTCCTGATTTGGGAATGGTTCCCCAGTTCTTTGAACATTTCCTGGACCCTAATGTATTTTTTTGTCATTTATTTACTGTTTATTGCACATGATTTGAGGTTTTTAATTTCTAACCACCAAAGATTCAAAGGACTATTTTTTCCATGAAGTTTAACATTAATATTAGTGAATTCATGTATTCATATGTTTTTACTGTAAACATCTGAAATATTCACATTGTCATAGATCTTGAACTCATAAGTGTGGACCATGCACAGGCTGGCAGCAAGCCAGGAAGCCACTCTGCAAGCAAACAGATACTCTGCATAAGGAGAAAAGTTATAGCACAACATTTGATGTCCAACCTGAGTCACCTCAGAATGTTATGTATATTGACTTCTTAATTCATATAGTATCGGGAACTCAACTGCTTGGTTGGCGACGGGGTTGACCTGGTTTCAGGAGGATTATTCCTGAAATAATTAAGGAAAGGGGGGCTCAATCTTTCTTCTTGGTTGCTTGCTCCTCCCCAGCACCTTCATCTTTCTTCTCATCTTCAGCTTCTTGGGCATCTTCTCCTTCACCTTCACCTCCTTCTTCCTTCTTTGGGTCCTCAAATTCTTCCTTGGCACCTTCTTCCTCTCCCTCTCCTTCCTCTTTGTCAGCCACTTCCTTCTCCTTCTCCTCCTCTTCAGCTTCTCCTTCAGAGGGGGGTTCATCCTTAGCTTCCTCGGCTTTTGCAGCCTCAATGGTCTCCTCCACCTCGATCTGCTCCTCCTGGACATGGCTGGTGTATTAAGAAGGGAAGGAGTGAGTGGACATCAAGTAGGAGCTGGTCTGTAAACCACCATAGGCAGATCGACCAAAGATCTGGGAACTCTGGGAGTAGCCACTGGCTATGCTTCCCACGCTGGTGAAACTGAGCTGGGTCTCCTCACCTTCCAAGAGTTTCCTGTAAGCTGCAATGTCAATGTCCAAAGCCATCTTCACATTGAGGAGGTCCTGATATTCTTTTAAATGCCGTACCATTTCACTCTTTGTAGTTCTCAACTCATTTTCTAATTTGTTGATTGTGTCCTGCATAGCATTAACGTCAGCGTTCTGCTTATCCTCCAGCTCTTGCAGCTGCTTTCCCATCGCTTCATTCATGTCCCAGCTTGCTTCGATCTCCAGGGTCTTGGCCTTGAGCAGGAGGCGGCTCTCGGACACCTCGTCCTTGGCGGCGCGCACCGCATAGTTGTTCTTGGCAGCACTCTCGGTCAGCAAGGTGAAGCTGCTCTTATACCATTCTTTGGCATTCTGCATGTTCTTGGCAGCCAGCTTCTCTTACTGGGTGCAGATGTCCTTGAGCATGGTGGAGAGGTCGGACTTGGAGAACACGTCCATCTCCATGGAGATCTGAGCATACTGGATCTGCGCCTGCAGCTCGGTGATCTCCTCTCGTAAACCTTCTTCAGAAAGGCGATTTTGTCCATCAGGGTGTCGATGCACTTTTCCAGCTCAGTGCCGGTGAGAGCCGCCTCATCTGCACCTTTGCATGCCTCCATCAGCCAGCCCTCTGCATCATCATGGTTCAGCACCTCTTCCTGGTAGCATACCTGCAGGTTGCTCCCAGCCCCTTCCAAGCCCCGGTGCCTCCTAACTACCCACTTCCCTCTCCTTGCCAGAGACGGGGCACGGTGGGACAGGGTCTGGCATCCCATTTTTATTAAAATGTTTAACCTGGGCCTGCTCCACCAGTGTCTGCAGGCGGCCCAGGGGCAGACAGTGATCCCGAAGACCCTGGCCACCCCCGCCTACCCAGATTCCCGATTGCCACCTAGACCCCGCGGGAAACTTCAGGAGCTGCTTGTGCTGCCTGCCTGGGTCCCTGATCGCAGCCTGGACACCGCGGGCGATGTCAGGTGCTGCCCGTGCAGCCTGGTGGTCCCCAGTCATGGCCTGGACCCTGATTGCGGCCTGGACCCTGCAGGTGGCATCAGGCACTGCCGACCCGGCCTGCCCAGTTCCAATTGAGGCCTGGACTCCAAGGGTGGTGTCAGGCGCTGCCTGCCTCACCTGCTTGTTCCCCGATTGCAGCCCGGACCCCAAGGGCGGTGTCTGGTGCTGCCTGCCCTGCCTGCATATGCAAATTTACTCTCCATCTTTGTTGGTTTAATTTGCATATCACTCCTGATTGGCTGTGGGTGTAGCGGAGGTACGGTCAATTAGCATCTTTCTCTTTTATTAGTGTAGATGATGAGGTACATTGTGTTGTAAGCTTTTTTTCTTTTTCTTTTTCTTTTTTGCTTGTTCAGTGTGGTAATTCTTGTAACTAACTATAAGCTTTAAATAAAGTTTCTGTTATTTAATCAAACTAATTTTTAACACTGCTTTTAAATATGGCTACAGGCATACCTTGGTGTTTTGTATTCATAATTTAAGTGGCCATGTCAATGTCTAAAGAGCAGGAAAGTAGGTTGTAAAGTGGCCAGGGGTGATGTGCAGAGAAAGCAGGGGCAAGCTGGGGCAAACAACACAGGAAAATTAGTGATTATTTTGCTTATCTTTAGAAATGCAAAAGGACAGCAATGAGTTTCCTAAAATTATACTGAGACAGGGGTCTTGAATCACTTAATTTGGATATTAAACAAAAGCTAATGCCAGAAATAGAGAGAATTTGGGGACCATCAGGTACATAGGCATTACAGCAGATCAAGCAGATAATAAGTAGAAATATAATAATGACTTGAAAAACACAATACACATGAAAATTTTTTTTCTCTCTCATGCTTCATATGAAGAGCAAACAGAAATGTAACATTACCAAAATAAATCAAGAGATTCTAGAAAATGTTTTGGTTGATAGATTAGTTATCAAGCTAACTGTAATAACAGTGAAAACTATTCTGCTCTGTTTTTTTCTTAGATATGGAAATTTTAGATACAGAAGCATAGCTGAATATACCTGAAATGCTTTAGATTTAAAAAAAAAAAAAAAGAGCTCTGATGGGATAATAAGCAACAAATCAAAATGGTTTAAAATTTGGCTCTTAGAGCTTACCTGTCTAGATTTAAGTCCTATCTTTACCACTTGCTTAATATTTGTAGTTTGACAAGTTACTTAAACTTCCTGGGCCTCAGATTCTTCAACATTAAGAGGTTTCTAAAGATATTACTTATTTTGTAAAATTGCTGCAAAGATTGCATAAAGCAGTGCACAAAAAAACATCATAAACATCCGTTAGAATGCAGTAAGCACTCATACATGTTACCTATTATTATTTTTGATGTATAACTTGAATTATTTTATTAACAGAAAATGAGATTGAATGCAAATTGATGCTTTTAAGATCAGATATAGATATGGCAGCTGCATAAGGTCATCATCCTTTCGTCTTCACATGTCCAAGTTAAGACAATGAATAAAAACTGCTCTTTTTTGTTTTGTTTTGTTTTGTTTTTGCTTCTCCAGAAGTAGACAATACCTTCAAGTGTATACAAAACAAACAAGCAAGAATAAAACAAAACAACAAAAAACTACTCAAATTTATAATTGGGTAGATGGAAAAGCAAGAATTTGTTTTCCTCTCTTGGTTTTACAAGTTGGGATAATGTGAATCTGGGAGTGCTGGAGGTCAGCTTCACTGGGTGCCCTAAAGTAAGGCAATCCTTAGTATTGGGGATGGATGCAGATAGAGCTAGCAGCAGGAGATAGAGTGTGATCAAGAGCCTATCATTAACTTTTGACACAAAAGATTCATCCTTTCCTAAAATACTTAGGTTTCCATGTAAAATATGCTATAATATTTCCTTTGTTTAATATAGTTTGAGTTTGAATTCTTGTTACTTTCACTCTAAAGATTATTGTAACTAATTTAAAATTAAATAAACAACTAAAAAAGATTAATCCCCCAAAATAATCTAAAGTCTTTTGTGAGAAAGGACATAATCAAAACAAGAAAATGTTTATCATTAGTTATGTCATATATACTTGATAAGAATATGTTACTCATTATGGACTAAACTTACTATGGTATTTAGAGCTATCTATACTAATAAAAGGGTAATATGCTAATTAGACTGGACATTCTTCTGGACATCCTTCCTTCCGGACAAAGCCATGGTGGTGGGGGCTGAGGCAGAGGCCGTTAGGGGTGATCAGGCTGGCAGGGGAGGGCATTTAGGGGTGATCAGGCTGGCAGGGGAGCAGTTAGGGAGAGATCAGGCCAGCAGGAGAGCAATTAGAGGGTGATCAGGCCAGCAGGCAGAGGCGATTAGAGGTGATCAGGCAGGCAGGCGAGTGGTTAGGAGCCAACAGTCCCGGATTGTGAGAGGGATGTCTGACTGCCGGTTTAGGGGTCGGGCCTAAACTGGCAGTCAGACATCCCCTGAGGGGTCCTGGATTGGAGAGGGTGCAGGCCAGGCTGAGGGACGCCCCCCTCTTCTTGTGCAGGAATTTCATGCACCGGGCCTCTAGTATAATATAAGATATCCAGAAAGTAATAGAAGAAATAAGAATTTGGATAAATCCATGAAGATGGAACTAGGTAGTATAATACTGGTATATTTCATGGCATATACACATACACACGTTATTATGATAATTAAGAGATTGAAATAATGTCATTGATCTGGACACAAGTTACAATATTTAGACAAATTAAAAATTTATACTAGAACCATTCTATTTTAGAATTTAGACCATTCTATATTAAAAATTGAGTTTAAGTTTTATCTTTTTGCCTTTACATATCAAAACAGCCCTAATCATAATCTATCAATTGCTTCTTAAAAACATAAAATTAACAAATAGAATTGCATGACTAATAAATAATTCAAATAGACATTTCCAAGGAAAAATAGTTTTTCCAGAAATAAATTTATTTGCATAATATTTATATCAAATTCAATTTTGCCTAATCATTATCATAATGTCCTATCTTTCAGTTAAACTTCAGTTGAAGGTAGTATCAAAACTTACAAAAATACTAGAGGCCCAGTGCACAAAATTCGTGCACCCGGCGGGGGGGAGGGGGTCCCTCAGCCCGGACTGCACCCTCTCACAGTCCAGGAGCCCTCAGGGGATGTCTGACTGATGGGTTAGGCCCGCTCCCCATAGCACTGCCGCGGAGGTTGGAGAGGCTCCCACCACCTGCTGCTGTGCTAGCCAGCCATGAGCCTGGCCTCTGGCTGAGCGGCGCTCCCCCTGTGGGAGCACACTGACCACCAGGGGGCAGCTCCTGCATTGAGCATCTTCTCCCTGGTGGTCATTGCCTGTCATAGTGACCGGTCGTTCTGCTGTTTGGTTGATTTGCATATGAGCCTTTTATTATATAGAATGATTATTAAATTTGAAACATCATATCTCTAATAGTTTAAATGAAAGTCAGAAAAATTTCCTAGAAATTTCCACTTTAAAATCCTCAAGTATCTAGAAATTCAAAAAAATTTGAAAAGTGAAATTATATAAGCAGTTATCCATCTGCCTGCATTGATAGGTGACAGAAGAAGCAATGGCAAATGCCCTAAAATTATCAAATAATAAAGTATTACGATATGACGTAAAAAAAGAATAACTCTACCAGCATGGCTCTATGGTTGAGCCTCTACCTAGGATCCAGGAAATCACAATTTGATTCCTGGTCAGGGCACATGCCAGGGTTGCAGGCTCCATCCACAATAGGGGCAGATAGGAGGCAACTGATCAATGATTCTCTCTCATCATTGAAATTTCTATCTCTCTTTCCCTCTCCATTCCTCTCTGAAATCAATAAAAATATATATTTTTAAAAAGAATACAGGAATAACCTACATAAGGAAAAATGGCTAATTTATGGGTTCCTACAGATACTTGCTTTGGATATACAGACTATGGAGTCAGTATGAATTTTTAATAGGCAATTAATTTTTAAATCATTCACACAAACATACACTTTGTATTATGACAAGCTAACTCAATAATAACATTATTGTTAAGTGAATTTGAGAGATAGAGGAATGTGCTTTTAGAGAACACTATAGTTTTCCCCTGAGCAGATTTAAAAAAAAAATTAAAGCTCTATTTAATTTTAATTGGTTGGGTTTTTTTTTCAAGCGCTACTTCACCTTTTTTTCTAATGTCACATTATGCTAGTGAGCTGACAAGTTCACTTTGTTGTGACTAATAACAACAACAAAAAAGTTATGAATAAAACTGTTTTGTCTATGGCTTATAGCCAGAATCTCGTAACACATGGCAGCACCAACTGTTATTATTTTTTGGAATCTAAAATGCACAAGAAAAACAGCCTGTTAAATAAATAAATAAATAAATAAGTAAATAAGTAAATAAATAAATAAATAAATAAATATTTTTTGGATAATGCAAGTTTTAGAATTATTAATGTTTTCTTAAAAATAAGTTTTAAATTGAGTAAATACTTAATTTGCTAAATTTCTGCTACAATAATGATTTAATTTAAACTAGAACAATAAAAAATATCTAGTGTAGATACTAGATATATAATGTAGGTGGTGGTACATTACTCATATTTTTCTGCTCATGAAAGTGAATGAAAATAATTTAGGTCAATTGGAATTAGAATTAGGATAATTCACCATAGAGTGCAATTCTTTCTGGTTATACAATAGAGACTATAGATACACTGACATTTTTTCTTCTAGAATTACTCAGTTCTTTCCCATTTTTTTTTTCTCTGTGAATGCACACCTTAGAATTACTCAGTTCTTTCCCATTTTTTTTTTTTCTCTCTGTGAATGCACACCTTTTGACAGCTCCAAGCCCTCACCTATGCCTTTCTCACTCATGGACCCTCTTTATTCCTAAATCACCCTAAATTTCAGGTCATATTTTATCCCTAAAACTCCTTTTAGTCTCCCCTCTGATTAGAAAACCCCAACTGCTGTTGGGGACAGGGGGCTTCGATCTTTCTGACTACTTCCTGCTGGACAGGGAAGTCAATTGAGGCAGTAGTTAGGGTCCCATAGGAGGTGGGTGATCTAGGGGTCCACAGAAGAAGTTTGCAGCGGCCTCCATCTGGAGGACAATTTGTAGTTTCAGGTCTTCTAAACAGGAGGATACGAAACGTACCAAAAGATTAAACAGGCAAGGGCCAAAGATGAGTAAGCTCCTTTTTTTCTAAGGTTTATAAAAACTGCAGTTTTTTGTTTCTTCATACTAGCTTCTAATTGGTAGAATATCAACTTCAAAGCCCAAACCCCACGTGGTGCCCCCCTCTTTCTATCCCCCTTCAGTTGTAGAATTCTCTATCTCCTGTGAAAATCTGTTTTCCTCTTTCTCCCATTTGTCCCATGGACCCTCTTTATTCCTAAATCTCCCTAAACCTGCCTATTTTTTCCCTAAAACTCCTTTCACTATGAAGGAAATAACAAGAATGGGGAAGGCAAATAAACTCAATAAGAATAAAGATGTTGTTAGCTCTGTGGAGATAATTGTTTGCATTGAAGGAGGGTTATATTAATAATCCAAATTTATAGTCAGTGGGCTAGAGCAGTCTTGAGCTAACTTTTTAATATAATTATTAGAAGTAACCAAGAGTTAGGTAGGTGATAGCAAGAACTGTTGTGGGTGGCCTAAACAGATAGCATGATTTTGAAAGAGAGTGAGGTATGTTAAGAAGAAGAAAGAAATAGTTGGATAGCAGAGATGGAAAACAGGAAAGATACTTACCACAGTTTTCATAACTAACACAAGTAGAATGCTGAAAAGAAGCAGCTTCCAACTGAGGAGTCTACAGGCTAAGAAATAATCTCAGGCAAATATCCAGGGGTCAGTTAATACCAGGAGGTGAAAGAAGTCATCAAAGAGACTGAGAAAAACTGAAAATTTGACAAATCCAGGATATGTTCTAGTGGAAGCACTTAAGAGGACAAGCAAAAGGAGGATTGAGTGAGACTGAAATATACAAACCAATCCTATATAATAAAGAGATAATATGCAAATTAACCCTCACACACTCACAAGATGGCTGCCTACAACCAGGCCAGCAGGGGGCTTAGTGAGGGACGACCAAACGACTGAACAAGCAGGCTGCGTGGGGTGACCAGGCTGGTGGGGGGGCCATGAGGGACGACCAGGCCAGCAGGGGCGTGCACTTGGGGGCAACCAGGCCAGCAGGGGGAAAAGTTGGGGGTGATTAGGCTGTCAGGGGAGGCAGTGAGGAGTGACTAGGCTGGTGGGGGGGAGGGCAGTTGGGGGCGACTGGGCCAGCAGGAAGGCAGTTGGGGGTGATTAGGCTGGCAGGGGGGTAGTGAGGAGCGACTAGGCCGGGAGGGGGGCAGTTGCAGATGACCAGGGCAGCAGGGGGGGAGGAAGTTGGGGTGACAGGCCAGCAGGGGTGGCAGTAAGGGGTCACTAGGCTGGCACGGTGGGGCAGTTAGGAGTGATCAGGCCAGGAAGGAGGGGGCAGTTGGGGGTGACCTGGCTGGCAGTGGGGGGCAATTAAGGGCAATGAGGCCAGCAAGGGGGTCAGTTAGGGGTAATCAGGCTGGCATGCAGAAGCAGTGAGGGGTGATCAGGCTGGTGGGGAGGGGGCAGTTAGGGGCAACAAGGCAGGAAGGAAGGTAAATGATTAGGAGCCAGCGGTCCAAGATTGTGAAAGGGATGTCCGACTGCCTGTTTAGGCCCAATCTCTGGGATTGGGCCTAAACAGGCAGTCAGACATCCCCCAAGGGGTTCCAGATTAGAGAGGGTGCAGGCTGGGCTGAGGGGACCCTCAGTATGAGAAGGACTAATGAAGGACTATGAGCATATGATTAAAATAAATTCATACACTTAGTGTCATGGTATGGTCCTTTTGTAAATGTCTCCCAAGGGGTTTGGTAGTTTGAAGAAAAGTGCATTTTTATGGGAAAACAAGACAATAAAGTTGAGATTATCTATCTGTAGTGCAGCTTGAGATAAAGATAACTTATTTAAAGTTATATAATTTATCCAAACTCTGAAAATAAGGAAACTAAATGACAGAGAGTTTAAATGTCCCTCAAAAACAATTAGAAGCCTGGAAAAAAATGGAAGAGACAACTGTATTTGAACAGTGGAAAATAGAAGCACAGGACTGTGATCCCTGAGAAAACAAAAACAATGCAGGTGAACTCTACAACTGCCCAGGCTCTCTTCCTGAAAATGCTTTTCCAGATTATGTTACATTGAGATGGAACTCAAACAATGCACTGCTTTCACACTGACTTAAGAAGACAGTTACCAGAGACCAAAAGGGCTGAGGTGTCTGGAAATTGTGTAGAAAATTAGTGAAGGGAGTGCTGCATTGAGATATAGCTCCAGGAATGTGATAAAACTTGCTATGAGTTTGTGACTGATAATCCATATATGTATAACATGAAATTCCATGAGGCTGGGAACAATATGAGCCTCGTTCAAAAAAAGGGGAAGTTCCTAGAACTGACACAGGGGTAGGAGATGTTTGAGGACTGATCAGTTAAATGGTGAGTCCCTTTGAATCTAAGGTGCTTCAGTGGGAAATCCCATTGAGACCATGTCTTACTAGGGGGCTGTTCTAGCAATACAGGAGTAATGGTTACTATAATTTAATTTCTTTAAATTAAAAGTTAAAAATACATGTCAGAAATTGTAAATAAAAGAACAGAAGTGGTTAGAATGAACAGAGCATAGAACCAAAGGGGTGAGAGAAAGAGACAGAAAGAGATTTTATCAGGTAACTTAAGATGAGTTGCAATGCAATAAAGAAATAAATACAAATATAAGGCATACATTTTAGAAGTGAAAACGCTTTTAATCACACATGAAATGAATACATACATAAGAAATACTTTAAAATCTTCCCCCCAAAAGCTACAAGAACTAATAAGTACACATGGCAAGGAACAAAAGTTAACATACAAAAAGGAATTGAATTTCCATATAACTAGCAATGAACAATTGTAAAATATAGCTTAAATATGCAATATAAATAGCATGAAAAAATGAAATATTATTAATATATTAAATGATATGTGTGAAAGCCCTTGCCTGAGAAAAATTATAGAAAACCTATATAAGTAAAAAATAAATATCAAATTCATAGATAAGAAAAATTAAGATCCCTATTTTTAATTTGATTTATAGATTCTATAAAATCAAAATCTCATAATGCTTTTTCTTTAAAAATTGTGTCTGTAAAAATACAGAGGAAGTAGAAAAGTAATATTGACTGAAAAATAAATATTTGGAGTGTTTTATTGTGTGACATCAAGACTTATAATAAAGCTACAGTAATAAAAATAATGTGGCATTATCACGAAGATAATTATATAGCCAAATGGAATATAATAAAATCAAGAAATAAATTCACATATTCATAATTTATTTATCAATTAAATAAATGTATTTAAACAAATAAATGGTGAAATAAATGTCTTTTAAATAAAAGGTGCTAGAAAATGACACATAAATATGAAAAATAACTGACTTTACCTCACACCAACAAAATTTTACTTGAAATGGGTCACATACTAAATGTAATAAATAAAGTATAAAGCTTATAAAGAAAAACATGGAGATGACCTTTGCAAACCTTGAAATAGACTGGTTTCTCAGGGGGAAAATAAAAATACAGTATAGAAATGATAAATTGGATTTTATCAAACTATAAACTTCTGCTTTTCAATAAACATCATTACAGTGAAAAGCAAAGCCTATACTGGTATAAAATACCCACAAAACATACCATAAAACAGAAAAATTATAAATGATAAATAATGAACAAGATATTTTTAATTATATGAATATATGACAATGAATATATCAACTGATAACCAACCTCAAAAGTTATCAGTAAAATGCAAATAAAGCCACAGTGAGATACCTCTACATGATCACTAAAACTGCTAAATTGTAAACAGAAATTGACAGCTAATCAAATGGAGAAATTGTAACTCACATATTTCTATGGATATAAAAAATGGTACAACCACTTTGTAAAACAAATTAAAAATATAGGGAATTAATTTGACAGTTTTTTATAGACTCTCAAATTAATTTTATGATTCAGCTATTCCACCTATAAGAATTCAGGAAAGGAAAATAAACATACATACCCACACAATTTGTGTTTGAATTTTTACAATTCTGTATTTGAAACTGGGAGCCACTCCAAAACTGAGACACAAGCTAAAACAAACAACAACAAAATCTATATGTCCCTCAAAAGGTGAGTGAATAAACAATTTTCACCTATTCTTACACAGAAATACTGTTCAGCAATTAAAAGGTTCAAACTACTCATATATCCCAAAATCAGGAATAATCTCAAAAGTTTTTTCTTAAATTAAAAAAAGTTACATATATGTCTACATTAATAAAAGAGAAACGTGCAAATTGACCATACCTCCACTACACCCACAAGCCATGCTCACCAGCCAATCAGGAGCGAGTATGCAAATTAATACAACCAAGATTGTTGCGGCCACGGAGTGAGCAAGAGGCTTGGGTTTCCCCAGCAATGGAGGAAACTGAGCTTCCCACCCGCTCTGGCCAGCCCTGGCCTCCGCTCAAGGCTACAAAGTTTCAATTATAGAAGATAAATAAATCCAAACAAAAATGGCTGTGGCCACAGAGTGAGCAGAAGGCTTGGGTTTCCCTGGAAATGGAGGAAGCCAAGCTTCCTGGCCTGCCCCGGCCTACACTCAAGGCTACAAAGTTTCAATTATAGAAAATAAATAAATCCCAGATACCAGGGCCTCCACTTGGGTTGCCTGGGGGCGTGGCTGGCCTGCAAACTACTGCAGGCCCCTTGCCCAGGCCACCACACACCCCAAGGGAACCCCCACCCTGTTCCGGGACACTCTTCAGGGCAAACCAGCCGGTCCCCACCCATGCATCAGGCCTCTATTCTATCTAATAAAAGAGTAATATGGAAATTGACAGTCACTCCAACACTCAAGATGGCTGCCCCTATGTGTTCAAAGATGGCTGCCCCCATGTGGACACAAGATGGCTGCCGCAAGATGGCCAGCAGGGGAGGGCAGTTGGGAGGGATCAGGCCTGCAAGGGAGGGTAGTTGGGAGCGATCAAGCCTGCAGGGGAGGGCAGTTAGGGGTGACCAGGCCTGCAGGGGAGGTCAGTTAGGGGCAAACAGGCTGGCAGGGGAGTGGTTAGGGGGGATCAGGTTGGCAGGCAGAAGCAGTTAGGGGCAATCAGAAAGTCAGGCAGGCGAGCAGTTGGGAGCCAGCAGTCCTGTATTGTGAGAGGAATGTCCGACTGCACGTTTAGGCCCGATCCCACCAGGATCCAATGGGCAGTCGGACATCCCTCAAGGGGTCCCAGATTGGAGAGGGTGCAGGCTAGGCTGAGGGACACCCCCCCATGCACAAATTTTGTGCACTGGGCCTCTAGTACCTCTAATATATATATGATCACATATTATGTGATTTATCGTACATAGAATTTATAGGAAAGGCAATAAATTTTAGTCACATAAACCATATTCCTGGAATGAAGGGATGGTTGGGGTATGGGTAGAATGACAGTGATGATATTGGTTGCATTGGTATACATACCAAACGTCACATTTCAAATAGACACAAACTAAAAAAGGTTAACTTAAAGAAAAAAGAAAAAAAAAACACACACACACACACACACACAGTAATTATCTGTGTGGTAATTAACACAGATGGATTTGGAAACAATTTATTTTATTCAGTTCAAGAATTAAGCCTATAGAGAGAGAGGACATACAAGTGCTCAGAATATACACTCCTAAAACAAATGAGAAAGAAACAATTTTTATTCAAATTTAAAAGTTATTTTCTATAGTAGTAATGTCTTTAATTTTTTTAAAAAAAATCAAATAATTAATTGAGTGCACTGTTTCTGAGTAGACATAACTTATGTGCATGTTTTTATATATTGAATTGTTCTATAATATTATGTAATAATGGGTCATTTTTTCATCAAAGTATCTTGAAATTACTGTAAAATAAGTATGTCATAGAAATCCCAATTTTTAAAATTAAATTTGCTCTTATATAATCTTTTTAAGACTTATTTGAGTTAGCAAAGTCATAAAGAATCTTGACTTTGGAGAATTATTTAACAATTATGAACCTAAAAGGAATTGATCCATTTATTTTTGTTGTCAATCTACATAGTCTGAATCTGTACTAGATTAAGTAGAAAAGTTTATTTTTTAACTGTCTACTTAGCTTATACACTCAGGTATTTCTTTCACAACAAAAATTTCTTGTCCATTTTTCTTCTTTGCTTTGTTTATCTCATTTAGACAAACATGTCTCGGCATTTCATTTTTTAATATGTTCTAATAGAAAAGAGAAAATGATAACCCACAAGTCTGAAAATCCATGAATCTTTATGACACCTTTAATATTGAGGTTCTAGGTGACTAATTATTCTGAGGAAAAAAAAAAAAACATGCATGGGAACAGAGAGTTAGTTGGGACAGAAAACCTTAATGGTCATAAATCATATTTGGAGGATAAGTGAATCCTGGTGGTTTTGTTGTTTGTTTGTTATGTTGAGTGATTCTGACATGGTATTGGTAGGACCCTTCCCGCGTATATATAGATGGTATATATATTTATATATAAACTACAGGCCCGATGCATGAAAATTCATGCACTGGAAGGGGGTCCCTCAGCCCGGCCTGCCCCCTCTCACAGTCCGGGAGCCCTCAGGGAAAGGAGGCAACCTGGTGATCAGGGGAAGGTGATGCCCCCATTACACCTCTGCTGCTGCCACTGCCGGCAGTGTAAGCCTTGGCCAGCCCTGGTTACCTGAGCCTTGGGCAGCCCTGGGTGGCTGGGCAGCCACCATCCAAGACTTGCTTGTGCCTCAGGCTGGCCCTGAGCGGCTGGACAGCTGCCATCCAAGGCTTGCCCGTGCCTTGGGCCAGCCTGGGCGGCTGGGGAGCTGAGGGGACTGGGGGACTCCAGAGGCAGGCGTGTGGAGCAGCTGGGCCTGCCTGGGGGTGGGCCTGGACTTGCCATGTGCCTGCTGCCCTGGTGGGGCTGAGGGGACTGGGGGCCGCCATCTTGTGGCTGAGGGCACCGCCATCTTTGAGGGCAGGGCAGTCAATTAGCATATTCCCTCCTTATTGGTTGTGAGCACCACCATCTTTGTGACAGTGTGAGGGTCAATTAGCATATTCCCTCTTTATTAGATAGGCTATAAATGACAACAAGTGTTTTCACATCATCACACAGATTGAGAGGAACAAGGAGTGGGAGTTAATCACATTTTTTTTTTTTCACAGCCATGCCCCTAAAACTTTAAAATAATTTTAAAAAAATCCTCAGTAGTTAAGTAACATTATTATCTGTGATATATGCACTCTATTTCTGTTTTTCCTTGGGGGGTGGGGAATGGTACATGGCTGGAACCCATCAAAAAACTATGTTAAATGATCCACTAGCAAATAACAATAGCAATAGCCACAACAATGATAATAATAATAACAAATTAAAGCTTGGTCTGTGTGGCTTGGTAGTTGAGCATTGTCATATGAACTAGGAGGCCACAGTTTCATTCCTGGACAGGGCACAGGTGGGCTTAATCCCCAGTAGGGGGCATGCAGGAGGCACTCGATCAATGATTAGCTCTCATCATTGTTTCTATCTGTCCCTCTCTCTTCCCCTCAGAAATCAATAAAAATATATAATTATAATAATAAATTAAAAATCAAGTACTCACTTAGACATTTTGATACTTCCCTTATAGAATAGAGTTGAGGACAACTATGCTGGATGGCATTATCTGACTTGGACAATATCAAGGTACTGAAGAGCTTTATCCAGCCATGAGGGTATATGTTTGAGGTGGTCACGATAGAGCAGCACTTGCTGAAATCCTGGGGCTGGATAAAGGACAAGGGTCGGAGGATGAAAGAACCAGTTTTTTCACTATTTTGTGAATTGTCACACCTAATCCTTGGTAATATAAATCACAGGGAGAATTGCTTTCAAGGAACCTGACCACTGAAAGAAGAGAAAAGGCACCACAATATAGGAAAGAAAAAAGTGTCATGGAGCAATCTGAATGATCATCTGATGGCAATATCATGGAATGACAGCTTGGCACACTTAAGATTAATCCTATGGATTGCAAGATTACTGATATTTATTTATTTAAGCCATATTTGAAGTACAAAAAAGCACTTCTTTATAATCTCCTGCAATTATCCTTCTTTCTATCACAAGTTAGAAGCTATCAAATCTGTAATTTGTGTTTCATAGATAACACTAGCCCCTCTCCACTGCACTTTATAATCTGAAGTGGATTTTAACCCACTACTCAATGATAGAGGTAATCCAACACTGAGTCCCTGCTTAATATTTGTCTCTTGGACACATGGATTTCATCATACTTGATTTTTTAAGAAATAGTATTTACTTGTTAGAATTGTTTATTAATTCCAAGTTTAAGCACCTTAAATTGAACAATTAAAAAAATGACTGCAAATTTTCTCATAGATATATGTAAACAAAACCATTCATATATATAATATACTATATGTAAGATAAGTAATTTTTAACATGTATCCTACATGCATATGCATTAGCATATACATGATAAAATCTTACATGAGCATATTGCATTTTTGCAAAAGTAAGAGAAATATAACCATTCACATAATTATCAGTGAATAGTGTAAAAGATCATTTAAATTTTTATTTCTATCAGGTTTTATTTGAGAAATAATTTTTTCTTGAAATAAATCCTACAGAAAATATATAGATGTAAGTAAAAAATACATGTAAAACTGTGCTCATTGTATATAATTAGTAGCAGGATAATTGGAAAGAAACTAAATTTCCATTAATGGGAAATTAGCTACATAAATAATGATATATATAAATAATAAAATATACAAATATTTAAAAAACCTGTGTGCATCTTCTTAAAGAAAAGAATTAATAAAGAAGGAGCCCAATAAGTTGTTATTTTTCCAAAAATGCATGATTTCAAATTTTCTCCAAATTAACTTTTTACATTTAAAATTTTATAGGCTGCATGCATGATTTTTAAAATTTAGTTGTTATAGAGGACCCAATCAAGATGGCAGCATAGGTAAATGTGGTACTCACAGCCTCCCACAACCACATAAAAAATACAACTAAATTGCAAAACAAGCAAACAAAACAACAATTATAATTTATAAAAATGCCTAAAACCTAGCTGAATAAGTCTTACAACTAAGGATATAAAGAAGAAGCCACATAGAGACTGGAAAAGGGACGGAAACACAGAATGGGCTTGTCCCATATCCACGTGTGGGATAAAAATCAGGAGAGATACCTTGGCTGTGGAGGTCCCCCCTGTGGAGTAAGGTGTCCTAGTCCCACACCAGATCTTCCAGCCCAGGGTTCCAGTGCCAGGAAAAAAGGTCCCCATAACTGTTGGCAAAGGTCACTGTTCCATTTCTGATCCCTACACCTGCAGAACTATTAGGTGGGCATCATATCTGAGTCTCCAACAACTTGATTCATACTGCTCACCCTACCCTGGAGATTCTCTGAGACCCAACTCCACCAAACTTTTTGGCCCACTCAAGCTGTTTCCAGTGAGTTGTTGTTTTTTTTCCCCATTCAAATGGCCTGTCTTGGCTCAGACTTCAGACTTGTTAAAATCTCTCAAATAAATAGCATCTGGCCTTAGCATCTACCTTACTTCTTGCTAAGCGGCCCCAGGCCTGGTACTAGCAGAAGCCCGCCTTAGTTCACAGCTTGGACTCCCTGGTATGCCCAAGCCTAGCACAAGAAGCAGCCATTTGTAGATTGATTTCTAGCTAATGCCAGGTAGCCCCAGGCAGAACACAGGTGGCAGTAAACTTGGCCTACACTTCCTGGGAGACCCCGAGGCAAAGTACCTGGTAGACAGCTTCAGACAATGTTGAAGCACCACCCAATCACCTCCACAAGTGACACACACAATAAGTAAACTCAGAGGGCACCAGAGGCATGCCAAAGTCATGATCCATGGAATGGGCACCTGCACAGGTGATTATCCTTGGTGAGTTCTTACAGCCAATCGGATTCAGAGTAAACATTCCCATTAATGTGCCAATAGAAACAAGGTTCAATTACCACAGGAGGATATACACAGTCCACAGGGTGGGGTGCACCTGGAATGCCCAGCTCAGGTGAATGGGGAGGCTATGCCACTGGGCCACAGGACATCTACTATACTAAGCCACTCTACTAAGGCTGGAAGATATAGCAGCTCTACCTAATATGGAGAAATAAACACTAGGAGGCTGCCAAAATAAGGAGACAAAGAAACATGTCCCAAATGAAAGAACAGAACAAAACTCCAGAAAGATAACAAAATGGAGACAAGCAACCTACTGGAAGCAGTTCAAAAACAGTGGTTATAAAGATGCTTAATGAACACAGGGAAAGAGAAGATGAACTTAAAGAGAACTTCAACAGCACAAAAAAATGACATGGAAACCATAAAAAAGAACCAGTTAGAAATGAAGGATACACTAACTGAAATGAAGAATAATTTATAGGCAATCGATAGTTGAGTAGATCATGCTGAGAATCAGAACTGCAATTTGAAATATAAAAAAGTAAAAAATAACAAATCAGAATAGCAAAATGAAAAAAAAATCTAAAAAATGAGGACAGCGTAAGGAGCCTCTGGGAAAACTTCAAGCACACCAAGAGATGCATCATGGGGTGCCAGAAGAAAAAGAGAGAGAGAAAGACATTAAAAACCTATTTGAAAAAAATAATTACAGAAAACTTCTCTAACCTGGTGAAGGAAATAGATATACAAGTTCAGAAAGGACATAATGAACCCAAAGAGGCCCACACCAAGATACATCATAATTAAAATGCAAAAGGTTAAAGACAAAGAGAGAATCTTAAAATAAGCAATGGAAAATCAATAATTTACGTGTAAAGGCATTCCCATAAGACTTTCATCTGATTTCTCAAAAAGAAACTTTTTCAGGCCAGAAGAAATTGGCAAGAATTAGTCAAAGTGATAAAGCAAGGGCCTACAACAAGATTATTGTGCCCGGCAATACTATTATTTAGAACGTAAGGACATATAAAGACCCTCCCTGAAAAGAAAATGCTAAAGGAGTTCATCACCATCCAATCAGTATTACATGAAATATTAAAAGGTCTTCTTTAATAATAATAATAATAATAATAATAATAAATGAACAATAAAATGGCAGCAAATACATATTTACTAGAGGCCCAGTGCACAAAATTTGTGCACTTAGGAGGTGTCCCTCAGCCAGGCCTGCACCCTTTCCCAGTCTGGGAGCCCTCAGGGGATGTCCAACTGACATGGAGGCAGGAGAGGCTCCCTCCACCACTGCTGTGCTCACCAGCTGTGAGCCCAGCTCAGGATTTCTGGCTGAGCAGCACTCCCCCTATAGGAGTGCTCTGACCACCACGGGGCAGCTCCTGCATTGAGTGTCTGCCCCCTGGTGGTCAGTGCGTGTCATAGTGACCGGTTGTTCTGCCGTTCAGTCGATTTGCATATAAGCCTTTTATTATATAGGACTAGAGGCTCGGTGCATGGAATTCGTGCACTCAGGGCAGGGGGTCCCTCAACCCAGCCGGTGCCCTCTCACAGTCCAGGAGCCCTTGGAGAATGTTAGTAGGACATCCTTAGCACTGCCGCAGAGGCAGGAGAGGCTCCCACCACCACAGCTGCGCTTACCAGCCATGAGCCCAACTCCATGTGGGAGCACACTGACCACCAGGGGGCAGTTCCTGCATTTAGCATCTGCCCCCTGGTGGTCAGTGCGCATCATAGTGACTGGTCATTCTGCCCTTCATTCTATTTGCATATTAGCCTTTTATTATATAGGATTAGTAATTGAAATAATAATAAAAAATAAATAAATAGCCCTAACCCGTTTGGCTTCATGCATAGAGCTTCGGCCTGCAGACTGAAAGGTCCCAGGTTCGATTCTGGTCAAGGGCATGTACTTTGGTTGTGGGCACATCCCCAGTAGGAGGTGTGCAAGAGGCAGCTGATCGATGTTTCTCTCTCATCGATGTTTCTAACTCTCTATCCCTCGCCCTTCCGCTCTGTAAAAAATCAATAAAATATATTTATAAATAAATAAGTAAGTAAAGTAACAAGCAGACAAAAACAGACTCAGATACAGAGAACATTTTGATGGTTGCCAGATGGGAGAGTGTTGAGGGATGGTTAAAAAAGGTGAAGGAATTAAGAAGTACAAATTGGAATTAGAAAAATAAAATCACAATGAGGAAAAAAATGGCAACAAAAAATGGCTGATTGGCAGACCTGTCGTGCACCTCGTCCCAGGGCCAGCCTGGAATACAACTAAGTTGGAGAACGTTCACCTGGAACTACCAAGTGAGGTCCAGTTGAGGAAGGACAGAAAACACCTGGAGACCTATAGGAAGTTGTGAGGTCACCAGAGGAGCTGACCCAGACTGGTAGGCTGGTAGGCTGAGAGTGAGGAGGGAGCAATGGACTACAGAACATTCTGTTCCCCAGAAGATAGAGGCCTGGAACCTAAGCTGGGCTCCATAGCCAGGAGCACCAAAGCTGAGACCTGCGGCCCACATAACATTCAGCAGTTGAATGTAGCAGGGCTGCTGGATGCGGCAGAACCTGGAGCCTGTACACCAGTGCTGGTTGGAGAGAAAGTTGCAATTTTGTTGTTTATTTGTGTGTTTTTTTTAACCCAGAGCACAGGAGTTTTCATTTGCAGCTATTCACCCAAGGTGCAGGGAGGGAGGTACGAACTCAAGGTGACTAAAAAGAGGCTGGGTGAGAAGCATTATGGGAAGATGTTGAAAAACAGCTGTCAGGGACATTGGGTCATAGGACCCCAAACAGAAATGGACATTTTTTCTGAGGGGAGCAAGACCCTCCCAGCAGCTGCAAGGCAGGGGAAAAAAAAAAAAAAAAAACCCATCCTAGGTGATACAGCCTGCCCCACCCTCAGGAACCCTGCATGCTACACCCTGAAGATTGAGCTTCTCAGAGGAACCAAAGCAGGGGCCAAGCTTTTCATTTGAACAGTCTCAAGAAACCCTCAGTGACTGGATTGGGGGAGGGGTGGTCTGCTCCAATATCCTGGGTACCAGACCAGTACTTTCCCTCCACAGGAGAACTGATAAAAACCCAGGTTTCCAGCCAACTTCATTGTCTCCATACAAGGATGTCTGTCCAGCCAAGATTAGAGTAATATTTTGGGCCACTCGTGGGGGAAGAGCTCTGAACAGGGAAACACACACACTATATACCCTGAAAGCTCAGTAGCATCAACCCTGCCTAAAACATGTTTAGAAATAGACTTTTGAGTGATTAAGATTGACAGCTGGCTAGCAGGAGAAGGTGGGAAGAGGTGGAGCCAGGAGAACCAGGGCAAGTTTGCTGACCCAGCTCTGGGCTCCACGCTGCCAACAAAGCTACTTTACAGGGAAGATCGACTCTTCTGTCTAGTAGTCAAGGACTGTTGAAACAGACACAAACAGTGGAACAGTGGATCACATGGCACTTTAAGCAGGTTACTGAAAGCCAAAAGACAGTGTCTGACAGTGGTTAGCACCAAAGTACCTAACAGGAAGCACAGAATTAGCAAACAGAACAAAGAGTGGGATTCAACTTTAGTTCCCATGGGGCACTGCATTCAGCTGAAATGAATGCCACTTCATTTTTTTTATTTTTTCTCCCTTTTTAATTCTTTTTTTCTCCCTTTTTTCTTATTTTCTTTTTTACAGGTTTTTCTCTTCCCTTTATTTTTTTTCCCTTTTAAATTTACCATATTTTCCATGTATAAGATGCTCCCATGTATAAGACCCACCCCCCAATTTTCCAACCCAAAATGAAGAAATCAATATTTTAAACATAAAACAGGACAGATTTTTATTTAGTAACTAGGGGCCCAGTGCATGAATTAGTGCACTTTGAAAGGAACTCTGGGCCGCGAGGCTGTGGTGGTCACAGGGGCAGGTCTCGGCCCATCCTCCGTGCCACCGCCCAGACCCTCCTCCCGCGACCCCTGATCCCCTCTGCCAGCCGCACTGCTCTCGCGGCCACAGCTCCCATATGCTGATGGCGCTGGCCCAGCTCACACCCACTGATGGTGCAGAGAGATTGGGACTGGTGCCACCAGTGGTTGGGAGTGGCAGCTGCCACCCCAATCACCCCTCAGGAGCAGGGGGAGGTGGAAAAGGCCTCAGGGATGATAGGAGTTGACAACCGCCGCTCGCACCCGCTGACAGCACAGAGCAATCGGGACTGGTGCTGGGCACTGGCAGCAAGTGCAGGTGCAAGCAGAGCCAGTGCCAGTGGTGGGTGCGAGCGTAGCTCCAGCACCAGCAGTGGGTGTGAGAGGCGGCTGCCGGCCCCGGTCACCCCTCAGGAGCATGGGGAAGTGGAGAAGCCCTGAGGGTTGATGGGGGACGGCAGCCACTGCTGGCACCCACTGATGGTGCCGAGTGATCGGGGCCGGCGCTGGACTCTGAGAGTGGGTGTGAGCAGCGGCTCTGGCACTGGCAGTGGGTGTGAGTACTTGGTGGGACCATGGTGTGCAGGAGCAAAGGATTTTCAATAACCACCTGAGGCTTGCCTTGATGACAGCGACCAGCACCCTGCCTTGGTCTGGCGTCCCCGCTCACCTGCTCCACCATCCCACTGAGGCCAAAGCCTGCCATGTTCCACTGGTGGTCAGCACATGTCATAGCGAACAGTTGTTCGGTTGTTCCACCATTCAATTATTTGCATATTAGGGTTTTGTATATATAGATTACTGCAGGTAATGTTTACATATGAATACTATGATATTATGCAGCATATCACTTTATTCAACCTCTGTTGAATCACTGCTCTCTTCTTCATCACTGCTAGTTCCAGACATATCAATTTCTTCAGCTTCTATTGTAACACTGCTGTCTTCTGAGTCACTGTCTATATGTGAGATCATCCTCATAAACTGGTGGCATTTTATTGAGCTAACTTTGTTCCTGTTCTCATGGCCAACCCTTCTCTCCTCATGAAATTGAAGCACCATTTTGCCTTTCCTGTAAAATCAACAATGTTCATTTCGCTTGCAAACATTCTTGCCTGACATTGAATAAGCTTGGTTGGCACACATAGCCTTTCTGGTGCTGCTCCATAATCCAAGTCTTAAGCCTCTACTCCAAGTTTGCCCACTTTGCTGGTTTTCCTCTTAAGGCCTTCTTCTTTTTTGGCATCTTAAGGAGTTGTTCTTCCTGTTTTCTCCACTGTCTGATCATACACTCAGTGGGAGGAGGTCCAAATTGTCTCTGTGCAGCTCTATTTTCATGCTCTTTTGGATAGCTGATTACATTCAGTTTGAATTTTTCAGAGTAAGACAATCACTTACTGGTATTTATCTTTTTCTTTTTTGACATCTTTATGAGCTCAGAACACTCTGGTCCCTGTTGTGTCTGTGCACTGTCCACCTCCACCTCCAATTACAGCACCAGCTGACATCAGTAACAATAACACTCATGATTGGAGGAAGCCTGTTTTACAAGGTATGGGCAGCTACATACCTGTGTGGCTCCCTCCTTGGCTGACTTCTGTATATAAGACACACCTCAATTTTCAGTCTAACAATTTTAGAAAAAAATTGTTACATGGAAAAATCTGATATCTTTTTTATTAATCTCTGTTATTGGGTTGTTATTAATCTAGTTTTTGTTGTATTGTGTATATATCTATTTTTTCTCTTCCCTTTGCCTACTTATTTTTTCTTCTCTTTTTCACTATTCAATGTTTTTTCTCTTTTCTTTTTCTCCTACTTTCTCATTGTTTTTATATTTGTTATTTTAGGTCTATCTGCTTTCTCTATTTTTCTTTTCAATTTTTTTTCATTTATTTTCCCATATACTTTATTTTAAACCATTCTCCTGCCATATTCCTCTAATTATTATTCTATATTCTTTATTTCAGCTCTGCATCTACATATTCCACTTCCCCATTATCCTGTTATTGTTTTTTATTCGTTTATTAGTTTGTTTTTATTCCTGTCATATTTTTCTCTTATTATTCTTGCTCTCTTTTCCCTTTCCTAAATCTCTGTCCTCTGGTTGTTGCCTTTGTTGGTGCTTTTTGGGTTGTGTATGTTTTTGTTTTGTTTCTTTTATTTTGTGTCTTGTGGTGCTGCATTTTTTTTCTGTTTGGTCAGCACCTCCACAAAAACTATCATGACTTGGTTGGGGGTGAGCCACATAGTCAGCCAGGCTTAAAGGAGACTCCATCCAAAAATGGGACAATAAGATTCAAACCCAACTACAATAGGAGAACCCAAATAATTCAGTAAGGGGCTTTCCTAGAACACCCAGATCAGGAAATATAATATACTGTACCACTGGGTTCCACATAACACCTCCTACATTATACCACCTCACAAAATCCTGGAGGCATAGCAGGTTGATAAAATATATAGAAACAAAAACAAATAGATAACAAAAATGGAGAGAAAAAGAAACAACCGCCAAGGGAAAGAAAATAATGAATTTCCAGAATATTAACTAAATGAAATGTATGTAAAAAAAGTTGTCAGATAAAGCATTCAGAGTAATGGTAATAAGGGTGCTCAAAAAATTCAGTAAGAACTACAAGCAACTTAATAAAAATAATAATGGTATTAATGAAATCTGCACCAACATAAAAAGAGAGCTTGAAACAATAAATAAGAATCAATTGGAAATGAGGAATGACATAGCTGAAATAATAAATATCCTGGAAGGTTTCAACAGTAGACTACAAAAAGGTGAGGACTGAATCAGCAAATTAGGGGCAAGGTAGAAATACCCATTCAAATGGGAAAAAAAATTTAAAGCATGGGGAGAGTCTAAGGGAGTTTGGGAACAACATGGAACATAACAATGTTGGCACTATAGAGGTTCCAAAAGAAGCACGATCTGGGAAAGGAATAGAGAACCTGTTTGAAGAAATATTGGCAGAAAATTTCCCTAACCTAGTGAAGGAAAAAGACACCTAGTAAAGGAAAGAGTCCCAATCAAGGTGAACCCCAAAATACCCACACCTAGGCATATATTAATTAAAATGGAAAACATTAAAGACAAAGAAACAATCTTAAAAGTTTTAAGAGAGAGACAGAAATTTAACTATAAGCTCCCATTAGACTGTCAGTTGACTTCTCAATAGAAACACTTCAGGCCAGAAGAGAATGGCATGAAGTATACAATGTAATGAAAACCACAGGACTGAACCCAAGACTACTCTATTCAGCAAGGCTATCCTTCAAAATCAAAGATGAAATACAGAGCTTTACAGACACACACACACACAAAAAAGGCTAAAGGACTATTACCACCAAACCAGCACTACAATGAATGTTAAAAGGACTGTGTTAAGAAGAATAGAAATAAAAGAACTCAGTCATAAAGAATAAGAATGGCAATAAATATCTATCAATAATAATATTAAATGTAAATGCCTTAAACGCTCCAATTAAAAAACATAGAGTAGCTAAGAAAACATGACCCATATATATGCTGTCTATAAGCGAACCAACTCAGAACAAATTCTTTTTGAGAATGAAAGTGAAGGGATTAAAAAAAAATGTCCAGGCAAATGGAGATGAAAAATAGCTGGTGTAGCAACACACATATCTGATAAAATAGGCTTCAAAGTGAAGGCCATAACAAGAGATAATGAAGGCCACTTATTAATTCTAAAAAGATTAATACAATAAAAGGATATAACTCTGTAAACATATATGAACCCAATACAGAAGCATGCAAATATTTATATATACTTCTGGAGTACTTTAAAGGAGAAATTTACCACAATACAATAATAGTAGGAGACTTTAACACTGCTTTGACACCATTGGATAGATCTTCTAGAGAAAAAATCAACAAGGGAACAGCGATCCATAAACAACACTAGATCAGATGGAATTAATTAACATTTTCAGAACATTTCACCCAAAAGCTATAGAATATATACATTCTTCTCAAGTTCACCTGGATTATTTTCAAAGATAGGCCACATGTTAAGACATAGCTAAGTCGCTATAAGTTCAAGAAGATAGAAATCATATCAAGCAACTGCTCAATCAAATGGTGTGAAATTAGAAATCAACTGCAATAAAAAGACTCAAACACATGGAGGCTAAATAGCATGCTATTAAACAAATAGAGGCCTGGTGCATGAAATTTGTGCATGGGGGGGGGGGTTCCCTCAGACCAGCCTGCACCCTCTCCAATCTGGTACCCCTTGGGGAATGTCCGACTGCCGGTTTAGGCCCGATCTCTAGATCAGGCCTAAACCGGCAGTCGGACATACCCCTCACAATCCTGGACCCCTGGCTCCTAATAGCCCACCTGCCTGCTGGCCTGGTCACCCCCAACTGCCCCCTCTCTGCCAGCCTGGTCACTCCTAACTGCCCCCCCACTGGCCTGATCACCCCTTACTGCCCCCACTGCCAGCCTGGTTGCCCCCAACTGCCCCTCCCCCCGCTGGCCTGGTTGCCCCTAACTGCCCCCCTTGCCAACCTGGTCGACCCAACTGCCCCCGCTGCCAGCCTGGTCGCCCCTCACGGTTTCCCCGCCGGCCTGGTTGCTCCACAGAGTGTGCTGTTTAGTCGTTTGGTCATTCCTCACTAACCCTGCTGCCACCCTGGTCGCCCCAAGCAGCCTGCTGTTCAGTCATTTGGTTGTCCCTCACTAACCCTCCTGCAAGCCTGGTCACCCCACACAGTCTGCTTGTTCAGTTGTTTAGTTGTCCCTCACTAACCCTGCTGCCAGCCTGGTCGCCCCATGCAGCCTGCTTATTCAGTTGTTTGGTCATCCTTCACTAACTAACCCCCCTGCTGGCTTGGTCATAAGCAGCCATCTTGTGAGGGTGTGAGGCTTAATTTGCATATTACCTCTTTATTATATAGGATGAGTGGGTTACCAAAGAGATAAAATAAAAAATGAAAATGATCCTGGAAACAAATGAAAGTGAACACACAACAACACAACACCTTTGGGACACAGTAAAAGTAGTCTTGAGAGGGAAGTAAATAGCACTAAAGGCTGACCTAAGAAACAAGAAAAACTTATCATAAGTTATCCAAGCCTACAACTTAAAGAATTGGAAAGAGAACAACAAGAAAAGCCCAGAGTAAGTAGATGAAAAGAAATAATAAAAATGAGAGTGGAAATAAATGACATAGAGACTATAAATAAATAAATCTATAGTTATAAAAGCATAAGCTAATTAGACAAGACGTCCTTCTGGACTAATCTGGGGCTGTGAGGGAAGCCCGGGTCCCAGGTACCTGCAGGCACCTGGAGGGAAGCCAGCCTGGGTCCCAGGTGCCAGAGGGAAACCAGTGCCGGCAGCCGGAAGAAGGAAGGCCTACTCTTGTATGATTTTTGTGCATTGGTCCTCATAAATAAATAAATAAATAAATAAATAAAATAAAACCAAGAGCTGGTTCGTTGAAAAGATAAACGAGATTGATGAAACTCTAGCCAGACTCATCACAAAACAAAGAGAGAGGACCCAAATAAACAAAATCAGAAACGAAAGAGGTAAAGTAATGAATGATCCCACAGAAATCCAAAATGTCATGAAAAAATACACTGGACAACTAAATTCCAACAAACTGAACAACCTAGACAAAATGGACATATACCTCGAAAAATACATTCTTCTAAAACTCAATGAGGAAAAATCAGAAAACCTGAATAGCTCAATAACCACAGAAGAAATTGAAGCATTAAAAACAAAAAACAAACAAACAAAAAACTTCCAGCAAATAAAAGCCCTGGTCTGGATGGCTTCACAGGGCACTTTTAACAAACATTCAAAGAAGAACTAACACCTATCCTCCTCAAACTAGTCAAAAAAATCCAAGAGGATGGAACACTTCAAAGCTCTTTTTATGAGGCCAGCATTACCTAATTCTAAAATCAGATAAAGATACTTCAAAGAAAGAGAATTACAGACCAATATTCCTGATGAACATAGATGCTAAAATCCTCAACAGAATATTAGCATATCAGATTTTGCAATACCTTAAAAAGATCATACTTCATGATTAGGTGGGATTTTATTCTAGGGATGCAAAGCTGGTACAATAGTCACAAAATCAATAAATGTGATACATCAAATAGACAGATTGCAAGACAAAAGTCACATGATCATATCAATTGATGCAGTAAAAGCATTTGACAAAATCCAACACAGAAAAAGAATTTGACAAAATCCAACACCCATTTTTGATAAAAACTCTCAGCAAAGTGGGAATAGAGGGAACATATCTCAACATAATAAAGGTTATATATGACAAATTACAGCCAACATTATGCTCAATAAGCAAAAAGTAAAAACATTTCCCTAAGAATAGGAACAAGACAGGGATGCCCATTTTCACCACTCTTGTTCAAGTTAGTTCTGAAAGTCCTAGTGATAGCAATCCGATAAGAAGAAAAAATAAAACACATCTGAATTGGAAAGAAGAAAGTAAAACTGTCATTATTCACAGATGACATGATATTGTATATAGAAAACCCTAAAGACTCCATAAAAACAAACAAAAAACTAGATTTAATAAATAAATTCAGCAACATGGCAGGGTACAAAATTAAGACCCAGAAATCTTGGGCATTTTTATATACCAACTAAAGGCCTGGTGCATGAAATTCATGCATGGTTGGGGGGGGGGGGAGATTGTCCCTCAGCCCGGCCTGCACCCTCTCCAATCTGGGATCAGGCCTAAACCAGCAGTCGGACATCCCTCTCACAATCCAGGACTGCTGGTTCCTAACTGCTCACCTGCCTGCCTGCCAGATTGCCCCTAACCACTTCTGCCTGCCAGCCTGATTGCTCCCTGATTGCTCCCCTGCCAGCCTGATTGATGCCTAACTGCTCTCCTGCCAGCCTGATTGCTCCCAACTGCCCTCCCCTGCCAGCCTGGTCACCCTCACCTGCCACAACCTATCTCCTCTGCTGGAACCTGCCTCCTCAGCATGAGGCAGCAGAGATGTCAGGACCGGCCTCCTCTTCACCGTGTGGAGCCGTGGGACCAACAGGCCTCACCACGCAGAGCAGTCACTGGGCCCCACCTCTGCTGTGCGCACAGCCATCTTGTGGCAACCATCTTTGTGGCAGCCATCTTATAGTGGCCATCTTGTGACAATGTCCTGTGCGAGGGTGCGAGGACCACATAGGCTTTCATTAGTATAGGTAATGAACTCTCAGAAAGCTAAACTAAACAAACTATCCTATTTACTATTGCAAGAAAAAAAAAATAGGATATTTAGGAAGAAAGTTAACCAAGGAGGTAAAAGATCTGTACTCAGAAAACTACAGGATATTGAAAAAAGAGATAGAGGAAAATATAAACAAGTGGAAGAATATATCCTGTTCATGGATTGATAGGATCAAGATAATGAAAATGTTCTTACTACACAAAGCAACCTATGGATTTAATACAATCCCTATTAAAATACCAATGGCATATTTCACAGATCTAGAACAAACACTTCAAACATGTATAGGAAGCCAAAAGACCCTGAATAGCTGCAGCAATCTTGAGAAATAAGAACAAAGTTGGAGGGATCACAATACCATATATCAATTATATTACAAAGCCACTGTACTCAAAACAGCCTGGTACTGGCACAAAATGGCATAGAGATTAATTGAACAGAACAGAAAACACAGAAATTGACCCAAGTCATTACGCTGAATTAATATTTGACAAAGGATGCGAGGATTTACATGGAGTCAAGACAGTCTACTCAATAAATGGTGTTGAGAAAATTGTACAGATACATGCAAAAAAATGAAACTAGACCACCAACTTACACTATACACAAGAATAAACTCAAAATGGATAAAAGATTTAAATGTTAAGTCGTGAAACCATAAAATTCCTAGAAGAAATCATAGGCAGCAAAATCTCAGATATATCTCGTAGTAATATGTTTACTAGGGCAAAGGAAACTAAGGAGAAAGTCAACAAATGGGACTATATCAAAATAAAAAGCTTCTAAACAACAAAATAAACCATTAACTAAGTGAAAAGAGAGCCCATTGTATGGGAGAACATTTTTCCCAATGGTAGGGGTTTAATTTCCAAAATATATAGGGAACTCATGCAACTTAACAAAAGGAAAACAAACAATCCAATTTAAACATAGTCAAAGGACCTAAATAAATACTTCTCGAAAGTGGACATACAGAAGGCCAAGAGGCATATGAAAAAATGCTCATTCACTAATCATCTGAGAGTTGCAAATAAAAATGACAATGAGATATCACCTCACACCTGTCAGAATGGCTATAGTCAACAAATCAAGTATTTGGAGAAAAGGGAACCCTAGTACACTGCTGGTGGGAATTCAGACTGGTGCAGCCACTGTGAAAAACAGTAAAAAAATTCAAAATTGAACTTCCATTGACCCAGTGATCCTACTCTTAGGAATATATCCTAAGAAATCAGAAACACCAATCAGAAAGAATATATGCTCCTCTATGTTAATAGCAGCACAATTTACAGTAGCTATGACTTGGAAACAGCCCAAGTGCCCATCAGTAGTTGAGTGGATTAAAAAGCTGTGGTACATTTACACAATGGAATACTATGCATTTGTAAAAAGAAAGAACTTGTACCCTTTGAGACAGCATGGATGGACCTGGGGAGTATTATGCTAAGTGATGTAAGCTGGTCAGATAAAGATAGGTATCACATGATCTCACTCATATGTGGATTCTAATGAACAAATAAACTAATAAACAAAATAGGGCTAGAAGAGGTCAATGGGGGGAAAAGGGGACATATGCAATACTTTCAACAATAAAGTTTAAAAAAAAGAAGTACAAATTGGTAGTAACAGAATTGACATGGGGATGTAAAGTACAGCATTGAGAATATAATCAATATTACTTTACTAGAGGCCCGGTGCATGACATTCGTGCACGGGGGGAGGGGTGTCCCTCAGCCCAGTCTGCACCCTCTCCAATCTGGGACCCCTTGAGGGATGTTCTATTGTGAGTCGGACATCCCTCTCACAATCTAGGACGGCTGGCTCCCAACTGCCCTCCCCTGCAGGCCTGGTCCCCCCCAACTGCCCTCCCCTGCTGGCCTGCCCCCCCCCCCCCAACTGCCCTCCCCTGCAGGCCTGGTCCCCCTCCTGCTGGGCTGGTCCCCCCCAACTGCCCTCCCCTGCAGGCCTGGTCTCCCCAACTGTCCTCCACTGCAGGCCTGCCCCCCTCACCCCCAACTGCCCTCCACTGCAGGCCTGGTCTCCCCCAGCTGCCCTCCACTGCAGGCCTGTGTCCCCCCCAACTGCCCTCCCCTGCTGGCCTGGTCCTCCCTACCCCCAACTGTCATCCACTGCAGGCCTGTGTCCCCCCCAACTGCCCTCCCCTGCAGTCCTGGTCACCCCCAACTGCCCTCCTCTGCTGGACTGGTCCCTCCCAACTGCCCTCCCCTGCAGACCATCTTGTGGTGGCCATCTTGTGTCAACATGGGGGCAGCCATCTTTGACCACATGGGGGTGGCCATCTTGTGTCTTGGAATGACGGTCAATTTGCATATTGCTCTTTTATTAGATAGGATAACTTTGTATGCTGTCAGATGGGTAGGAGACTTATTGAGATGATCACTTAGGAAATTTTATGATGTCTTATCACTGGGTGTACCCATGAAACTAATATAATATTGCATGTCAAAAAACTCACTATTTTAGTGAAATGTACTTTTCCAGCAAATGCTTTTATTCAAAACCCTTTTATGACTGTAAATCATTTTAGTTTCAATTAACTCATAATTAGATTGTGTCAGAGAGAAAGACTTTAATAAAATACCTACCTGTCCTATAAACACAGCATGCGAAAACTCTCAGTCTGACTCCTAGTCTCTTAAGGGCTTCCTATTATTTATAGTTCAATGAAAATAAATTTTGTCCATAACAAAATAATTAATTAGTAATAAAAACTAAAAAAAATAAAATTCAGTTGCAATGGAAGAATTTTTCAAACAGTTAAATATATCCAAAAGACCTACATATCGAAAATTTTAATATAACCATTATAATAACCCTCATTTCTGTAACAAGTAAACTCATTTATCTTAACAGAACTCTAATAATTTGTATTTATTTATAGTATTTAGGGAGGGAAGTGAAAGCAATGTATAGGTAAAATGTCACTAAGTTTGTATCAATTATTATTCTAATAGGAGTATCATTAATAGTTCATATATTTTGCCATTCTTTGCTGCTAGTTTAGTTTAATGAATTTTGGAAGCTATCCATTGTCTATACTATCATGAAAGTGCAACAGGAAACTTGAAAGGCTGATGGACCTTGAGCTTTGGCAAGGGCTAAAAGCTATGCACTGATTGTTTTGTCGAGACATTGGTGGCTCAAGCAATTTTCTGACCTAATAGTCTCAAAGTAAATCTTTACTAATATTTACTGACCTTTAAGATAGTCTGTCTGCTACTGGATTGCCTGCCTGACTAAAGGCAAGATGTGTATTCTAAAATTGAATAAAAGCTAACAGGGCCTGGGCCCCAGTGAAGCCTTTCCACTAGAGAAGGGTTCTCCACCTGGCCCCTCATTATTTCCAAATTCATATTTCTTATCTAGTGTCTTCATTTGTGCACGGCCCTTTTCCAGATCCTGAACCATAGCCGTGCTGGATTGCGGCTTTCACAATGAATCTTAATATTGCAGAGATAATTAAATTAAGTCAGAAACATGACCAAGTAAATACTAAGCAATGAATTTACAAGTAACTTACTGAATCATTAAACATTTAAGAGTTGTATAAAGTTCTGTGAAAATAAGTGAAATATATAGAATACTAGAGGCCCGGTGCACAAAATTCATGCACTGGGGGGGTGGGTCCCTCAGCCCATCTTGCCCCCTCTTACAGTCTGGGAGCCCTCAGGGGATGTCCTACTGATGGCTTAGGCCCACTACCCACGGGGTGCGGGCCTAAGCCGCAGTCTGGCCTCCCTCTGCGGGCTGATCTTGGGCTGCTAGGGCCAGGCGGTGACAGTGGCTTGGGCACGCCCCCTGGCCTCTGCTCTGAGGCTGCTGGGACCCGGCAGTGGTGGCTTGGTCACAACCCCCTGCCTCCACTCTGGGCCTACTAGGGCCCAGTGGCGGCAGTAGCTTGGACACAACCCCCTGCCTTCACTCTGGGGCTGCTGGGGGCCAGGCCCCCTGCCGGTTTGTGTCTGTCTCCACTCTGGCCCCCAGCATCCCAACGCCATGGCCGCGGGGCTGCTGGGGGCTGGGCCCCCCCCATGCTTGTAGTTCTTTCAGGCTCGGGGCTGCGTCCGGCCCCTCCTCCTGAACTGGTCATGATCATTATGGCATCTTGGCCTAATTTGCATATGACTTCTTTATATATATATATATACATGTATATATATATATATATATATGTGTGTGTGTGTGTGTGTGTGTGTGTGTATATATATGTGTGTATATATATATATATATATATACACACACACACACACACACATATGTACTCTATGGACATAGATGTTATTTATATTTACATCATGGTTTTTGAAAAAACAAACAAATAGAAAAAAGAAAATATGTAGTTAGATATGAGTCTACTTTCAAAGAATCAAATTTTTTGTTTTTCATTTTAATAGACCACTTGTCCTTGTTACCATGGTGATATGAATATGAACATACAGTTTGCATAGCTTGAAATCCAAGAAAGTGTCCATAGCTACTCACATAGTCTAAATGGGGGATAATTGTGTTTATATATACTTTCCAAGTATCTAGTTTCCAAGACAACATGATATGCACTCATTCAACTCTGTGGAAATTAACAAACTTGTAACTGGTGTTCAACCCTTATGTTAACCAAACTCTGTTGGATTCTCAATATAAATGCTAATAGAAAGAAGATGGGTAGATACCCTCCTCTATGTTTCAAATTTATATATTCAAACCTTAAATTGCTTTGGCATCCCCTAAATGAAAGTACTATGTAGATATATTACATCATTGTCTATACTATACACAATACGACTTGGTTTTTTTAGTGCCAATGCTATTTCTAAATGTTTATTAGAAAGTAGGATATAAGAGGAAATGAATCTACCCTCTTGCCAAATTTGAACACATTTAATAGATGCAATGCTTGCTGGCTCTAAATTGCACAAATTGCACATTTTCCCCTCTATCCTTAATCTATTAGGGTTTCCTGCACAAAGTAGTTTCAAAAACAATCCTTTCAAAAAATTTATATCAAGAGCTTTACAATATTTCATTTATTCTGAATTGCCAGACCGAATACTTTATCACTAAATTTTCTGTTATTTTTATGTTCAGTGATTATGTTTAGCGAAGTTCAACCCACACATTAAGAAGATATTGAAAATGTTCCAGAAAATGGGCAATTGTGTTATGACTTTCTACTAATTTGCATCAATATGGTAAAGCATGTTTACTAGGAAAGAAGCTACATGGAGGATTCAGCCCTCATGTAATCTTTTTACAAAATGACATCTATAGAATTTGTGCAATTTTAGAGCCAGCAAGCACTGTCTCTATTAAGTGTGTTCACATTTGGGAAGAGGCTAGATTCATCTCCTCTTATACCTACCTTCATCAGTACTCAACAAACAAGGTAAAGAATCTGAATTTCAATCCAGAAGAAGCTATAGAATTTACAAATATAAGACTGTGGGAAGACTGGATAGCTAGTTCCAACCTCAATAAGTAGAGAATATTTGCTCTCTCCCAAATTAACTATGAGATATGCACAATTACAATCCAAATACTAATGGCAGTGGGATATTTTGCTGAATATCCCACTGAGAGCAGTGAGAGCTGGTTATCAAAATATCATAAATATTTTTACTTATAAGTAAAAAGTTTATTTTTCAGAATCACAATAAGTTATTTTCACCTAAGCATCTGCTATCAGATGAGTAACTCGATTTGGAAGATATAAATAATTAGATAATAGATGATAGATATAGATAGATGATAGACAGATAGATAGCATGGGGGGAGGGGAGAGACAGAGAGAAAGAGAGACAGACAGAGAAAGACAGATGTCCAGATGACAGTGCAGTATCATTTGATTGTCAGAGACATCCTTAATGCCATCAAAGTGACAATAATTTTTACCTCTATTGTACCAGGTCTTCACAAGTTTTATTCAGGAGAGGGTAAAACTAAACTCTTAGTGCCTTGACTAAATTTTTTTTTTAATATATTTTTTTATTGATTTTTTACAGAGAGGAAGAGAGGAAGGGAGAGGGATAGAGAGTTAGAAACATCGATGAGAGAGAAACATCGATCAGCTGCCTCTTGCACGCCCCCTACTGGGGATGTGCCCGCAACCAAGGTACATGCCCTTGACCGGAATCGAACCTGGGACCCTTGAGTCCGCAGGCCGACGCTCTATCCACTGAGCCAAACCGGTTTTGGCACCTTGTCTAAATTTTTAAAAATATATATTTGTTAATATTTGGAGATTGCAACATGAAATTTAAATATGGTTGATTTCTGGCTAAAATAACAGATGTCCAGAAGCATCGCTCCCTAATTTTCAGAAGGATAAAGGCTTGTAAGAGTACTGAAGTATAAACCATTATCTGAATTCTAGAGAAATGTTATTGACAATTGTGATGATGGAACTAAACTGAGTGAAGCAGTAATTAGTTTAAATATACTTCTACAGTACATGAAAAAAAATAAACAAAGATGATTCATCCTTTCCATTATCTAACTTCTAAATCATAGGTTTTCAGTCTATAGCAACTTGAAAACCAGGCAGCCATTCTCTTATTTCATGTACAGGGAGATCTATCTACTTCCTGTTCTCATTTGATAAGCATGAGGTTGGAGAATAAAGTGAAAGGGGATTGTTCTTTTGTGTCTTTGTGATTTTTAATTCTGTGAACTTCTTACAATGTACAAAGAAAAATAGCAATACTTTCTTGGCAACACTCCAAGAAGTTCCAGGAATTGCTTTCAGGAAGGTATTGGCTGTAAACTAATTTTGTTGCTTGGAATCAATTTGGTCTTAAATCTACTATAATGTATTCCAGGAGATACATCTGCAATATATCCCATGTACTTACACGTTTAAAGGAAGGAGTTGCTAAGGTCTTCTTAAAGACATCCAAAAGGATGTTTCCTGATTATGTTATTCATTTACAGTTTGAATAGATTCTTATGTGTAAAATTGTCTTGCAGCAATGACAGTTGTTAACATAAGAAACATTCAAACATGTAAACAATTTTTGTGAGTTTATTTGAGCCAAACTGTTGACAATTGCTGAGAAGCAGAATCTCTATATATTGAGATAATGCCCCCAGAGAATAGTGGTTTTTCACCTATTTTTATAAACAGGTGTAAAGTGAGTTACATGAAATCCATTGGTGATAGATTAGGGAAGTGGGAGAAAGCAAAGCCAGAAGTGGGGAAGGGCACCTCTGGCATTGGACAAAAAGTAAAATGATAGACATATGCTTCTTTTACATAAACAGTCAACAATTAACACGATAATAATAACAATGAGGAGTTCAGAAACAGGGAAGTTACAAGTTACCCTGACTTTCCAAAGGTATGTTAACATAGATGCAAAAAGACAATAGGCTCAGTTAAGATCAAAGTTGATCTTTGTCAGGGAAGATACTGGACTAGAACATGACTACCTACTATAAGCTGCTTTTTAATTTAAAAAGTCTTAATTTTAGACCATCATTTGCTGTTATTTTAGGTCTCTGAGTTTGCCAGGCTGCCACATTGCCCTTCCCTGAGTTAGTCAGGTTAGCATGTGGCCCCTTTTAGTTCACACAGTTTTGAAAATATAGGAACTGAAAATCATGGTATCCATATTTAATTCAGCAAAATTTAAGATATTTTTGGACAGAAAGCTTGTCTCATGGACTTAAAAAACAAAAATATCCTTAGAGAATCCTATAGCTTAATATTCCATTATTACCTAAAAGAAAACCAAGATCCGAGGAAAATTAGTGACCAGCCCACAGTCAAATAGTCTGTTAGTCTAAAAGTTAGAGTAATAAAAAAAAATTAAAATCTACTGCATGTTATTCTTGTACAACCATACTCAGAAGATTATGAAATAAGTTATTATTTAATATAAAGAAAAATCTTCAAATGGTGTTCTTTATAAGTTTAGTAATAGATGATTTGCCATAGAAATTTCTAAGTACCTGTGCCCAGATAGTTATCTATATGACAATCAAAGATAGATATAGTCATCTAAGTGAAGATCTTCCTTAGTGTCAATATTACCTCCTCAACAGTGCCTCTCAGCAGCACACTGGTAAAATTTTATCCCATTATATCCACAGATACACAAAAATAAAAAAGGATCCTAACCTGATATTAATGATATGGAACAAAAAAACCTTTACCTGTTAAAGCATCTATATAGATAAAACCCTAATATGCAAATAGATCGAACTGCGGAATAACCGAACAAACAACCGGTTGCTATGACATGTGTTGACCACTGGGGGCACACGCAGAACATGGCAGGCATTGGCTGTGGTGAGATGGTAGAGCAGGTGAGTGGGGGCACCAGATCATGGCGGGGCACCGGTTGCTATCATCCATGGTGGGGCGCTGGTCACTGTCATCAGAGCGAGCCTCTGGTGGTTACTGAAAATTCTTTGCTCCCGCACACTGAGGTCTCACCAGGTGCTTGCACCCGCTGCTGGCGCTGGCCCTGCTCACATCCGCTGCTGGTGCCCAGTGCTGGCCCTGATCACTTGGTGCCATCAGCGGGTCCTTTAAGCTGCCGGCGCTGATTGCCCCTCAGGGCTTCTCCACCTCCCCTACTCCTGAGGGGCAATCAGGGCAGCAGCCGCCGCTCGCACCTGCTGACAGTGCTGGTCCCACTCGCATCCACTGCTGGCACTGGGCTCAATCACTCTTCACTGTCAGCAGGTGTGAGTGGGGCCGGCACTGTCAGAGCATGGGAGTGGCAGTGGCTTGAGCGGGACTGCTGGCAGACAGGGGACCAGGGTCCAAGGTGGGAGGGGCCAGGCAGGGGCATGGAGGATGGGCTGAAACCATCCCCTATGTCCACCACAGCCTCGTGGCCCACAGTGCCTTTCAAGGTGCATAAATTCATATAAATTATATAGGACTAGGGGCACATAATAAAAGCCTAATATGCAAATTGACCAAACGGGGAATGACAGTTGGAACGACCGGTCGCTATGACACACACTGACCACCAGGGGGCAGACGCTCAATGCAGGAGCTGCCTCCAGCCTTCAGGCCCCAAGCCAGCCAAGGCGGGTGTCAGTGGGGGCCCCCAGTCACCCTGCTTGTCATCCTGCAGATCAGCCCAGATCACCGGCCAGGCCTAGGGACCCTACCCATGCACAAATTTCATGCATTGGGCCTCTAGTACTATATCAAAATGAAGAGTACTATACATGCTTTTGTTTTCTGTTTTGATCTATCTTATGTATTATAATTTCAAGTGTGGTTGAAGAGTCCTTAGGGGGAGCTCAGTTCATTTGTTTGAGGAACAATATAGATTAATGTAAATAAGAAAACATAAATTGTTTGACTTTCTGACATTAGGATTTATTTAAGAGGTTTACATAAAACACCTTTCCTCTTTTTTACACAATTTTGAATATGTTATAATTGTGAGATCAATGAATATTTAAAAAAAAATAAAACAGAACTGCCCAGGCTTTGAGATTTTTCCAAGTCTTGATTGAAATTTTTAGCTCCTGCCCTGTGCTTAATTGACAGTCAGAAAGTTTGTGGCACAAGGTCATGAGATCTGACTGCACCTAAGAGATTGCCATTGATTAGTATTGTTCTCAGCTGGGCATTTAATTCTCTGGGACATTGGGAACAACCACTAGGTCAAGTCATTCATCTTTCTTATTGTAATACAAGTTCTGTTTAAAAATTAAAGACCTATCTGTCTTTCATCAGTTAAGACAATGAAACTTACTATACCTTTGAGCAAAAGTTAAGGTTCCCTAAAGTTATAAAAGCCTTAAATAGCTTATTTTCAATTTTCTTCTTTGAAAAATTCCACATTTCAGATGAGTGGAGTAGTTTCTGAAAGTAAGTTTAGTTTCCGCTCTTTTTGAATCATTTGCATTTTCACTGTCAAAATACATAGCTCTAACTAGTAAAAATTATTTCTGCAACAAGGTAGGGGGAAAATGTTTGGTTACAACAGCTTGAAATCTTTCATAGACATTATGCAAACTTCTAAATGATCATAAGTTGAATATACTATTAGTTATGTAATAAGTGAGAATTGATGTCATAGGTTAGAGGCCCCTGTTTAAATTTGTTGACAGCAGAAGAAAGTTAAATTCTCTAAACTATACTCTTTACATAGCAGGGAATGAGTTATTTTACTTAGTTTAACATTACGAGATGAGAACAGCATAAAAAAATTCACATTCTGGAATAAGGCCAGTGCAAATATTTTAGGATTCCACTAGATTTTGTTTCTCCCAATACATTCTCTGCTAAATTGTCATGACATAATATGCCCTGCTTAGAAGCATAAATTTAACTCTGGGTTAGCTCTTAACTTCTGCAAGTTAAAATGAAATGAGGCTATTGCAATGAAGGCCACTATTATATAGGAATTTCGTGGCCCAGTGCACAAAATTAGTGCACGGTGGGGGGGGGGGGCTCCCTCAGACCAGCCTGTACTTCTCCATTTGGGGACCCCTTGGGAGATGTCTGACCGCCGGTTTAGGCCCAATCCCTAAACCGGCGGTCAGACATCCCTCCCCCAATCTGGAACTGCTGGCTCCTAATTGCTCACCTGCCTGCCTGCCTGATCGCTCCTAACTGCCTCTGCCTGCCTGCCTAATCACCCCTAACTGCCCTCCCTTGATGGCCTGATCTCGCCCCCAACTGCCTCTATCTGCCTGATCACCCTTAACTGCCCTCCCTTACCAGCCTGATCTTGCCCCCAACTGCCCTCCCCTGCCGACCTGATCTCGCCCTGAACTGCCCTCCCCTGCCAGCCTTATCTCACCCCCAACTGCCCTCCCCTGCCAGCCTGATTGCCCCTAACTGCCTCTGCCTTGGCCCCCACCATGGCTTTGTCCAGAAGAAAGTCGGATGTCTGGAAGATGGCCGGTCGACCCAATCTAATTAGTACATTACCCTTTTAGTAGTATAGATAGATTATATAGGATAGGATTGCTTAAATGGGGGTGGGGGGAAGCCTTTTTCATCAAGAGGAGATGCTCTTGGCAGACAAAAATACATAATCCCTATATCTGGACTGAGGCAGCCATATGCACTATATTGCCAAACCGGTCATTAAAAAATTGAACTGCTTTCTTACACCTTATACCAAACAGCTGTTGTCCTTAAAACCCCTCCTCAGCCCCCATCTTAGGTTCTGCCTTCACAGTTCACCCACATTAGGTTCTGATTGGTTGGTTTCTATGCCAGTCAGCGTCAAAAGCTCCACCTCCTAGGCAGCCATTGGTTCCTCGCACTTCACCCAGATTTGGTTCTGATTGGTCAGTTTCTATGCCAGTCAGCATCTCCAGGCCTATCAATGGGCCTGATCAGAGAGGCAGGGCTGATCAACAGCCCCAGTGGAGGTCTGAGAGAAAGAGAGGCAAAGCTACTGGCCACACCCAGAGTAAAAGAGAAGCAAATGCTGATCAACAGCTGCCACGGAGGCTACAGATCGGATGCTTCTTCTCTCTCCAGGCCTCTCTTCAAGCCTGATCCGCAGGCCCCTTGGCAGTCAATGCTGGGCCAGGGTGCCCACAGCAGCGGCAACCCAGCACTGACTTCCAGTCAGTCAAGCCTTCAGTTGTTTTGGATGTTACAGTCCCTGGGTTTTTATATATTAGGTCTAGAGGCCCGGTGCATGAAATTTGTGCACGGGCGGGGGTGTCCCTCAGCCCAGCCTGCACCCTCTTCAATCTGGGATCCCATGAGGGATGTCCCACTGCCCCAGTGGGATCGGGCCTAAACGGGCAGTCGGACATCCCTCTCACAATCCAGGACTGCTGGCTCCCAACTGCTCGCCTGCCTGACTTCCTGATTGCCCCTAACTGCTTCTGCCTGCCAGCCTGATCACCCCCTAACCACTCCACTGCCAGCCTGATCGACACCTAACTGCTCCCCTGCTGGCCTGATTGCCCCTAACTGTTCCCCCCTGCTAGCCTGGTCACCCCTAACTGCCCTCCCTGCTGGCCTGATTGCCCAAAACTCCCCTCCTCTGCAGACCTAGTCTCCCCCAACTGCCATCCCCCACTGGCCTGGTCCTTCCAACTGCCTTCCCTTCCAGCCCTGGTCCCCCCAACTGCCCTCCCCTGTAGGCCTGGTCCACCCCAACTGCCCTCCCCTGGGATCCCCCCCGACTGCTTTTCCTTGCTGGCCTGGTCTCCCCCAACTGCCCTTCTATACCGGCCTGGTCACCCCCAACTGCCCTCCCCTCCCAGCCATCTTGTGGCAGCCATCTTGTATCCATATGGGGGCAGCCATCTTTGGCCATATGGGGGCAGCCATCTTGTGTCTTGGAGTGAAGATCAATTTGCATATCACTCTTTTATTAGATAGGATGTTTTCCATTGTGGAAGAGGGTTGGAGAGTTAGGATTAATAGGTCTTTGATTTTATTGTAGTCATCTGAACTAATTTATCCCATAAATTAGCTTTTGCCTTAAAAAAAAGGACTTAACATATTTGGAAACAGCAGTCACATTTTTTTGAAGAAAAGAAGGAAACATTATTATACTTGGTTACAAAAGGAAAACACTGAGACATATATATTTTAGTGCCAGAGAGATGAAGATAAAATGGAATTAAATAAAAGCTAGCAAACAATGTTCATAACATCTTTTATTCTCTTAAGGATAACTCTGAAGTTAAAATATTTGGAACTTACAAATATCTACATTTTATGGTGCATATGCTAAGTTAAACACTTCAGTAGTTTACTTAGGGTTTATCATTACGAAACTATAGAAAATGGACAAATTTTCAGATATTTCTTCAATATTTCGTAAGTGGTCTATTAAAAATGAATTTATTGATCTCAGAGATAAGTGATCCTATATTTTGATTTACCTGTTCTTAGAAATAAAGGGTTAAAAGTTTTATGTCCATTGTGTGGTTCATTGACCCATGAACTAGGAGGTCACTGGTGCCAGGGATGACCAGAAGACCTGAGTGACAGATGAATGGAACGTTTGCTGTGAAAGAGAGGTTAAGGGATAGCCTGGCCAAAGGGACGAGGCAGCCTCAATTGCCTGCCTTGTTAGGCTTTTATTGTCACAGCAGTTTGAGATAAAGTTTATATTTTAGATACAATCAGCAGGGTAAGTAATATTGAGAGGAAACATGTGTTTGTAGTGTCCTTTAAACAAGGACACCCAAAAGATTAAGCATAAATATTCCAGTAAACACCAGGGGTCTGCTCATGCACAGAATCGTTTGGAAAGGTCAAGGAATAATTAAGGGTGCCAACTTTGACACTCCCCTAAGTCTCCCCTAAGTCAGAATTCTGATAAACAGGGCAGGCGGCCTTCCACACACTTCTCTTTTCTGAGAATGTCCTCCTTACAAACTTTCCAACCAAGTCTCCTGTGCTCCCCAACAACTGGTTCGATTCCTGGTTAGGACACATGAATGGATTGTGGGCTTGATCCCCAGTAGGGGGAGTGCAGGAGGCAGCCAATTGATGATGTTTCTCATCGATGTTTCTATCGCTCTATGCCTCTCTCTTTAAAAATCAATAAAAACATATTTAAAAAACAAAATAATGAGTTTTATAATAACATGTTATTAGCATTTATCTCTTTTACTTGTATTGTGTGCTTTCCCCCTTAACTTTTAGATGCATTTAAGATTACAAACTTGCCTATAAATCAATAAAGCAGTATTTTATTGACTGCTTACTCTTTGGTCCAAGTTTTCTCATTCAGTTATATCTATAATTTATCATCACATCTAATATTGCATGTCTGTATGAGGAATAGCTAGACATATTTCTTGATAGAGGATTTTCACTTTTAATCCCACAAGCAGTACCACTAAAATTATGATATTCATGCAAATATATTAAAATGTGATTTTAGAATTATCTGTGATTTGTTTTCATTTTTTTATTAACAAGGTTTATAGAATAGTCTAGTTTAGGATTCATTTTCTGATTAATGTGAAACCTAACACTCACAACAAGGACACTTTTCAGGGAACTAGTAAATTAAAAGTATTCACTTTGCACCTATATTACATTGGATACTCATCTAACTAGACTCATTTTTATTTGTTGCTTTAAAAAATACAGTTTGCCTTCCTTAAATAAAGCATTTGCTGTTATGTTTTGGTGACTGATGAGCCTTTGTCTAATTCTATGTATTAACAGATACATATACCTACATTTATTTCTGTTCCAATCTAGAGCAGACTCAGAAGACTTTCTTTTTTGATCAGGATGGAATAACAGACCAAACTGAACAATATGTATGTAATGATAGTTTGCTGACATTGGACAACAGGCAGAGCATAGCTGTGGTCTGAGAAAAAAAGAAACAAACAATGTGAGCCAATAGCCACTCTAACTTCTTACCTGGATAAAATATTTGGAGTAGGAAGGAGGGAGGGAAAACCTTCAAGAACTTGGAGACCTCAGTGAGTTGAGAGAACAGTAATTGTGGTTAGGGAAAGTAAGAGGAACTGATACAACTGGAAGTTGTGGGACAGACATCAATAAAGAGGGAGATACAGAAAGAGCTCCAAATATTTGAATAAGGATCACCTTATTAATTATTTCCCCTGAGCATTAGATCACTCAGCAAAGAAGAAAGTAGAGGGAGAGAGAGAGATAGAAATATCAATGATGAGAGAGAATCATTGATCAGCTGCCTCCTGCATGCCCCCTACTGGGGATCAAGCCCACAACCCAAGCATGTGCCCTTGACTGGAATTGAACCCGGGACCCTTCAGTACACAGGATGACGCTCTATCCACTGAGCCAAGCCAGCAAGGGCAATATATATAATTTTACTAACCAATGTCACCCCAATAAATTCAATAAAAATACATTTAAAAATAAAATATTAGAATAAAAAGAATCAAACACACAAAAATAATAAAAACTAAAATATTAAATTATTTTCATGTATTTTTCCCCACCTCTGCATCGATATGTGAGTGCCATTACTTTTTTAATGTTTTTCCCCTCAGCCCTAGCTGGTTTTGCTTAGTGGATAGAGTGTCAGCCTGCGGACTGAAGGGTCCTGGGTTTGATTCTGGCCAAGGGCACATGCCTAGGTTGCAGACTCGATCCCCAGTAGGGGCCGTGCAGGAGGCAGCCAATCAGTGATTCTCATCATTGATGTTTCTATCTCTCTCTCCTTCTCCCTTCCTCTCTGAAATCAATAAAGAAATATATTCTTAAAAATTATATACATTTCAGGTATGCAATTCTATAATACCTCATCTGTATATTGTATTGTCTCTTTACTAACACAAGTCAAGGCTCCTTCCATCACCATTTATGCCCTATTTACTTCTACTGCCCCTCACCCCCTTCCCTCTGGCAATCACCATACTGTTGTCTGTGTCCACGAGTCTTTTTTTTTTTTTTTTTCTGTGCTTAATCCCTTCACCCTTTTCACTGAGTTCCCAACCCCTCCCCTCATGACAGCTGTCAGTCTGTTCTCTATATCCATGAGTTTGTCTCCCTTTTTTTGTTAGTTTATTTTGTTCAATAGATTTCACATATACAGTATGTGAAACATATGGTACTTGTCTTTCTCTGACTGGCTTATTTCACTTAGCACAATGCTCTCCAAGTCCATCCTTGCTGACTGTTCCAAGAGTAAGATTTCCTTTTTTTTTTTTTTATGGCCAAGTAGTGTTTTATTGTGTAAATTACCACAGCTTTTGTATCTACTCCTCTACTGATGAACACTTGAGCTGCTTGCAAATCTTGGCTATTGTAAATAATGCTGCAATGAACATAGCAGTGCATATATTCTTTTGAATTAATGTTTTCGATTTATTTGAATATAATCTTGGAAATCGCTGGGTGTAAGGATCCATTTTTTTTATTTTTTGAGGTAATTCCATACATCTTTCCACCAACAGTGCATGAGGGTTCCGTTTCTCTACATCCACATCAACACTTGTTTGTTAACTTATTGATGATAGTTTTTGAGGAAACTCCATTCTGACAGGTGTGAGTTGATATCTCATTATAGTTTTAATTTGCATTTCTCTGATGATTAGTGATGTTGAGCATTCTTTCATATGTCATTTGACCATCTATATGTCCTCTTTGGAGAAGTCTATTCAGGATTTTTGCCCATTTCTTAATTGGATTGTTCATTTTCTTGGTGTTGAGTTTTATAAGTTTCTTACAAATTTTGGATAAGTCCTTATCAGATATATCAGTGAATATGCTATCTGATTCAGTGAATTTAGAAAATGCCATAAAATTTTGGATTTTTTAAAGCTATTTTAAAAGATGACCTATTTGAAATAACCTGGCTAAGGTTTGGTCTTGCATGTTTACTTTGTATTTCAAGGTTTTGGAATGATAACCATAACTCTGCTTATAAGCATGGTTCTGTTTTATGATCTGTGACTATGATAGCATATTAACCATAAAATAGTGGTTCATTGTTTAATGTAGATGGCTGCTAAGAGAGCTTCTTTTTCTACTCTTGATTTATGCTCCTAAAGCAGAGATAAATTTCCTTCTTGAACATTTTATTACAGAAATGCTCATATATGATCTTGTCTAAAAAAGTGTACAAGATAAATTATTTCATGCTCTACTGATACAGAAGGTCAGCATCTACTTTGGTAAGTCTGGCAATATTTTGGCTTTAGATTTAACTGTCATAATGTAACTGTTTTCTTTTTTTTCTTTTTTTTATTTTATTTTTTTTTCTTTTAAATTTTTTTAATTGTTTGAAGTATTACAAATAGTAGTACATATGTCTCATTTTTTTTCCCATTGACCTCCCCCCAGCCTCCCCTTCCCCCCAGTACATGCCTTTACCTGCCCCCCCCCCAGTGTCTTTTATCCATTGGTTATGCTTATATGCATGCGCACAAGTCCTTCAGTTGATCTCTTACAGCCCCCCCCCCCCAAAAAAAAAAAACCTCCTCTGCCTTCCTGCTGTAGCCCGACAGTCTGTTCAATGCTTCTTTGCTTCTGTATCTATTTTTTCCCCTCTTCTTTCCTTTAAAGAATCTTGCCTCTGCAGACTAGGAATAAACATATAATTACAAAAAATGTTTGAGTCCCAATTTCAATGTCCAACAGTTCTGAGTTCCCGTTTCAATGTCAAACAGTTCCTTAAGTGTACATGTCAGCAATGATATCTGGATGGTGGGCACATGGTGGCAATGCAGGTCCGACCCTCTCTGGTTTGGTCCTAAGCAAGCTGCTACGTCGCACAGCTTCTGACTGCTAGCGTGGCAAGGCATCGTCAGCGTCTCCCATCTCTGGACTGTTTCTCCTCCTGTCTTCCTGGTTGGAGCAAACCTGTCAGTTCCTCTCTGTTGCAGGAATCCACATGGTCTTGGAGTTGTTTTCTGAAAATATACAAACATATTCTCGACCAAAAGTTAATAAAGGAATCTTTTCTATATAATTGATTTGGGATCCTTTTTATTTTTGCCCAAACGATTTTCCTTTGTCTTATTTAGACACCATGTGTGTTTTTCATGGGTGTTTTGCTGTTGTCATTACAAATAAAAATTAATCTTGTAAAGTAAAAATTTTCTAGATGTAATTTACTTATAGGATATTTTTCCTTACATGATATTACCCTACTATCCCCCCTTTTTTGATTAATGGAGGCTTTTGTAAATTTTATAATGCAGTTTTGATAACTTTAAATTTTAATTTTTTGCACAAAAATATGACTGCTTTACTTTCATTGCATGTTCAGGAATTTTACCATGAGATGAACTACCAATAGAAATTTTAGTTAACACTTTAGGAACAGCTTTTTGTCCAGTACAATTAAATTTTCTTGAATATTCACTTATTTGAATTAGCCTATTTAATTTAATCTGAAAACTTGATTATTATTTTACTGTCAAATTTAATACTCTACCATCAATCTTAGTTTACCCTGTAAATATTAGTGGAAAGGATTATTTGCATTCTTGAGTAGGCCCTGAGCATTCCCGGTGCTAGGCTGGATTTAGATATAGGGCAGCTGCTGTCAGCCAGGTCTCTGTCTGTTACCTGGGTCCCAATCTGAGCTGGGCCAAGTCACACTGTCTGTCACCTGTGTCCCGATCTGAACTGGGCGTGGGAAGCAAAGCAGCCATGGGGGCAGGAGACCTCCCTCAGAAGGGGTGAGGGTTCAGGCCCCTGTAAGGTTGGGAGGGTGGGGGTCTGTGCCCCACCTCTGATGATCCCCAAGTTGTCTCCTAATGGCCCCTCTGCGACTGTGCCTGTCTTAGGTTGTTCCTTCCGTGAGGAATCTTACCCATCTCTGGCTAACCAGTCATCCTCCGGGGCCAACCAGGGTGATGTGAGGTTCAGTTCTGTCTCCTTGGTAGCCTATGCCCCCGTGGCCTCCACGCCCAGCACCTGCCTTGGGATCCCCTGGCCTGCTGGCGGGGCCCCAGCACTGATCACATATCTCGGGGAACTCAGGTTTCTTCTCCAGGGAGGGCCCAGCTCACACAATTGGGTGAGAGACAGATCCATGGTACCAGCCACCACGAGGCTTCAAGCTCAACATGAAAAGAAAGCTCAGGCAACAGCTGAGGGCAATTGGATTGTGAGAAGAGGGTCCCTCTTGGCACAAAAGGCAAGAGGGGCCAATATAGAATGCTCAGGTGCCTTCCCAGCGCCTTAATTCCTTCTGAAAGGGATTAAGTCCTTTCATGTCCTCTTTATTTTATTTTATTTTATTTTTAAATTGCTGCCAAACATTCCAAGAATTAGTTTGTAAGTTTGTTTGGGATAATTGTACAATATGCTGTTGTAAAATATCTAAAATTATAATGACATTGTAGAATAATATCATGTAAGGATATTCTTTGCTCTAGGCCATGGCAATTCAATTTCAAACTGGCTGACAATTTCTTTTTGTAACTTTATATAAACTTTGTCAGGGAGGCAAAAACACAAATTATTCCCCCATTACCCCCCAACCCCCACTTATGCCCCACCCCCTTGTTGTCTGTGTCCATTGATTAGGCTCATATGCATGCACACAAGTCCCTTGGTTGATCTCTCCCCCTTATCCCCACCCTCCTCTACCTTCCCTGAGGTATGACGTGCTGTTTGACGTTTCTCAGTCTCTGGATCTGTTCTTGTTCATCAGTCTATGCCGTTCATTATATTGCACAAATGAGTGAGATCATGTGATATTTATCTTTCTCTGCCTGGCTTATTTCCATCCATGTTGTTGCAAATGCTAGGAACTCCTTCTTTTTTACCGCAGCGTAGTATTCCATTGTGTAGATATACCACAGTTTTTTAATCCACTCATCTGCTGATGGGCATTTAGGCTGTTTCCAAATCTTAGCTATGGTGAATTGTGCTGCTATGAACATTGGGGTGCATATATCCTTTCTGATTGGTGTTTCTAGTTTCTTGGGATATATTCCTAGAAGTGGGATCACTGGGTCAAATGGGAGTTCCATTTTTAGTTTTTTGAGGAAACTCCATACTGTTCTCCACAGTGGCTGCACCAGTCTGCATTCCCACCAGCAGTGCACGAGGGTTCCTTTTTCTCCGCATCCTCGCCAGCACTTGTCATTTGTTGATTTGTTGATAATAGCCATTCTGACAGGTGTGAGATGGTACTTCATTGTTGTTTTGATTTGCATCTCTCTGATGATTAGTGACTTTGAGCAGGTTTTCATATGTCTCTTGGCCTTCCTTTTGTCTTCTTTCGAAAAGTGTCTATTTAGATAAGATGCCCATTTTTTGATTGGGTTGTTTATCTTGTTTTTGTTAAGCTGCATGAGTTCCCTGTAAATGTTGGAGATTAAACCCTTATCGTTGATATCATTGGCAAATATGTTCTCCCATGCAGTGGGCTTTCTTGTTGTTTTATTGATGGTTTCCTTTGCTGTGAAAAAGCTTTTTATTTTGATGTAGTCCCATTTGTTTATTTTCTCTTGAGTTTCCATTGCCCTAGGGGCAGTATCAGTGAAGAAGTTCCTTCGGCATATGTCTGAGATTTTTCTGCCTGTGGATTCCTCTAGTATTTTTATGGTTTCCCGTCTTATGTTTAAGTCCTTTATCCATTTTGAGTTTATTTTTGTGTATGGTGTAAGTTGGTGATCTAGCTTCATTTTTTTGCATGTATCTGTCCAATTTTCCCAACACCATTTGTTGAAGAGACTGTCTTGACTCCATTGTATGTTCGTGCCTCCTTTGTCAAATATTAATTGAACATAGTGATTTGGGTCAATTTCTGGGTTCTCTATTCTATTCCATTGATCAATATGTCTGTTCTTGTGCCAGTACCAGGCTGTTTTAAGAACAGTGGCTTTGTAATACAGCTTGATGTCCGGTATTGAGATCCCACCTACTTTGTTCTTCTTTCTCAGGATTGCTGCAGCTATTCGGGGTCTTTTTTTATTCCAGATAAATTTTTGGAAAGTTCGTTCTAGGTCTGTGAAATATGTCATTGGTATTTTAATGGGAAGTGCATTGAATTTATAGATTGCTTTGGGTAGTATGGACATTTTGATGATGTTGATTCTACCAATCCATGAACATGGTATGTTCTTCCATCTGTTTATGTCTTCCTCTATCTCTTTTTTCAGTGTCGTGTAGTTTTCCACGTATAGGTCTTTTACCTCCTTAGTTAAGTTTATTCCTAGGTATCTTTGTAACTGTTTTCTTGAGATAAATACTCATCTGCAACTTGGGTATTTGTTTTTCTTCTCTACTTTCTAAGCAAATTCTCATTAATGTTGCATGGTTATAAATTAAATTTAAAAATATATACATAAAATATTATAATGAATACATTTCATTTTATCTCTCTAAATACTGAATTTCTACTATCTTTTTGAGGTTTTTTTTGTAGTTATGATTTTCCTCTCTTTCTCTTCCCACTCCCACCTCCTTTCCCTCTTCTTCCTTTGCCCCTAGCAACTAGGTTCCTATCATATGAAGCCATATAGACCAATTCACACTAGTCATTATTAAATGTAACATAACACTGTATTAATTTCTCTGATGTCTGATTCTTGTGTTTTACTTTGTGTGTAGATGCCCATCTGTGTTTTACTGAAGTAATTTAAAGTAAGCTTTTTCATCTTAATTACTTTTCAACATATGCTTCCTCTTAAGTTATATTCACTCTATATTTATATTTAAGGGATTCCTATTTATTTTCATCTGTATATGCTCTAATGGTACTTTATAATAGATTACTTTTTTTCTTTATTGATTAAGGTATTACATATGTGTCCTTTTCCCCTTCTTGACCACCCCCGCCCCCGCTCATACCTTCACCCCCCTGGTGTCTGTGTCCATTGGTCATGCTTATATGCATGCATACAAGTCCTTTGGTTGATCTTTCCCCCTTACCTCCACCCTCCCCTACCTTCCCTCTGAGGTCTGAGGATCTGATCGATGCTTCTCTGTCTCTGGATCTGTTTTTGTTCACCAGTTTATGTTGTTCGTTATATTCCACAAATGAGTGAGATCATGTGATATTTATCTTTCTCTGACTGACTTATTTCGCTTATCATAATGCTCTCCAGCTCCATCTATGCTGTTGCAAATGGTAGGAGTTCCTTCCTTTTTACAGCAGTGTAGTATTCCATTGTGTAGATGTACCATAATTTCTTAATCCACTCATCTCTTGATGGGCACTTAAGCTGTTTCCAGATCTTAGCTACTTCAAAATAAAAAGCTTCTGCACAGCAAAAGAAACCACCAACAAAACAACAAGAAAGCCCACTGCATGGGAGAACATATTTGCCAATGATATCACAGATAAGGGTTTAATCTCCAACATTTACAGGGAACTCATACAACTTAACAAAAGGAAGATAAAGAACCCAATCAAAAAATGGGCAACAGGCCTAAATAGATACTTTTCGAAAGAAGACAGAAGGAAGGCCAAGAGACATATGAAAACATGCTCAAAGTCACTAATCATCTGAGAGATGCAAGTGAAAATGACAATGAGGTACCATCTCACACCTGTCAGAATGGATATCATCAACAAATCCACAAGTGACAAGTGCTGGCGAGGATGCTGACAAAAAGGAATCCTCGTGCACTTCTTGTGGGAATGCAGACTGGTACAGCCACTGTGGAGAACAGTATGGAGTTTCCTCAGAGAACTGGAAATAGATTACTTTTTAATATATATCAATTATTCTGCTATAGTCAACAGTATATGATATACCAATCTAGAATGGCATTGGTATAGTCCTAATATCTGTATACTTTTCCTCAAAAATTATGAAGAATTAACATATATGTATATACACATATATACATTTTCATAAAGAGATATATATTCAAATGAATATGTAAGCATATATTATAAAAATGTAGAAATATTATGTATACATACATATATTACATAGCAAAAGAAATGTAACATTACCTGCAGAACTGGAGTAAATTATTTATGTCTCCTTATACAGACTCATTCATTACACCCAAAGAAGCTCAAACCACAGAGGGAAGGTAGGGGAGGGTGGGGGTAAGGGAGAGAGATCAACCAAGAGACTTGTATGCATGCATATAAGCATAACCAATGTTTGCTGACAACAGAGGGTGAGAGTGAGGGCAGGATTGGGGTGGGGAGGGAGTAATGGGGGGATAACCACACATTTATAATACCTTAATGAATAAAAAAAATAAAGGAAAAAAAAAAGAAAATGATCTTTAAATTTGTGTTTAGCTTTTCTGGTGTGGCTCAGTGGTTGAGTGTTGATTCATGAATCAGGAGGTCATGGTTCCATTCCTGGTCAGGGCACATGCCTGGGTTATGGGCTTGATCCCCAGTAGAGGGCATGCAGGAAGCCAATGGATCATTTTCTCACCTTTGATGTTTCTATCTCTCTCTTCCCTCTCCCTTCCTCTCTCTGAAGTCAATAAAAACATATTTTAAATAAGTAAATTTTTGTTTATTATTCCTCTGCTTAGTACCTTTAACTAATATACATTGTTTAGTTTGTTGTTTTCATAATTTTAATGCATGAAATTAAACTCTATGTGAAATTTGAAACTTGCTCTTTATCTCAACATTATGCTCCTGAAAATCAGGCACATTGATTTACATAGCTCTAGTTTACTTACAGTTCATTGCTATTTAATATAATATTGTATGAGTATCATTCATTTTTAATTTTTTATTGGTTAATCCTCACTAGAGGATTTTTTTCCATTGATTTTAGAAAGAATGGAAGGGAGGAAGCAAGGGAGAGAGGAGAGAGAGAGAGAGAGCAACATCGATGTAAGAGAGACACATCAGTTGATTGCCTCCCCCAATCACCCGAACTGGGCCAGGGAACCTACAACCAAGGTACATGCCCCTGACTGGAATTGAACCCACACCCCTTTAGTTCACAAGTGGACACCCTAACCACTGAGCAATGTAGCCATTTTAACTTATTATTTGATAGACATTTGAGTTACTCTAGTGTTTGTGTATTATAAATGTTACAGTGGGCATTTTGAGTGATGTCTCCATATATTTTTAGACAAAAATATATCTAAGGACAGTGAATGAAATGACTGCTTCAAGGTCATTAACATCACTTATGCCTAGTATGTGAAACAATTTAATTTTAATTCTTTTAATAAATTTAAATTAATATTTCTCTTAGATTTAACTTCTATTTTTTCTCTTAAAAGTAAAGTTGAACAAAATTAATTTTATTTTAAATTAATTTTAAAAGTAACTATTTAAATATTGCCTATATTATTTGTCTAACTAGAGGCCCAGTGCACAAAATTAGTGCAAGGGTGGGGGTGTCCCTCAGCCCAGCCTGCACCCTCTCCAATCTGGGACCCCTTGAGTGATGTCTGACTGCCCAGTAGGATCAGGCCTAAACGGGTAGTCGGACATCCCTCTCAAAATCCAGGACTGCTGGCTCCCAATAGCTCACCTGCCTGCCTTCCTGATTGCCCCTAACCGCTTCTGCCTGCCAGCTTGATCGACACCTAACTGCTCCCCTGCCAGCCCGATTGCCCTTAACTGCCCTCCCCTGCTGACCTGGTCTCCCCTAACTGCCCTCCATGAAGGCCTGGTCACCCCCAACTGCCCTCCCTTGCAGGCCTGGTCCCCTCTAACTGACTCCCCCTCCAGGTCTGGTCCCCCATAACTGCCCTCTCCTGCTGGCCTGATCGCCCACAACTGCCATCTCCTGCCGGCCATCTTGTGGAGGCCATCTTGTGTCCACATGGGGGCATCCATCTTTGACCACATGGGGGCGGCCATCTTGTGTGTTGGATTGATGGTCAATTTGCATATTACTCTTTTATTAAATAGGATAATAGTAAAACATCACATTTGAGAAACAAAATTGCCCATGATTCAAAAGTAAACAAAAAAGAATATTATCAATGGTTCATTACTGTTAAAGAAAAAGTAATTTTTTTCCTTGAAAAATATTAGACTACCCGAATGATACCTAAATTTTAATTGAAATTTTTATTATGTTTTAAAAAGCAGAGGGGAAAAAAACCACTAATTTTAAATTAATTAATATTGAACACCCAGTTAAGTTGTTATTTTAATGCTTCAAGTAAAGCTGATTGTAGAAAAAGCACTATATTTATGAATTTACTAGAAAAGTTTATTAGTAATTAATAAATAACATCATAGGAACAGTCAAGTTAACATGATTTTTTATTAAAAAGACTTTAAAAATCTTTGGGGGTTACTTAAAATATATATATATCTTACCTAATAATAGAGAAACATGTAAATTGACCCTACCTCCGCTATACCCACAGCCAATCAGAGTGAGTATGCAAATTAACCCAACAAAGATGGAAGTTAATTTGCATACATACCTGGGTCCCAGGAACCTCTTTGGCACCCAAGTCATTCCCAGCTGGCCATTGGAGGGGCTGAGCCTGTGATCTGAGGGGTGGGGGGCCGCGCCCCCTTCCCAAGCCTAAAGCCTCGGGTGGAGGCATTAGGTTTGGGAAGGGGCCGAGCCTGCAATTGGAGGGGTGGGGGTCCCCTTCCCAAACCTAAAGCCTGAGTGGAGGCTTTAGCTTCGGAAGGGGCCAAGCCTGTGATCGGACGTGCTTGGGGGAAGGAGCCGAGCCTGCGATCAGAGGTGCTGGTGCAGAGGTAATCTCTTCCCAAGCTTAAAGCCTGGGGTGGAGGCTTTAGGCTTGGGAAGGGGCCAAGCCTGCAGTCGGAAGGAAGGGGAAAAAAATCAATGGAAACATATCCTCAGGTGAGGATAAAAAGAAAAATAAAGAAAGAAATGTCATATGCTATGAAAGACACATCTTGAAAATGCCTACAGAAAGTTGTCATTTTTTCATGGTGAAGGGACTGGAGTCCGTGTTGATGAAAACGCGTTGGCGGCTGCAGTGACTGGCAGTGGCTGCAGCAGCAGGGTGATGGGGCTGGCGCCTTCTCCTGATCAGCCCGGTTGCCTCCCGCAGAGGGAGGCCAGACTGGGGCTTAGGTCCACTCCCAATGGGGAGTGGGCCTAAGCCATCAGTAGGACTCCCCCTGAGGGCTCCCAGTATGTGAGAGGGAGCAGGCTGGGCTGAAGGACCCCTCGTCAGTGCACGAATTTCATGCACCAGGCCACTAGTGTGTGTGTGTGTGTGTGTGTGTGTGTGTGTGTGTGTGTGTGTGTATAATATATATACACACACACACATATACACACACACTAGTGGGAGGCGACCGGGCTGATCAGGGGAAGGGGCCACCCCCATCACCCCGCTGCTGCAGCCACTGCCAGTCACCGCAGCCACCAAGGCATTTTCATCAACATGGACTCCAGTCCCTTCACCATGAAAAAATGACAACTTTCTGTAGGCATTTTCAAGATGTGTCTTTCATAGGATATGACATTTCTTTCTTTTTTTTTTATCCTCATGTGAGGATATGTTTCCATTGATTTTTAGAGAGCATGGGAGAGAGAGGGAAAGACATAGAGAAACATCAATGTGAGAGGAACACTTTTATTGGTTGCCTCCTGCATGAGCCCTGACCTGGGCCCCGGTCAAGGAGGAGCTTGTAACCTAGGTACATGCCCTTCATCAGAATCGAACCCGGCCTCCAGCCACGGCCACAGGGCTGGGGCTGGGGGCCGGCCCCAATGCGTGTTGTTCTCTCCAATTCTGTGGCTGGGCGCAGGCCACCCTGTCTGTTGTTCTCTCAGGCTCTGTGCCCATGCCTGGCCCCTCCACCTGTGCTGTTCGTGACCTTTACAGCATCCTGGCCTAATTTGCATATTACCTCTCTCTCTCTCTCTCTCTCTCTCTCTCTCTCTCTATATATATATATATATATATATATATGTATATATATATATATATATATATATATATATATATATATTAATTTTTAGAGGCCCAGTGCATGAAATTTGTGCACTGGGGGTGGGTTTGGGGGTCTCTCAGCCTGGCCTGTGCCCTCTCGCAGTCCAGGACCCCTCACTCCCTACCGTCCACCTGCTTGCTGCTCCCTACTGCTCGGCTCACTGCTCCTTAGTGCTGCCATGGAGGCTCCCGCCACTGCCATTGCACTCGCCAGCCATGAGCCCGGCTTCTGGCTGAGTGGTACTTCCCATGAGGGAGTGCACTGACCACCAGGGAGCAGCTCCTATGTTGAGCGTCTGCCCCCTGGTGGTCAGTTCATAGCGACCTGTCATTCCACTGATCAGTCGATTTGCATATTAGGGTTTTATTATATAGGATAGGATATTGAATGTGAACTGTAAATGAAAAATAAAATTTAAAAAAGAACCAAATAAAATGTTAGATCTGAAAATGTATATATATATATATATATATATATATATATATATATATATATATATTTAATTCTCACCTGAGGATGTTTTTAAAATTAATTTTTAGAGAGAGAAACATCATGTGACAGAAAAATACCAGTAGGCTGCCTCTGCACCTGCTGACCCACCGGGATCTAACCTAAACGTAAGTATGTGCTCTAACCTAGAATCCAACGGGAAATCCTTTGGTGTACAGGTTGAGACTCCAGCCAATTGAGCCACCTGGTCAAGGCATATCTGAAAAAAATATTTCTAGTGTACCTCCAGGCCCTGGTCGGTGTGGATCAGTAGTTAGAGTGTCCTCCCATGCACCAAAGGGTCATGTGTTCAATTCCAGGTGAGGGCACATACACAGGTTGTGGGTTCCATCCCTGTCGGATTGCTTGGGCAACTGATCGATGTTTCCCTTTCTCTTTCCCTCACCCTTCCTTGTCTCTCTAGAATCAATGGGAAAAAAAAAATATCCTTAGAGGAGGACTTAAAAAGGAAAAAAAATGCTGGTTTGGTTCAGTGGATAGTGCTTCTGCAGGCGGACTGAAGGGTACTGGGTTGGATTCCAATCAAGGGCACGTACCTGGGTTGCAGGCTCAATCCTGGGCCCTGGTCGGGGATTCAGCAAGAGGCAACCAATTGATGTCTCTCACATTAGTTTCTGTCTTTCTCCTTCCCTTCCACTCTCTGTAAAAAAAAAAAATCAATGCAAAAATGTCCTCAGGTGAGGATTAACCAAAACAAAGAAACAAACACCCATCCCCAGTGTGATTATTGAAGGAGCATATGAAGTATTTGTTGAATTAACGGGAAGGGATAGGACTTTGCTTTTTAACTGTTTTAACAACTCTGCAAGCCAGAGGGTATATTTTTATTTTTATTTTTATTGATTGATTATTTTAGAGAGAGGAAGGGAGTGAGAGAAACACCAGTGTGTTGTTCCACTTATTATGCTCTCTTTGGTGGCTTCTTGTCTGTGCCCTGACCAGGGATCCAACCCACAGCCTTGCTGTATCAGGAGGAGGTTCTAACCCACTGCGCTGTGGGCTGCCTGTCAGGGCCCCTCAACAAAACCCCTCTGGTGTGCCCTGGCCCCTGCTCTGGGCCGAAGCTCCTCTGACACAACAAAGGTTTGGGATCCATTCTGTCAGGGCACCTACTTAGGTTTGGGGTTTGATCCCCAGTCGGGGATGACTGCTGCTCAGGAAGTGACCGAGGACCATTGAGGTCCGTGTGCTCTAGTCATTTGGCGGGGAGCTGGGTTTCCACTGCCAACATGGCCGACTCCGATCCCCACTACCCCCATCCTCCATCAAGGATGACTTCAACGATGGCAGCTGCAGGGCCTCCACCAGCATACACATCCACATGGGTAGGTCGTGCTCTCCATGGCTTGCCAGGCCTGGCTGCTGCATAGTCGCCCAGGGAGGTGGATTTCTGGGTTCCCAGGGAGAGTGCCCTCCACGCAGGACTCCCAGGGAGAGCGGGTCCTGGAGGGAAAACACTTCACTCCGCCTCCCTTCGGGGCTCCCGGGCCAGAATGGAGCACCCATCCTGCACAGGGTTTGGAGGGGAGAGTCCCCCCAGGGAGGCCTCCTAGCTGGGGGCTGAGAAAAGGAAACTGGAGCCCTTCCTCCTTGAACCCTGTCGTCTTCGGTGTAGAAAGGAAGAGATGAAAGCCTCAGCAGCCTTACTGGGGCATCATTTGACCAGTTTTGATATCCTTATTGAAATGGATTCTGCTGGCCTTCACGTAGAGAACTTTTCAATCCCCTCCCCTTGATTTCTTTTTCTGCTTTCTCTCTCTGTTTTTATAAAAACCTCTGCCTGCACTGAGATGTTGAGATGGGCTTTGCAACAAGGTCCCCCATCTTATCAGGTAACTAGCACTTGAATAAACCTTTTTCCTTTTTTCAACAGCATCTGTTTCATGAGTTTGGCTTTCGTGGCAGCAGGCAGCCAAACCTTGGTTCTGGTTACATTGACAACATTGAGATGCTAAATGTTTCAAGCAAATTTTAACATTACAAAATTGTGGTTAATGCACAAGTATATTTGCACTTGGGTAAAATGAAATTCACAACTACACCAAATATTTATTAGTACATTTGTTATAAACAGACATAATACTAGTAGAAATTAGGCCAAGCAATAATAATCTCAAACAGAAAACACAGCAGAAATGAAAAAAAAATTCTAATATTATATACTACCTGTCTGTTTAACTCACTAAGCTATATTTAATTGAATAAGTTAATTTCAATTTATTTTACACAATTGAGCACTAGAATCAGTAAGATAATAATATTTCACATTTGTCTTGTGATTTAAAATCTAAAACTTGTTTAGAAGATATTTCAATGAATCTTCACGACTACATTTGAGGTAGAAATTGTTACTCTCATTTTATTAATGAAGGCAACAATACCCTGAATGTATACCTGCTTGCTTAATATCTCAGTGGATATAAACTGGAGAGTTTTAGATTTGAAATTTTGTCTTTTGATACCAAGTACAAAATTATGTACTAAACCAAATTACTTCTTACATTAGTCATGTACTATAAAATATTGTGTCCCAGATCTTATTTTTTTTTAAATATATTTTATTGATTTTTTACAGAGAGGAAGGAAGAGGGATAGAGAGTTAGAAACATCGATGAGAGAGAAACATCGATCAGCTGCCTCTTGCACACCCCCTACTGGGGATGTGCCCGCAGCCAAGTTACATGCCCTTGACCGGAATCGAACCTGGGACCTTTCAGTCCACAAGCTGACGCTCTATCCACTGAGCCAAACCGGTTTTGGCTGTCCCAGATCTTATTATTTTATTTTTTATTAAAACAACAACTTGGAATTATAAAGAAAAGAGCTAATTATTGTCTTAAAATGACTGCAGCCATGGCTGAAATCTGTCTGCAACTCATAACTACCATAAAATCTGTCTGCCATAACTACCCTGCTCAGCCATTTCCGAATTCTTGACTCAGGAACTGTGAAATAACAAATGTTAATTATGTTTTAACCCATTAAATTTTGAGGTAATTGGATATGCAACACAGATAACAGTAGAAGAAGCAGTATTTTAAATTGTTATTGTTCATATATCATAAAGAAATCTTTATATAAAAAATCAAAATTGCACATATTGAAATATATTATTTCTCAGATTGCCTATTAATATATTATTAATATATTATTTCTAAGATTATCTATTAATATATTATACTAGAGGCCTGTTACATGAAGAGATTCGTGCAATAGGCCTTCCTTCCCTTGGCTTCCAGCACTGGTTTTCCTCCGGCACGCGGGATCCAGGCCTTTGCTCCGCCCAGAGTCTGCCTTCTTCGTCTGCGCTGCAGACTACGGAGACTGCAGTCTTTGTCTTCGCTGTGGCTGGAGTGCCACTCCTGTAGATCCCTTTGCCCCGAACTCTCCCTCTCATAGCAGGCGTCCTGCCGCGCCCAACCACTCCATGCCTGGAGCACATGAGTGGCGGCCATCTTCGGCCTTCTAATTTGCATATTCCCTCCTGATTGGCTGGTGGGCATAGTGGAGTGATAGTTCATTTGCATGTTTCTCTTTTATTAGTGTAGATGTATATATATAGAATTTTCTTGACTTAACAAAAGTAAGGTAGCACCTCAGGATTTATTAATTTTTTCAAACAGATTTTAGATGGGTTTGTATTCTTTTTCTATAGAACGTTATTCAACCACTAAAAGTAAAAGACTGTCATTAGGTTATTTGCCTATCAAATGATGTCCTTATTATTTACAATACTATGAATTATAAAATGGAATACAATTGGATAATCTATTATGTTCTGATGTTTTAAAATGCTATTACTATTATTATTATTGCATAGACTATAGTCTAGAGTGCCTAGAGCATGAATATAAACATGTTCTAGTTCAAGACTAATTTCTCTTCTCTGGAAGCATACACGTATTTTACTGTGACATCATTCAAAATAAGGCATGTTTTTATCATTTGCTTGTTTCATATTCATATCTAAGAAACTGTAAAATTGATTAATGTAAATAGAAGAGTTGTGAATTTCCTTGATGTTTTTGAAATACTGAGGAAGTGTTAGGCAATTCACACCCACTTTATTCTCAATTATTCAGAGTAATAGAGAAAAAGTATGGGCTAGCATTTTTCATATCACCTGCAAGCTGACAGAATATACAATTAGGCTTGATTCATAGCATTTATTAAAATTTCCATTTAATTGCTAATTAGTCTATATAGATTTGTAAATGTAGAAACTGGCACTCGGTTAATTTTTCCCCCTAATGCTTAGCACAGCAGAGAGCATTGAAATTTCTGCAGAGTGAAATCACAGTAATTCTTCACTATGCCCTGCTGTAGTCATAAAAATAATTATGGATTCACTATCTATTTATTTTCTTAACATTTTTTGTGTCAATCTCTGACTTCCATTCCAGCCTACCTCCAACATGATATGTTGTTAAAATCATAGAATCTTAGAGCTGGAAACGTTATGTAAGTCAATCTCCTTGTTTTGCATAGTAGAATATCAATGTCCAGAGAAACTGATTATTAAATATTCTGCACAGTCACACATTTAAGACATCAACAGAATTCTAACTGAAATTAATCCTGATTTTATTTTAAGGTTGCTAATATTCACAAATTATCTTTGATTTATTTTCTCTTTGATCCTAGCTAATTTGACAAAGAACAAAATTCAGAATATGTATAGGTAGTTTAGATAGGCCTTGAGACATTTAAATTTTTTCTTTTCCTTCCTTCCTTCTTTTAGAAATTCAAAATTGTTAAAGATTGAATTCTACTACCTGACCTTCAATTTAAGATCTTTGAGTTATCCTATCTAATGAAAGTGCAATATGCAAATTAACCATCACTCCATCACAAAGATGGAGGCACCCATAGCCACAAGACAGCGGCGCCCAATCCTCTCAGCCCTGCCAGAGTCCCCCAGTCCCGGGGAGCGGCCGCTGAGAGCAGGCAGCGTGAGTGGCCTGGTGGAATGCTTGCTTCGTCGCCGTGGCAATGAGGCAAGCATTCCTCACCCGGCCACGGATGGGCCTCTTGGCAGCAGGCACGGAACAGCCAGGCCCTGCAGAGAGCTACTGGCTCACAGATTCATGCACAGGGCTACTAGTTAAAAATAAGGACAAACCCCCCAGGTTATCTAAATATTGTGACCAATTCCTGAATGTCTGAGAATTTACACATTTTGGTTTTAATATTACATGAAAAATGTTTCAGACCACTTAGTCATTCTTGTTAGTACAGCTAGGAAATACAATGTGATTAGGAGTATGAGCTTTGGAAGCTGAAAGGACATAACTGTGATTGTGGTTCTACTCTCCAACTTACAGTCTTGGGTAAGTAATTTCCTTATACCTCAGTTTACTCATCTATAAGTAAGGAAAACCAATAGTATTTTGTCATAAAACTTTTATGGTATTTAACTAAGACATTTTATGTAAAACCTAAGCCTAAGCAACCATTAAGATCGAATGACTGAAATGACCAAAATGACTGGTCAACCAGTTGCTATGATGCACACTGATCACCACCCAGGGGCAGACACTCAATGCAGGAGCTGCCCCCTGGTGGTCAGTATGCTTCCACAACCAACCTCCTGTGGCCCCTGCCTCTGGCCGGCTGGCCCCCTGATAGGCCTCAATCACTGGCCAGGCCAAGGGATCCTACCCATGCACAAATTCATGCACTGGGCCTCTAGTGCTATATATAACTTTATACAAGTCTATAAATATTAGCTATTAAGATGTATGAGATTATAATGGCAATTTTCACTTCTAAGGAGCTACTTGACTCTTCTAATCAATGTATATATGTGTCTGTTATCTATCATCTAATAATTTGTGAAACCATCTTTGCCTTAAATATGCACACAGAGATTAGATGTCTTTGTTTAATCTTTAATGATTCTGTGCTTTATTTATGATGAAATATAATTACTTTCTCAAATATTAATAAATCTTCCAGAGGTAGTATTTTAAAACTAGAAAATGGACTCTAGTGATATATAGAAATTTTATATTAAATAATAACCACCAAGATGGCCACCAACCTCCAATTTAAAGATAATTTATATATGATTTATTCTACTGTACTTATTTTGAGTAATCATAAAAATTTATGCCAACACCTGTTTTTTCTCAGCCCCCTTTGTTTATCCAAGTATTCCAGCCCATTGCCAATTTTACCTGAAGAAGGTTGAATTGTTAAGCACAATAAATATATTTTTCAGGATGGCTGCTAGAATAGAGGTTCATTATTCATATATTTATTAATTGAACTCATATTTCCTAGTACTGATGACAGTAATAAAAATACTGGCCAACATTTACTTTTTGTTAACTGTGTTAGACAATTATTTACATTTCTGGTTTTTTTTTTAGTTCTCACAAAAACGTGAACTAGATACAACATATCCCATTTTTAGTAGTAGAAGTTGAGACAGAGAAAGATTAATTGCCCCAGATCAAAAGATTTGGACTTATTTAGATGGCATTTTTCATTTAAATTCCATAATATTTTTATATAGTTTGCAGCTGATTTGTCTAAATGACAAAGCAAATATTTTAAAAACTGAACATTTAAATTCATATTTAATATTTTGCCTTTTTATCATATAATGAATATGAGAATATCTTATTATATATTCATATTCCTGTCTATTAAATACATTCATGACATTTTCATAAATTTATTTAACAGTTTCTTCTTCTATAAATATCTTGTTCTACCTCTTTGCTGATATCTATATTTAAATTATTTTCATATTTATGTGTAGGCTTACACTGTAAGTGTTCAACAAAAGTTATGTGTAGGCTTACTCTGTAAGTGTTCAGCAAAAGAACCCTATCAATTTGTAAGATGAGCTCATTTCCAAGTACCAACTTCTCATTGTCTACCTCTCTCTCCTCCTTAACTCCAGTGATATAAGAGTTTTGTATACTCTGTTTATGACCTGAATCTGCACATAAGATTAAATACCATTTGGGTTATGGTGTTATTTGTGTTATAAATGTCATGGAGCAATATAAAATAGTTAAAATAATCCAATAAAGTACATATCAACATTGATGAAAAAAATAAAGATGCAGATGAACTAAATAGGGTATTGTCATATGTAAAAATGTTAAGAAAACATGGAAATTAAAATAATACATTGCTTAGAATATGTATATGTATATATATATATATATATATATATATATATATATATGTGTGTGTGTGTGTGTGTATATATATCATAATATTACAATAGTAATTCTATAAGGTATGAGAAAAAAATGGTAGGTCTGCATGTTAATTCTTTTTTGATTGCCACTATGTACAAGAGGCTACTTAAATATTCTTTTCTCTAAGTACCCCCCTTGTAAAGTGAGAGCAATTTACTGAGTAATCTCTAAGATTTCTTTTAGCCTTATATTCAATATCTAAATTTTCCTGAAAGAATTATAGGCTTAACTTTAAAAGAAGAATTAATGTACTATCCTCTTAACAAGCATAAAATCATTATATTGAATAATAATTTTATTCAAATTAATAATAATTTGAATAATAATTTTCTATATAACAGTGGAGGGAGAGAGAGAGAGAGAGAGAGAGAGAGAGAGAGAGAGAGGACACTGCTTAATTTGCACTGGTTGTAACAAAGTGGAGGTGAAGTGAATACCTAAGAGTGGGATGGTTGGATGATTTAGTAAGTGAGTGATTAACTTCTAAGAGACATCTAATCTACTTTCCAAAGTTGTGCTATCATAAATCTCACCAGTAATGTATCACATATCTGGCTCCTCTACACCCTCACCATCATATGACATGTTTATTCTTTTTCATTGTAGTCATTCCAATAGGTGTGTAGTAGTTCCTCATTGTGGTTTTAATTATATTTTGTTAATGACCAATTAGAGTTGAGCAACTTTGCATGTATGTATTTGCCATCATATATCTTCCTTGTTGACGTGTCTATAAAAATTATTTGCCCATCTTTTAACATTTACTTTTGAGTTTAGAAATGATTTTAGAGTTACATAGAAGTTCAAATATAGCACAGAGAATGCCCAAAAGATCTTGTATGCATTTTTCTTATTGTTAACAGGTTACAATAATAAGATATATTTGTCATATTATTGAATCAACATTATCACTGAATAAAGTCCATTCTTTATTCAGATCTCCTCAGTTTTACCTGCTGTCCTTTTACTATTCCAGAATCTCATCTAGCATTGCAAATTACATTTAGTTGTCATGAGCCTATGGGGTCCTCTGCCTGTGACAATTTCTCAGACTCGCCTTATTTTCAAGGACCTTGAGAGTTTTGAAGCATACTGGTCAGGTATTTTACATATTGTTCCTCAATATATTATATATTGTTTCTCAATATAGTTAGGGTTGTATTTGACTAGAATTATGTTTATTGCGAGGAAGACTGTGCCGTGCCAGCACAGCCAAGGGTTCGGTGAGCCTGAGGGAGGGCGGTGAAGGACCAAGAATAAGACAGAACAAGAGAATAAGCTGTGTGGATCTTCTGTGCCTTGCTGAGGCCACAGAACAGATCCAGACTGCAAAGCTGATGCTTTATTTATAGTCAGGGACAAACAAGGTAATCTACAATGTTCTTGTAAGTTTCACTTGTTTTGGCAGCACTTGCTGCCCCTCCCACAGCCCATTAGCTACCCAGGAAAGAGCTAGGGAGCAGTCACAAGTTCAAGCTTTATGCTTAGAGGACTGTGCCCTCCAAGCTGGGACTTGTTTGAGACTTTGCCAGCAGGTCAGTCCGAGGCTTAACCTTATAACCGCTCCCTACAGAAGACTACAGAGATAAAGTGTCATTTTTATCACATTATATCAATGGTATCTCTCATGGCTTATGATGCTAGCATTGATCACCTAGCTAAGGTAATGTTTCAAAAGGCTTATCCACTGTAAGTTTAATTTTCCTCTCTTACATACTATACTCATTTGAAGAATGTCAAATACACAGTCCACACTTAAGAGGTGGGAAATTATGTTCCTATTCTTTCAGAATTTATATAAAGTATTTGGAATTTTTCTGCAAGGGAGATTTGTATCTTTTAGATATTCAACTATTTATATTAATATGGACTCAAGGATATTTATTTTATATTCTTGGTTTTATAATTCAATACTATGATGAAAATTTAGATTATATTAAATAGTCTTTCTTTCTAATATATCTATCTATTATACAACTTTTTGTCTAACTACCATTTCACTGCATCCTACAAATATTGGTAAGGCTTTTTTTTTTTCATCTAGTTTAAAATATCTTTAATTTCCCTAGAGACTTCTTTGACAAATGGCCTATTAAAAATGTGTTATTGCCCTGGCTAGTGTAGCTCAGCTGGTTGCGTGTTGTCCCATGCACCAAAAGGTCACCAGTATGGTCCTGGTCAGGGTGCAGGTTCAATCCCCAGTTGGGGTGGATATGGGAGGCAACCAATCAATGTCACATATATGTTTCTCTCACTCTTTCCCTCTTCCTTCCCCTCTCTCTAAAATTAATAAAAGCAAACTTTTAAAAAAGGGTAATTAATAGATGTGTTATTAAATCCTATCAAATAAAAGAATAATATGCAAATTGACTGTCTCTCCAACACACAAGATGGCCGCCCCCATGTGGACACAGATGGCCACCACAAGTTGGCCAGCAGAAGAGGGCAGTTTGGGGCAATCAGGCCAGCAGGGAGGGCAGTTAGGAGGGACCAGGCCTACAAGGGAGGGCAGTAGGGGGCGATCAAGTCTACAGGGGAGGGCAGCTAGGGGTGACTGGGCCAGCAGGGGAGGGCAGTTGGGGGGGACCAGGACTGCAGGGGAGAACAGTAGGGGGGGACCCAGGCCTACAGGGGAGGGCAGTTGGGGGTGACCAGGCCTGTAGGTGTTTCTCTTTTTCCGCATCCAGCAGGGAAAGAGAGCGGGTCCAGTTCCTGAGTAGAGGTGCTGGGGATTGAGAAATAAAAGAAAAAGACAAGACACAAAGATAGAAGAAAAAAGCAACGACTGGGTGGGACCACCGTCCTCTCTGATGGAGGGACAGGACCCAGAGCCAATCCAGTGAGTTTATTTTATATCCCAAATACCAGGAAGTTTCATCAAAAGGTCAAGACAAAAGGAGATTATTTGCATTCTTGAATAGGCCCTGAGCATTCCTGGTGCTAGGCTGGATTTAGATATCAAACCTACTTCCCCACACCATGGGCTGATAAGAGTCAATGCTGATAACACCCTTGCCCTTTTGGCAAGGCATGTTCCCAGGGTGTGGCTTTGCCTGTCACCTTGGGTTTAGCTGACAATAATTAAAGAATGCCCATAAGCCTTCCCAGACACTGTCTACACAGGCCTGCAAGGGAGGGCATTTGGGGGTGACCAGGCCTACAGGGGAGGGCAGTTAGGGGTGACCAGGCCTACAGGGGAGGGCAGTTAGGGGTG